>NC_136814.1:86616693-87216693 GCF_951394365.1 Tetrao urogallus
AGTCTGCAAAAAAGTACTTAAATAGTACTTAAATAGATTTTTTTCATGATAATTAAATCTACTGCGGACCTCCATTGTTAGTCAGCATTAACAAATTCACCAGTGCTTGATTTTGTCATAGATGTGGTGAAATTTTGGTATACATAGACATTTTTAAAATGGACAACATTGAATGATCATGTGGTTCATGGGGTGCAAGCTTTGTGTCTGCAACCACCATCTGCCTTGCCACTCTTCAAAAAGGTATTGTTGAGTGCCATGCACTTGAAGAAGTACATCAGTGGCTTTGAGCTTACTATCTCTGCTAGGCAGATGGAAAAAGCATACTAGAAAAGAGTATTAGTATCTTTTCTGTCCAGATGTGAAATGTTTTAATTAAAATAGAGCAGAGTCTACATCACTGAAAGAGGCCAGATCTCTGATAGAGCTGACTATAAAAGGAACAGCCACATTTCATCTGTGAAGGGTTCCGCATTCAGTTTGGAACTTCCTCAGTGGAGCTAGTACTGCAGTGGGAAATGGCTGTGATTCTTCTCAACCTCTTTTAGGGCCAATGGTAATGCTTTGGCTGCTTGATGGGGCAAAGAATGGAAAGAACCCTTGGAATACAGAAATACTGCTTGAAAGTAACTGCTAGATAACATTCAGTCCAACCTCCTATTCAAGCTGGGGCTATAACTGACAGTAGATGTCCTCAGCTGTGGTTTTGTCTAAGTTTTGAAGATTGTCAAGGTGGAATAATCTGTTTTAGCATTACATTAGTTTCCTTTTATTTATGTTGATTTGTTTTGTCCTCATTTCCAACCTGGGCCATTAAAGGTTCAATGTCTCCTTTCATTTTAAGCCACATACAGTGACTTTGTTTGAGAAAAGTATTAACTGTAAATAAAAATCTGCAAATTGATTATTATTAATATTATAGTGTCTAAAAGATTCTCTTAGCATCAGATACCTTATGCAGTAAAGGTATGGAAACTCAAAATGTAAGAATGCCTCAAGTAAAATGTTGTCATTAGGTTTAATTAACAGAACATTTTTAGTGGACATTTGCAAATGTACAAAACTTACAGAAACTGTGGAAGAAAATTTTCTGGAATTTAAGTCTACAGAGACAGAAAAAATTCAGAGTAAGAAGCTTAAAAAATTAATCAAGTAAAGGGACTGAGCTACTTTAATCTTTTGTGAGTTTTCTTCCTCTTTCCCCTTTGATCTCTTCTCAACTGAGTAAAACTGTCATGTTATATTGACAGTCTATAGCAGACTATATTCTGGAATATAAATATTCTGGAAAATAAAACATTAAAACCATGTTGTACTTTTTTTTTCTCCAATTTTACTGGGAGAAATGCTAAAATATGAAGAGAAAACCTTATAATTTGATTAATAAATGTCAAGAATGTGAATACATGGTTAAACTGTAATTCTTTCTTTCTTTTAGACTGTTGAAAAAAAATGAGTATTATGCATTCTTATAAACCTTGTTGTTGGTAGATATAAATGCTAATGTCATTCCTGACTATTTCACTTTATCTACAAAAGTAGAACAGAGTTTTATTTCCAGTAAGAGTAGTACAAGAAATGGAAAGACAGGAATTTCAGGGCAAAAAATCACTCTGTGTTCTGTCTGGAAGGAGAAATACAAGTTTTTCATAGCTACGATGGCAACCACGCATGAGAGAGATGGGGCAATATAACGATAGCAGTATGACAGAGTAAAAGGACAGAAAGAAATGAGTGAAATAAAAATGAGTTATTACCTCTATCGAGAAGACTTAAAGTCCAAACTTGAAGGCGAAGCTAAATCCTTCAGTAAGAAGTGCTCCAACTGCAGAGTATAGTGGTGGTCTCTTTAATGGAAATGTCCATTAAGCAGATGAATATCATATTTAAACATAAATGCTCTCAAACCTATCTTGAAAAATTTGCAGGAAGGCAGAAAAGTTCCTTGAGATGCATTTTATGGAAATGTAAAGATAATGGGCCATATGTGCCTTTTGTTGTTGTTGTTGTTGTTGTGTGCTATGCATAGATTTATTTAATGTTGCTTATCAGCTCATACGGCAAGTTTGAGAGAGTGCAAAAGTTGCCATAAAATTTGGCCAAAAAAAACCTTACTCAAATCTTGTATTAGGCATGCTATTTTTTTTTTTTCTCTCACCACAAACTCTTCAGCTTCCTGCAACAGAATCAACCTTGGACAAAGAAGTGAAAGTGATAAATACATGCTGATTGGCAGGTTTTGAACTTTCCAACAGTGACTACTGAAATTCCCCAGCTGCTCAAGGGCACACAGCAGGCTTGATAATTTTCTCACAAATAATCTAGCAAATTCTCTGCAGTGGACTGGGAAAAGAGTCTGTGAGAAGTTTCATACTCTTTCCTCAACAGATGATGAAAAAAAGAGACAGACAGCTGAATAATAAAATTGTTGTTTCGCAACACACAATATTTGCATGTTTATATCATGCATATAAGGCTATGTCATAGGGAAACTGGGACGTGGTGTTTTGGGATAAAGGAAAGAACTGACTCAGCTGTGAGAAAAGTTTTCTCTTTTTGACCAAAGGTTTCTTCATCAAGGGAAGTAAGAGATCTAATTGGATTGCTATGAATTGTAGCTCAGGAAAGAACAAATAAGTATGCTGTGTAAAATGGTCATTTGACTGGACACTGCAGCAAACAAGAAAGCAAATTAATGTGGCAATATAAATGTATTCAAGAGGGACCCAAAGTCACTTACATTTAGTTAAAACTGATTTTTCCATCAATGAATGAATGAATCATCATTAGCTCTAGTAGAGAAAGTTTGTTTCTATTTATTGAATATATGTTATTAACAGGACAAGAGGAAACAGCTTCAAACCAAAAGAGAGTAAATTTAGATTGGATATAAGGAAAAAGTCTTTTACAGTGGGGGTGGTGAGACACTGCAACAGACTGCCCAGAGATGTAGTAGATGCCCCATCCCTTCAAGGCGACATTCAAGGTGAGGCTGGATCAGGCTCTCAGCAACCTGATCTAGCTGTGGATATCCCCATTCATCGCAGGGGGGTTGGACTGGATAGCCTTTAAAGGTCCCTTCCAACTCTAAAGATTCTATGATTCTATTATTCAAATATACTCTGATTTTCTCTGATATGCAACATTAAGAATATAAAGTTTATGTCTTGAGGAATATTTGGGGCACTGAACGCAGTAGCTATCCTGCTTAGGAGTAAACAAGAAATTGATTTCTAAAATATGTCATATATGCAATAATTTTTAGAGTGTTCTTCACCTCTTCAAATTCTTTATTAAGGGTAAATATTTTGATAATTTTCTATTGCCACGGGAAGATGACAAACTGTAGCAATTCAACCAGTTTATGCATCAGCTCTCAAACTTCTGGTTGAAAGTCAGACTACCTTTCTTTTGAAAGCAGATTTTATTTTTTGACTAAATTAATATAAAAAAAAAAAAAAAAAAAAACATAAAATGTTTACATCACTTCTGTCCAAAAATTTCCTACCTTATATGGAGGCAAAGATCTAATTAATTCCATTGTCCACTTTCTGTTTTTCACCATGTAGAAATAGCAAAAAAATAATAATAATTACTTGAAGTCCTTTGGAGGAAAAGACTATGTGAATATCTTTGGACGTGTTTTAAATATAACTCTTAATCTTTGATTAAATTTATTCAAAATGGAATTTTAGTAAAATATATTCTTCAGAAGTTTTTAATTTGTTGATCTTTACTAGCCTCAAAAGTTGCAATGCTGTTCTCACTCATATTTTGTGCTTATTTTCTTAGCTACAGTGTGATGAGTAGGCAAGTCCAGATCTCTTCATCTTGTGCTCTTCTGAAACATTTAATTGCAGAATGGATCACAAGTTAAACAATAGCCTGCAGCTAAAAGTTATGCCTTTTGTATTTCTTTGAGTACATAAATACAATACAATACAATAAAATGTACTAGCAAAGGTTGAAGTATGGTGACAAAATTTGCAATACGTCTTTGTATGCAGAAAAGCAGATCAAACTAATGAAATATATGCAGCACTGAAGTAGGGTTTGGGAAGAGTCACACCATGGTAATGTAAGTGAACAATATGTCTGGCTGAAGGACAGAACAAGCAAGGCTACAATGATCCTAATCTTAACAGTTGACATTTGACAGATTGGTGAAGCCCAGATCCAAATCAATGGCACCAAAATGAAAGAAGCTGCTTTGTTTTTTGTAAGGGTCATCTCTTGGTCCTCTATTTTCAAGCAGATGGCTCAACTCACTGTTAATAAACTGACTGGAGTTTTCTCAGAGCATGAGTAGCGCCCTCCCTGAACTCATCTGCAGACCTGGTAGCATAATTCTGAATCTGAATCTCCATAAACATCATAATCAGCATATTATTCACAAAATATTTGTGGCAAAAACTATTATAACAATTTCCCCCTCTTTTCCCTTTAAATCTGAAAAATCTAAATAACATGAAACAGGAAATGTCACAATATGTTGTTCAGGAAGGTAAGATCTATACAGCGAGAAATCCGTGCTACATTCATTTGTGGCTACTTTTACTGTAACTCTCAAGTATCTCATCTGGTTTAATAAAATGCGTTTCTTCTTTCTTACTTTACTCAAGTGCATGGCAACTCATTGCAGCTGTATAAGAAAACACAACACATGACACAACAGCCAATTAAAATAAGATCCACAGAATCTAATTAACAGCATTTGCAATGGCTGACAAATACAGCCATGAGTGAAATATTGAGCTAGGAAGTAAAGCAGGACAAAAAAATCCAACTTTCCTAAATTGCCCCCATTACCATTGTTATTTCACAGATTCAGATTACATTTCTGTTCATCTTATTGTTGTGACAGCTGAGTGAGGCCGTATTTACTGTAATGCAGGCCTTTCCAAAGAGAAATTAAGAGAATGACATTATAGAGTGTAACTGTTGAACCTATAGAAGCAAAATGGGAATTTATATCTGGTTGCAGCTTTGTTTTCAGAGTGTTTTATTTGGTTGTTTGGTGGGTTGTTTTGTTTTGTTTTGCTTTTGTTGTTTTTATGTCTTAAATGTGGTAAAAGATCTTGGATTCAGACTATTCCTCCCATTGGTGAAAAAGATGAACTTACTGATTCAAGCAGGGAAATAGTAGAAAATTCTGAGTGGCGGTTTTATTTACATGGCTTTCTCCGTTTCTTCTTAGCAGAAGAGAGAAAGGCCATGAACATCCCATGCACTCAGTTCCTTCCAGCCCAGTGAATCTTCCCCAAAAGACTGCACACACTTTCTTCTCACACATCTTATCTCTGTTAGCAGTCTTTCCCAGAAGCTCCACACCCTTCTTCAGGAGCTCTTTTGGGCCTCCTCTATCTTCATGCCACAGCCTTAGTCTACTTTTATTTCTGTCCAAATCCTGTCCAGGTTCTGATGAATGGAAGCAAAAGGAGATGAGAGTTTAGATTTCTTCGGATTGAGGAGAGGCCTGAAGCCAGACTCAGAGTGCTGTGGGAGAACAGCTCAGCTGCCTAGCATCCAGCAAGGAGCAGCTCTGTGAACAAGAACAGGTAACCTGTAAAAGAGCTGTAAAATGAGGCCATCCTGATTATAGCAAAGCACCTGTTTCCAGCCAGTGATCAGGTGTGTAGGCCCTCGAGGAAGGTGAATGTTACTTAGATAAATGTTTATCTTTCCTGAAGGGTAGTCTGATATGCTCCAGACTTCTGGTTATGATTCTGTTGCAGATCCATCCTCTTTCCCTCTCTGTCTTCAAAAATTATTCCTCCATTTCAGGTAGACAGCACACATCAGTCCCAAGTCTCAGTTTATCTAGTGCCAATGTGCAAAAGCTGGCACTGTCCCACTACAGTTGTCTTCTGGGTGCAGGCTGGAGGAAGGCAAAGGGTTGGGCCAGCCGTGCCAGCCTGGCAGCAAAGCAATGTAAACTCCACACAATGAATGCACAGGAAACTGAGCACACAGGTATTTAATAAGCTTGTTGGCTCTGCAGTCAAAACATCTGGCAAACTCTCTGAAATAAAAAAAAATCCAGACCATTCCAACATCTAGCAAGGTTAGCATTGCAGTGATGCAAAGCACGTGCTACCTTACTCCATCAGTTTTGCAGTCTGGCTTCCTGGATAGTAGAAATGGGTTTGAGCTGAAATGTCAAAGCTCAGAAAGGCGGAAGCTTTGCACAGAAAGGCAGACATGGGGTTATGGATTACCGAACCAATCAGGATGGAATAGTTGATCATTTCCTCTTCATGTCCTTTCCTGCAACAGGCAGTTAGGGAACTGGCTTTTGCCATGGTGTTGTGTCAGCGGGGCAGGGTGAGAATCATGGACTTATCACTAGGTATCAGTAAAGGCGGCAAAAGTTGACATCAGTAATTGAATTGTTGGCAAACTAAAGCAGAAAGTGAGAAAGTATCAGTAAATGACAAAATGTAATCAGAACTTTTCTCTGCTGAGCAGCTAAAACACAAGTAGGGACTCCTGGGAAGTGAGAGAAAAGCTGAAAATAGAGTAATTAAGACATTTATTTAGCAGTGAACAGGTAACATGAAATACCATATGCCTTTGCACAGTCAGGTTCCAACAAGTTAGGAGGTGTCCTTCAAATAGCATTGCTGTGCAATGCTCACTGTGATGTGTGATAGGAATATGTTGACTGTTACTGTTTCTGAATAAATGCCAATGGAATTAGATCTGAATAATGGAATGTGGCATGAGAGAAAATGTCAGTTGGTTGAGGGAGTTTTTTAAAGAAGCATCTAAAAAAGCAATCACTTACAAGCATAGTTTGGTTGGAAGTGTTGGCTTCCTTCAGACCAATTGTATGGCTGCAGATATTCATGAAAGAGTGAATCATGCAGGTTACACAAATGTTGAGTTTTTCATGCTTATTAATTTGACACTTGTCAGAACAGAGGGAGAGTTGAGTATTTGCCTGCAGTGTTTTCCAGCTGCTAAATTGCTACTGCAGTGCCTATCATTTCAAAGGACAAATTTGGCCCATCCCAAAGTCACTGCCACTTTCCTTGTTTTAGGATCCCAAGGACAAACAGAATTTCCTGGTTGCTGGTCCTGCCTTCTTTCAGCACTATGGGAAGATATATGTATTTGAAAGAATCTCAGCTAATTTCATCTTATGACACCTTCTGGCTTTCCTAATCTCTTTCTATGACACAAGGAATGGAGAAACATTAGGGCCATAAATTAAGCACTCGATGATTTAAAAACTCCGCAAGTGTCAAAAGCAAACAAACAAAATATTGCGACTATAAATGAAAGCAAGAAAAACAACAAAACCATATAACAGCTGTTGATGTGGTCAGTAAAAACTATTATTCTATGAGAAACAATTAAATTCAACAATTAACCAGGAGGTTGGCATAAGGCAGTTAGGTAAAGCCCAGGAGTATGGGAAAGAAAACAGGTCAAGCGAGTTTTGCTGCTGTCTCAATATCCCTTAGGCACCTATGGATAATATTCGGCTTGCTTTGCTCGAGTTTCATTGGAGTTACATCAGAGATACCAAAATAAAGAGGCATTTTTAAGGGAACCTTCCTCCCCCCACAAAACCTCCTATTGACAATTACAAACACAGAAAAGCTTTTATGAAATGCTTTCTTGCTCAAGTTAAATAAATGAGCAACTGCCAAAGAACTTCAGTGGGAAGGCTGATCTGAGCTTTCCCTCCTACACCTGGAAGAGAATTCTGACAGTGACCTGATGTCTATTCACTTACTCATTTGTTTCAAGATTTTCATCACCATTACAATGATTGCTACTTCCTGTTCTTGAGAGGATTCAGGTAACCAACCATACATAGCTCAAAACTATGTAATGTAATTCAGAGCACCTAACTTTGGTTAATATCAATGCATTTGTGAAACAAGAACAACAACTCTGATGCTTATTTTAAAAGAGAAAGGGCCAACTGATATGTTTAAAGTGAATATCAGCACAAATCTAATAAGAGGAATAAAAGAAACTGGATAATTTCAAGATGGCATCTGAATTTTAAGGCTCTAAAGAAATGAAAAAAGAGAATATGCCTTCTGAGTAAGTCTACAAAAGATTAGATTATCTGAGTATCCACCTCCATTTTGTATTACATGAAAGCAATTTCCTGTTTTATTTTATATTTTAAAACATTTGTTTACTCAAATGTATCAAATGTATAACATCAGATAAAGCATATAATGTTTTTACGTGATTTTTCATTCAATTGTCAGTATTTTCCTAATGATTTTTCCATGTTTCTGTTATCATTTTATGGTCCTCATTCAACATTTAATTAATATAAATGTACTAGAGAACATACTAGATAATTATTTTACAGTTACTTCCCATAGCCATTAAAAAAAAACCTGAACTATAAAGGCAAAATAGGGAAAATATGCAAAATATGGAATGGGGTAAAATGAAAACAAAATATACAAGTTCAAACTGTGTCCGTGTCCTGTAACTTCCTTACAGCTTTTCTTCTGTGAAATTGTTTATTCCATTTCATTAGGATTGTGTTCATGAACTGAAGGCACAATAGGTTGAGTAGTTATCACAATATACTTTCAGTACCTGTGGAAGACTACCCCTTCGGTATTGATAACTTGTTTGCTTCAAACATACACGGATTTTGCATTCAACTCCCTCCCCCCAGTTTATGTGAAAAGTTATAGGAAGAAACAAATAAAACTTCTTCCAGAGATTCTCCTTGCACCCTAAGTTCCAGAAAATTTCTTCTGCTTCATTGGCATAAGGGCGCTATTAACAACTCAACCACAACTCCTTAATTTTTTCGTCTTAATTGGTCTGTATAACAATTTCCCCCTCTTTACAGCTGAGGTAAGACTGGCTACAAGTCAGTGTTGGAAAGGTAATAAATGGTTATAAAGCACCAAAGAATTCCCAGAAAGATTATATCTAGCTTGTACTTTTGATACACCAAATTCTTATGATGCTATAAATGGTCTTAAAATATATTTTAGACTGAATTATTCTTTTCTATTAAAGCAATAAGGAATTTTAAGATTATATTCTTCTGATGATCTCAGTTTCTATGTTGAAATTTTGTAGACTCTTCAAGTAGCACGTTCTCTTAGAAATCAATGAAAGAACTGGTCTAGCAAAATATTTAAAATATGTATTTCATCTGTAGAGAAGTGAAGAACCTGCTTTTAATTTACCCTTCTGACATATTATACTTCAACTTCTAGTAAGAAGTTACTAGTAAGTTACTTACTAGTAACTTCTTCAAAGTAAGCTTCTGATGCTGTGGTTTCTCCTACTGAAAATAAAGTCATGAAAAGATAGGCCCTCAACCAATACTTGATAAAAGCCTTTTTTTTTCTGAGACCAGGACTGTTGCTGCCTAGCCTATTCTTGACAAACTCTTACATAATTGTCTCTTAAAGCTTCTATTACAGTTCACTTGCTCGTCAAAAGTGCTAGAAATTATTATCCCATATTTGAAAACTTATTTAAATAATTTAATTTTATAATTTAAGGGAATGACCTGAGGGTTTGGAGGTGTGATTAGGGGAAATCCAAGCAACTAAAATATATTTAAAAACTGATAACATAGTTGATAATATTTTTGATCTGAAAGTCATCCGATTTAAAAACTGGCTTATCACAAATCCTAGAAACTGAAGCATATAATAAAAAATGCCTGCTTTAAACCTCTAACAATATTATTTGCATATTATTCTGAAAATGTTATAAAACTTACAATACTCTTTGATTCTTAATTTACATTTTAGTTCATCTCTTAAATGTAGTAAAAGAATGATAAGATATGAAGTTCTATGAATGTTATCTTTCTCTATTAAGTTATTTATTTCAGAAACACATCTTTCATTCTAGGTCAGAATCAGATAAAGATAAGATTTAAGTAAGGAATTATGGTTCTTTTTTTCATTAACCCTCCATTCCATTTTCATGCATCCAGAAATGATGGTATTATTGTAGACTTCTGCAAGAATTGAAATACCGGTATGATTTTTCTCAAAATATGAAGTAAGTTGCACCTTTCTCTAAAGAAGATTTTCTTGTTGATGTCTAATTCACACCCCTCAAATTTTATAGCTTGCTCTCAACTACTGTTAATCCAAGGTGAATTTAGCTGGTAGGAGTGGAACATGCAAGATATAATGGCTCTCTCCGCTTCAAGTGTGTGGGAGGTGTTTAGGAAAGAGCCAGCTCTAGCAATGTTGGCACAGGGTGCCTCATTGTGTCTATTTTTCTTTAATGATACTCTTCAAATTGCTTGGAAGTTTATCCCACACATGATTAACTAGCATGCTCAGGACAATTAGACAGAGTAGGCTGTAATACAGCCTTACCTAAAACTGACTTTCCTAACTGTAACAATTTCCTCCTGAGCAGGCCCTTGACCTTCAAGACATTCCAGCACTGCCCCCAACATGCTGTAAACTTCTGCCATGCATGTTAATGTGTGAAAAGCAGGTCTCTCGCCTACTAGTCTCTCATGCCACTTAAGGTGTGTCTTGCTAGTTCTAGCTTGCAGAAGAAGCAGAGTTTTCATTGATATGCTACAGGGTGCTGAACCAGTTCTCACTGTATCTGCAAATAAACAACCACGAGTACAGATACAGGAATGTATTTTATCCAATCCATTGTATAAATCTCAAAGTGTCAGTCCCAGCTTCTCTGAATATTCTGATTTTAGAAGGACACCTGTACAGTCTCTTCCTATAGGAAAAATACAGGAGCATTAGCTTTCTTTTCACGATCAGAATGTGATAGAGCACCCTTCCAAATATTTACAGCAATGAATGGAAGATATGGACAGTAAGAATCAGAGTCAGATCAGTGAAACTTTCAACTCATTAATGCCTCAGGAAAGTTGTGATTAGCATAATATTCTCTTTTGTATTCTGGTCAGCACAACAGCATCAATGCATTGATGGCAATCTGAGCCCAACTAAGAGGTGGCTGCCTCTATGTCAGCCAACTGGATTAACTTCCAAAAAAGTTCACAATGTTTGTGCTCTCTAGGGATGTCAAGAGAAAAAATGTGGATTCCTGCATCACCCCTGTTATACAGGATTGAAGACAGGAAAGGATGTCTGCCATTAGATAACTTTGTCTGTATGATACAGGCTTTTTCTGAATAAGGCCCAACAGCTATAGACAAAAATGCAACTTCAGAATCAATACCCAAAATTATGTAGCTATATTCTTTATATAAATCTACAATATAGTCTCCACTTAGAGATTCTCCATCTACTTCACAGTCCCTCACATTCTTTCTTACTTTGATTCACTACCTTTTCATGAGAGTTCTGACTTAATACCTTAGCACTCATTTAATACAGCATTGATCTCTCTTTACAATGGTATCATAATCACAGATTTCCAATTTTGCCCAGAGGCATGTAGATAGATCTTAACATTTTCTGTAAAAAGAACTTTTCACATTGAGAGATGAGTTCCAATTGCCCACAATCATCACTCAGATATTAGTGTAACGTAGGATTAGGAAAAGCTAAATAAAACAAAAATACAAATGATAGCAAGCACATGAATTACACCGTGAGAGTACATTCTCTTCTGAAAGCTAAAAAAGTCCCATATATATCCATTTCTTTTCTCAAGAGAAAAGTACTTTTGTATAGCAATAGGTGGAGTTGAACCTGTTAGGATCAAGCCCTCTTATGTATTTTATGGACAGCCCTGTGATATGCACATGGGAGAGAAGGGAGTGAGGGAAGGTGTGGTTGATATACAATTCAGATAACCCGTTCTGAATAATTTTGTTACCTGAAAATTCTAGTACTTGTACTTTTTCCTTTAGTACTTACTAGTCATGCTATTTTGATGTAACAGAAGCACGCAGATATGCCCAGTTAAACACTCATACACAGCACCTGAATCTGCAGGAAATTTCTCCTTTTCTCTTGCAACTCTCCCATGGAACTAAGAACTGACAGTGCTGTTGAGCTCTTTGATCATGAGGCACATGTTGCAAGAATGCTTCAGATTTCTCACAGCCTGAAGCACATGCAATAGAGGGCACATGAATGAAGTTCTCCACAGAATATGGTGCTCTGTAGTTCTTCATAAGGGACTCAGATTTTGAATTATTCATGATTTTTAACATTTCTGATTGTAACAGCTTGGGCTCCCAGTGTTGGTCTCATGTTCAGAGAACGCAAGATTTTCTTTGCTGAATGATTTTCTTTGCTCAGCATATTCTAACTCCTTACCTAAGTGGCAACGCTGGATTTCTTCAACGTATCTGTGAGCTCTGGCGCGTATCCAAGTCATGATTTAGCTTGTTATCAGAGACTTTATTAAAGTAAAAAACTTGTAGGACTGGAACTGCAGACTTAGAATTGAGATTAATTGCTTTCTTGGTGGGTTTTTTAGGTCTTTTCTTTTTCAGAAAAATCTGTCTTTTATGCAGAATATCATACTCCCTGAGTTCTGTCATTAGGTTAGGCAATTGACTATGCATTATTAAAAGCAAGTCCAGAAATAAGCCTACCTGTGATTAGCCAGAGCTCATAATTTGTAATTAGGACATGGATTGCTATTTAAGTGTCCATCAGTCCCACATGTTTCCAAGGAGTGCCAGAGGACATCTTCTGGCATATTATCTTTAGCAGCACATCCACAGCCTGACAGTCTGTCAGTGATCTGCTTCCTTCAGTTATCAAGTAGAAGCAATTGGTTTTAAACCATTGAAGAAGATACCTGGTTCCAACTAAAGTGGTTTGTAGCAGTTCAGGTCCCAATATTCACTGCCTTTTCCATTAAAATGGAAAGTGCCTGGTTTATTTTTTGTCCATAACGTAGTGGGAGGAATGGGAAAAATGTGCTTTGGAGGAGGTTGGCTCTGAAGCTCCCAGGAACCCCTGGCCAGGATTAAGTCCCTTCCCTTGGTCCCTTGCACTTTGCACTTGCTGGCTCCTGTGTGATTTGTTCTGTCTATTGTTTGATAAAAAATAGGCCAAATAGTGGCTATCACACTTTTATAGTCAAACAATACTGAGAGAGAGTATACTGAGAGAGACCACATTTGATAAAGAAGAAAAGACACTAATCGTGAGTTTGGCTGCACAGAGACACTGAACTGATAGTGCTCTCCTTCACATTGCTGAGAAAAGTATTCATAAATGTTCAGCTAAGAAATGATTCTTTGTATACCCAGCAGAAACAAAACAGTTTTCCTTGAAAATTTCAACTTAATCACACATATTATCTAATCAACACATAGCCTGTCAGCCTATCAGATTGTGTTAGCCTTTTCATCAGAACTTCATGCAATGAAAGTAAAGAAGTCCAACCACACTCCTGCACTGAATTAGTTTGACAGAGCATGCTTTCAATAGATAGGTCTTTAGTGTTTGTATGTTAATGGCATAGTAACAGTGTATTAACATATTAATTATCCTATCATCCTCTAGCTTTTTATTCATAAAGTTTCAAAGTAGCTTTTCTATCAGTTTAATCACAATTTGTAAGTGATTTGCAGATCTGTCATTTTCTGGTGATATGGTTTAGCCTTTCCTACACTGCAGAGCATTAATTTTCTTTGATTTCTCTGTTCCTTTGACAAACAACTAACGATTTAGTGAGATATGCAAAAACAGTCAATAAAAACCCTTGCTCGTTGTTGTATTGTCTCCTTTAGAAGATTATCATATAAAAGAAAAGCTTCATCCTCTAAATAAATTCTCAATAAACATTTATTTTCACTGGAATGATTAATAATCATGATAAAAATATACCATTTTTGCTATCAAGCAGATACTGAGCAACATTTGTGGAGATTTGAACATGACATCAGATTGCTTTATTTTTCTCATGGTTACAAATCAGAATTTATTTGCACAGAGGTATTTTTTCAGCTAAAGATATTATGTTTAGAGATGAAGAATCGCCCAGATTTTCTATTTTAGGTATGACTCCCTCCGACAAGTTCTGATGATTAAAATAAATGCTGTCAAATAAGTGTTGAGTTATGTATTTTGGAAGTATTTGGAAGTGTGTAAACTGCAGGAGCTGAAACATAAATTGTTTGCATACCAGCAAATCATCCAGTAAGGGCACAATGGCATTTTTGAGGTTTGATTTTGTTATTTCTATCAAACTTTTTTTCTGATTTTTCCACCAGACCAGATCTATGTAAATGCATTTCAGAGAACTCTTCTCTGTATGCTGTGGTGAACTCAAGCAGCTCTGTAATTTTGTGTCATTACTGCATCTAACCTACTGCTCTCAAGAATGCTAGATGCTAAATCCAGAAGGTGTGAATAGAATATTTCTATCTTATTACTTGCTTTCATATGAGGAAAAAAAAGTAGTTAGTTGGTCTGACGGTGTTTTTGTGGCCTAGGAGACATTTCTAGCCTTGGTGAAGTTGGTTTTCCTTCTGTGGGAGACAAGAATTAAATCCACTGCTTCTGTCATAACATTTTTTCAGAGAAATAAAGATAAATTAATTTTAGAAATAATTCATTATTGTTATTTCATCAAAAAGGGACTGTCTATTTTTTGAATTGAAACTCAATATACTCAAAATACTCAGTTGAAAATTGAGTATCTTCTATTTATATTTACTACATTTTAGTTGCTTAACAAATGATTTCCATTCACCCTAACAGATCCTGCGGAGCTTCAAACTTGTTATTTTGCTGCTATTGCAAAAATTGAATTGTAAAATACATAGTGATTTTAGATAATATTGCATCCGAGTCTTGTTTTAAGTGCTCAGTGTCCTGAATTTCCCTCACTGCAGAGGGCCGAGAACTGCAAGGTAGGACGCTGTGGCACTGGGAAGAGAACTTGCTGGCCAAGTGTCTTCTGAGGGTTTTTATGCTCTCAGTCATAAAACACATGAACAGCTCGTGTACCAGCAGTTTGCACAGCAGCTTGGTGTTAAACAGTCAAGCTTTCATTAATCAATAATAGATAAGTCAAGTAGCAAATAACTCAAATGACAACTAAACAATACCAAATTAAAAAAGATATCAATTTGCCAAAATACAGTTAGCTGAACATGTTCTGTACATAAATAGAGAGCAGTGTGTTCCACTTCGCTCTTAAAAGTTAATAAAGCTGCACAAATAACTTTTATTAATTTGAGTATGAGAATGCCTTATCATTATTAGAGATGAAATAGCCAGGTTTTGTGTCTGGGAAATGTAACAGGTATAGAATAATTCATACATCCAGCCCAATTGCTTTCATGCAAGAAGTTGAGAGTAGTTATTTTCTATTTCCATAAAAACTGTTGCCTTGCCTAACAAGTGTCTTTCTCCACTCCTGGAGTTCCTTCAGGCGCGCACAGTTAATTACAGAGAGCTCCACAGGGGTTTTTAACACATTTTGTGATTTTTCCCTGTTCAGTTTGCACTTCACAGGACAGAATTCCATATGTAACTAAAAATCAATAGGTTCTGTGTCTTCTAGGGGGAAAAAAAGTACATTTTGTAAAATGCCAAAGGAAAGGAAGTAGAGAAGGAGGAAAAAAATAGCTACAGCTCAGTGATGCATGCTATTACTCTATTGACAGCTGCATCATGTGGGAAATTCAGTTACAATTGGTTTAAATGGACTTGAGATCCATTACTGGTTCAACAGACAGAGACAATACTAAGTTTTTCACCCACAGGAGTGTTTATTTGCATGCATTTCTTAATTTGTATCATATTTTTGTCTTCTCTCTTACAGTCACTTTGCATTTTCATATGGCTGTTTCTGACAAAAAAAAAATACAAAAATATTTGTAATTTATACAAAGAAGGATTAAACTTAAGTGCTGTGTATATAAGATAATAATTTGTTTTTTAGTTTTAAAATGCCTACGTATACTGTTGCAATTAGTTTGTTCTGAGAAGATAATGGCTTGAGGAAGGAGAGGCAGTGACAGGAGCACATTTGTGGGAGGCGGAGGATGCATTGAGCAGTGTTGGATGTTGGATGTAGAATTAGGGGTAGAATTAGCATGGGGGAAGGCTCTGTTAGGGTAGCAGAAGAGAGCTGTGTGGGATGCTGAGAAAGAGGCAGTAGTCAGAAAGTTCCAGGCATCTCCAGTGGTCTGGGTGGGAGAGAGGAGTTTGGATAGTTTCACAGAATGATTTCTGTATCAGATTGTGGATGTGCCTGAAGTAGAAGGGAAAGCAGGGGAAGCTCTTACTTCCTTTTTTTCTTCACATCAGTTTCCTGCTTTTCTCCTCTTCTAGAAACAAGCTCAAGTCATCTTCTTGAGCCTCTTTAGGGCGTCTTGGTGAGGACAGGGGTGTTTCCTCTTGGAAGAAAGCAGCAGGATGCCACAGGAGTGGTAAGTTGTATTGGAGGTTCAGTGGGCAGATGGCAGAGCCCTGTGCTCCAGGCTGCCACTGCCCTCACCTACGCATATCAATCCTGTTCTCCAGGCAAAATGAATTGGAAGACAAATCTCCTGACAACAAACTGTCTCCCTTGCTTTCAAGCAATCCCTGTAGGCCTAGCCCTTCTCCATAGGTCCTGAGCCCTTGAGGAGATGATTGGCAGCAATCTAGTTCTTGTTCCCTGCACGTGAGTGCTCCGCCCACAGCAAAGATATAACCAGAAAGTGAAAATTTGGATCTGGATTCTTTCAAGCCAAGAATAGAAATCCTTTCAGTTCTGGATGATGATTTTAAATATGAGGCTAATTGCACATTGCTGGGGAAGAGGACGTTTTCTGACATATGGAAAATAGATTTTTATGGAAGAGATTAATGATACTGGATCTGGAGCACAGAAGGTATCTTCTGCCAAAAGGTGATGTGGGAATAAATATCCCAGAGAGACTAACGTTGGCTAGTTTTAGGTTTTTTTCCAAATGCTAGCTTCTGAACTCCATTCCTTCACAGTGCTGGAGACACACAGGGGAGGATTCTAATCCTTCTATAGCAGCGAGATAAATAAATCCCTTTGCAGTACTCTGGCTAAGTCAAAGTGGAAATTAGAGTAATTTAACCTTTCAATTGGAACATGTATTAAAAGGGGCTAGGAGTGTGATTCCTGTAGATTACACTTTCTAGTCAGATTCTAACTACTGGAAAGAAAGACTCTGAAAAGGACCAAAACCAAGCAAGACATTTCACATTGTCTACGTTGGTTCAGCACCCGTGAAAATTAAATTTTACTGAAGGAAATAGCATGTATTAGACTTGGTATCATTTAGGTAGTGAAAAATCCTCTGCATACTTTGAACTTCATCCAATGGAAGCTGTTACCAATGCAGACAGCATTTCACTTGAGAAAGAAGAATAGGGAGCCAGCCTGGAAAAAAAAAACAAACACATGAATTCCAAGTTGCTCCAGTCTTAGTCACAAATGCTTCCAAGCAAGCTAAGACCAATCTCCAGCAGACAGTTATTGTTGAAGAACATTGTTGAGAAAGACTTCTGATTGGAAGAAGTAGCCGAACAGAAAGGACTCCACAATTACTTTTAGAACAACACACAGCTCCCCATTTTCTCTCTGTTCCTCTTCTAAAGAAGCACAGGGAGAACAACAACGCTTTACTCAATCTCTCTTTCTGCAGTTGGATCTGTTTGTACTGGAAAAGATAAAGTGACCTCTATTAATTCATAATTCAACTGAGTGGTTACTTTCCACATTTTGAAATAGCTGGCATAAAAATCTGCATCTGTAAGTAGCACTCTGTGAGCAGAGAAAGCTTAAGGAAGAACCTTCTAAAGCTCCCCACTTACCTGACTCAGAATTACTGCCTGGAACAAGTAAATCTTTGTAACAGAATGGACACAAATAATGTTTCTGACAACGATGACATGACCTAGACATTGTACTTTCAGTTCCTCCAAATCATGCCGTCTATCTGTCTGGTAATACAGGATGTAAGTTTTGCATTTAAAAAATAAAGTTTAAATATAATCAAGTCAGATTTGATATTTAGTTTTGCCTGCAATGTCTCTCTTCATAGCTTTCTCTTTCATGTCTCTTCTCATCAAATCAAGCTATAATTTCACTGTACCTACAGGAGATTGTATGTACAACATTTTACCCGTAAAATTGCTAACAGATAAGAAACTGAACTGCTTTCATTAAAATTCATTACAAATTCTTAATTATCAGTTGTGCTACATATCATAAATACCTCAACAGAGTTTATTAACATGAAGAAAACACAAAGGTAGGCTCAAGAATAACTGGTACTAAAGTATATTTACTAAAGATAATGCAGTAGGTAGTTTCTCTACACTGGATATTATATAGTTCTTTGTAACCATGGGGGAAATGGGAAAAAAAGTTTTGCTTCAGGCACTTTTTTCTTCTGCATCCATTGTGAAATCTTTTCAGCTCTTGGCAGGAAGGCTGATATTTGCATAAAAAGGAAAAGAAAATAGTTACAATCGTATATATTAAAATAGAAAAAGAGAGATGAGAGTTCATTAGAAGAAAGTAATTTAGCACCTATTATGTTTTGGTCTATTATATGTGATGGACTGACATTACAAGAAAATAAATGTAGTTGCCTTTGAGAATAATTTAAATGTTTTACTTTGAGGATTCTACAAGATAGCAGAGCAGTCAAATAATTAAACTATTTCAAACAGTGCTCAAGTGCCATTTTCCAGATTTGTGAAACCGAGGGAATGAAGTCTGAATTTTGTTGTTAAACAAGTAGGGTCCTTCAACACATCCTCTCACTATTACTCAAAGCACTACAGTAAACACAGCTTCATTCTGAAGTGCTGAAAAATATCATGGTTGGTTTTCCATTTGGGAGAAGCACTAAAGTAAGTGATGACTGTAGATTCCAGAGGACCTGAAAAATAAACAAAGTAGAGCAATTATTCATAACTCCTCTGTACAAAAACACGAAATAGAAATAATCATAAAGTGATTGCATTCTAGAAGTTCAGTGAAGGATGGTCAAATTCTCTGTAAGAATCAAAGCCTCATCAACTGATTCTTAGAATTATTAAGAACAGAGGAAGACAAAACAGAAATCTCAAGATTTTCTGCCAGTTTGTAATTGCTCTCATATATCTTAACTATTCAGTATCATCCTGACCTTCGGTATCACAAAATAAGTGAAAAGAGTAAGGATAATTTCTGAATATGTGAAAGAGCTTGCACAATATTACTAAAAAAAGCAAGGCTCTATGGCTAATGGATATGTGAAGATTATTACAAAGATATAGACAATCAGAAACAGAATAGATTTGAAAGAGAGTAAGAACAGATAATTCACAATTCATAATTCTTGTGGACAATGAATGAAATCATGAGGTAGGAATTCATGACTAAAAAAAGTTGCTTTATTCTACATAATCTGTAATAAAACATATAACTTGTCAGCAGGAAACATTAGAGAAGACAGATCATAATTAAATTGAAGAAGAAAATAAATGGAAATTAATGATCTGGTCCATTACAGAGCAATAAAACCATGTTACTTCTAACATAAAACATCCCTAAGTAACAAGAAACTGGAAGGATTTCGTAGAAAGAAAAAATAATTGCATTATCCATGTTTAGTTTTTCAATATTCTTTCTCTAATTGTACACCTGTGACTGACAGATAAAAGACCATCAAGAAAGAAAAAACCTCTTTGCTTAGAAAGAATTACAGTTCTAGATCAAATTACTTACATGGAAAAAAAGAAAAAAGAAAAAAAAAAGAAGGAGAAAGAAAATCAGAGGTTTAAAACAGTCAAATCACAGAGGTATCTGCTCTGTACATACCACTCTGCACATGCATTTCACAAAGGGGCGTGGAAGTCATTAATATTATTATGGGCTAGCCTGAAGGCAGAACATAGCAAAGGATCTGCAGAAAGCCCAAAGACATGTTTGTTGGTAAAATAGCAAAGCCAGCACCATTCCTGTCATCCATAATGTGTCATTCCTAACATGTGTTAGGACTATATAAATTCTCAGGAAATACATATGAGGAACTTACATATTTATAGCATGCAGTCTGGACAAAATTGGGCTATTTGGATCAAGAAAGGGAGCTGGGTTGTGGCAAAGTGTACTATGCAACTTGCCCTCAGGAGCAGAGATCTGGTCCTGTTTTCTGATATAGATAATATCATAAGGACTTCTACTGAGCTTCTTCTTATAGTGGATGGTCCGTTTGCCCTTGACAAACTTGGAAGAGACTGAACAAGGAACTCCTCTGACTACAAAATCATTACAGTTACAGGATGAAATGATAAAAGAATATCGTAGAATCACAGAATATCCTGAGTTGGAAGCAACACTCAAGGATCATCAAGTCCGCACAGGACCACCAAAAATCAGACTGTATGTCTGAGAGCGTTGTTCAGGTGCTTCTTGAACTCTGGCAAACTTGGTGCTATGCACACAGCCCTGTGCAGCCTGTTCCATGCCCACCCCACTCTGGTGCAGACCCTAACCCTAACCCCCAGCTGCCCCTCTCAGCTCCATGCCGTTCCCTTGGGTCCTGTTGCTGTCACACAGAGCAGAGCTCAGCGCTGCCCCTCAGCACTTGGGGTAGGAATGAGGAGGATTATCATGAGTAGAAAAATATGTTCTCATAACTGGCTGTTACCAGCAGGTGAGTTCATCTGTCTCTTCAAAAATATTCAATGGTTGGCTGTTTGTTTCCTCCTTCAAGGTTTTAGTTTTCTATTTTAGGCTGTACTGGGTCTTGCAGGTGTCTTAAGCATCCCCCTAGGAGAAGAAGGCCTGGCCTGCTTCCACATATTTTAACTTCTCCTTTCAGACCATGCGAAGAAGTTATTCTTAGGGATTTTACAGTGCATGTGCCTATTCATTGCATTTATCTCAGTGTCCTCCTTACACTGACTGAATTCCGAGCCATTGATTCCATCTCTAGCTACTATACCTGTAAATATTTTTAAAATTCAAGGTGTAGCAAAGATGGGTCTTTCAGAGAATATATTCATTCCTACATACATGAAAAAGATTTATATAAATAATCATTTATGCGTTGTGCCCGTATTTAAGATTTACAGCAACAGGTGGAAGAAATAGGTTTCCCTTCAAGCCTTCGCCCACAAATCGATGACTGTACAGATCAATAGAAGAAAATCCTGTTCATAATAAATGTATAACAGTGATGCAGCAAGTTTGACACAGATCTCTGTGTAAAGAATTAAATATTTCTCCATAGCCTGACAACCACACAGGTTTGTCCATGTTTTCTTTATTTCCACAAACTTGCCCAGAGTACACACTTCACACACTGCAAATAGCTCTGCCTTGCATTTAGTTTCTTTCTAAAGAGGAGAAGTTAGGTTATAGTAGCTCTCAAACATATTCCAGTTTTTGACATCAGAATAAGGTAAATGAGTAAAGTATGTAAATCCACGACAATCTTCCTCCTACCTAGCTCCAAGTGGAAAAATGTGTAACTGCTGGCAGTGTTTAAACAGTCAGCATTACTCACCAAAATGAATGGGACAATATGCCTGTTGCCCAGTGTGCACACCAGGGTTTTGTTTATAAACCCACACTCACTTCAGAGCAGAGTTTTGCTGCCAACAGAAAGGCTACAGATGAATTAAGCAGAATTAAGTTGAGGCTGTGGAAAATTAAATAGCAGCAACAGAGGGCTAAACGTATGGCCAGGAGGCATCAACAAGCCATTTCCAGCAAAGAGCACAATGAGAAAAGATGCCTTTTATGTATGCAACTAAGATGCTTTTTCAACTAAGCTGCTTATTGCCCTTCTTGTACAATGGTAGAAACGGACAAGAAGAATTTAAGTCACTAACCAGATTTAATCTTTGCAATATTGTTAGAGATAATAATGTAAATTTAATTGGAGAGGTCCTCTGACATACTCATTCATTTGCTTAGTTCAAAGATCCTTGTAAGGGAGAAAGAAAGTTGCATTTTCAATCACTTGTATTTGAAGTGAATGAGAGTTCAAGGATTTATACTGAATTCATAAGGGATGTTAGAGGTATTTAAAGCATCAGATTGTGCATTCCAAATCCAGAGGAACACTAATTTTGGTAGATTTTCTCACTGAAAAAGGACTTGCCATTGTGCTAAATTACTACCAGGACAAACTCCGATTGCCTCCTTTGGCTGCTTTGGACATATTAAAAAAGCAAAAGGGTTTCCAACATTTCCATATGTCTAATGTTGTTAGCTTCTACCTAGAGGTGGGGAAAAGCCCATCTCCTGAGTACTTTTTATTCTGCGTGATGCAAAAGAGCAAGCACCAAATAAGAAGCCCACAAACCTGTTGATGAAAGAAGTCAGAAGAGTCCCATTGTATTGAAGGAGAGGAGGCATTAATTACAGACCTCAGAAATTGAGCTGCCAAAAGCCAATAAATATAACATTCACACTCAAATGTTGCCATATTTCCTGATTTGTACATGATCAAATAATAGGCAGTGGATTTCCTTCTACTTAAAAAAAAAATTGTGATATACTCAAATTAATTAAAAAAGATAAAAAAAAATCCAATTAGTCTATCTCATCATCAATAAAATTATTGTAATATCCATAAACCAGTAACATCATTGTCACAACATTTGCAGGTGCTTATGATCCATTCACTGAAATACAGGAGCACTTCGATCCTGCTAGTGGCTACAGTCAGGAATGTTCTCCTGTTGGCTGTGCTTTGCTAGAGGTAAAGGCTTACTTTGTTCAAGTATGTTTGGGAGTCAGGTGAGGCACTCCCGTGCTCAAGTCTCTGAGAATTCAGTCCAGCCTTCAAACATCTTTGATGCTAACTATGACAAAACAGAGCTGTGAAGTTTAGTTCATCTGTTTCTGTGTAGAAATGAGGTTTTGTATAAATGGGATTGTATGGGTCTCTGTAGCCATTTTGGTATAAGATGTTGAAATGCATTCATTTCTAGCATCCCTCGTGAGAAGCTCTTTAGCATGATCTATACATATAGTATATTATAATATATATATTATATATATATAATATAATAACATATATATTATATATAATATATATTGTATATATAATAATACATAATAATATAGTATATTATTATGTCACCTACTTTCAGAAGTCCTTGTTTGAAGTCTACAAGCACAAGATTAGAGTAATTAGGTGAAGGTGCTTGGGAGCCATTCTCCATTTCAAGGAAAATGATCAGCTCTGTGGGAAAGTACAAGCTCTGAATTGACGTTGATTCAATCACAAGGAGAAAGGCACAGTCACTTCACTGAAACCCTTCAGTATTTTCTGTGTATATTCTGTTTAGTGAGCATGGAATTTGTCTCAATTCATTGCAATCACCTAGAAGTTAAACCACTGTATCAACTGAAAGACACATGCAGAAGATAGTTCATTTCACATGCTGTAAACACCTCTCTGACACTCTTTTCTCTGTCTTGGTCAGAGAAGATGCTAAGTTATATGAGGATACAATCCAGTGAAATAAACAAACATTAATAAAATTAATCTTGGAATTATTTCACCTTGCACTTTGGTTTGTTCTAATCTATTATATTATTGCATAAATTGTGTTTGAATTGGAGGTGTTGGTTGCTTTGTTATCACTGGTCATTCACATATATGGAGAACTAATACATGTCATAATGCACCCTCATGTATGGAAGCTTAAAACTGTGTCTGCAATACTGTGGCTTTCTTCCAGCAATACAGCTGGCTGAAAGTAGACTATTTTAAAGCACTGTTTAAAAAAAGGAAAAACAGAGCAGAGAAGAGCAGCAGGTTAAACCACATGAGAGAAAGCACAGTGAGTGGGAAGGCTGCAACTTCACGTTGATTATAATTTCATTCTTTCAAGCTCAAGTGACTTGCGTTATCCTTTCTGCAGCTAAGGTTCTATTGTGTTTATGTTGGTTAATAAAAAAAATACAAGTTAGTTATTTTCCCCATAGGCAAAGTGTTTTTTCAGGAGGCATTTAAGCTATGCACTAAAATTTAAATGCATTGTGTCAGCTTTTGATTTTCTTTGAATGTCTGAACACACACAAATCAGATGAGAATGTTTTCTATTATACAACAGTCATATAGGGTAATTAAAAATTAGTTATGAAAGCTTTATCTTGTCAGCAATTTTTAATTTTGTAATTTTTAATAATGACACAATGAAATAAGTTTGTTGTTACATTACATTTATTGAAAAAATATTGCATATGTCACATAACTGTGGTTTGGGCTTAATTCAGACACACAGAGGCACTTCAATTCTATTTTTGTTAGAATTTCTTCTGCCCACTACTGTACTTCAGAGTAAAATTTTAGCACTTTGTTGTACAAAATAGGGAAGATTCAAAACATGCAGGTAGAAGGAAGGAACCCGATTTCCACTGACTTTTAATAAATGTGAAAATTGATTTCTATTTATGTCTTTAATGTATCATATTGATTTAAATTAGAAAAAAAAACAAAACACTAGGACCTCAAACAATGTAAGTCATATTTGTAGGTGAGAATTTAAACCTGTGTGTCATTTTAGTACTTACAGAACTTGCTTGCGCATCATATCCAAGCATTGAAAAAATAAACCTACCCTTCTCTCCTCATGGAAAAAATATCACCGTTCAGTTATTCTGGGATTTATTTCTCTGCCCCAAATCCAAAGTACATAAGAAAAATATATATATATATATATATATATATATATATATATATATATATATCTCAATGCTATATCCCCATTTCACACCTCATATCTAGCATTACTAAGGCCTGTGTTGTACTAACTCATTAAACCATAGCTCAGGATGTCCCCTGTAAAGCAGTAGAAGTATCCAACACAGCCATGATGGTAATGAGCACTGGACATCCACAGGCAGCCAGAACCAGCTCTGTGGCAAGTATTAGCAGGGGGGTTGGAACCAGGTAATCTTAAAGATCCCTTCCAACCCAAACCATTCTATGATTACATCAGATTGTGATCAGCAGAAATAAAGCCAGTGCTAACAGTCACATCTATCCTGTTCTTCTGCAAGGTCAGCAAGCTGCTGATTTTTGTAGCAATTGGAGGACAGACTCTTTTTCACTGGGACTGTATCAGGAGCATTACCATAGCCCAGTTTGACCTCACATACACATGAATCTCTCTGGCTAAATTTATGCTGTCAGAAGTGATTTTTGGGAGGTTGCCCAGATATATTATCTTACTGAGAAGAGTTCAAGGATGCCAAGGCTGCAGATTAACTAAATGTAGAGTTAGGTGCCCTTGTCTGGAGAATATGAAAAGAAACTGTTCGTACCTTTTCATATGTCTCTTACCAGTATCTTCCTCAGTCTAACTGATGTGGCTTGAGGTAACTATTCTTTCTCCAAATGTTGCACTATGCAACATCATGACAGTTTGGTGATTATGATTAATACGCGCTTAGTAGCCGAGGTTCACTTCTGTCCAGTAAAATCAGAATAAATCCTCCTGAGCTTCCCAGTAACTTTTGGGAAGGCTCAGATAACATGGGAAATATAATATAATATAATATAATTATAATTATAATATAATATAATATAATATATATATTATATATATAATATAATTATATAATAATATAAATTATATAATTTAATTTAGTAATACTTGGTATGGGAGGTTTTGCAGAGCAGAATAACTCCTGCCCATAGCAATCTAGATTTTATCCTGAAGAAAAAATAAAATAAAATAAAAAAAATAATCAGAAGAGCTCCCACTGGTCTCAGCAGTCAGAGAAAGTATTGGTTATTAGTGGTCCAGTCAAGAGAACATTCTCGTGCTATCCCTCCCACTCTATTTATGGTCCACATTTCAGAGAGGAGTATTTAGGATGCCAGCAGCTGACAGAGGCAAGAGATCTTATGGAATTATGCATGTACTAATAAAATGATTATTTGCATTCGTTGCAGTCTGCCATCAAAATGGAAGTCAGTAGATCTGTACTAGCAGTGTCTCTGGTTCTCTGTACCAGATATTTTATAATTAGTAAAAATCTAGTAAGACCTAGTTGGTGTTAGTCTACTGGTAACTGTAAGTGTAAAAAAAAATCACCTGTCTCAGTGATCAAGGCATCTGAAATTGTATGAGAAAAGGAAGCAAAATGGTATGATAAAGAAAAACGGGCTTCCACAACCTTCAGCTCCTACAGTAACAAAGGGATTTGTACCAAAAGTTCAAAGATGTAGGCTTCAGGAAAGAACATGGAACATCATGCAGTCTTTCAAAGGAAGTTTGAAAGAGGTGAGAAGTGTATTATGAGAAGAATCATGGCAAGGATTAATCAATGAATCATTTTTCTTTCTGAAGGTCTTGATCTGCTTTGAGCCATTTCTAACATCAATGAGACTATTATTTTCTGTATAAACAGTTTCCTAGCAACATCTAGAGCTGCCTGTGTCCAAGTAGACTTCTTCTCTCAGATCTCTCCTCTCCCTTAGACTACGCATGTATTTAGGATATGCAACATTATCCTAAACTGAGAGGGAAACATACTGCTTGAATAAGCATGAAACTGCCCCTTAAGCTTACTGTTATTTTAACACATACATAATTTATGTTTCTGTAGGTATATGTATGTAGGTGTATACTCAATATGAGGTACACTGTCCAACCTTTACCTTTAAATGCACTGTATACGTGAAACAATTGTCCCTTATAAAAATCAGAGCATCACAAAATGTCTCGCTGAAATTCTTGGCATCAAGGCTTTCCAAGTATCTTATAAGACTACCTAAGTTACCTTTAAAGTAGATTTTACCTCAAGAAACCAAACACACTAGGTTAAGGCTGTTAACAAAAATTAGATATGTTATCTTGGTTAAACATCGTCGGACCTCAGGATCACCAGAAGTCCCCTTCAGCCTCAATCATTCTGCAATTGTTATTCACTAAATGTCCCAGTTTTACGTGTCTAGACATCAGTTTTTAACTTATTTATTTTGTCTTCCAAACTAACTAACTGCACAAAAGGGAAGAGATGAAAATAGAGAAAATCAGAGGGTAGCGGAACTGAAGCTGCTTCTCTAGTAAGTTTGGAAAAGCAAACTGAAAGGAAGAAAATAAGTTTTACACAAAATCAGTTTGAGTGAACAGAATTCAGCAAAGGTTTTCAAGGTTGATTACAATGATGACCCCACAGTTCTGTGAAATAACATACTCACCTGACTATTTACAGAAGCTATTAGTGATATTCCTGGAAGAAACTAGGACTTCAGTAAAAACATCTTTACTGCTTACTTATACACTAAACGATGACAAAGAAGCAAAGCACTCAGCAAATACATCAACATTTTTCTTCTTTATAGAAATGGATTGTGAATGTAAAAAATAATAGGAAAGTTAGAGAAGTTCCATACTTTCTATTGCAGTGAAAGAAAGGAAGCAAATATTTTGGAATAAAGTTGTGCTGACTAATATTCAAGAAATGAGTTTTCTTTATACAGTTGCACTTTCTGAAAGTCTGGAAGGAACTCTAGGTTAGCCACATGAAAGTTTTGGTAATGTATGGGATTCAGACCTTCATGAAACAGAACTGAAGTGACTATTTAAGCAACTTAAAAAATGTACTTTAATACCTCTTTTTCAGTTATAACCACAAACCTTTTATGAATCTCTTCCTCGTGATCCATTCTGCACAATCTATTAGGTTTGAATATATCCTTTTTATCCTGTAAACATTCCTTACTCATCACCCTTATCTAGTTACGACATCATCACGGCCTTTGCCTTAACTTCCCACTTAGAATCATAGAATTGCTCATGTTGGAAAAGACCTTAACAATCATCAAGTGCAATCACAACCTAACCATACTACCCTAACAACCCTCTGCTAAATCATGTCCCTGAGCACCACATCCAAATGGTTTTTAAACGCATCCAGGGATGCGACTCAACCATCTCCATATCCTTGGATGTCTTCTTTGTCTATGTATGGATTTTGGATTCTGTCAAAAACTGTTTTCTTGGCCAAACCTGTCTCCTCTGCTATGAAGTGTTCTGTTAGTGCTTTCAAAATATCACCCCTACTGCTGTTTGACACGATGCCCATAATGTTTATATTGGCACTTTTACAGCTTTCCATTGCATTCCCAAAGGTGTTCCGTGCAGTTTTTCACTGAAAGCAAGAGTCCTACTTTGCATATCCCTGAAGGTGAGAAAAAATAGTTTCAAACTAAGGTGGTTTGATAGGGGCAGTTGCAATGTGGGCATGATTTCTTCAAAAGCACGATATTTGTGTTTCTGTTACTGTTGTGATCAAAGCCTCATTGTTCTAAAATAAAAGGCAGTTGCATCTAAGTTTGAAACAAAAGACTACGTATCAGCCTTTTTACATTTTACATGCTAACATTTAAACTCTGTGCATAATACAATGGAGACATTGACTTCTGTTGAGAGTTTTCTCTACCTGAGATTTAGAACTCCATTTTTTTTAAGCCAGTTTTTGAAATCTAACAATTTGCACAGTTTTCAGAGTGCTTCTGCCTCTGCCCCTAACTAATACTAATTATTATAAATACTAATCATTAAAAACACTGGGGTGTTTTTACAGTTCTCATTTGCTCCACCAAACATTTAAAAAAAATATGCCAAGCACATCATCCAAATTTTGTGTAATGCTTCTGCCACCTCCTGTATATCTGTTTAATTTGACAGTTGTAGAAAAAGCAGGAAAGGAAGAATAATTTAGTATTTATCAGCAAAGGCAGTTTGAAAATAGCAACAATATGACATCCTGATTCTTTTTCCAGGGAAAAATTAAAATAGATCTACTACTCATCATAAATTACTTACATAGACTGGATATTTAGATGAACAAGCATTGCGTCTTACACCATGACATTTTTACATCTGGGAAGTGCTTAACAAAAAATAACTGATAGAAACTCTGATGAGTGTTCTGGTTTGGGAGGTCAGTTCTGTATTTCCTTGGTGCAGGGCATTATGGCAGAGAGATTTTACAAAACTAAGCAATGATAAGTTTGCTGGTTGCACGCTACTTGAAACAGACGATCACTGTTATTGCAGAGATCTTTTTGGAATTTAATTCTGTTTGAGTCTATGAGATCTTTCTGGTTGTATTAAGTGTGCTAGGTGCAGATAAGAACTACCCTAAAACTGTTATAAAGTTAGTATAAATTATTCACCTACAGAGGTTAAATTTCTTGCTTCAATTTCCTGTGCAGGTTTCAGGTCACCTATAAATAAGCTTTTTCTCATTCATTTAAGAATTCTCTGGATCCTGCCTAAGAAAAGGTTTTGCCCTAGGAGAAGATAAACTTCCCTTCCATCAACCAACTTCTCAGGCTCATTCAGAGTGCCCAACAGAGATGAGAAAAATTGCAATAGAAGAAAAGTAAGGAGGAGAAATTCATCAATACATGGTAGACCAAGTGAACAAAAACCTGAAAACTTAGCGTAGAAATATTGTAAGAGATAAAAATTAAGAATCAAGGCCACATAAAAGTTGATAGAAATAAAGAGAACACAGGTGGATTACACAAGATATAACTTCAGAGACCTTCAAGAAAAGAAACCCAAAAACACAGTCAATTCAAGATGCCACTTTTTTTTTTTTGTTTGTTTGTTTTTAATAAGAAGTCTCAAATGCTTCAGAAGAACTGTTTGGTTATTGATGCTCCAAGGATACCAGAGAAAATCAAGTCCTAAAAACTGCAGAAATTTTTGAGAACAGTCACTAGCTATCACCTAAATAGCTGAAGTTGCAAGAAAACAAGCAAACAAGAAGCAAATAAATCCAAGTGTATCAGCTCTTCTACCTTCCTGCCTTTCTTCTCCTCTTCTCAGGCAAATTTCAGAGGGTTTATAGTTGAAGAATTATAGCCCTAAAAACTCTAAAGAGGCTGACAGGAAAAGCTGCCTTATGGGTCTCCATAGACACCTCAAGCTCTTAATTGTTACTTTTAGTTTGAAGTTGTCTATACTCTAATTGAAAATGAAGTACAGGATCAGTGAAATCTAGCCTTATTTAGGTCAATGGGGGTTTTACCATCAACACTGACAGTAACAGAATTTCACACAGGGTGTTTACTGTCACTATCCTGGTAAATAGCTGAGCTCCATTTATTGACACCCAGAAGGAAATATTCTAGCCACACTGCACAATAGAAGCTAATGACATAGCCTAATCCTTGCTGTGTCATATTGTCGCAGTGAACCTGAGCAAATCTGTACGGGCAGAGTTGATGACAGATACAGATTTGTAAGATTGCTTGGAGGTTTACAGATGGAAGATGATGGTTCAGTATCGTAATTTAATCTGTTCAAATGGCAGGTTATTTGATTAAAAGCTTTGGTTTTTTTTTTTTTTTTCCTTTCTCAATTATGATAACTATTTTCTCTCTTTTTTATAGCGCTGTCTTCTTTGATAACATTTGTTAAAGTATGCGTAAACCTAAATACTATTTCCTTGAAAATGGGACCTCATTGGATCCTCACTGTTAATAATATCAAGCATTGATAAATGGCGATTCAGATAACCTTATTCTTAACTGCCTAAAAAGCAGATAGCATTCATATACTTAGAGGTATTTGCTGTTGAACAAGAGCCTAGTATTTTCAAAGAAAAAAACAAGAGGGTTAATCTATTTTTATATATTACATGATGTTTCAGAGTTTTATGAAACAAAGGAGCCTAAACCTCGAAGTTTAGGGGAGAGAACTAAGCTGTTTAAGAAGTGCTGTGCTAACAAACAAGTCTGTGGTGTCAACCCAGGGTTGATTTAGATTATCAGGCTCAGCCTTTGACACTAGAGTTAAAAAAAAAAAACAAAAAAACAACTACCTAAAATAAAAATTAAATTAACAGCTTTCCTGTGCATGTTTGAAACATGTTCACCTGCACATTACAGTGGGAAGGCTTCTACTTGTGAGGGTAAAAGAAATAAACACCAGTTCCCTGAAAGGCAATTTACAAGTATATATAAAAATTATAAACAAATATTATATCAATGTATCTTCAGATATAAACCGTGGTCCTATTTTACTTATTTATTACCTTATTCCATTTTCTTAATTTTATGAAAACAAAAATGTGAATACAGACGTCATCTTTCAGCAAATCTCTACATGTCATAATAAAAGCAATAAAAGGGAACAGATTAGATACTATTCCTTCCCTTACTGACAAGTTTTAAAACACAGCACATCCCTGAGTAAGTTGCCATGCTGCTTTAAAATCAACCTGTAAGTAAGAAAAATGGAGAATGGCTCACTTAATCAAAGCAGAACCACGGGAAACGAGGAAGTATGTCATAGCACTAATATACAAAAGTACTGAAGTGTAAATGGAAACCTTTCTAAGTACACATGAGGGAGACAGACTGCATACATATTAAAAGCTTGTTTTTACAAATAAGCATTTCTTCAGTATTTCCAGAATTCTGTAAACAGCATTAACGTTCACCCCACCCCACTGACTCACACCATTCCTTTCAATAGGAAAAAAAAAATAAAAATTGGGAAAAGATGGAACTTGCAATGCTCCCCATGCACTTGCTAGAAAAAAATTAAAAAGCAGCAATTATATTATGTTAGTTTTGAAATCCAGCAGATAACATCTTTGTCGTTGATTGCGGATATACTATCATTACCTAATAACTAGAAGTTACAAACAGAAAGATCAATGTGGTGGAAGGGCAGTACAGGAGCGCAGTAACAAAAGGACTAGCGTGAATGGAATGGTGTTACAAAGGAAAAGTACTCACCCATCTCTAAAGATCTAGGCTTGCAAGAAAAACTCAACAAGGGAAGCATCTCCAACCAGAGATCCTTCCACAGTGCCAGTCAGCCCTTAAATGAGGACTAAGAGAGTTGCAGCCAGGCTCCATCCTTTCTGGTCACACAGCTGAATTGCCTTCACCTATGCTCTCAGGGCTGACTGGGTCTTTTCCACAGGTGCTCAGGTTCAGGCTATGACTCAGTAGTTACCATACACTAGATTTATCCAAAAAACCTTTTTTTTTTTTCCTCACTAATTTGCTTTTTCTGTCTGTAGCATTTTTTAACATCTTTTGGATTTGGACACAAGATCAATCTTATTTATCTGATAAATATCATGAGCAGAGAAGATAGTGAAATGTGGAACTCTGAACACTTTCCAGCTGACTGCCATATATAACTTTTATTAATGTTATTGATATTTGATATCTATCAAATTCTACCCACGTGAAAATATGAATTTCAGGTTATAGGCTACAGTATAACAGAAGGAACTTCACGGTGATTCCTGAAGCAGATGAGTTTTCAGGTACTGCTGGTGAAGAACTGGTCAATTAGAGATAGAAAAGCATCAACAGACACAGACAAACCTATCTTCATCCTGAAGGCAAAAGAAGCTAATTTTAATGAAGTAAAAGAGGGAAAAGGAGAATATCTCTTTTAAAGGTTTTCCTAAATCTCATCTCAGAAGCAGTTAAGTCACCTAACACAGGTTTTCTCACCTGCATTTTCTCCCTCCAAGATATTAGAGCTGTCAAGAGATAATGCAACAGGTGAGCCATCTTTCTAAAGTACTGCAGAAAAGGTGGTGATTGCAGAAAGCAAAGGGATGTCACTGAAAACTGTCTTGCAACACAAGCATCCACTTTTCTAGTCAATAAATTGCATGACTGCCTGATGGGCTGTAGCATTTCCCTGTTGCTCTCTCAGCTGTGATTGACCACAAGTGTTATCTAATTCAGGAAGTTGTCAAGGGATACAAACTGTTATTTATACATACACCTGTGCTGCTAGAACAAAGTAAGCATTAGGCAGAAATGAGTGAAACCAGTACAACTCAATTTCAAAATCTTTTTAAATGTCACCTAAGAAAGACTGTTGTTGCGAACTGGCTATGTATGTTTGCACATCACCTTCTTTGTGCTTCAGTCATGCGTACAAGGGAAAATTTGAAAATGAAATGTGAAAATAGGAAGTGTAGTAAGGGAACTGCCAAACTTGTTTCTGGCAAAGCGCAAGAGACACTTAGTTCCTTTGCAGAGGATTAACAACAGATATGTTTATCCCTCATGGCTTTTCCCCACTGCCTGCCATGTCAAAATAACTTTGTAACAAGGAAAGCACCTTTGCCTTGGGCTGCTTCCTATCCTTATTAACAATCAAGTGAGAGAGTTGAGCTCTCTTCCTTCTGACTACATTTCACAGAGGAAAGGGATCTGGGGGTGTTACTTAACAGTAGCTGGATGAACAGTAGCTGGATGAACACGAGCCAGCAGTGTGCTCATGTGGACAAGAAAGCCAATGACATCCTGGCTTCTATTAGAAATAGTGCAGTCAACAGGAGCAAGGAGGTGACCATCCCTCTGTACTCAGCACTGGAGAGGTCACACCTTGAGTACTGTGTTCAGTTTTGGGCCACTCAGTACAAGAAAGACACTGAGGCTCTAAAGGGCAACAAAGCTGTCAGGGGCCTGGAGCATAAATCTAATGGGAAGTGGCTGAGGGAACTTCTGGAGAAGAGGAGGCTCAGGGAAGACGTTATTGCTCTTCAGTGACCTGAAAGGAGTTTGTGGCAAGGTGGAAGTCAACCTCTTCTCCTGCGTAACTAGCAATAGGATGAGAGGTAATGGCCTCAAATTGTACCAGAAGAGGTTCAGGTTGGATATTGGGAAAAATTATCAGATGAGGCATTGAAACAGGCTGCCCAGTGAAACTGTGAGTTCACCATCTATGGAGCTGTTCAAGAAGCATATAGATGTGGTACTGAAGGACATGGTTAGTAGGCACAGTGGAAGTGGGCTGTTTGTTGAACTTAGATGACTTTTCCAACATCAGTGATTCTATGATTCTGTATTTCATGAACACTGATAGGTGGCCTCATATCTCAGTTTGGCACTGATGGAAATTTACAGCATGGAGCAGTAGGTATGGCCAGGGATCAGTCTCAACTTTGTACTACTTTCCTAGGCAAAAACTGCTCCAACTGTCCCTGTCTTAAAGCACTGTAATCATCAATATGCATATGTATGCATGTTGGACATCTATACTAGGGAGTGCACAGAGAGAGGAGGCTGAAGGAGGAAGGTGTGGCTGTTCAGGTACAATCTACCCTTGGTAAAGTCATGCTGGCTATCTAAAATCACCTCTTTATCTCGTCCCAGGGACTGGTGGGGAAGAAACAGGAGAAAGACCATGCTTGGGACAGGAGGCAGACAGCATTTCACCACCCAGATGCAGGAGCAATGCAGCATGAGGCTATGCATGGGGACGGTCCAAAGATAAAAGATTCTTAGTTTTCAGAAACAAGCATAGGGGGACAGGGTGCTGCAGATACAATGGCTCTGGAAGAGTGCAAGCTTCACAGTGATCTGGTAGGAAAGGCCAATGCTCACAAAGGGTGTCTGTTCTCGTGTAACTGACATCTACTGAGACTCAGTGCACACACATCCTCCATTTCATTTTGTCCTTTTGATCTGGTCCTTACCACCTGGCAAATGTATGTTTGACAAGAAACTTCCTTTTGCAATACATCTGTAGAACTTATTCACTAAGGCCTCTTGCATTAACTACTGAAAGATCTAAGCAGATTCCTTTAGCTTCCATCTCTTCACAAAATACAGTAGAAATACACAGCATATTTGGTGATGGGGTACATATCAAAGCCTTTTCCCTGAATTAGACGTTATTGATCAGTAATTATATCACCATCAACCTCCTACAAGCTGCATGTTGTTGTTCTTAAAGCAGCAGTGCCAATTAAAAACATTATTTCAAGAGTATATGTTTGCTCATTCCTTCAATTTCAGCAAAAGGGAGAGAAAATAAAAGCTAGAGTTTTAGGTTCCCCAAGTTGCACCAAGGGGTTTTTCCTTCACTGTATTAATGAGATAAATGTTATGCAGTCTTCATTACATTATTGAGGCTCAAGCTCCTGCCATTTCTTGCATTCACTCTATAACATATGCTGAAAGTAATACAATTCATCATGTTTGACACTACAGGAATCACAAAAATGGTGACACACACAGGAATCTCAGGCCACACAAGAATTTGAGGAGTTCAATAGGTGAGTTTTCATGGCTCCATTGAATTGTGAAAGTCAGCATAAATTCTAAACCAATAATAAATAATTTCTTTGCACTGATCTCTCTTTCATGGCATCCACAACAAACAATCCACAACAGGAATGTTGAAAACTCTCCCACTTATCCACTTCTTTTTGAACTCTGGCATGAAAGCTTGAACGGTTATCTGCAGCTTCACAATCTTTTAGGATGCCTTCTCCTGGATACTTTTTTGGGGAGCAGTAACCCTCACCTCATCTCAGGGTGAAGGTGTGGGGAGTGGTTTCTGTCCCATTGTAGTGGTGGAACAAATCTGAGTCCTCCTCATGAAACTGAACGTGTTTAAGTCCATAAGGCTGGATGATATTCATCCTAGGGTTCTGAAAAAGATGGCTGATGTGGTTGCTGACTCACTCTTCATCATATTTGAAAAATCATGGAAGTCTGGTGAAGTTCCAGATGACTGGAGAAAGGGAAAAGTTACTTCCATTTTTAAGAAAGGTAGAAAGGAGGACCCGGGCAACTACAGACCGGTGAGCCTCATCTCTGTGCCTGGGAAACAAAGAGGTGATTTGAGACAGCCAGCATGGCTTAACCAAGGGCAGATTGTGCCTGACCAATCTGATGGTCTTCTATGATGGAGTGACAGCTTCAGTGGATGGGGGAAGGGCAGTGGATGTCATGTACCTGGACTTCTGCAAGGCTTTTGGCATGGTCCCTCACCACATCTTGCTCTCTAAATTGGAAATGTGTCGATTTGAAGGATGGACTGTTAGATGGATTAGGAATTGGCTGGCTGGTTGCAGCCAAAGGGTTGTGATCAATGGTTCCTGTCAGAGTGGAGGCCGGTCACAAGTGGTGTCCCTCAGGGGTCGGTCTTAGGACTGGTGCTCTTCAACATCTTTATCAGTGACACAGATGATGGCATCAAGTGCACCCTCAGCAAGTCCGCAGATGACACCAAGCTGAGTGGCGCAGTTAATACACTGGAAGGAAGGGAAGCCATCCAGAGGGAACTGGACAGGCTGGAGAAGTGGGCCCATGAAAACCTAATGAGGTTCAATAAGGCCAAGTGCAAGGTGTTGCACTTGGGTTGGGGCAATCCCAGGTGTTCATACAAGCTGGGGGAAGATCTTCTTGGGAGCAGCCCTGTGGAGAAGGACTTGGGGGTCCTGGTGGATGAGAAGCTGGACATGAGCCAGCAGTGCGCGCTTGCAGCCCAGAAGGCCAACTGTGTTCTAGGCTGCATTAAAGAGGGATGGCCAGCAGGGAGAGGGAGGTGATTGTCCCCCTCTACTCGGCTCTTGTGAAGCCCCATCTGAAGTACTGCATCCAGGCCTGGGGCCCCCAGCACAGGAATGACTTTTTTCTTCCTCTTTTAAAACATTTATGTAATGGAAATCAACTAACTCTGTGGTAATATTAGTGTTTTTCCTCAATAACTACACAAGATTTCCAAGGCAATTTGTATTCATTAATTAAGCCCTAGTGCTTTCTTGTTCATCATTAGGATAATTTATTTGGACTAAATGAGCATTTTTACCTCTTTAGTATGGATCAGTGCTTCATAGATTAGGAATTTTAGAGGACAAGATAATTTTTTTATTATTATTATTATTTTCTAGTATTTCTATTGACATTTATTTTCTATTTGGGCAGATGAACAGTTCTAATTGCCACTTAACAGGTTTTAAACATCAGGTCATTATTTTTGAGTACCCTTCTCCTTTACTAATAGCGTGCATCATACACATGCAATAGCAAAATCTTTTTATTAAGCCTATAATGAAGGCTCAAATACTAAAAAGAGCAATGGCGAATAAGTGATAGCAATGGGAAAAATTTAACACAAAGAACAATGCTGGAAGAAAAACCAAAATTAAACTGTAAATTAAAAAGTTTACATATCATTATATATCACTACTGATTTCTTTTACAATCTCCTCTGGCACCCCTAGCTTCTGCATATGGCTGTTTGTACCCATAAGAAAGCTGGGATCTGACAGCACTGTCCTTCACAAACAGATTTTGTTTTGTTTCAACAGTGATTTTTCACCTCTCTTAACAGCAATATGTGCAAGAAAAATATTTAAACTAAGAAATGTAAGATTTAATTCTAGCCCGCAGGAGTCCTTCCCAACTAGTTGGCATCTCTGTCCTAGAAATCCTTCAAAGTGTCCAAGCATCTACTGAAGGTGCGAAACTCCTGGAGATAGTCTGCTCCCCTTGACTTCCCATTTTTGCTTACTTTTTATCTGCTTGCTTTTAGATTTAGATGTTAAACACAGATAGAAGTCTACTGAAATGATTATGTGTGGTTTCTCAAAAGTGAAAAGTATGAATTTTATAAATACAATAAGACAGTTCTTCCTGGAACAGTGAACTGCAAATACTCAAGGACTTTCTCATATGCCTCTGATTAATTCCACGTTAGTCATCACCACTCAATCTGAACTACTCACTAATCCCACAAACAAAATAGGCATACTCTTCATGTGTTTTACTGAGATATTAAATTTATACATATTCAGCTCATCTTACAATCTTTAGTTCCCACAAATCTTTTTATACAGGTTGTCTTGTCCAATTGATAGATACTGTCGATTTAGTTAAAGCCATACCAAATCTTATCCCCCATGTCCTCGTTAGTGGATATTTCAACACTGCAGAATTCATATGCTGCAAGTTATCACTCCAATTCTGTAGCAAATACATGCTATTTGCTGCAATGACTACTGCCCAAGCCCATGCCACAGTCATTAATTGTCATTATGGGTCACACAGGCAGGAATGGATGCAGTAAAGCTGTTGTCTCAAATAAAGGGCAGTTTTGTCACAGGCTGACAGATTACTTGCTTTCTTTTGATAAATTACAATCACTTGCCTCCTACCTCTGAAGTCAATGACTGTGCTTTTGTATAGGTTTGTCTTTTTGTTCCCACGTACATTTCATCTACTTGGGCATTACTGTCACAGAATTTATGAATTGCTAGTCTTCTAGCAGGCCAGCCAACAGGGCCACCTGTTTGTATGGTATGCAGTTGTCTTTTCTCAGAATTTCTCAGAGATTTACCAAGACGTCAAGGGCATACACCAAGGAAAACCTTGCTATCCTGTCAAATCATATCTTTTGCCTGTGTAAGAGTTTGAGATGAGGCTAGGATCTTAGCAATTTTCTTTATCCTTTCTTTATTGCCAACTACTGTTCTTCCTTTCTTATCCACTTGTATGACCAGCTACCCTATTTATATAAACCCTCATACAGGATATTCTAATTTTATGAGGCTAGTCTCCAGATATAAATTTTTAAAATTAAACCTTTTTCTTTTAAAATACAACCTGGACACTAGCTGGCATTTCTTGTCTCCTTCCTCCCCTGCAATATATCTGTAAGATTATTATTTGTTTTGAACTGAAGAAGTACATACCTTTGTGAAGCTACAGCTCTCATTCCTGGTCTTCCTTACACTTCTGAACAATTCTTGGTCTACTGGCCTGAACTGGTTGTTGGTGAGAAAGCTCCTTCTACTCCCCATATTTTCTCTCAGAGCATAATGATTGCCTGTCATTACTTTTGATGTTTTACCTTGAAGCATTACATATCAGAATGCTAAACAGAAGTTTCCTTCTAACTCCCTACTGTAAAGGTTAAGAACTGGTTTTACTTCTAAAGTTTATTTTATTTTATTTTTGCAGTTTGGGATTACATAAATCTTTTTGATCCCATACTTTCTATTAACGCATTTTCAGTGAGGAATTACGCCATGCCTTACTAAAGAGGAACGAAGTCCAGTAATGGCAAGGTTTATTTGTATACAGTGGAAAAGGGAATAAAAATCTGCTGCTTTTTAGCCTAATGTCTTGATTCATTTCCTAAAGTCTGTTACTTGTGGATCATCAAAACCACTTCTATTCAATGTCTAAGAAGCTTATTCTCAGGTACCAAAAAAACCCAGTTGATCTGTGTTTGCCTACTAGCAGCTCACAGTGAAACAACTTTGGACGTCAGTGGAAGATTATGCATCCACAGATTTAAGCAGCTACCTAGGAAGAACATTCTGAATGGTAGTTTTGGTACTAAAAAGGATGGGTATGCCTACATTTCCCCTCTTCCCCCTGGCTCTGAACATAATTGACCACAAAAACAACATTGTAAATCACACATTAAGAAAGATCTATCTTCAGTTTTACTATTAAAGAAAATTGTTGGAAGTCAGTGAAACAGAAACAGCTGGATGGGGATTCAGACATTTCACGTGGATGTTTAATCCAGTGAAAGGAATATTAAACCCTGATTTGGTGTCTGAGCCCTGTAGCTGAGTTCATGGTAGTTTCGCCAGGTTAAGAAACTGAAGTTGTAACATCTCTGCTGCTACTTAGTTTTTTTTTCCTTAATCAATTAACTCCATGATACTCTACATCATCATGTTCTCATCATGACACAAGCTACATGTGAATTATGAGTGAGGTTCTGCAATGAAAACTGATTTCACAAGACATGTTTTGTTAACATCAGCGATATGAGTTGCTATACAACACCTTTCAAGCTGAATGTTAACTTTTTTCATTTGAACACACATGAAGATCGTGACAGACTTTTGTTCGCAGCTGCTCGTGAGATGATAGCTGTGATCATGAGAAATGATACAGGCATTGACTCTGTTATGGCTTTTACTAAAATACCACAATTCTTTCACTGTAGAGATGCTCCACCCCAAACATAAATCAGGTATCAGATGCATCAGAGGTAAAGAAGACAGACAGTCATGTGACAGGACCACTTCCGTTGTGTCTCTTAGAAGACATTCTGTTCTACTTACGCCCTTCACTCTAAGAATTATCTATCATCTACACATAAAAGCAGGGAAAGAAACAAATTGCAACAACAAAAAAAATAAAGATCAAAACTAATGATCTGAAAAGTCTGTGAAGTCATTTTGTACCTCAGGAAATCTCATTGCTCTCTTAAATTATAACCTCCAGAAAGGCTTCACAAGTAATTTCTTATGGTAATACAGAGGGAATTAATGCATCAGTAGAAGTTCCTATTGTTTAGTACATTTCTCAGAAAGCTTATGCATCTTGTAGCGCAAACATCACTGCTTTTCAGCTGATAGCTGAAATGTAAACACTGCTCTTCATTTTGGTAGAGCCATTTAAAAATTCATTGCATCTTTTAAAAGCCCAAGTAGCTATCAATTTAAGGTAGAGAAAAATTTTTAAAAGTTTAAATACATAAATGCAATAGAATGCTTTGTCTTATCTTTTGGGAATGCCGTTTTTAATTCCACTAATCCCTTTTAAAATGTTAAGTAATCAGCTATATTCATACAAACCTGCCTCTCTATCTCTTCCCACTTCCTTTTCATCTCAGATTGGATTTCCTTTTCACTGGCATTGATATGAGATAAAGCTACAGGATGCCAACATTTCTGTCTGCTTACTGAATTGCATGTCACGTGTAGCTTGAAGAAAGATTTGCTGCAAACAATAGTGTCTGTAGAAAGGCACGTCTTTCTAAATTTCATACATTCGTCCTACGTTGCTTCCAGCTGCTCTCAATTTCAAGAGTGTTTTCTGTAGGCTATAATTGTCAAGGTCAGCTTCACCTTGTTTTGAAGAAAAAAGAAAAGAGAATGCTACTCTTCATCTCTTAAAAACAAATAAATAAATAAAAACAACTTTCAGATTATGTCAGATGAATTATAGCTTTTGATTTCATATTTTTATAATACCATCTCTAAGGCAATTTTGTGTAAAGCAGTATTTTCTTTGCGTAATGCTGAGAGGAATGACAAAAGTAAGAAATCCATAGGTTTTTTTGTTTGCTTGCTTTTCAAATTGTGAAATAAAAAATATCCATGGCATTTCATGTTAATTGGCACAGCTTGGGCTCCTTATTTGGTATCTAAATAATTAAATCTTCAATGTGGACTTTCAATAACCTATTAGCACAATACATTCTTGTAAAATAATTTTTCTGCTTGCTTTTGCTCTTCATTTTCCTGTTTAATTTGACGTATAGCAGTTGCAATTTGATGTTGGTGATTCAGCAGTAAACCACTTCTCACTCTGAGAGAGACAAGTTGTAAGTCTTGAGGTTGTGCAATTAGCCCTAGTCTCCTCAAGTGGGTCTGCCCCCTGCCAACTGAATCTGAAACCACTGTATTATGTTATTAACTTAAATAATTTTAAATTAAAACTTTAAATTAAAATTAACTTAAATAATTTTAATTAAGAAAAACAAACAAACAAAAAATTTCATCGGTTAAAGACACTTTATATACATGTATATATGTATATAAACACATTGCAACTTTTGTTGTCAGTGATGTCAGTGAGATGAACGTAGAGCCTTGGCATTAACTTCACCAGGCTGTCCACACTACTGGCTGCAGTACATATCACACAAGTATGTAGATTCATTATACATATTTAAAGTCAATGCCAATTGATAGCTCTATAAATGTCTTAGGCATAAATTTGTACAAAAGACAATAGGCATAAAATTCACCCCAACTTATCTGTATGAGGCTTCACAAGTAATTTCTTATGGTAATACAGAGGGAATTAATGCATCAGAAGTTCCTATGGTTTAGTACATTTCTCAGAAAGCTTATGCATCTTGCATTATGGCTGTTGGTCCTCATCCTTCATAGATAAAGGAGGGAAAGGCAGTGCTGTACTGCTGCATCATTTGAAATACAAATGTTTGGAAATCCTTTGATTTCCATAGAGGAAAATTTTCAAACAAGAAAAAACAAACCTTGTTTAAATTAAACCATCTGTGAGATTACCTGTTGGTAGTACAGGAAATATTGTTCAATTCCTTTCCTTGACTATACTGATGTCACTGCATTTAGCTCCAGGAAATACTTATTGGTGAAGTGCCTGGTTCTAGAGCCCCTTCAAGAGCTGCAGTGTTCCCAGCATAAACCCCATATCTATTTGGGTGTTAATATCCCTTATCTCTTAAAAATATTAATATCAGCAAGAATCCTTAAAAACAAACAAACAAAAAAAAAAACTCAACAAGTTACAGGTTATCCATTTCCATATCATCCTTTGTAATTAGCTGGAGGGAAGAGGAAGCACAGATCCCTAGTCTGTCTCACTCAGTCAAATCCTGCTTTCCCATTCTTCAGCAAATGCCATGTGAGTGCAAGAGACAACTACCGTGCGGCTGGGCACCTCACACCCTTCTTGCCAAAGGTACACAATTACACCATGCAGAGAGCAAGACAGTTTGTACTGGGAAAGAAGAGTGGAAATTCTGTAAGCACATTAGGTTAGGATGGTCCCTTGGGAATTTAGGTATAACATCATTAAGTTTACAGAGTAAGACCGATTTCCTAAGATCTCATCTGGGCAGGTATACAGCTATGAATATGAGAGTCTACATCCAATGCAGTATTAAAATAAGCTTTGGTAAGAGATAGATAATCTATATTCTGACCATAACATTTAGTACATATCAATTCGTTGTAGTAAAGACATGAATTTGAGATTTTGAAAGCAGGTTTATGTATTTATTATTTCATAAATTCAAATCAAAATTATCTCAGTTGTATTCCCAAAACACAAGCGGAATGTGGGCACTTACGACCTTTTATATTCTGAGTTTTAACGAGTGACTTTTTAAATACTAAATTTATTTTTAAAGAAATAAATCAGAAGTGTAGAACTTTCTTGCTAAGGATTTCAATGTAGTATAATGAAATTCAAAAAGATCAGAATAAACTTGTCTACCTGCGACAGTGTGCTTTCCCTCCTCCTCCTGCCTCCTTTTCCCTGCAACTTCCTCCTTCAGCCTGACCTCATAAATGAGGCCTTGCTCAGGAAGACAGTGAGCAACAGTGCTGATGAAAACCACAAGTTTGTCTGAAATTAGGTGGGGCTGAAAGAACTGATAGCAGGCACCTGCAGGCAGCACAGAGTCAGAAACACTCTGTCATCCTTCATTGGCCAGAGCACATCTTTATCTACGTTCCTGAAATTGTTCCTGCTGCTTCTCAAAATTTTTAATTTCCTTCATGTTATTCTAATGTGTGTGACAGGGAGTCGAGTAGAAAGATACACATAGAAGGCAAATGGAAGTAAGTTCTTGCAAAACAAGAAATAGTTTAAGAGTAGATGCCAGAAGTCAGCACCAACTTCTTACATGTTTTATGTATGAACATAACATTTCATGGATTTATATTTTACTATATGGTACACTGTGAAAGCAATTCTAGAGTCCAGTACAATTGTTTCCACAGTGCTCACAATAATGGGCATGGAAGAAAACAGAGGTAATATAATATATTTCACATAGATTGCTGTTAGTTACTTACTTCTGTGTAGTGGGAAAACTATTGTCTTCTCAGCTTCCTCTACGGACTCCTATATATCTCTCTTTAATGCACACACTTGTCATCTCTTCCAAAAATTAATATTACCACTGCTACCTCTTATTATCTTCAAATTCTTTGCTGTGCCCTGTCAGTCTGAGAGTTGAGAGGAGCTGCCTTCCTGAGGGTTTTGCATTTCAGGCTCTGCAAGCACCATTTCTCCCTCTCAGGTGTTGGAGGTAATTAATGTAGGATCTAAACTACAAGATATGTACAGGAAAGCAAAATCAGCCAGCAGTGAGGGGAAAAGAAACAGAAGACAAAACAGTCACTGCAGACCTCTGCCTTTGCAGCTTTTTAGAATAGAGTGTTTGCAGATATAAAGTGGAGGACACTTGACAGACAGGAAGAGAACTGTTCTGGCTTTACAAAACTATTGAAAAATGTAATCCTAAACACAGGAAAATGAATTCTTCAAACAAAAATTGAATGAAAGGCTCTAAAAAAATAGACAGCTTACCTAATTAATCATGATTAGTGATTAGACACTCCTGTCATACCTCAGCTCTGTTGAGCTACATACCATGTGGTCTGACAAGTAAAAATCTTTCTTTTCCCTCCCCAAGAGAATGTGCCAATTATCTAATAGCTGATCTGGCAGGCAGCTGAGACACGGATGGATAGTGTGGCAGAGCAGAGGGGAAGAAGATAGGATGCAAGCAGTAATAAAAAGTACCTTGGAAAATGTGATGATAAATACCAAATTGCTAAGCTTGCATCCAGATTGTTCATTTTCTTTTAAAAAGACAGGTTTTTTACAGAAGCTCTTGGTATTCCAAGTAAGATGTTGTTCTGGGTTTAGTTCTGAAGCGTTTCTCTACCTAGTATCCATTTCTGCAATGTCTGTCCATCAGCATGACTATTTTCTCATGTGAGAATTGAGTTTTGTTATATCCTTCAGACTTTTAGCAGTATTAGACTTGGCTACTCTGCATTCCATTCTGCTTTCAAAATAAGTGGGTTTTATGTACGAAGGATTTCCTTATTAATGTATTTATTTCTGTATCATCAATGCTTTGTGCAAAGCCAAAGAAGTATCTTTAACTGATCAAAGAATCATAGGATAGTTTGGGTGGGAAGCAACCTGAAGAAAGAGTTCCAATTCCTCTACCATAGGCAGGAACACCTACTGGATTAGGTTGCCCAAGGTCCCGTCTAACCTGGCCTTGAACACTTTCAGGGATGGAGCATCTGTAAGGAATTTCTTTCTTATGTCTTATTTAAATCTATATTTATTAGTTTAAAACCTTTATTCCTTGTACATTAGCATCTCCTCTAGGTACAAAGCACCACCACTTGTTGCAGAGAACTCATCCATGAAGTACCTAAACCGTGGTTCTCCAGACTGTCATACACCTGGGAAATCTCAGTGTTCCCTAAAGTATGCATTATATAAAACATGCACTCCCTAGTCTTCTATCCAAACAGACAGAGATCTCCCTGAGATAACCAGTCTCAGGAACAACCCGCTTGCATTTCTGGCTATCCCGTCATGTCATTCTACAGTTTATATCTTGAATGCACAGTTCTACAGTCTCCACATTGGAAAATGAATTTTCTTTACTACTCAAAGAAAACGACCTCAGATTAAACTCAACACTGGGGCTTTATCTAGCCTTAAACCCACTGCTCATGTTGATGAACCGATAGAGGTGTAACTGTTTTTTGAGTTGGCTTCCAGATACATTGACTTCATGGACTGGTACCTACATGTACTGAGCTCCTAAGGATTCAGCCTCACTGATCACTGCAATCCCTCTTAGTTTTGCAGCTTCTCAAGTGCTTTCTGCAATTTTATCTCTTACAAGAGTAATTGCAGCTCTTTCCTTCAAGGTCACTGCTTCTAAGGTTGGTGAATAGCTGAGCGACGTCAACAGACAATCTCAACAGGCTCGACAACAATGTCAGTAATTTCATACTTATCATCTGTATGGATCAGTGTGACAGTATGTTTTGCTTCAATGTCTGGTAAATAACATCTTCCGCTGATGGTCTTTTCAGTCTGGACTTCATCTTTTCATCTGCATTATCAGTATCTATATTTTTCTAATTCATCTGCTGTGGAGAATTCAACCCATATCCTGTCTTTGGATTGTTTAAAAACAGTCAGGTGTATCCAAAATGCTCTGTAATGGGGCAGGTTTTCAAACTTTCAGTCAATGTCACTGTGTTCTAAGCATGTAATTGCTTCCAGTATGTGAGAACTCTCTCTTGTGGTTTTGAAATAGCAATTCTTGAATATTAAAAACCAGACTGTAGCTAGTAAGCTTTCAGTGTGATCAGCTATAGCAAAGCAAATCACCATTAAGCCACAAAAATAGATTAATTGCAGCTTCCATTGAAGTAAAGAGGCAGTATCAAGAAAGACTCGAACATGATAAATATTACTTCTCAAGGTGACTACCTGAAGTGTTATGTTTCCTGGAAAATGGAAATCTAAAAAAAAAAAAAAAAAAAAAAAAAAAAAAAAAAATCATTCTTTTTTTAATTTAAGTTACTGCTACGGTTGTAGTTGTAGTTTCACAGTCTTCTGTACAACCATACTTTTAAATTTAACTATGCTGTCAAATTTAATTTCTGCAGTACACATGCCTTTCAGAACAACAACAAAATAATCAGATCTTGCAAAAGTATTTATGCATAGTTGTGCCTTTATATATAGCAAAGCTATGCAGTTAGATACAAGCATATTTAAACTGCATCCTTTGCAGTTTAAGCAAGACTGAGAAGATTTGGTGAGAGTTATTTCTGCTCAAAATTATATTATTTTTAAATGGACTACTCTCATTACAATCAGATTTCTAAAATGTCACTGATAGCTGGAATTGCTATCTGGGATTGCTGCCAGCCTCTTCTTCCCTTTTCCCATCAGGGATGGGGCACTATTTGCTTTGTGTGGTAAAGGGGTGAACTAACGTATAAAAGAGCTGCACCTAAGCTTTTTCAGACATTGTTAATAACTGGAAGGAATGACAGCTGAGGATATTGGAATCATCTGAATCCCTAGCATTTATTTTTATTTTAACAAGCATTCATTTTTACTTTTTCAATGAATTTAGGTTAGTGAAATTCAACTACATATGCATACATCATATGAACCTGTTCTTTAAAACACAGCCAGACTGAGAATATATACAGAAAGTGGTTCACGGGACATCAATTCTCATCTGAGCAGGTGTGATGTTTTAAAGGAGAGGAGGTATAAGATAATTTCAGAAAGGATGAAGAAATTAATTGTTATATGCAGTTGAAACACTGGAGAAAGCCTCTTGACATAGCTGTCAGCCTACAGAAGAGAGGAAATTGAATACAAAGTGGCTTAACCCAAATCAGAACTAAACAGAGAGGCAAGTTTGCTTTTGCAATAAGACAGGGTAGGGAAAACTAAAACAAAAATTGATCTAATGTATCAGAATTTAGGGAGGAATTTAGGAAGACTGCAAAACTCCTTAATAATTATATAAATGGAGGAAAGTCTACTACAGAAAATTACTTTATTATTCATATCACCATCAGCAAGTGCAAACTGCAGGTCCAGAGTTCTTTTCCTTCTGCTCCCAAGTTGCTCAGGACCTGTTATGATTCTCATCACAAATTCTCTGTAATCATTAGTGCTGCAGATGCTGTTGGCCATCCCTGCTGCTGGATTAGCTCAGTTTGCTGCCCACCAAGCTCCCAGTCCTTCCCCATAGAGCTACTTTCCAGCCTTCTGTGGTATGCGGTGTTGTTCTGCTCCTGCATTAGTCCTTGTTTACTTCCATGAGGTTCCTATCAGGCCACTTTTCAGTATATGCTTTTAAAGAGCAAAGTCAGTTTAAACAGCAGCCCTGCCTTCTTTGTTAAAAGAACATTATGCTTCTTATGTTTGTTGTTAATTTATTTTTTATTTCATTTGCAGACTGTCAGATGTTAATTATTTGCAAATTTCTTTTTACAAGTCCTTTCACTCTATAAATAATTAAATAAATGAAGTTCACTGTTCATCTTTCCATGCTCGTCAGATTTTATAAATAATTAGAGAGAAAACAAATCACAGCTCCACCTTCATATGACATCTGTCTTTCTATAGAGCAAACAGGTATGCTTAAGAATCTGGGCTCTTTTATATTCTGCTATAAGACGCAGAGACTTCTTGGAAGCTCAAGTAGAGCAATATACTGCAGCTGTCCTATGAAAAAAACCCCAATCATCTGCTTTTCAGTACACTGTGACTGAAGCTATGCAGCATTTATTGATACAATAGTCTGTAGAATTTTTAGGTCACCAGTCATGGAAGAATATTCTTAAGGTCCTGGGCTATTTAAGAACCTCAGTTATATATCATTGATCTGCAACAAAATGTGCTTAATATGTAAGAAATCGTTTTTTAAGCCTTTCTGGGTTTTGCCTCATCTTCATCTAATCCTTTTTCTTTTCTTTTTAAAGAATGGTATATAAAATAGGCCATCAAAATAATAATATTCTCCCTTTCCTTATAATGTTTATTAACTTCATAATGTTCTGTTTCTCCAGGCATTACTGCATCTTTTTTGTCTTAATTTTTCTCTTTATCTACTTTTGTCCCCTTCCCTTCTTGTCTTTTTCTGATATATATATAAATGCAAATAGAAAAAGACAAAAATGAGCACCCAAACAATTAGTAGGACATCACACATTTAGATCTTAAATCATATTCTCCCTTGCTTCCACCGGAGTACTTAGTAGGTACACCATATATAGCCACAAGTTATTATTATTCTTTTAAAGAAAAGCATAAACTTTAGTGAAAGCAGACATAGCACTTCCTTCCCTGAAAGATGGAAATAACTTGATCTCTCACATACTCATTCTTAGTTTACTCTTTTAAGACAGGCCTCTTCAATTCTCCAGGGTTTCCCAAAGCAAGTACACAGCTATTGTTTTGGTATCGGTTTTAATATTGATTTTAAGATGCTTGATGACAGAAACATGTTTGGAAGAAATCAAAGAGACTAGAAGTTTGTTGATATAATACAATGCTTAAAACGTATCCTACAGGCACAGAGTAAAAATGTCTTGATTATTCATTCTAGTTTTAATCTATTTTATCCATTTAGTTAAGTAGATTTGTAAAAAATACCTTAAGTAAAATTATAGAAAGGGATACTGTTGTATTCCTAGTGAAGAGAAGTTTAAAAAATGGTCATTGCACTCTCAGTTGTACATTAACCAAAATGTTAAAATGTTAAAATATTAACTGTTAATGATGTTTAAATATTAACTGTTAATGAGAAACCACTCTTAGCTAATCAGCAACCACATGTAAAAATGACTTTCAGCACATGGTGGCTATCTGACTTTGCCTAAAAGTTAGAAGGCTCTTCTGAAAATGAGGAAGTTGTTTAAGAGAAAAACCACACAAATTACTGAATTGTATTATTTTGATAGTCTTTGTTGTTACCTGTAGGAAAACAGAGACATTTCAATCCTTAAAATTCTCCCTGTGTTGAAAATACAACTTGTTTGCAAAGTATGAATATTTGCCTCTAGATTTGGGTAGGCAATGCAACTTGCAATCACTGCTCATTGTGCTATTTAGTAGCATTTTCAGGCTCCCACGTGCATTCTCCCATCTCAAACTTACGTTCTGGGCCCACTTTTTGGATGGGTCTGGCAGGTGTGAATAACTCCCGTAGGCTCTCCATCTGCGCTCAGCTTTGTTCCAAACGGAAAACTGGCACTCACAGCCTTTTTCTCTGCTCAGCTTCTTGTTCTGTGTTCTGATTTTTCATTGTGCTCACCAGACTGCCATGGGAATTTCAGAAAATATCTCATTTTGCAGCCTGAACATAAGCAGAAGTTAAAAATGTAGATTGCTATGACCTCCCCACTGCTTCTGCAGGTGGAAATGTGGGTTTTTAGGCTGTGGTATCATCTTCCTTCAGAATAGCTCGCCTGTGCTTCCTGTGGCTCTGTTCTCTTTGGCATAGACATGGTGTCAGTCAGCTCTGCTGCCTTTTAGCTAAATGCTCCCTGATGACTGAGAGAAAAACAAGTGGCAAATTGTCTATGTTTGTAATGATTTTATTTCTTAAATGACGGATTTTGTCTTAAAATAGCTACTGTTTCTGCCACTGTTCCCTTGTGCATCAAGAAAGCAATTCTGAACGTGTTAGGCTTTATGATCTCACTGTCCAGGGCTGTATAAGCTGCTTGTCAAGGCACAGTTTAGCATTCAGATGTACATCTGTATGTCTGAAATGTGATGCACATGAGGAGCAGGGCAACTGTAAGAGAAAGAGAGGTCAGACTCACATTTTTAGGGCAACAATAACTGGCAGATTCTTTGAAATAAGTAATTCGCTTTTGCTCATTGTATTGCATAAATTGTTATCAGGAAACACTTGAATGAACTCAATGAGGATGGCGAGGCTGGGAAGTCCAGTTAAGAAAGAGATTTTTGTAAAATTGAAATTGCTTTCCACACGTAACCAAATAGAAGATTCACAATAAAAGGCCTGAAAAGAATCATAGAATCACTCAAGTTGGAAAAGACCTTCAAGACCATCGAGTCCAACCACAACCTAACCACACTACCCTAACTCTAACAATCCTCTGCTAAATCTCGTCCTTCAGCACCACATCCAAATGGTTTTTAAATACATTCAGGGATAGTGATTCAACCACCTTCCTGGGGTGCCTATTCCAGTGCTTAACAACCCTTTTTGTAAAGAATTTCTTCCCAGAATCCAACCTAAACTTACCCTGGTGCAACTTGAGGCCATTTCCCCTCGTCCTGTCACCAGTGAGAAGAGACCAACCCTGCTCTCTAAGCATCTTTCAGGTATTGGAAGAGAGCAATAAGGTCTCCCCTCAGTCTCCTTTTCCTCAGACAAACAGCCTCAGTTCCTTCAGTCTCTCCTCATAGGGCATATTCTCCAAGCCCTTCACAAGCCTTGTTGCCCTTTCTTGTTCCTCCTCCAGCCCCTCCATGTCCTTTCTGTACTGAGGTGCCCAAAACTGAACACAGTACTCGAGGTGAGGCCTCACCAGTACCGAGCCCTGGGGGACACTGCCTTTGACCAGCCGCCACCTGGATTTAACTCCATTGACTACAACTCTTCGGGCCCGGCCATCCAGCCAGTGTTTCACCCAGCAGAGCGTACACTCATCCAAACTGCGGACAGCCAGATTCTCCACGAGAATGCTGTGGGGAACAGTGTCAAAGGCTTTAATGAAGTCCAGGTAGACCACACTGACAGCCTTACCTTCATCCACTAAGCAGGTCACCTTGTCATAGAATGAAATCAGATTTGTCAGACAAGATCTACCAATTGTAAACCCGTACTGACTGGGCCTGATCCCTTGGTTGACCTTTAACTGGTCCATGATGGCTCCCAAGATTATCCATTCCATAACCTTCCCTGGCACTGATGTGAGACTGATAGTCTGTAGCTACCACCTGTGCTAAAGACTGGCTATCATTCTGGCCCTTTTTGAAGATGGGCGTCACATTTGCCAGTCTCCAGTTCACCAGGACATCCCTGTATACATCCCCAGTTATCCAGGACTGCCAAAGGATGGTGGAGAGTGGCTTGGTAACTACATCCTCCAACTCCCTCAGCACACTAGGGTGCAATCCATCTGGCCCCATGGACTTGTGAGCATTCAGCTTAAGGAGCAGGTCCGAAACCATCTCATGATCTCACAGAACATGCAGGGCCTATTCTGTTCTTCATCCCTATCTACCAGCACAAGGGGCTGTGTTCCAAGGGAGTAACAAGTCTTACTATTAAAGAAAGAGCCAAAGAAGACACTAGGCACCTCAGCCTTATTCTGATCCTTGGTCACCAAGTTGCCCTCAGCATCCAACAATGGATGGAGATTTTCCCTAGCCCTCCTCTTGCTATTGATGTATTTATAGAAATATTGTTTTCCCTTTAGTGGCCAAATTCAGATCTAGGCAGGCTTTGGCTTTTCTAATTTCTCTCTGCACAGCTTCACTACATACCTGTAATCATCACAAGTAGCTTGCCCACTCTTCCACAGACCATAAACTTTCTTTTTGTTCTTGAGTTCCAGCCAAAGGTGTCTGTTCAGCCAGTCCACCCTCCTTGCCCATTTGGCTTGTCTTCCGTGACTTGGGGGATGGTCAGCTCCTGAACCTTTAAAATTACTTGCTTAAAGTATTCCCAGCCTTCCTGGGCTCCCATGCCCTCCAAAACTCCCTCCCAGGGGGCCCTCTCAACCATCGTCTTAAAGAGGTTAAAGCCTGCCCTCCAGAAGTCTAAGGTTGAAGTTCTGCTGACTTCCCTCCGTGGTTCAACAAGGATTGAGAAATCTAGCATCTCATGATCACTTTGCCCCAGATGGCCCCCAACATTTACATTCCCCACAAGACCTTCTCTGTTAACAAATAGCAGTACCAGGATTTTGCTTCCCCTCGTTGGCTCCTTCACCAGCTGTGTCAGGAAGTTATCTCCCACACACCTTAGAAACCTCTAGAACTGTTCTCTATCTGCTGTACTATAAACCCAAACTTGAAGAAGTAAAGCAAAAAGTAGGATTGCTATCCTGGACTTTAGGAGAACCGACTTCGATCTCTTCCGGGACCTACTTGGAGCTGTCTCATGGGCTAGGGTGTTGGAAGACAAGGGGGCCTGTGAGAGCTGGTGGGCATTTAAGCAGCTCTTCTTCCAAGCTCAGGATCGGTGTGTCCCTGTGAGGAAGAAATCGGGAAAGGGTGGCAGGAGACCTGTGTGGATGAGCAAGGAGCTCGTGCACAAACTCAAAGGAAAGAAGAAAGCCCATGAAATGTGGAAAAAGGGTCTGACTCCTTGGGAAGAATACAGGAATGTTGTCAGGGTCTGCAGGGATGCGACAAGGAAGGCTAAAGCCCGCCTGGAATTAAATCTGGCAAAGGGGATAAAGGATAATAAAAAAGGTTTTTTCAAGTACATTAACAGTAAAAGGAAGACTAGGGAGAATGTGGCTCCCCTGCTAAGTGACGGGGGTGTGCTGGTAACGGGGGATGCTGAGAAGGCGGAGATACTGAATGCCTTCTTTGCTTCTGTTTTCAGTGAAAAAGCTCACACTCGGGAATCTGAGACCCTGGAGGTGAGTGAGAGGATCTGGGGAATGGAAGACCTCCCTTCTGTCAGGGAAGAGATGGTCCAGGAGCGCCTAGGCAACACCAATGTTCACAAATCCATGGGACCCGATGGGATTCATCCACGGGTGCTGAGGGAGCTGGCAGAGGTGGTTGCTGAACCGCTTTCTGTCATCTTTGAGAAGTCTTGGAGGACGGGGGAGGTGCCTGAAGACTGGAAGATAGCCAACGTCACCCCGGTCTTCAAAAAAGGCAAGAAGGAAGACCCAGGCATATATAGGCCAGTCAGCCTCACCTCTGTCCCTGGAAAGGTGATGGAACAGCTTGTACTGGATGTCATCTCCAGACAACTGGAAGAAGAGGAGGTTATCAGGAATAGCCAGCACGGGTTCACAAGGGGGAGGTCGTGCTTGACCAACCTGGTAGCCTTCTATGATGTTGTCTCTGGCTGGGTGGATAGGGGGAGAGCAGTGGATGTAGTCTACCTTGATTTCAGCAAGGCATTTGATACTGTCCCCCATGACGTCCTTATAACAAAGCTGAGGAAGTGTGGGATAGATGAGTGGACAGTGAGGTGGGTTGAGAACTGGCTGACTGGCAGAGCACAGAGGGTCGTTGTTGGTGGTGCAGAGTCCAGTTGGAGGCCTGTAACCAGCAGTGTTCCTCAGGGGTCTGTGCTGGGTCCGGTCTTGTTCAACATCTTCATCAATGGCCTTGATGAGGGGATAATGGCCACCCTCAGCAAGTTTGCTGATGATACGAAGTTGGGAGGATTGGCTGACACGCCTGAAGGCTGTGTTGCCATTCAGCAAGACCTGGATAGGCTGGAGATCTGGGCAGAAAAAAACCGGATGAGGTTTAACAAAAGCAAGTGTAGAGTCTTGCATCTGGGGAGGAATAATTCCATGCACCAGTACAGGTTGGGGGATGACCTGCTGGAGGGGAGCTCTGCGGAAAGGGACCTGGGTGTCCTGGTGGATGACAGGTTGGCCATGAGCCAGCAGTGTGCCCTTGTAGCCAAAAAGGCCAATGGCTTACTGGGGTGCATTAAAAAGAGCGTGTCCAGCAGGTCGAGGGAGGTGATCCTCCCCCTCTACTCTGCCCTGGTGAGGCCTCATCTGGAGTACTGCGTCCAGTTCTGGGCTCCCCAGTACAAAAAAGACAAGGATCTCTTGGAAAGAGTCCAGCGGAGGGCCACAGAGATGGTGAAGGGCCTGGAGCATCTCTCCTATGAGGAAAGGCTGAGTGAAGTGGGTCTGTTCAGCCTTGGGAAGAGAAGACTGAGAGGGGACCTGATCCAGGTCTATAAATATCTAAGGTGTGGGGGGCAGAATGGAAAGGATGGACTGTTTTCAGTGGTGAGTGGAGACAGGACAAAGGGAAACGGCTGGAAACTGCAGCATAGGAAGTTCCGCACAAACATGCGCAAGAACTTCTTTACAGTGAGGGTGACGGAGCACTGGAACAGGCTGCCCAGGGAGGTGGTGGAGTCTCCTTCTCTGGAGATGTTCAAGACCTGCCTGGATGCCTACCTGTGCGACCTGCTGTAGGGAACCTGCTTTGGCAGGGGGTTTGGACTCGATGATCTCAGGAGGTCCCTTCCAACCCCTACAATTCTGTGATTCTGTGAAACCCAGCAGATGTCTGGGAAGTTGAAGTCTCCCACAAGATCAAGGGGGAGACACCTTGAGACCTGACCCAACTGCCCATAAAGCGTCTCGTCCACCTCTTCATCCTCCTTGGGCAGCCTGTAGCACACTCCCACAATAATAACAGTCTTATTGGTCTTTGCTTTTATTCTGACCCATCACCATCATTGGTTTCCATACATTCATGTTCTTCCTTAACATAGAGGGCTACACCACCGCCTTTCCTGCCTCGCCTATCTCTTTTGAAAAATTGGTAGTCATCCATCACAGCACTTCAGCTGTGCGAGTCATTCCACCACGTTTCCATGATGGCAAGAAGATATGTAAAAGAGAAAAAGAAAACAGAAGAGTGGAATTAGTAATAGCTCACCCCAAAAAATCAGATCTCTAATGAAATAAGTATTTAAATTTTGGATGCTTACTCAGACTTTAGACACTTTATATGATTCTGTGAAGTCTGTGGAATATCATGCTCAGATTTCACATCCGATATAGTTTATAAATCACAGAATGACTGAACGGTTTGTAATAGAATGAAGCTTAAAGCCAACTCAGTTCCAACCCCTGCCCATAAGCAGGGCTGCCCCACCCCACCTCAGGCTGCCCAGGGTCCATCCAACCTGGCTTTAAGCACCTCCAGGGTGAGGGCATACACAGTTTCTATTCCAGAATCTCACCACCTTCTAAGTAAAAAAATTCCTCCTAATATCAAATCTAAATCTGCCCTCTCAGTTTAAAACAGTTCCTCTCTGTTCTATCACCATCAGACTGTGTAAAAAGTCAGAATCCCTGTTTATAAGCTCCTGTTGAGTAATGCAAAGCTCAGTGAAGTAACTTGTGAATGCAGAGGACATTTTGGACACAGAGGACATAGACAAAAGCCTAGTACTGATGCTGAAGACAAAGTTTAGCTTTGTTCTATTTGACTTAACATTTTTCTCTTTAATTGAAGCTACAGCTTTGACATATGTTAAAATAGTTTTAAAATTAATTCTTACTACTGATTTCAGTCCACAATTGACAATGTATTTTTGGGAAGCTGTTGTTGCATGCAAGTCATACATATCATGGCCAGAATTGTGTTGTAATGAGCTGAGGCAGTCAACAACAGCCAAAAAATAGCCTTAAAAATAGAAAAAAAAAAAATCTAAACACCAAAAAGAGAAAAATACAAGAATACTCACCAATGAAACAGTCTCCATTAAAATATTTTTATCAACTCTATCCTGGTCCTCTTTTTTCTTTTTAAGTTCTGAATCTGCCAACAATGTGCTTGATATATTTCAAGCTGAGTAGAATAATAATAAATAATGGAAAAGTGAGATAACATGGAGAACTTTGCTTCCACCCATTCAGATCTGGTCTAAGAGTGCATGAGGTGGGGGAAGGGAGCTCTATCCTTACTATATCAGGCATCAGAGATATGAGTGCCAGACACTAAATTCCTCTTATGATGTCTTCCCAAAAGACTATCTTCATCTCTCTCTCTCTCTCTTTTTTCTTTTTTTTTTTTTTTTTTTTTTTTTTTTTTTAAATCAGAGGAGGAATCTCACATTAAATCAGCACCTGAATTGAATGGATTAGTTGCTACCAACAAGCTGATTATATATGATTATTTTAAAACATGACACACCTGACATTATTTTACACTTGAATAATAAAAATAGCCTCATCTGTAACAATTTAATGTGCTAACTCATGTTTCATTTCAACTACTTATTTTAAGATGCAGTGCATGAACTGATTTCTGGTACTTTGAAAGAGATACATTTCATTCACATTTTGATTTCTTGATGTAAATGGTTTGCCCATTCCTTAATAATCTCAACATATAAGGTTTTAATGCTTGCTTTGATTTCATAAATTTAGGTTGGATACATTTCCCCTTAACAAATCCTCCTATGTCATCTAAGCAGAATTTTCCAATCCTTACATGAAATTATATAACTTCAAATCTGTAACATAGTATAATAACACTTGCCATTAATTTATAACGTGAGTAATTTTAAACCTGCAAGAACATTTCCCACCAAAGTACTTCCAGCAGAAGTACCTAAAAGACTATATTCAAATGAGTTATTTTGTTATCTATTCTTTTGGTTTAGCTCTTCATTGGCATTTTCTTTTTTAAATAGCAAAATGACCGTGCTTGGGTGCTTTGATTAATTAGTTAACCTTCAGTTTAGGTGTACTCTGTAACTTGATAAGATGCGTCCTAGGGTAAAAATAATGGGACCGTAGCTCTGAATTGTTAGATATGCACCTATTAAGTTTTCTCCTGCCATTCCCCACTTGCCCAAGATATTTTTTCATAAAATTACTCACTGATCATGAATTTGATTTATCAGTGTCAATAAGAAAAAAGACCTTTCAGCTTTAGGGAGTTTGATTGTTTCAATGTGATAAAGAAATTTTTGAAATTGTCAATGCAAGTTCCTCTGAACTCTTCATAAGATCAATTCCATCCAAAACAAAACAAGAATAATGCTTTCATTTAGAGTTACAATCTAAATTTCACTAAGGGAAAATGATATAGTGCAGCCATTCTGTTTCCAAAAAATCAGTATTAGACATTTTACGTAAAGCTTGTAGTACTATAGATGTGATACAAGATGTTGGAGGGAGGTGTAGAAAGAGTTGTAAAATGAATTATTGCACAAGTATAGATTGAGTGTTACTCTTTGTTTATTATTATTTTTGAAGCGAGTAGATTATACCATTTCACATTTGCAAGGTTACTTTCTTGTGGATAAGATTCAAAGTTATTCTGCTAATAGAGTCTTCAGATGAATCACAGTGATTCTTCTTGCTCATCTTCTGGCTCATAGATTTCTGTGCAATTAAGTCAAACACTCTGAACTTAGAGCTAAATCAGTCAAAATAAAATAAAGTTGAATATTACTTATATAATAAACCTGCTATTACAGATTCAGTACTCAGGATTCAGATACCAGGACAAGGGGAAATGGTGTTAAATATAGGGAGGGGAGATTTAGGTTGGATGCCAGGGGGAAGTTCTGTACAGAGAGAGTGGTGAGGTGCTGGAACAGGCTGCCAGAGAGGTTGTGGATGCCCCGTCCCTGGAAGTGTTCAAGGCCAGGTTGGATGGGGCGCTGGGCAGCCTGGTCCAGTGTTAAATGGGGAGGTTGGTGGCCCTGCATGTGGCAGGGGGGCTGGAGATTCATGATCCTTGAGGTCCCTTCCAACCCTGGCCATTCTGTGATTCTGTGATTCTGTGGTCTCTGAGATTTGGTCTTTAGATAAATGCTTGTACCTTGTTACCTGGCAGGAACAAATATTGCAGCATCCAGTTTGGACAAACATCTCAGTTGCTAAATGCAAATAAAGCAAAGATAAAGTCATCACCTTTTATTCCTCTGAGAGAATGAAATAAATCCAGCAATAATAGAAAGTTATGTGTGAGTTGTTATTCAGTAGCTGAGATCACTGATTAGGGTGACTGACACATTACTGTGTGGCCTCAGCAATCCTCTCTGAATTAGAATGCTTGGAAAATGATGCTATTCCAGGTTGTTAAATACTGTGAAAGTTTTCATGAAGAAGTTTTTTGTGTTTTTTTTTTTTTCTAATTGTGTTTTTTCCAGGCTGCTCTGGCTTTTAACAGCATGAATTTATTTTTATATTACTGATCTGGAGACCAATCACATACTGTGACAAGAATGTTCTTTAAAGAAAAAGATACAAATTCATGTGCCATTAAAAACTGGCAGGTGTAAACACAGTTGTAAAGAAAAAATATACCTTACCAATTTGTAAAAAAAATGAAAGTCTGGTTTTGTAACTCAGCTGATTTCCTGTGGGAAAAATGTGTAGATGTGTACAAGAGGAATGTTTCATTGGCTTTCAGATAGAATCAGTCTATTAAATTTTTCAGAAGTGCCAGATATTTAAGACAGGGCAATAGTACAGATATCTAGTACTTAGCAAATTAATAAGGACATTCTGGAGTTGGTCTGTATAGAACAGCATTATTGAGCTTGGCCTTTGCAGACAGAAAATGGATCAGAGAAATCTCTTGATACAATGAGGACAGGGAGCTGAGATCTTGCACTTTTTGTAGCTTTTATCTTCTTGTGCTCTCATAGGATCATAAGATAAGGTCATCTATTTCAGCCCCCAGTCCCATCCCGTTCTTTCCAAGCTTTTAATTAACTTTTTGCTTGCCTCAAGCAGATTTATTTTTTTCTTTTTTCTTTTCTTTTTCTTTTTTCTCTTCCCTTTTTTTTTCTTTGTTCTTTTTTCTTTTTCCTTTTTTTCTCTTTATTTGCTTTCTTTTCTATTTTTTTCTTTTTTCTTTTTGTTTCTTCCCCCCCCCCCCCTCCCCCCCCCTCTTTAAGATTCTATTCTATATAAGGACTCAGCTATTTCCAAAAAGCAGAAGGTTCTTCAAAGGTAAGAAAACCCACATGAAACAGCACCTCAGGCAAAAGCCTCTGGAACCCACAGTGTGATCCAGCCTGGAGTAACCCCATAGTTTTAGTTATATTTAGAGTACAGAGTATAATTTCTGCCCATCTTGGGAAACCTGATCTTACTTATTGTTATACCCTTTTATCTATTGCTGGTGCAGACAATGCACATACTAAATACACAGTATCATTTCCTTGTTAATATTAATTTTCTGTGAAATCTATGGAATCCCTGCTGTATGCTGCAAATGTGTTCTTTGAGGTAAGCTAGCAAACAACATCAGCTTACAAAAATTGCTTGTAATAATTCTCACTTCCCTGGATTTCAGATATGCATGAATGTAGCTAGGGGTTTTACCAAAGCTCATCTGGTTTTTTTTTTTCATCTTCTATTATTGATGGCAGACATTCAAAATGATTATTTCCTGCTATACACATCCATGTTCTCATTTTGTAATTCAAGCCCAATTTTACGCAACAGATAACACTGACTCTCAGCTTTTCATTCATGGATGTGAAGATTATTGCAGTGTTCCTGAAGTAACTATGCATGATATAAAAGCATTTCTTTTATTGTCTTTAGAGTTACAACTCTCAGTTTCTCCAGATGACCCTATTATAAAAGCCCCACTCATGCAGAGCATGATTCACCTTCTGTGATTTGTGATCACCTAATATATCTGTATCCCACGTTCTCTTATTCACCAACTATACAAGACCAGACAGTGGAATCCTGACCTGATTGAAACTCTGTGGGAATTTTCACGTTGCCTTCAATAGGACTAGAATTTCACCTGAAATCTTTGTAGCCTTGGCATAAAAATCTTTTATTTTATTTTATAGTGAGTGGTTGGGGGTGGAGAATATAGAGACATGCAGTGATACTATTCACATTTTCTTTTAGGTATATCCTTTCCATTTGTGAGACACATCCATCAATAGGATCAGAGTGGATATCTAGGTGGAGTAGTCCAAATTTGCCAGTGTGGGAGTTTGTAGGATGAAATCTGCATAAGTATTTATTTTGTCAGTGCTTCTAAAGACCTAGACTTAAGATATCACAACAACACATTTGCTTTGCCAGTGCAAGTGTTCTGATCTCTGGGTCTGGGTGATCAAAGTTTTAAACGAATCAGTGAAACAAAATAATCCAGAAAATTTATTACTTATTCATTATTTTATTTATTATTTTATGCTTTAGAGAGGAAAATTCACAGATATTATTTAAAAAAAAAAAAAAAAAAAAAGATTAACTACATTCTAGGACCAAAATTTTCTTTACAATATGTTATCCTATTGGGCCCTGAAACATCCAAGCAGCCCTGAAAAGTCAAGGGGGTTGCTCCTCTTGCTCAGACTTGGTGCCAGCCAAGACTCTCTGCTTGCCTCCAAGAGCAAAAGAGACTCCTGAAAATGCTCCTCTTCAAGCTTTCTGCAATCACATCAAAATATGTTTCTGTTTTGCGGAGAACAAGTTATACATGCAAGACTTTCATTTTCTTTTGAAGGTCACACAAAAAATATCATCCAGATTTCTGTACTCATCTGCTTTTGATAATGAGCTGTCAGATAATGAATCCTTTTATGCTGTCAGGAACTGTTCAGATCCCAATAGGAAGACAGAAAATCAAGCAATTACTTTTCTTTGCATTATAATCTCTCAGATTTCTTAGATAGCAAAATACCATTAAGGATGCAATAAAAGTAGAAAACTGTTCATCAGAAAGGTCTGTAGGGTGTTCTTTTTCAGATGACTGGAATATCAACCTGATTATCAACTTCTCTGAGCTACTTACAAGTATTCACTGCCTAATCTAAAAAAACTAAAAATAAAAAATATTTTTTCAGTACTCTTTTTCATTACACTTTTCACGTTCTAAACTGGGACATGTGCTCTCAATTCAGAGAATGGGTATCTCAATGCAGAAAGTGGCTAGAATGAAAAAAAGATAACCAAGAGCCAAAAAGGAATAATGTATTTTTAAGACAAATAACAAGCATGCTTTACTGCATTCAATTTTGAAATGATCATGCTAAGATAAGCATCTCATGCATAAGACCTTTCTTAAATAATAACAATAACAATAATGAAGAACAAAGAGAGGGATTGACTCTAACAGTTACTTAGACTGTATACACTTACAACTTATAAAGGATGCAATCGTAGAATCATAGAATGGCCTGGATTGAAAAGGACCATAAAGATCATCTAGTTTCAACCCCCCTGCTATGTGCAGGGTCGCCAACCACCAGACCAGGCTGCCCAGAGCCACATCCAGCCTGGCCTTGAATGCCTCCAGGGATGGGGCATCCACAACCTCCTTGGGCAACCTGTTCCAGTGCATCACCACCCTCTGTGTGAAAACCTTCTTCCTAATATCTAACCTAAACCTCCCCTGTCTCAGTTTAAAACCATTCCCCCTTGTCCTATTGCTATCCACCCTCATGAACAGTCGTTCCCGCTCCTGGAAGGGAGTTTAAATGCTCCCTTCAAGTACTGGAAGGCCACAATGAGGTCTCCCCAGAACCTTCTCTTTTCCTAAGCAATCCCAGTTCCCTCAACCTTTCCTCATAGGAGAGGTGCTCCAGCCCTCTGATCATCTTAATGTCCCTCCTCAGGAGCCATTCCAAGAGCTCCACATCCTTCCTGTGCTGGGGGCCCCAGACCTGGATGCAGTGCTGCAGATGGGGCCTCACAAGAGCTGAGTAGAGGGGGACAATCACCTCCCTCTCCCTGCTGGCCACCCCTTTTTAATGCAGCCCAGAACACAGTTGGCCTTCTGGGCTGCAAGCGCACACTGCTGGCTCATGTCCAGCTTGTCGCCCACCAGGACCCCCAAGTCCTTCTCCACAGGGCTGCTCCCAAGAAGATCCTCCCCCAGTTTTATAAACACCTGGGATTGCCCCGACCCAAGTGCAACACCTTGCACTTGGCCTTACTGAACTTCATCTTGCTCACCTCAGCCCATTTCTTCAGGTGTCTATAAATTCATGATCTTTTACTCACTAAAAAAGAGAGTAGCCACTATTTTCCATCTCTTTTATTATTAAGCTGTAGCACAACAGGGAAGCTCCTCTGGAAGCTATTCCTCTGGCCAATGACTGAAATGGTCACCTTATACAAAATAGTAGAAATAAGGACTGTTTTTTGGTGTACTTGCTTCTCACATGAATGTCCAAATTGTTAAGATAGAAAATCGTGCCTTTCTCCAAACAAGGCCAAGTTTTATGCCTATCAATTGCATGCAAATCCTATACATGTGTGCCGGGGGTGATGTGGTGGTAGCTCAGAAACTAGGGACCATGATCAGAGCCCCTTCTCTGCAGCTCTGGGGCAGGTTGAGGTACAAGATTCAGATCCTTGGCCCTTGAGTATTGTCAGAAAAACTAACTGCAAGCAACCAGAAACAGACCCTCCAGGCAGCTTGTTAACCACAGAATTCAAAATATCTATTTTATCTGTGTGTGTTTAATGTTCAGTAGCAGCTGAAAAAGGATTTTTTACCATCAACTTTGGAGCCTGACTCCAAATTCAACTGAAATCCTGATTTGTCTTTTGTGCATGTTATTACTTGTTCCTTTTATTCACCTCCATGATTTCTCAGAAAAATCCTTCCTGTGCATTTTTGGAAGACACAGCACTAGTCAGAGCTTGTAATCACTGTAAGGACTTGTCTCAAAGCCCTGCAATTAGGTAAAGGTCTTTTTTATTGACTTCAGCAGAACTAATTCAATTGCTCATCCTTCAGTGATTCTTAATAGCAGTTCAACATTTTTCCCTAATGATTTCCCAATTAACATTACTTGTAAAATAGAGATGCTACCTTTAGTGCACATAACAGAGCAGTGCTTTTCCTCCACCTACAGCACTTGAATAACTTCAGTATGAATATGCTTCCCTCCTCATGAAACTCAGGACAACTCATGCACAAATGCTTTGCACCACCTAACTTTCAGCTACCCTACACTCCAGGATTGAAAGCATGTTGGTTTTTTTTTTTAGGATAGAGATGTGCATGCTTTAATCTTCCTGTTGTGGTCTGTGGAGAATAGCACTGGGTGGCTTATGGGAAGCACCCAGGAACTATAGAGCACTGCGTCCTATTCTCAGTAGTCGGATATCTCTGCTATCTCTATTTGCTGGTCCTGTCCTGGACAGCTTTCTGAAAAAAAAGCAGGTAGGAGAAGGAGAAGGAAGAAAGGAGCTCTGATCCTCTCCCTGGAATACATTTCATATTAGCAGTGGAGGAAAAACAAGAAATACTAATAACGACTAGAGTTTTAACTGTGTGCAAGGCTCACCCTTACCTTCTAGGAGTCTATTCACTAAATATCTGATTCATATTCTTTGCTTGATTTTACTTTAGGTCCTAAGCATGCTTTTGAGTTGGGCTCTAAGGCATACATAGTAACATAATAGCTATCTGAGGGGCTCAAAATGGTAGTTGCTTTGACCCATATCCCAGTGGTGTTAATAGCTATTCAGAAACCTCTATAATAAGCAGCTGCAGTAATTTGTTCTTTTTGATGTATGCTTACTAAGCATAGCCCCTATCATTGACCTTGGCATCAGTGAGAGCACAACAGACCCCAGAGGTTTTTGTGCATGTGTTAGTTTATTTGAAATGATTACTGCTATGACCTCTTTTTTCCAATAATGAAGTATACTTGCTGCATGCCATAATAGCACTGAATATTTTACATTGTTATCAGTCATCCTGACCAGTTACTAGCTGTTTTTAAATCTACCATACATTAGAACTATTACTACACAAAAATTCTGCCCAAATTCAATAAAATACTTCATCAAATATGCAAAAGTTACCAACTGAGGAGGTAAGCTTACTGGAAGAGGAGGATGAGAATGAAACATTACCTTGACCAAGAAACTGTCAGAAAAACAAATAAAGAAGAACAAATGCCAGTCCGGTGTCTTGTTGTCCATAAGAGATAGATGCAATCATGCACCCAAATCAGTTAAAAAAAACAAGCAACTACAAGTAGTATGAATACAAAAACAGCGTTCGTAATGGTTGCTTACAAATTGGTCATAAGGAAGTAGTGCCCTCAATAGTTAATAAAGGCCATCATACTGAAAGATAAAAAATTCAATTGTTCGAATCACAGGAAGTAAGCATTCCCAGTGTGTTCTACACAGCACATGTCCCCAGAAGGACATATCTTTCCATTTGGGAATGTTACATTTCCAAAAGATTAGTCCATTGGACTGATCAGAGATGCAGGAAGTTTGGTCAAAGGGGAAACGTGAAAATGTGACTGGTCAAAAGAAAAGAAAGCTACGAGGAAATATGATGAAAAGCTTAAACATCTGGTGGTTAAAAAAAAACAACAACAAAAAAAAACAAACAAAAAACCAAAACCTTTTTCATCAAAATGAATGAAGAAGTATTGTCCAGAATTGCAGTTGTGTGGGTTTATATAAAGCAGCAAGAAAGCCTTCTAATGGGAAAGACAGGTAAGTACCTGAGTGGAGTGTTTAGAGATTATGAAGAACATCCTCTTCTGCAGGTTTTGAGAACTGCCCAGGGATCTGCCAGGAATGGTTTAGATATGGCTTTAGATAGGGGAGGAAATATGACATTTTCTGTTATTTTGAGCAAAATCCTACTTAAAGAAAAGGAAAAGAGTACACAGGATAATACCAATAGTCTACATTAGATAACAAGAGCCATTGTAGAGAATACTCTTTGTTGACATCACTTTTCCAGTAAGCACACTTTATAAGTTTGCTATTTATAGTTTCATATCCAGCACCCATCCCTGTATCTCCAGCACACATTCCCTGATGCTTGTTTAGTTCTGATTCTTTAGCTGAAACCAGCTTGTGATTCTGAAAGCCTGACAGCATTTTTCATGCAGTAGGGCATAGCAACTGTACAGTGTAACCAAGGAATCAAATTGCCATCCAAAATCTTCTCAAAAAGACTTTTCTGGAATTGAACATACTTGAGGTCTAACACAATGTCGCTCTACTCCTGTCAGTCCCATTTCAGTTCATTCTTGCGCTGAGCTGAGGCTGTTTGTGATTCCCCACCTTTGATAACACATTTTGTTCTATTTACTGGAATTCCATGTAGGCTGGAAGGAACTTTTAAGTTCTGCTTGCCTAATGTATCAAAAAGAAGTATGATCACTCAGCTGGAAACAGTACATTTCTCTGCCTTAATAGCATGCAGACAGCTACTGCTTTTGAACTCCTTTTTTTTTTTTTTTTTTGTTCCTCTAATGTGTTTGTCCTCGTGGCAATTTCATTAAAGAAACAAAGCTTCATGCATTTTTTAAACTAAGAAGAAAAATTTTCCCTATTTGCTCAAAACCTTTAGACTATTATTCACTGACACAATTTGACCTCTGTTTCATTCTGCTGGAAATGGCATAATCCAAGCCAGTGAAGTTTTCCCACTCACATTTTACTCAAAACAATGCAGCTTTAATAGATACAAAAAGAAAACAGTGCTTAGCATGAATGCTTGCTTTTCTCTTAGCCACAGGAAATGCATAATGGAAGATCACTTAACTACTCCATATGCTGGGTTTTTTTTTACATTCTTAATGGACCTAGCAGATTGCCCAGTCTGCCTCTTGTCTCTGGCAGGAATTTGAACTGGTGCTTTGGGAAGAAACATAGGAAACACCACACATAGAATTATCCTTCCCTAGCGTGCATTCTACTGTTATTAATTCTATGAGTTATATTTAGAAATACTTGTTTTGAAAATTAGTTGTCAAATATATCCCTTAAAAGAAAATAGTGTAATTACTACAGTGTAGGAGGGAAAAAAAAAAAAAACCATTGCTCCCATGAAAATATTTATCTTTTACATTACCCATTACTGGAAAAGAGAGGATTATTATCTACCTCAAAGCCAAACTTTTCCTAGTCTCATGCTGAGACTAGGAAGAACAAAGGTTTCTTTTTGTTGCTCTTTCAGTCAAGCAGGGGTGTCCAACCCCCAGACCTCTGCCCAAACATGGATCAGCAAATCCCTGAGGACAGAAGAACTGCCATGCCCTACTCCTGAGGCAGGGAAAAAGGCAAGCAGGGGAAGGGGATGGGCACAAAGAGATTCAACCCACATATGAGTTTTGATGTTAAAGGAAACCAAAACTCCCAAGTGCATGGATAAGGCCTAATGACACTGAATCCCAAAGAGCAAGAGCCTAAACAAGTCAGAGCGGCCACCAGGGATAACTGGCAGTTAAATATGCTTTCCTTCCTACTCAGTCTATCTGTGAACACTGTAGCTGCTTGCATTTAATTTCTGCAGCTATGTCCTTTATGCTGTACTTACTATAAACTGGCTTTCAGGCTACTAATTTTTAATTTTCTCAGAGTGGAAGAATTTTGCATTACACAGCCGTACTCTTCAGAGCAGCAACAGGATGTGTAAATTAGCTTAGGAACAAGATGCTGTGTGAGAGAAGGATCTGCCCGCTTAGAGAGCTCCTTGGCACGCAGCAGGAGAGGGATGCACACTTGGGTATTTTGGATCCCTTGGGAATCTGTAACAAAAGCAACAGCAAAATTCTGACTTCACTGAGGAAGCAGCACAAAACAATGCTAGTTGGTTGTTTTTGTGACACTTACAGACAAAAAAAAAACAAAACAAAACAAAAAAAAAACAAAAACAAAAAAAACCCAAACCAAAAAGAAGCATGTGAACAGTTTATAATGAGCAGCACTTGGTGTTACGTAGCAAGATATTGCTGCACATGATTAATGATTCATGGACTCAGAAAATTGTTTGAATAGGAAGGTACCCTTAAAGGCCCTCTTGTCCAACTCCTCCGCAATGAACAGGGACATCTACAGCTAGATCAGGTTGCTCAGAGCCCTGTCCAAGCTGATCTTGAGTATCCACAGGGACAAAAGGCCTGCCACCTCTCTGGGCAACCTGCTCCAGTGCTTCTGATTGAAACACTGACTTCATTTATCTGGACTTCAGTAAGGCCTTTGACACACTCTCTCATAACATCTTCCTTTCTAAATTGGAAAGATATGGATTTGGTGTCTAATGGATGAGGAACTGGTTGTGAGATCATACCCAGAGAGCAGTAATACTGCTTCGTGAAGTGTAGTCATGACATTTCTGAGAGCACTTGGCAGCTACATGGCAAATTATGAACTAAGGAAAGCTTTTAAAACAAAAAAATACCAAAACAACAACAAATGCACAGTGAATGGAGAAGCCATATGGAAATGGATTGATGTATGTTTCTAAAGGTACATCGCGACTGAAGCTGCAGGTGGCTTGAAAGAACAAATGGTACTCAAGAAAAGTCTACTAAACATACTCTGGCCTAGGTTACTGAAATGGCCCTTGGATTTTTCTGCAGGTGTCTGGCTGGTAGGATGAGAAGTGACTGAAATGGAATAATGAGCAGGAACAAGCCAGCTGATTGGGCTTAACCCAGTAATGGGGGCTCTGAAGGGTGATTTAGCATTTAAATGCAAATGCCAGGTAGCACCAGGGTAAGCTGTGTCTCAGCCACATAGACTTTCTTTAGAAACTAACAAAACTATTTGAGCAGGTAGACTGGGTAGGAATAGAATTAAGAATATTTGATTTTTTTTTTTTTATTTATTCTTTTTTTCTCGAGGGGGTAAGGTGTTATATTCCTTGTTCTTTAGGAATGTGTGAGGAAGGTCCAGCAAACATTCAAAAATCTTGAATCACTTTCAGTAGTTTATGCTCGTTGTGGCTTAATCATTGTGCAGTAAGGGATGCTTTGGAGCTGGCAGGGAGACAAATAAAGTCTGCCTGTACTTGCATCTCTACATTAAGTTCCTACATATTTCATGATATTTCAAATGTCTTTGAGTCTTCTCATAGACATTTGTGAAGAGAGGAACTTGAACATTCATGTGACAGCTCATGCAAATTCCCTAAACTTCACTTCGTTAGGAAGACGTGGTAGAAACAAGATAATAACACTTTGTTGAAATAAAAACTACTTAAGAAAACAAAGTATTAATAACATTAAAGCCCCAAGGTTGATGATAAGACACAAATATTTCTCTCCTAATAGCTATGTCACTTTTGGAGGTTTTCTACTGAAGGCATGCTCTCCTTTATCAAAGCAAAAGAATAATCTATTTCATACTGAAATTCGGTGTGATGGTATATCAGTTACTGCACTTCACTTTTTCCTCAATTTTTAAAATAAATGATGTTTTCATAACTTATGAAGATTAATTCATTAAGAATTTTGAATAACTTCAGGATATTCTGAAGGTTAAATGATTTACATTTGATGATTTGCTATAATTTATTAGTCAGAATGAGGAAAGCCACTAGAGATTATTGAATACTTAGGTAGTCAGTGCTACATCCAAAACATGAGTCAAGAAATTCTCAGAAGTATGTGTCTCTCTAATATAATTACTGCAACATCTTTCTCCTAGACACATAACATTGTTGTTATCAGAGACAAAACCCAAATGACATTCAGACTGATCCAGTCCAGCTGTCCTTTTGTTCTCATGTTTCAAGATTTTCAATTCCTAATCAAGCATTTTGAATGCTGAAGGACAGACATCTCAATGAATCATTTGGTGGCCTTTGGCAAAATCTTATTATATTAATTATGTTTCAAAAGTATGAATTGGCAGAGCTAGGTGTAAGATAAAAATCAAGCTTCAAATGCCTAATATTAAAATGTATATTAAAAGAGTGTTTCTCTTTACTAGATACTGGAGTTTCTGGAGTCTTACATGCCTGGAGACATTCAAGGCCAGGCTGGATGTGGGTCTGGGCAGCATGGTCTTGTGTATGGCAACCCTGAACATAGCAGGGGAGTTGAAACTCGATGATCTTTATGGTCCTTTTCAACTCAAGCCATTCTATAATGTATTATTCTATACATGGGAAACTGAAGCACAGAAAAATGCAGAAACTTCCTCTGTCTGACACATATACTACAGACAGAGAGTAACACACCATTTTTTCAGGTTGAGAACCAGATTATATATTTAGCTTCTAAGCTGAAATTTAACTCAGCTTGCCTTCTGAATCCAGATGTCATGAGATAATTTTATTACAATGAGAATATAACCAAATTCCCAACTGTGATCATTACATCTCTACAGGAAAATATGAACTAGATATGACTGTGGTGATTTAAAAAGATCTTTTCAATTTCAGAAAGAGGTCTTTCACTAACTGCTTACAACGTCTTCTAATAAGCATGTGTCACCACAAATTGATCCTGAGGAAAGGATCAAGAGACGCTACTAAAAAATAAGAGTATACATTTAAAAAAAGACAATATTTCCTAATAAATATGCCAAATTCTCTAACATTCAGAAACATCAAAGAGTAAAAAATACATATTTGTATTAAAAATGCATGCATAATTATTAGATAGCTCCACAACCTTGAAACTAAGCAAGTATTTTATATTCCTGAATTCCAGGGATGGGAGAGTTTCAGAATGTGAATAAATGTGAATAATCTGTGAATAACTTTACCATTTTAAAAAGAGATTGCAAAGATCACACAGTTATAGAAGAATGGCTTGAAATACGAAAAAGACTCTACCTAATTATTTTTTAATTTATGATTTACTTTGATCTCATGATCCCATGAGATATAACTTACAAATACTTAACTGCAGGATTTACCAACACTTCTTTTAAGAATGCAATGTGCTTCTTTTACTTTGAAACATGACATTGATTACTATCTTTATTAAAACTAGATTGAGTGCAAAGTACAGTCAAGATGAATAAAGACCAGCAGAACAATGCCATTACAGATGATGCACATCTAAAGAGCCTAATGAATGAGATGCGTTCATTCTTTCAACTCCATTCATCTCAGAGAAAATTACAGCCAGAATGGAGAAATTGTTAATGAAACTTTCTGCCCTTCTAAAAACAGAAATCCCAGCTTGAAAATGAGCCTGTGCTTCTCTAGAGTATAAAGAGAATGAAAATGTAGCTATAAATAAGATTTGGAACAATTTTGCTGCATTAAAATGTTTGTTGATGTTCTGTAAGCCTGTTTTATCCCTTTTGAAAAACTTTCTATACCTTTCTATGGTAAGGAGCTGAACTTTTTAAAAATGAGAAAGAGGGAGAAAGGGAGAGAAAATGGGGAGAACAAGGAGGGAGGAAAGAGTGTCTCTGCTTGAGCAGAGGTTGGGCCAGATGGACCCACAGGTCTCTTCCAGCACCATCATTCTGTGATGTGAGCCCAAGACACACAGTTACCTGCCATTTTCTATCATGGAACACCTCAGTTATGGTGGATCACAGGAGATCTGAGAGGTGAACTCATTTAACTAGCTGATCTTGAAGCAAACCTGCAAAAGCCTCTGACATCAATACAAGAACCTGTATGTACATTCATACACAACATTTTGTAACTTTAAATCAGGCTCTTAATTGATAAGTCAACTGGAAAACAGATATCAATTTGTTCATATCGAAATACGAAACACAGTGTAAAGTAAAAAGCAAAGTACAGCATGGTACTGCTGGTATATGAAGGATTACATGTCTTTATCAGACAGAATCTCTTATATCTTTATTCCAGGCACTATTTTTTTGTGCATTTTAGAAAGCAAAGACTCTCTTTAAGATAAATGAAATATTGATTTTAGGTTCAAGCTAGACTCCATTAAGACGCTCTTTTAAAGTCACATTGTGTCTGCAAAGAGTGAAGTTTTATGAACATAAATCAGTTTTCTAATACACATAAGTGAGCTTTTCATAAGCATCCAATATAATTCACCGAACTTCTCTGTTCATCAATAGAACTTGACTGGCTGCCTTCCTAACCACTTTCAGAAGACCTTCCCTGCATGTCTACTATTGAATGTACCACTGATGAATACGTTATACTAGAGACAGCCAGTTTCATTCTGAATAGAAAAGCAGTAGAAGTAACAGACAATCAATAACTTACAGAAGCCTTTTGTGTGTGTTGAAAGTAGATGGTTTAAAAGCATATTTGAATAAAAGTAAGAACTTCTGGCCAACGTGCCACATGGTTTGGAATACCTATGGATCTACTAGCTCCATCTACACTGACAGATGCAGCTTTAAACTCCAAAAGGTCTTTTAACAGGATCTTAGATTGTTGCTAGAACCATGAAATGGAGGGCAACACAGCTTACATCTCAAAGGGGCACTCCAGCCAGGGCTGCATTGTCCTTCATCTTGTTCTGTTTGGGTGATCATCAGATCTGGAAATCAATCTAATAGAATCAAAAAGTTGATTGCATGATTATCTTACTCTTCAAATAGTCCAATGTTTTCCTGCATCTCTGACATTTCTCTCCGATAGCCTAATCAAGAGAGGGGTAGAGTAAATTACAGGTAGGCAGGTGTTGTGGCTTAATCTATCAGGTGGCTAAGCACCATACAGTCATTTGCTCACTACCTGTCCCAGCTGAAATTAAGGCAGCTGGTCATACCAAGGGAGGCAAAAAGATACACAGAGCCTGGCAACTAGTTCTGTATGTGTGTATGTGACAGCTATCTTGTTATTAAATGTAGTACAACAGAATCTGAAAAGCTAGGTGGCATCAAAGCTGATGTTATACCCCTTCACATTCTTCTGCAATTGTCACTTGTGAGGTCTGTCTATCGAGAAAATTTGGTGCCCAGGAATTAGGATAATTTTTTTATTCTCCTGCTCTGCTGGAGTAAATTCTAACAGCCTCTCTGAAACTGCATGGAAACTTACAGGAACTCAGTTACAAGCATACACAGATGGCTTACTTTTATCTATACTTCAATATCAAATTTACTGTCAAAAACATGAGCATGTTTATAATAACAAGATTAATACACAAATGAAACACACTGAGAGGCAATACCTGAAGAGGAAGCAGAGAAGCATCAGAACACTGAATAAAAAATCTACTTTAAAAATTGCTAATTATTGAAATGCCATCTGTTCCTCCAAACACTCAGAAGCAGAAAGTTTTCCCGTGTAATGGAACAGTTAATTCTTCGTAGTTCAGACAAATGAGTGATTCGTTGTAATTTTTCTCATTCTATCTGGGACTTTTTCCTGGGTGAATCATTGTGAAATTATTTGCCTTGAGAACACCGCATGGGCAGCCTCCCCCCTGGTGCTGTAGTATTTCTGCGTGTAGCATTGTTGTTTGCATCTTGGCCTGGTCCACCCACTGGATGCCAAACACACATTTTTTTAAATCCTGCTGCTCTGCTTCAGTGTAACTGCATTTATCTCTTGTCAGAACCCATTTTGATTTTGGATACAATCAGCAAGGAAATAAAAGAGAAATGGGAGTGATTTCCAAGCCAAGCTGGGTGGAGTAAAGACATCAAGTTAATTCTTCTTTCACAGTGCTTAGCTCTTCTAAAACTTCTTGTGTTATAGTTCGCTATAGATTTCAAATGATGAAAGTTTTTGTGTCTAAATTCAGTTTATTGTATGACACTAGAGGCCACAGAAGAGATTGTTCTGCAGCAATATGATACAACATTTTTAAAATAGCTCTTTCAGTAGTGAACCACTACAAGTCAAGTCCCTAGTTTAGTTCAAGAAACATTAATTTAGTGGCAAGGACATCTATTGTATATTACCAACATTAACTGCTCTTGAAGGACAAGCTATTACGCACCTATGCTGATGATAATGGAAGTCTAGTTCTTCATTTTCTAGAAATGAAAGACTGAGAAATAGTCTATTAAAGACAGAAAGTCGCACTGAATATTTGTTTACTGTAATTTAACGGCAGGATTTTCTCCCCATCTATATAACTTGCCACCGTTGTTTCTTTTGTAGGTAATTTTATGACTGATGATTCAGGTTGACAAGTGCCCTTTCGAATAATTTAAAAGAGACTAAGAGAGACAGAGATTATTTCATTTCTTCATATGCCAATAGTGGCAATATCTAAACTTTAAAAAATACAGGCCGAAGGGCTCTCAAGCCCATCGAGGTCTGTAGCAATGCTGATGAGAGGGGATGTGTGGCAGTAGTAAGGGAGTGTTAGATCTGGAAAGGCCTTTAATTACTAATTACTTGCTGATACACATCTTGCTGGCCGGCTCCAGGAGCCATGTCTGGGCTACAGAGATGGCAGTGGGAACAAACACCAGAATGTCTTTTCTGACCTTTCCTCCAGGGCAGAAAAAATATCCTTCAGGAATAAGAGAACTGAGAGAATGAGAGAACTGGCATTGGTCTGCTTCTGGGTAAAACAATAAGTGGAACACAAGCAGCTGAGGAATTAAGCTTGTCTAGATCTTAATAGGGAAAAATTATCTCTTTTTTTCAGTTTTTCATTCACTTAAACTATTTAAATTGCACATTTTTAATTGCGGTTATGGGAATGGGAATATGTTGTTTCATTAGAAGCAGTTTTTATATTATGTAAAATACATAAACTTCATGAAACCTACAGTAAAAAATTAGTTTCCTGGAAGAGAAAATGATACACAGATACAATTTACGTAAGCTAGAATTGGAAACAGTTGTTCTGTAACAGGATTAGAATTCTAGTTACATTAATTTGTACTTTTTTTATCTACTACGACCATGAGCAATTCCCTGTGAAGAGCACATCACATTTTTAAGGGGATTTGTGACCACAGTATGTATCATAAAGAGATTAACACTACCAATATAACTCCATTTTTTTCAGGCACTGCTGAATCAGTCACCATTAATATAACAAAACAGTGATGAGATGTAAATAATAGGAGACAGAACTTCCCACTCTGTGAGACACCAAGGTCGTCAGTAGTCTTGGAGACAATTTGCTATTTGTACAGAGGAGTGTTTGTACCGGGTGAGACTGTACCACTCTTAGGATAGCTGCAGTGCGTTCAGTCAGGAAGGCCTAACGAACCACAGCAGAAAGAAATATAACATAAGAGATGATTAATTTTTTATTTGTCTAGGAAGAATCGATGTACAACAGTGGAAGAATAGATACACAAAGCACCATACAGTATAATACTCCAGGTAAAAGGCAGTGGCTATCCCAAAGTAGTTAAAATCAGCTTCTCAATATCACATTCATTTTGTCCACGTAGAATCCTAAAGTAGCCATTTTCTCCCCAATACTTTCCCCATGAATTTGCTGCAATCTAAAGAAAAACAAAGAGGAAAAAAAAAATTTATGGTATTTTAAAATGCAAAATGTGAAGTTTAAAGGTGATATTTTTGTCTAATGAAAAAGTTTCTCAGATTCGATGAGAATAAAAATGCATTTTTTCCTTATGTCTACTTGTTTATTCCTTTTTATTTTGATCAAAATTTTAGTTCCAAAGCCAGAGTTAATTATAATGGACTACTATTGCTATTAGACTGTCTGATTTATTGAGGAAGAAACTATTAGGTAATCTAAATATCACCTGGAGGAAGTGGTAATTTAAGCAATATTGGTAAACAGTATTAGTCAAAATTCAAATTAATGTTAACCTATTCATATTAGTTTCTTAACATTAATACGTTAACATATGTTGAAGAGACACAAGATATGAAAAATTGGCTTTTAATAAATCAGGTTTCATTCAGATTGTTATTGACATTTAGTTTTTAATGAATTCAGAAGGGTTTGTGCCTGAGATGTCAGTAGAACCAACAACCACAAGCCCTGCCATCAGGTATATGAATTCCAAATTACCTTCTGCTAAGCATCAGAGTAATGGTATGAGCTGTTAATCTCAACCAAAACGATAAAATCTGACTGACTTTAAATTGATGAAAGGCTAAGTTTAATTTTTTACTGACAGCTGGAAGACATTTTACAATGCTATTTAAATTAATAGCTTGTCTTTTCAGAATATTTTCCCAAATTATATTGACACATATTGTTGAGTTTCATTCTCAGACCTCAAAAAGAAGGACATGTTTATGGAAAAAAACTGAATAAGAGTTGTAGGAGAAAACACAGATATAAGTGTAAGGAGATCAGATGAAGTAGGATTTGAAATTGAGGAAGATCACGCTGTAGTTCAAGGGTCAACAGGATAAAACCTTGGCAGAAAGGGGGTAGAATTGTGCAGGAGACTTAAAGGTGAATGGAAAACAACAACAAAAGCAGATACTAAAAGAGAGAATGAAAGAAAAGAAGGATTTTTTTTAAAATAATTTGTATTTTAGAAATGTCATCTCCTTCTTTGTAACAGAGTACTAAGGACTCACTTACCCAGAACTTCTGTTTTTGTCCGTTTTTGCCAGGTAATGATCCCCACCTGTTACAAGAGATGGTACAAGTGAGGCTTCTAATGCATTTGATCATATTTTGCAGCTTTAAACAAGCAACCAGAATAGAAAAGCTAATGATAGTTATCCTAGTACCAGGGATGAAACAGCTTGACCAAGTGACGCCTCCACCAATGAAAATGAAGGTATTTGTCCTCCTAGCCACAAGTCAAATTGCCAGCAGGGACTAGAAAAACTTCTGAGCACAAGTGTGCCTATAGTGTCTCATTGCAATGATCTAATGTTTTCACTGACAGAATCTCTCCTCTGGAGAGTTTGCCAGCTGAACTAACCCAACTGTGTAGGAGTATTTAAATTAATGTGAACACATTTCAATTCAGCTTAAGAACCACTGAAAATTTTTTGTTAAAGATCTCATCTAACACCTTTACAAATATAGCTGGTAAACTGGGACCGGCTGCTCTCAGCTCAGATTGAATTGCTGACAAACTAATTTGGTTTTCTGCACAGTGAGGGAAATGACATGTAAACCTGATATTTCTCTAACATCTTTCAGGACACGCTAAATGTTGTGGCAATATCCATGAAACCACACAAAGCCTGTCCCCTCCTCTGAGTGACAGATGTTTTGTAGTTGGAGCTGAATTGCTCAGTGCTCTGAGACGATAAACTTCATTTTGCATGGACATTTGGTAGCAGAAGGTCCAAGGCCATCGTCTGGGTGTAGTTCGATCAGTGAATGCTACATTGCATGCCTTAGGTGCATGCGTATGTTTGCACATCTACTGACTGCCTAAGGAACCCTGCTGGCTTTTCTTTAATTTTAAGGTGAATACTTGTTTAGTTGCTGTTCATAGGCCATGATGCTGGTGCCTGCTAAAGGGGACAAATAAAAAGAAAACCAAAGACATGAACATCTATTACAGTTTTTTTTTTCACAGTATAAATTAGTCATAAAATGTACAAAATTATCGCAGCAGAATCCTTGCTAGTATATGACCAAAGTCAAATAATTTGGTGCATTTATGGTGCTCCAATCATTTCGAAAGGCAATGAGCAAAAATACAACAAGAAATCCTATGATGTGGATGGGGAAATCCGGAGTTTCAAGTCATCTTTGCAAAAAACATCCACAGCAGCATCAATTCCCCTGGGTTAACAGCAATGATCTGTGTGGAACAGCTGTACTTCTACTCAAAGGGGGAAACAAAAAAGCAAAAAAGACAAATTTAAAACCCCAGCTTCCAAATCTTTCAGAGTAACAGTTGATATGAAGAGACACTGAGCAGGATAAGCTCACGGTTTTTCACTGTAGTACCATGACTGTGTCTGAAGTGAGAAACCAGGGATCTTTCCAGCCTCATTTAAGCCCAGGACCTCAATGTCCTTCTCCTTGACAGAGATTTTGCAGGAAAGATATCCTGCAGCGTGTAACTGCCTCCTCATCCAGACACATGCTCTGCCTGTTGATATTTGCTGTTTCAATTTCCTTCAAATTTCACTGGTTGTATGACCGCAGGTTAGAGGTAAAATTCCACTGTGGCAAGTCATATTACTGTTTGTTTTCCAGACACTGCCAATCATGGGCTCAATGCTACTAGAAAAAAGTACAGAAGAATTAGATTAAAATGCTCACTTTGGAAGTAAAAGCTTTGTGGCTAGCATAGAGTTGAAGTCTGGATTGCAGTTGTGATCCCAGCCATAGCTACTACTCACTCAGTGCATGAAGTCATAGAAACAATGTTGGTGATAATGACCACTTATTGTAATTGTTGTGTTTAAAAAAAGGTTTCATTACTGTTTTTTCTTTGTACTACCAGGAGAAAGTTTAGGGATTATTAACAATCTTTGCTATTTATTCGCCTAATGTGCTTTTGATACAATTAGTCATGATCATACATTTATTCATTTATATTCATTTATTCATATCAGATTGAGATTTACTTGTGGCCATTTTACTAAAAAATTACATCAGTTGCAGTTTGAAAGTCCACTATTTGCATCAGTCTTATGGATAGATGAAAATTTCCTTGTATTTTATGTTCTTGTATTCCTAATTCAGTACATTATCACTCTCATTTATCAGAGTGGCATGATGACCAGCTCTTGAGATCTCTCATCTTAAATTTCTGCCACTACATTGCTCTCTAACATGTTATTTTCTAAAAAATCCCAAATTTGTTTTTATGTTTTGATAGAAATATACTGATTCTCCGAAATGTTCTAGAAGAAAACTTAGACAATAAAATAGAAACAGGTCCTTTTTTTTCATCTTTGACAATAATGTAGCAATGAGTTTAATTTCCTGGATTTTATTCTATCTAATTGTATACAAAAAGCAATACTTGATATATGCTATCTTACAGTTTAGAAAGAAGAGCTGTTTATTCAGTAATTCATTCCCACGTTGATTCATTTAAATACTCTAAATAAAAATAAAATATATAATAGTCAAGAAAAGGGACTGTTCTCCCTTATTGGAGCAGTCTGTCTAGTTTTGACTTTCACAGACAGGAAAGACATGAACAGACTGGAGCAAAATCAGTAGCAACACCCTGAGCTGTTTGGATCTGGAGCACAAGATGTACAAGGAGAGGCTGAAAAAGCTGGCTCAGGAGAGGTTGCTTGGAGGAGATCTTTTTGTTTTCTCCAGTTTTATAAAATGGCAGCACAGAGAAGACAGACAGACTCTCCTGAGGTATGCACAGCCAATAGACAGAAGTTGACAGTCATGGTTTTCAGCAAGAGTAGTTGCAATTGGACATAAACAAAAGAAAGTATTTTACAGCATGAGTCACTAGTAGAATGAGAAGTTGTGGAATATCTGTCTTCAGATATACTCCAAAATTTTGGGACTTAGAAGCCCCAGGAGCTTGAATGAACTCTGAAACTGGTTCTTTGAGCTGAGGGATTGAAGTGAATGACCTTCAGACATCCTTTCTAGCCTAAACTACTTAATAATCTTAGCAATTGGACCTATGTTGGACTTGCTAATCCGCCATTCCATTAATTTATTTTGTATTTGGTATATAGCTCTTGTGTAACAGCTGTATAGCACAATAGGCTAATAGACTGTGATGAGGCAGGTGATTTTGTCAGTTTTTTAACAGCTGTGGTTAAAGAACAGATGATAATGTTGGTTCATTGTTTACTGCTCAAAACCAGTCTTGAAGTTAATGCACGAAACAGGAGAAGGACATAGCAGGAAAGGCAGAACAGACTGACAGGTCCACAGATGCTCATCTTTAGTGGCAGCAAACGCAGCATGGAGTTCCAGGCCTTTTTGACAAAGCCTTTCCTAAATCTTGGCATGGTTGGTTCAGGCTCATTGTATAGGCTTGCTCAGATTCACCAGTTCTCATTTCTCCCAGGCTAATGTGCTTCTCTCCATCTGAAAAGCATTGAGCTGTAATGTAAACAGCTGTTGTTTTGTGAAATACACTACATATATACTGTTCAGTGTTGCAGCATTTTGGGTCCCGTGCCAGTTTGATTTGACATCTTGCCTCTGGGAATGCATGTCAGCTCCAGCTAAGAGCATTTCTGGAGACTTTCTGGCCCATTCATATTTGTATAGCCTTTAAAGACGAAGCAATTACTTCCAGAAACACCTAAGTGAAATCTATTTCTGCTGTAGTACCTTTAGAAAAGGAGGAAATATTTTCTAACATAGATTTCTCAACTTTCTAAATGAGTCTTCCCAGCAGAAATATTTCATTTAATCTTTTAAATTTCTCCTTTTCTGTTTTCCTGCCTATATTCACGCTTTGGTAGTTTTCATAATTTCAGTCTTACTAATGAAATAAATTCATTCCGTATTGTATCCCTTGGTTCTACCTATCACACCTTATGGCAAGCAAGCACAACTTCCACTTTAAGTTTAATTTAAGTTTAGCTTCCTCATAGAAAAAGAATCCCTAAGTATCCTTTCTGCTGCAAAGTCAAGTGTCTGAGGGTGAAAGATTCATGATATAAATGAATAATAAATTCAGCTTAATTTTAGCTGCTCTTTTACCTGCTGCTGTAAGTACTGCTTCTTGAAGTATGAACAAAAAATAACAGACACATTTGTTAAAAAGAAACACAAAATATTCAGAAATCTGAAAAAAAGTCAGAGGAAATGTGAAACTTGTAAAACTCATAGCCATCCACTGGAATGAATAGAAATTGGATGGTATGTTATTTCAAAAATTCAGAAATCAATCATTTTTCAATAGAGTTTACATTCTATGTGTTGTCATAATTAGACTGAAGTCTGTGTCTTTTACTGTATCTGGTTCGTCACTGAGATGTGACTTCTTTATTTCCTATGTATTTTTAAACATACACTAATTACAAAGGTTTGTTCATCTGCCTAAATGCAGGTGTCTAGGGCCACTTGAGATGCCCTTGGATGCCTGAAACATTTTGATGGCAGATGTGACATAGGACCAACAAGAGATCTGTGTTCTTTCAGAAATGTAATCAGGCAGCAACTTCTTTCCACAGCTGCTAGCACCAAATACCCCTGAGGGTACTAACATATTCACAAGCAGGTGGAGTTGAGTTACCCTCCAGGCTCCGTTGCCTATGTTGACTATAGCACCATCTCTAAGCTGACAGTTTAGAAATCTAGCACGTCATGTCTACCATCAGAAACATAACTTCAGGTACTCGAATCTCAAGCTGAATCTGGACATATGTGCATAGTGAAGTGTGAGCAAAGCAAAGGAAAAGGAAAATATTAGGAAATATGTAATGAATAAAGTGTTGAATGGATATCAACAATCTAATAATGAGCTGTCATAATATAAATACAATTTACAATAATTTTTCATCCTTGTATGTCTTAAATATCTTTTAAAAGAATAAATTAAAAAAAAAAAAAACAACACTCAAAAACCAAACAGTAGTTATGAGAAAAAAACGCTGCCTGCAGAAATCAGATTTTACCTTGGAATTCCTCAAATCATCAAAACAGATTTATTTTTTAAATAAAGATATTCATCCACTGTTTGGAGAAGCTGACTATCAGCTATCACAGTTGTAGTACAAAATTTCAGATTAAATGAAGAGAAGAATTAAGACACTACAGATGGAAGGACATGGATCCTGTAAATCTTAAAATTAGCAGGTATAAATTGAAAAAAAAAAAAACCATTTAAAGGGAGGTAAAATTATCTTAGTAAACAACACAGCAATTGTAACATATATCAGTTTCTCACAACACAGCAAGAATCATAGATAGTACAGTTTGGTTGAAGAAAATTAAGCCAGGAATATTGTGCTAAAAAAGTTGTTAAAACAATTTAGGCTGCATTTTATGTTCCCTCATTGCTTAGAGTATGAGCTGGTTGAGAGACCAACAACACGCTGGAAAGGAAAATGACACTATCTAACTTTTATTGTGTGAGAGCTGTGCCTTGGAGTTTTAAGCATGGAAGTGAACCCCTTTGTGCTGGGCACTGTACGTGAAAAAATTCAGTACAAGAATAAATCATGTTGCTATTATCTTCTTTCTGAAAGTAATTTTTAAAGAAAGAACACAAATAGGAATCTATTCATGAGTCTGAGAGGTATCCATATTTTGACTAGAAGTCCAAATCAGTGGGAACTAACGAATGCTAGTCATTTATTTATAGAAATTATGAGACTTGTTAGAGTGGTTTGCTGATATAATTTCTCTAGTAGAGTCTATATACAGGTTGCTTTTTTCTGGCAGCTTATTCCTGAAATCCAATGGTTCTTTCAAAAGTCATTTTTCCTAAAGTAGGCTTTTGCAAACTCTATGCTCATTGTTAATGAAATCCTGACCCTCCTGAATGATCAGGTACTTCCCAGTACCTCCTCGGAAGCCTAGACCTTGGATGTTGAAGGGAAAATGATGTCACAGTGAGCAATAAATTAAACATGCAATCTGCTTTAGTTACGTTAACATTAGAAAGGAGATGTAAGAAGCTGGGATTAAATATAGGCAAGGTCATGCATGTTTTCAGTGAAGAGCTATACAGTGTGTGACTGGAGTCCTACATTAAATCTGAGAAGTCACTGCTAGGAATAAGAAAAAGAAGTAAATGATTTTTGTGTGAGGAATGGGAAAAAGAAAAAATAAAAATGCACAGAGACTAACAACCTAGATGTGTGTAGAACTCAAACTCCCTGCAGAAAGAGAAAATTCAGTATCAGATATTAGTGTTTAGATAGAACTGTGGGAGAAAGTCAAGGAAATAAAACACCAAGAAAAAAAAATATATCCTACATAATATATATATACATATATAAAGTAATGTATATACCAGAGGAATAGTTCCCTAGGGGAGATGACAGAGACTTTTAAAAGTAACTTAACAGATTTAGAGAGAAATATTACATTTTCTGGAAGATGATCAAAATAATCTAATAGCACTTTTTTTCCTCTCTTGTTCATGTGATTATTTTAGCTGACATTTACTCTAAATTAACAACATGTTAAATGTGAACAGATGTTGGACCTCATTACCCACAGAGACAAGGAATCTATTAGGCTTATTTTTAACAAAGCTTTAGATCACTGATGTCCAATCCTTCAATATTTTTTTGAAAAGCTTTCAATACAGCCCTTTACAAAATTTCCATTTTTACTGAGAACAAGAAGGGATTTCAAGGAGTCATAAAGGAGAAGGTCTGAATGTTACACAAAATTACACAGTAATGAAGTTCTATGTGACAAAACTATTCTGTAAGAAATAGGCTATTTAGTTTTTCCAAACAAAACCTTCACCATCTTCAATGAAAAGTAACCTTGAATAAAAAGAAATAATTTAACCAAATTGCATTCAGTCTTCTTCGGGAGAAAAAATATTTCAGGTTACTCAGGGGAAACCAATTCCAACTTGTCATGAAAACATAATTTATGCATTCTTTTTAGACAAAAGGATGAGCACATCTAAAAAGAAGGTCTTAAGAGTAAAGGAAAATAATACAAGTCTCTCAAGCTATGAATTCATGCAGTTGATTAGAGTAGAGGTCAATGTTTTGCATTAAGCAAAGAGTTAAACTCTTTACAGAAGACAGATGCTCTAGGAACTGGCATTCTGCATCATCTTTCTAACTTCCCACATCCAACAACGTATATCCAGAACAGACTCTTCTGACATACAGACAGTCTCTACCTCACAGTCAAAAATACACGAACAACAAAATGCTATTTTCAACCACTACTTTCATTCTTTTTCAACCGGCTTTAACTCACACTTGCAGTTCACCAGTTACACAGTTTGTAGACTCAAGTTTGGATTCACTGAAGTCAGTGGCAAAGCCTACTATTTTCTAGAATAAAGTCAAGATTTATCTCTGTTGCTGCTGTTTTGTTTTTTTTTGTTGGTTTGTTGTGTTTTTTTGTTTGTTTTCTGGTTGCTGCTTGTTTTCTTCTTTACAATGTCTCCTCTCTGTCATTATAGAATGCTTGTGCATTGAAAATCAGAACATTCAATAATTCTTTGACTAAAAGGAAGCACAGATAGAAGTCTTTAAAAACAGTATACACAGGAAACTCACATCACAGAGTCCTGAGGGAATTGGCTGACATAGTCACCAAGACACTCTTGATGATATTTGAAAAGTCATGGCAGTCAGACAAAGCCCTGATGACTGGAAAAATGGCAGTATAACATTCATTTTCAAGAAGGATAGAAAGGGTGACCTAGGAAACTACTGACCTGTTAGCCTCACTTCAGTGTCAAGCAATATCATGTAGCAGATCCTCCTGGAAGTTATGCTAAGGCATATGAAAGAGAGGGAGGAGATATGAGATAACCAGCATAGTTTCACCAAGAGTGGGTCCTGCCTGACCAAACTTGTCACTTTTTATGATGGTGTAACTGCATTAACAAACAAGGGAAGAGACACTGGTGTCATCCATCTGGATTTCAATAAGGCCTTTGACATGGTCTCTCATAAAGTCCTTCTCTTCAGATTGGGAAGATATGGATTTAATGGGTGAGATGAGGAACTGGTTGCAAGATTGTACCCAGAGAGTGATGGTCAATGGCACAACGTCTGGATGGAGATTGGTGACAAGTGGTGTTTTCCAGGAGTCAATGCACTGATACTCTTTAATATCTTCATCAGTGACATCAACAGTGGGAGTGCACCCCCAGCAAGTTTGCAGATGACACCAAGCTGTGTGGTGCAGCTGTCACACTTGAGGGACAGCATGTCACACACAGAGACCTAGACAGGCTTGAGCAATAGGCCCAGGAGAACCTCACGAGGTTCAACAGCCTGGGTTGTGGCAACTCCTCCTGTCAGTGCAAAATGAGGGATGTAAGGATGGAACACAGCCCTCCCAAAACTGCCTTGAGGGTACTGGTGGATGGTAAGATGGACATGAGCCAGCAGTGTGCTCTTGCAGCCCAGTAAGCCAACCATACCCTGAACTGGATCCAAAGAAGAGTGGCCAGAAAGCCAGGAGTTGATATTTCCACTCTACTCTGCACTGGTAAGGCCTCACCTGGAGTGCTGTTTCCAGATGTGGAGTCCTCAGCACAGGAGAGACATGGACCTGTTGGAGCACATCCAGAGTAGGGCCACACAAGTTATCCAAAGGATGGAACACCTCTCTTACGAGAGCAGGTTGAGAGAGCTGGGGCTGTTTAGCCTGGAGAAGAGAAGGTGCTGCAGAAAACTGAGTGTGGACTTGAAATATCTAAAAGGGGGCTATAGGAAGGAAGGATAAGAAGACATGTTATCAGGGTCTGTGGTGGTAGGACAAGGGGAAATGGTTTCAAATTCAAAGAGGGTAGATTTAGACTGGACATAAGAAGTAAGTATTTTACAATAGAAGTGATAAGGCCTGGGAACAGGTTGTCCAGAGAGGTGGTGGAAGCACAGACATTGGACACATTCAAGGTCAGGCTGGATGAAGCTCTGAGCAACCTGATGTAGCTGTAGATGCCCCTGGTCATTGCAGAAGAGTTGGACTAGATGACCTTTAAAGGTCCCTTCTAGCTCAAACATTTCTATGATTCTATGAAACACTGTACATATTCTGTTTGTAAGGTTGTAGACTTTACTCATATTTTGTTTTGTTGCTTTTTCCTTTTTTTCTTCCTTTTTTTCCCCAGATATTTTCATTTCTAATAGCTTCTGCATTCACAAAGATCTTCAGGTCAAATGGGGCAACTAGAAAACCTTTTATAACCTCCAGTGCAATATAAATCCTGTGATTTCTGAAGTTATATATGTAAATAAATATCTCTGGCCCTTTCTATCCCTGAAAAAATTATTCGTGATCAAACATGACTTCATGTAGTCCAAATTCATCACATCCAATTTATGGGAAATGTGGTATTTAGATTAGGAAAAAAGACTCTGCAATCAAGACAGAGGTAAAACTTTTGAAGATATATCCTACCCAAATGCTGAACCCAGACAATGTTAATAAAATAGACTAATTTTTCTCCTTAATCCTAAGTCTTCAATCTAGGCTTTGCTATTTTAGTGTCATCATTTTGATCAAAAAGTAACCTATGAAATTTCTTTAACAAAAAAGACTGCCTTCCCATAGACTAGACCTACAGAGCAGAAGGATACAAAGGTTACTCAGTCCCTCTAATCTATTTTAATACAAAAGCTTTTATTTCATAAGATTCTCACAGTACCTCCTTCTACAGATAAAAAGACAGTGGGCCACAAATACATGCAGTCTGAAACTTTTCATCTAACTCTCCTCCTTGGCCTTGGTCATATAACTGCCATGATACAGTTATATGCAGCAGGCACAATAAAAAGATTCACTGACTAGCGTTCTCTGCCAGAAAAAGTTTTTCAGAAAAGGATTACTGGAACTCAAAACTATGATTTTACACAGACTTCTTAGAACAAGAGCTAAGTGAAATTATCGGTATGTCAGTGGTTAAATTATTCTAAAAATACTACATTAACTAATAGTATGGGAGAAAAACTCATGGATTTAACTGCATAAATCTCCAAATAAAGTTTATCTTTTCCTGATGATCTTGTAATGTATTTTTCTTTGCTGTAAAATATTTTTGAGTATTATTTATTTTTAAAACTATAATGTATTATGTCAATTGTCTGAAATGAAAAGAAAGAAATGAAATGAAAGAAGAAGAAAGGAAATGAACTTATTTCCTATGAAAGAAAGAGGGAACTCATCCCAAGGTTTCTTTAGCTGAAAAGAAAATGTGGCTATTGATGGCCTAAAAAGATCTTCTTTGTTGTCATTGATAATCTGAGATGGAGTGACGACAAGTGATAAAGAAAATTGAGAGAAAAAATATATCTGCAAGGTCAAAAACAAAGGTGTCACTAACAGTAGTCGCTGGCATCTCTTTTAAGCCTCTGGACTTTGCACTGTGAGTCATTTAAATGTATATTAAAGTGCTGTTACACTGCCTGAATGTCTCCTCAACACTAAAACACATGTTTTTGCTTCACGTGTCAATTTTAGAGTGACTGTGCTAAAAAACAATGAATTCAACTCATGCTTTTTCAGGACGTTCATGTTTCAATTTCATTTATTCTCCTGCAATATTGAATTTAAATCTTCCAGTAGATAAAAATAGAAGGGACATCTCTCAGTATCCTCTTAATAAAGTTCTTTTCCATTCTAAGCATCTTCTAAATATCTGAAAACCTGTACTGGTCATGAATCAGTACCTAAGGCTTTAAATAAAACTATACTTGTTCCATACAAGCTTTAAGGTGACAGTATATCTGATTGCAGGCAAAGACTTGGGCTTTTTGAAACCCTTCTGAATTCTTCATTCTCAACGGAGAAGCAGATACAATTCTTTGAATGGAAATACACATCAGATATTGTAGCCTATCACGAATGTTGAACTGATAAAGATGAATAAGGATGAGAGACAATCTGTCTGAACAGGTTGGAAACATTAGTGATGGATATTTACTTGGTTATACCTGACTTTGAAGAAAGATATATTTGACTGAGGCAGAGCTGCTTAAGCCAACATTCTTCCTCCAAAGTAAATAGATTTTGCCATCCTTACACCATATCCAAATCTGCTTCACTGTTTTCTTTTTCTATAAACACCCCATTTCTCTTCTTTTTCTCAGTGAGATTTAGAAAGCCAAAGGTGTAAAAGAATAAGAATAAGAATAAGAATAAGAATAAGAATAAGAATAAGAATAAGAATAATAAGGAGTAAGAAGTGCACCAGTTTTATAAAGAATATGCTATAGACTGGACTTTGGCAACTCAACTCTAACACAAAAGTATAGATCTGGGAGGCAAATCTGCTACCAAATTCATTTTGATGTGAATTAAGTCTGTTTTTATTAAGATATCTTGAGGTAAGTGTTCAGTTCCATATGTCTTTAGTCACTGATCCTAGTAATTTCAATCATTATTCTATTTAAAATGTGAGTGCAGAAAAAAAATGTGAAAATTGCCAAATTCTGAACAATTTGTCTTCATTAGCTCTTTGTAGTTCTGTTGTGCCTTTTCAGGTAGTTTTCATTCTGGTTTGATTTTGAGTTGAAATTTAATGCGTATATACACATAAATCCATATACCTGTGTGTGTACATAGACACGAACAAGCATATGACATTTTGAGGATATTATCTTACCATAAATATTATGGACCATTGGTCAGTGAGTTTGTTGCACAAGCTGGCGTTACTTTATGATGTTTTTATAGTGGGATTCATCTAGTCTACCTTAGACATTTTAATGTTAGCTCTGCAAGTCTGACATTATCCTCAGGGGTTCCTTTACAAGTAACTAACAGAAGTTAAAAAAAAAAACAATAGCAATTAAACGCACTTAAGGACAGACAGAAAGAGCAGCACAACAGCAATGGATAATAAAGGAAACCACGACTGCCTAGCAGAGATGTAACTTCTAAATTCTACTCATCAAAACTTAAACGTTATGAATTCCAGTCTCTGTTACTCATTTTTTCTACTTACCTCACTGACTGCAGACAAGACACAGAAACTTGAGACATCATACTTTGTCTGTCAGCATGTCAGTCTTGACTTCAGTCCATTGGAAACTTATTTCACTGTCCACAGAGACCATCTTTACACTCAAACCATCTGCAACCTGCAACACCCTCTGCCTGGCTGCTCCATATTTTTCTTTCTTGTTTCCTCACAGTTCTTTTCCCATGCTCTCCTTGAGCCTGAGGTCATACACTACATACTGGAGATAGATTTTTTTTAGACTTAGAGCTGATTTTATGAAGTAGAAACCTCAAAATGATAGAAAATAGTTAGCAGCTTCAACTTGCATAGTGACAGAATTCAATCAGTGTATTCAGTTAGACATTTATATGAGCCTATCTGTTTGTGTTAAAAATGGTTTCGCTAAAATTTATATCTATTTTATAACACTCTGTAGCTTTATACATAATTGCAAGCATGAGGAGCTTATGGCCCTTTCAAAAGTGTTTTTGAGAGATTGCATATATCAGTTCATTGTGGTCATCCATTACTATAACTGCCTTTTACAAACATTAACTCATTTTTAGGAGTTATAAATTTAAAAATCAGATCACAATGAATATCAGCCCGCATAAAACTGCATATTTTTATCCTACTGCATCAAGTCTCTGCCCCTTTTTCTCTCAAAAAAATTCTGTGATGCAAAATGAAAATAATCATCACAATTTTTAATTCCAGTTCAGCATTCATGAGATTCTCATGAATCATTCTTTTTTTTTTCTATGGAAAAGATTTTGCATTATCTTTTGCTCAAAACCAACAACAAAACAATGTGCACACAAAACAAACAAACAAGAACAGAATAAGCTGTTGTAGATCGCAGAGAGCTTGTGTCTGGGCTATGCATTTTACATTCAAATTAGTTCAAAGAGTTGATATGAATGATATGAAAAAGTGACAGCTTCATTCTGAAAGTGTTTGAATCTTTACAAAGCAGTGTTTTAGACCTCATAGTGCTAAGTCACATTTAATCACTGGATTCATCATTGCTAGTAAAATGGTGCCCAGAGAGGTGGTAAATGGGGCTCTGAGTGATCTGATCGAGCTGCAGATGTCCTTGTTTATTACAGGGGAGTTAGAATCATAGAATAATAGAATCACCAAGGTTGGAAAATACCACTAAGAACATCCAGTCCAACCATCTACCTACCACCTACCACCAGTATTTCTTGCAAAACCATGTCCCACAGTATAACATCTAAAAGTTTCTTGAACAACTCCAGGGTCAGTGACTCCACCACCCTGGGCAGCCCATTCCAGTATCTGACCACACTCTTGGAGAAAAAGTATTTTCTAATGCTCATCCTGAACCTCCCCTGGTGCAACTTGAGGCCATTCCGGCTACTCCTTGTATTGGTTATATGGGAGAAGAGGCTGACCCCCACCTCACTGCAACCTCTGTTCATATATTTGTAGAGAGCAATAAAGTCTCCCTGAGTCTCCTCTTATCCAGACTAAACAATCCCAGCTCTCTCAGATGCTCCTCATAAGGCTTGTGCTCCAGACCTCTCTTCAGTTGGACCAGATGACCTTCAAATGTCCTTTCCAACTTAAATGATTCTCTGATTCCCTGATAAGTTTAAGTACACCTGGTCTTGGGCTCAAACAATCTTCAACTTGTCAAAATTGGATCCAATTTTACAATTAAACAACTCTGCAAATATTTCACGTGGCATAGTCCCAGCAGTCAGAACACATACATTAGATGGTGAAAAAAAAGGGACATTCGTTACAGTTTTGGATCCATTAGATCAGTTCAGCAATCTTCAACAAAAATTAGAAAGTAAATGTATTTCCCACATATTAAACTCCTAATCAGTCTGATGTTTCTTTGCCTTCTTTTTCTTCTTTTTCATTCACTTTTTTCTCATGTCCTTTGGCATAAAAAAACACTTTCTTCCTACTCAGTGTTTTGCACAGACTGGTCCATACAATCCTCTGAGGCTACTGCAGGTCTAAGATGTCCTATTTTTTGCTTATAAATGGCTCCTTGACTGTTTCTTTTTCTGCGACCATCCTAATGGTTATCATTTAAATCAGCAGCTACTTCAGCACATTAATAGTCCTTGTCCCTTGCTCCTCAGCTATCATGTTGTTCCCCTGTGCAATTCTGGTCTAATCACTTTCCCCTGTGATGAGATTCACTAGGTTAGACAACATATTTTTATTTGAGGGAATAGTTATTACCACCCTACACTTGTGCCAAACACAGGAATCCCAACATCTGCACTTACAGCCCCATAGAGGTTCATCCCTGAAGTTCCAATTTTCCTGTTTATCAATTTCTCTTCCAGATATACCTTAAATACAATACATATATATATACCAAACATACAGGATTTCCTTCATAAATCTATTTTCCTAATGCAGACTGTTTTCCAAAGTCCCTGCCAGTTTCTCTCTTTCATATCTTTGCAATGCTCTCTTCAGGAGCTTTTCCTCTGTTAGTCTTTGAGTCAGGACTTTTTGCAACTCTATAGGCTCGAGGCTGATCCTGCTTAAGTCTGCTGCTTCTGTCTAGCACTAGCAGACACACTCTTGTAATTCCTTGTCAGCAGTTTCCACAACCATTATAATTTCCATACCCTTTGCAAGGGTATCTATATCACAGATACAATAGGCAATTTATTTCACTACACTTTCTTCTTGAAGAATCATGTCGGAGATACTCTCAGCAATCTTTCTCCAACAAGACTGAATCATTATTTGTTTGATATTCTACATCACCTACAAAATATTTGTTTGAGACTTATCTTCAGCCATTTGTCTAACTATTCCTTCAGCGATTTATTAAGTGCAACCTTGCATATTCCCTCCATGTTAGAGTAAAAAGCACTCTGATGCATTCCGTAACTCAAGTGCATGCACTGTTAGACACTTGTCACCTGTTGGCACTGTTCAGCATTTGAGGGGAAATCAACTGATGTATTATTCATATTCTTCTGCAACAGTTTCAGACTGGGTGTGTTCTTCTTATGCACCCCAGATAAAACCAGCAGCACACCTGCAGCAGCTGATTTCTGTTTGGGGTGTGGAGAGCTCAGACTGCTGTGTAAATACAACTGTGCTGGCTAGTTAGGAGGCCACCAGCAACGTTTACATTTCAGCTTGGATTCTGCTTGGTGACTTGTTCATTTCAGTTCAGGCCACAGCTTCTATCTTTGAAGTCTTAGAACATATGTCAGAGTGGATTAAAAGGCTGTGGGACTACAGCTCATTCCAACGACTTCTAAAATTCTCAGATATACAAAAATGAAACAAACAGAATCTTTCACTGGGAGGTAACAGCGCTACATCTCTGACAACAAAACCATAAGATTCTAAACTGAGCAGTAATATTTCCTTGCTTTCATGATTAGCATGGAAAAAAGGGTAAAAGAATACTCACCCAAGGAGTTTCACTGAGTGAGTTTTCCATTTGGACCCCTCTTTGTAGGAGTGTCTATAGATTCCTTCTTTGTAAAGGAAAAAATCCTCATAGACTTTCATAATAGCTAAAAAAAAAAAAAAAAAAAAAAAGAAAAGAAAATGGTAGGAAAAATCAGCACAGTCAGCAAATATTGCTTGTACTCTAGATTGCTCCTTTAATTTTAGCTGTCAGGTTTTGTGTCATACTGCATGAGTGTTCTTTGTAATTACAATAAATTCACTAATTACTCAGAAGTTGCCTCCTTTGAGTAAACCAAGGGAAATATTCCAACACACCTCTCAAAAGTCTCCTGCCAAATTAGTTGGCTTTCCCTGTCCTGGAAACTCCCTATGACAGATCTATTTCAATTAAAAAAAAAAAAAAAAAAAAAAAAGAAGAAGAAATATCTCCTCTTATGGGCTTATGCAGGTTTTCTAAGTTCTGTACAAATCCAGTCCAATAAGACAAATCTCTTCAGGGTTCATGCATAAAATCCTCAGTTCTGAGAAGCATATGCATAGTCCAGAGAAGTATTTAACTGCCAATGTATATGCATGTATGTAACATCCTATGAAATATGGCAGTGACAAACATTTGCAATTTTTTTTTTTTTTTTAATTTAAACAGAGTTCATTGGGTAGACTGGAATCTCCTTATGGAAAAATAGATTTTCTATGCCTTTGTTCATTATGACTTTCAAATGAAAGTATTGTAAAACTGTGGATCAAAATACAGTTTGTTAATAACAATGTAAGGCCAACAAGCTGACGAACTGTAAATTTAGTGCAAGAGAATGAATATTACTATCTGCACTTTACATCTTTTCAGAGGATTATCACTTGCTTCAATTTTAAGGAAAACATTTTGAGGTTTTTTTCCAATTCATTCTGCTATGTTAGTTCCATTTGTTTTGTTACTTGCTGGGCTACAAGATCTAGAGAAAATATTTTCCAGCTTACATTACATAAATAGAAGTGTGAATACAGGCTTAATTTCAGTCTGCGTTTAGCTTATGATTTTAGCACACTTATATTTGCCTAGAACAGCTCCCCTTTGAAGAAAGGTTGAGCGTACTGGGTCTGTTCAGCCTTGAGAAAACAAAACTGAGAGAGCATCTGATTAATGTTTATAAGTATCTTAAGTGTGGGAGTCAAATGGATGTGGCCAACTTCTTTTCAGCAGTCTGTGGGGACAGGACCAGGGGAACGTCCATAAACTGGAGTATAGGAAGTTCCTATAGGAAACCCATAGGGAGCCTGCTTTGCAGGGGCTTAGACTCCGTGGTCTCTTGAGGTCCCTTCCAGCCCCTACAATTCTGTAATTATGTGAAATTGCCACACTGCCTGGAACGTGAGAATTAATGAAACTCAGTTTCTTAAAGTCTTGTGCCTCAGGAATCCTATAACGTACATGTCTCAATGACAATTTTAGTGTGGTTGGACTATTAAAACATATGTGCCTTGTATAGATCTGCACTATCCATTGAGTAAGGCAAGCTCATGATGCATTTTTTTATTCATCTGGCATGTTTTCAGATTAATTTCCACTACGTGAATATTGTCAAAAAATTGAAGGAAATTGTCTTTATGACCTCTTGGTCTCTATCAAATTGGCTTGAAACAGAAAGCATTCTCAAATTTTAGGAGACAGTAAGATGGGAGGAAAAAAACCAGCTCAAAACATGGTCATTTATATAGGTTTCCTTTACCCAGGAAACCCAGCTGAAAATATGCATTGTTAATAATGTCTGTCATGTCCCAAATTTATGCAGATAGAAACACACAGAGAATAAGCAACCATGATGGTAAGTGGCAAGAAATGGGAAGAGTTTTATCAGTTAAATAAGAAAAATAAATTTAACGAATAATGCCAGAGCTTCTGCCAGAGCTGTCTGCAGAATGAGAGCTCACAGTTATTGATAGCAACAGTCCAAGTGGAAAATAGCATAAACTTTGCCCTTGTCTTCTAGCTGCAAGGTCAGGACTCAACAAAATTTCCCTGCAAAGGTTTACCCCTTCCTATCGCAGGTTCTCCAGTGTATAAATCTGGGAATTCCTGTGATTATCCCTGTATCAGTAATATCAAGGTCCATTTGTTCAATTTCAGTGAACAATTTATTCTGTATCAGCACCTCTAAATCAAAAGTATGTTCTTGGCTCTTTGAAGAACTATCATATCTATCATACTGAAATGAAATACAACATTTGAAATATATTTGCAAAGTAACTTCAACCTATATGAGAAAATTTCAGCTGGTTGTGTATTACATGGACATACGTGGAATATGTATATATTCTGTATATGTAGATCTGTATATAATTGTATATATATTTGCATATATGCATATATATTTATTCATACCTAGTTAAAAAGCCTGCATATTAATCAGGAGCTGTGTTCATTAAGTGTAGAGTAGATAGAAAGGTGATAATTCAAAGTCAAGCACTGAGATATTTTTATTTTTGCAGAGACCTTGTCCTGATATGGACTGTGACTTGGAAGGGATCTCACTTTTCCAGCCAGCTGTGTGCCATCCCACTTCAAAGCAACCATGCTTCAAAATGAAAGAATTAATGATTAATGAATTGGAAGAGGCAGTAATTTTTGTGCCTCACTGTAGCTTATGCATAAACTACCTTAGTCATGCTGAGCTGTCAGATCCTTGCATGAACACAGCAGATTCATTCTACTATGGATTCATCCTACTATGGATTCCACTGAATACAATTCTTAAATTAGAATCCATGTATCTTAAACATATAAAGATACAAAACCCAAAAATGTAGTAGCTATCAGAGAAAAAAAAGTGTAGCACAGTACATTAATGCAGGTTAGTGCTTTGTCCAAATTTGTGGCAGTATATGTAATGTTCCTTTATTTCCAAGATCATGATAAGTAAAATTACAAATTTCTTGTATTGCCAATGTGTTTTTAGCTTTGATTTTGGCTGAGAGCAGCCAACATTACAGAAGAGATTCTTATCCTATGTCAGCACTGTATAGGAGTATGTCATAAAATCCATTAAATAAAAATTATGCACAGTATTTGATTGTCTACTGGAAAATTTTCAAAGCATTAGTAAAACTACACAACGTTTATTTCAAAGTTAATTTTAAAAGAAACTAGAATTCCATCATCTGCACTTCAAACTGCTAATTGTTCTGCTCACCACATAAAACAGTGATGTTTGCCAGAGAGAAGCTGTCATTCAAACTTGAAAGCTGTATAGGAGAAAGTTTTTAACTATATTACTACACCCACTTTTTTCAGAATTGTTAAGAATATATGTATCCTTCACCTTCATAATATTGAATGTGCACAAAGAAAACAAAATTATTAATCGTTAAACAAGATGATTTTCATCATCTTGGAAGGTTTTTGAAAATTATCCAGCTATTAAATATTACTCATTACATTAGATAAGATTGGTCATAAGTACTTTGTAAGATCTTGAGGAATGACAAGTGAAGGAAAATGGAAAATCATTTTCAGTAGCTGAAGATCACTTTCAGGATGTTCTGAAAAAAAAATGCATGATATCGTTTTAAAGTTAGAATCATATCCTGATTGCATTTGTATTATGGGAAGATAGAATAAGAACAGTGACAAACTATTAGATCGTAACAGATACTCATTTAAGGATCTCATATAACACGAAGGAAGAATGGACAGGAATCACACTCAGTTGTAGAAGCTCTCAGGTACATGCTCTTTTAAGATCTAGATTTTATTTTTCACATACAATATTACCTTGAGACTGAAAACACACTGACATTCCAAAAATGATATGAATCATTGTGTGATTAAAACTTAACAAACATCTGAATCTAGATAATTTTATGTGGAAGATTTAGTACAGATAGATTAAAATAGCAAACTATGTGTATATAGCAGGGGAAGGCAGTATTAGAGAGCAGTCTGAAATTCTGTTTTCGGGATTTGAACTGTTTCCTTATCTCAAAATAAGTAGAAACACTGTGTTCACTTCTAGACAAAATTCAATGTGGGAAAGAATGTTTCCCTTGAGCAAACAAAGTTGGGCAGAAGAAGACTAACAGTACTGATTTTGTCAAAGTTGAGCTTCAAATTGCAGCTGCTCATATAGAAATTTAAGAAGTAATTTCAACATCACAGTACACTGAAATGAATTATATCCAATCCTGTATTTTTCAGTAATGAAATGGAGGCCATGATAATTCATTATATAACTCAAGTCAATTGAAATAAGAAAGTCTCCTGGTTTTGCATTGGTTGTCCATCCAGATCAGATGGATATCCAGCACAACGCCCTTTCCCCATCCCCAGATGCTGTCAGCACCATCTGCAGCTGCAACCAGTCAGGCTAAACAACTCTTTTCCATTCCCCCACATCCTGCTGAAGTATCTTTATTTCCCTAGAAGATCTGAGCCCTTGCACACCAGAAGTTACATCAATGCTGGATACCCTGGGTGAATTACTGCACATACATCTCTTTTATTCACCATGGAAAGCAATTTATGATTTCTAATATTTAGCTACAAGATCGTTGTACATTAATTACTTCAATAACAGTATTAACGTATTTCAAACTTACCATACCTTGCACAGGTCCTTTGGCCATGATTTCTTCCATTATATCAGTTTCCTGAGAGAAAGGAAGAGCAGCAGCAGAGAAGGCAAGGGAAGAAAATACATTATGTTAAATAACATAAATTCAATACCATACCAACATAAAAACATACCGATTTATTACCATATGCATATATTGTATATATATATATGTATAACAGGTTATATATAACATATGTGACAGGTTACCCAGAGAAGTTGTGAATGCCTCCTCCCTGGAAGCATTCAAGGCCAGGCTGGATGGGGCTCTGAGCAACCTGGTCTACAGGGAGGTGCTCCTGCCTATAGCAGGGAGGTTTTAACTAGGTGGTCTCAAAGATCCCTTCCAACCCAAACCATTCTATGTTGTATGTATATGGCATAAAATATACCACTTGTATTTCTGCTAAAGCATATTTGGTTTACCAAATGAGAAAAACTATCAAGAATATGATTAAGAAGAAATAATTTATGGCATTTATGACTGCATAATTTCATTTCTATCTTTAATTTCTAAAGAACCACAGCAGCATAACTTTGAAGAGATAAACTGAGAAACTACAAAGAATATAATATCTCAAGTGCAATTAAAAAAAAACTCTCCTTAAAAGTGTTCAAGCAAAGTGCAAATATTTCCATCTACCAAATTATTTTCAAGCCCCAAAGGACAAAATGAAAATGACAGGATGTGTGCACAGCATGAACTTACTTTTGAGGAGACCCTGTAGTGAGAGCCGCAGCGATATAACCGATTGGAATCTTCTAAAGCATTGGGACAGGGCCCATTTGTATGATTTTTTCCATGTTCACTGGACACATAACAGTGATTTTCACTTGGTGAATCCAGATGATGCTTCCAAAATGATGGATAGCAGGCATAGGATACGACCCTGATCAATTAAAAATAGATGTAATAAGATTTTTTTAACTTTTATTCCAAGTTCATAATTATTTTACCACTGTAAGTTTATGGAGGCATTCATTCTTCAAACATATGAACATTTGATAAACCACAAAGTCTACATTCATCAAAAATGGCTTGTGAAATGTGCATCTTTGCATCAAAAACTTTTAAGTGAAATTATTTTCTAGCTTTATCTATATTTTCTGAAGGAATGCTGCTGAAAAGCTACAGGCCTCTTTATTTCTTTCAGCTAAAATGTGTCTGACCTCATATTTTTCTCACATATAATGTGAAAATTTGCTCACTTTTCTTTGTAAACTTTACTGACAGAAGGATTCTCTGTAACTTTTTTTAAAGGTCTGGGTAAAAATAATTGGTTTGCTGACAAACGAGTGAATTTGATGGTTCTTCCAAAGAGAGGCACGATGCTTAGCAATTAATACTAGCAGCTTATTTCACACTAACAAAAGCCTTCTGGAAGAAATGCACTTCCTTAAAAGATAAACAAGTGGGAAGTACAAGTGAGAGCACAGAACTGAGTTAATGAGCGCTCCAGCTGCAGAGACATACTAGGAAAGGCATTTAGACATGGCCTGGTGACTGGGTTGATTATCTTGATTCATGGGAAAAATAAAAATCTCTGTAGTGATGCTGGCAGGAGGGACTTTTCTGTAACAAAATACGTAACAGAGAAAGGGTAAAACTCAACAGGCTTCAGTGGTGGAATTTATAATTGTACTGTTTTGCAATAACTTTCAGGAACTTATGCTTACAAAGAAGATGAGAATACGGTTAAGGAATTGCTTTGTCTGTAGGATTGGTTTTCCCATCACGTGAGAAATTTCATCTTGGCAGGTTCAAACTCAGGCTGAACTCAGAAAGTATACTTTGATATAAAGTTAGGAAGCAGAGAAGGACAGGGCATTGCCTAGAAGAGAATGTGTACCAAAAGAATAAACAGAGGTAGACTTAAAGGCTGGTGAATATGTGTCATCTAATATTCAGAAAAGGTTGGTGACAATCCTAGGGGGAGTAGGCCACAGGGCTTCTTCTGTAGGACCCTCGTTGTTGACAGCAGGATCCTTCCTGCTAAATGTCACTAAAATGACAGACATGCCGTAATAGTGTTACATGTCTGGTCTATGCAGATCCTGAAGACCATCCTCACTATTTCTTAGAAACATTTCTCAAAAGCTTTTCCAAATGCAGAGGATTTGCAGTCACAAATACAGTAAGTAAATTTTTTGCACCGCCATTAGAAATCTGCATCAATGGTTTTGCTTTCAGGGTTTCAGAGTATATTTACAGAAATTAAGACTCCTTTTGAACGATTTAAATGAAATTATATATTCTACCAAGATTGTGTTTTGAAAATACTAAGACCAGTCATCGCTGGGCAGCTTTTATTGTAATAAAGATTTCAAAATAATTAAAATTAGTAGATTGCAAGAATCGTGGAGGAAATATTCAATAGAAAATACATGAAATTAATTGATTGTTCATAAGTAATCAAAGATAAATCTTTGAATTGCAAAGAGAGCTTCTTCTGGATGATTCTTCTCTAGCCTAAGGCTTCATAGACTCAAAGGAATTTAGCACTGATTCTGTCAGAGGAGTGATTGCAGAGGTGCTGCAGTAAATCACCTGAGATTTAAACTCATGCTAATTTTGGATGTAAAAGTCTCCAAAGTGCTAAATCAAAGTAGCTTTGAAGAACAGGTTAAGAGCCATCCTTACATCCAAGTATAGAGAAGGATAATAAAAAAAAGAAGTCTTTTCAAAAAATGGTAAGGAGAGGTTTTAATTCTTTACCTTGGCAATACATCAAAACCCTAATTACAATGAACTGCTTCCTCATACAGTAAGCTTCTTTATTTTAAATTGCTTTTTCTGAATTGTTCAAGCATTTTGACTGTTTGGCTAACTGAACATCCTTTTTCCTTCAATAAATTGAAGCAAGCAAGCTTAAAATGCCCTTGCTATCAATTTGAAATATTCAAGTAAAGGCACACAGAATCTTCCACTAATTATTTTATAATTTTCATACTCTAGGTCTTTCTAGTTTTCCATATTACAATGCTAGATGTTTCTAAAACAATACACACATTTCTGTGATGATATCATGAACACATATCAGAAGGCCTCTTCTAAAGACTGAATTCAGAGAGCACAATAACACTATCTGGCAGAGCAAATTCTCAGCCACAAAGCAGTACTTTTTAAACAGAATCATCACTACTAGCTGTGCATTTTCAACAGCGATGAACAAGAGCCCACATTCCATGCTTGTAAAGATCTGCACCAGTGGAAGTGACGCACTGTTATTGGCACCACTGCTGAAACACACCATCCACCTTCTCGCTGTGCTCACATCCACTGTTTAATCTCCATAAACATTCAGCAAACATCAGTGAACATCAGTGGGAGCAACTTTTTCTGCATGGAGGAATTTGATGACACATCATTGCTTCATACACACTTCCATTTTGGATAGCATTGTGTCAGACTGCCCCTTTCCTGCTATCTGTTGCACAGCAACAAAATGGAACAGAATACTGGTGAGCAGTTCAACCTTTACTGCAGTATTACCAGCATCTGCCTCTGACACTGTGGACAACACAATAAAATGGGAGGCATTAAATTCAGAGCAGCCCTCATATTTTAGTAGGTCACCGGATATACTCAACTTGCTGAATCTGAAAAAGGACAAACTATATTCACACAGATTGAAGGATAATTAGATTTGCTTGTGTTTACTTATCCATCAGGATTTTTACAAGATTAGTACATGTGTGCTTCAACTACTCTTGGTATTTTCCCTTTAAGCTTTTGATGGTAGAACAATTGACCACGAGGAAAAAGTCTTTTTTCTTAGCAAATTTCTTGCTCCCAAAGTAGACCAACATGCCCAGAAACTGCAAGAAGCAGTAACTCTGTCTACATGAAAAGTAAATGTCCATCTAAGTATAATTAGGCTGATATCATTTAGATCTTCAATTTACTCACAGTGTGAGTAAATCTTTTCAATCCTTTCCAAAATATCTGAAGACAGTCTGTATTCCCAGCTTTCAATTCAGTAATGATAGGCATTTAAGCCACATGTATATGGGCTGTTATTGCTTGTTACACAATTGATCACCCTTCATTTCTATGGCTGTGTAGAAATAACAGCTTGTTTTGTGTTCACGTGCATATATTTATATAAATTGTAATTTCCAGCACCACATTCAAAAAAAGATATTTTCAAACCAAACTGATTCCTCACAATTTGTGACTTGCTTTTGAGATTTTTAAAATTAAGAATAATTGGAATTAGAATAAAGATATATTCTTTAATTAATGGAGAAAGACAGAGAGAAAAGGAGAGTTAAACAGCCATTTGGCTACTCATCTAGCAGTTTTCACTGTTAACTGTGTGCTCAGTTTTTATGAAAGTTCTCCTTATCAAGCTTTATGGAAATCTTCCACTGACTTCACTGGGATAGTTTAGACTAGCACTCTTTTTTCATGAAAATCTATCAAAAATTGGAGATAAGCACACTTCAGAAATCAGAAAACCAGGAACTCTAATACATCATTGAACATCTGCTGTGAAAATTTACAGCTCCACATAGAAAATCAATGTGCTTTCTACCTATTGCAGGCTATGGAGATAATAAAAAAAAAAAAATTGATTGCCATATACAGGCTCATAAAATAAAAGTTACCTGAAAGTGTGAGGAAGCAAGCACCCTTTCTCAGGACTTATTCAAAAGACACTTCAGACTTTTACCCCATACATTTCCAATTTTTCATAGTGAAAATAAAGTATTGTGAGCATTAGAAAGAAAAATGACTTAGTGATCCACATTAGTGAACCATTACTTTTGCTTAAGCTTTTAGATGAATGTGTTATCCTTTGCTCTTGGGGCTAGAAAGACCTTTGCTCAGACTCTGTATAGCCATTCTTGTGTTCCTCCATTATCTGTCCTCACTCTTTGGCTTTTATTTTAAGGTGGAATTCTGATGGATCTTTTGAACTTGAAGAACACAAATCAGGATTTAGAACTGTTTATAAAAATGGGAAGTAGAAATATTTTCAAGTTTGGTACTTTAATAGTGAATCAATAATGGGGGATAAATACAGGTGGCAGGCAAACATCTGTAAGAGTGCAGTGATGCTGTATGTGTAGGAGGTGGCTCAGGAGCAACACAAATGATGTGTGATGGACTGAGAAGATGGCTGTGGACTGTAGAGATGTGTCAGATGTCTGGAGAACTTGCCCTCCAAACTGGTTACTCAGACAGTCAGCTGAAAAGTCTCTGGTGAATACATTGAGATGTCAAGAAAAGGAGTAACAGTGAACATCCTTTGAAATCTGAAGTATAGATATAGCTGAGTAAATAAAGTGCTTCATACATTTTCAGCACAACTTCTTTTTTTTATTAGTTAGAAGGAACTAACTGTTGTATGCCTAAACTGCCTCTGGAGAATGCTGTGTCAGTAACCACACTTCTTTAGGTTAAAAAATAAATAGCTTCTTGCTATATGAAGAAATTCATTATTATGGGGTCATGGTGGATATATCCATACTGAGCTAATAGACAGGGAGAACAGAAACCCAGAAAATCTATCCTATTTCTGCATTCCTTAGGCTATTTTCTTTAAAAACAACTATCTTCAACAGCTGTGGAGATAATACTGATCAAAATGAATCTTATTTACATTGGAAAATCTTGTGCTCCTATCCTTAGCATGGTAGATAAACAACTCTAGCAAGAGTTATATTTACTCTGTTAAGAGTTATATTTACTCTGTTAAGAGCATGAGCTACAGATTAGAAGGACCGTATTCAATTTCTTAGAATGTAAAGCCATAACTAATTTCTTTACTTCATCTTCACTTAAATGAGATGGTGAGGCTTTTACCAAGGTGAAGTCCCTTGGTTCCTGTTGTATTCACTTAGCTGGAGGGTCTTCCACTCAAAAAATGTCAAAACTAGTTCAATGTTTAAGCCCTGGAATCCTCATCTGATCTGATAAAAAATAGATCACCTTTCTGGTACACTTGAGGACAAGCAGAATTATTGCTTTATATGCTCAATGTCTGTTTGAACGACAGTGCTTTGGTCTTCACCTGCATCCCCTGGCTACCATGACAACTATGACGTATGATGCAGCACATCTGACATTCTCCTGATCTGTTCATGGATTGTTTGCTTTTTCATAAGCTAAAATTAAAAGTTGACAGACAGCAGACCTGAGATCTCTCTGCCAATGAATACGAGGTTTGTGAAAGAAAGATTAAGGGATGGGAGTGCATGAAAGTGAGGGGAAGCAGATTATTGTATGGAGCAGAAAGCCCAAAAATAAGTTTTACATTGTGAGAAACAGCTGAAGTATAGAGTATATAAAATCAAGTTATTGCAAATCCTCCTAGAAGCTGTTTCCAGGCACATAAAGGTCAAGGACTTGATTGGAAACAGCACAGATTCACCAGGGCAAATCATGTGTCCCCATGATGAGGTGGCCAGATGAAGTAATCTGGTTATAATGACATGACTAGCTTCACCGTGAATCAGAAAAGCATAGGATGCAATTTACCTTGACTTTAGCAACACTTTCAGCAATTTCTACAGCAGCCTGTGAGAGAGTGGGGCTGGGTAAGTCAGTTACAAAGCCAAAAACTGAAATAGACTGTCCTGTGACTAATGACTAGTGGCTCTTTACTAGTGACATTCCCTACCTTAAGACTGTGTCATTTATTAAGAACCTTGACAGTGGAAGATAAAACATGCTCAGTAAATCTGTGGAGGATGCCAGACTGTTGGTGAGTAGTCAGTATGGTGGAGGGCAGGGCTGTTATTCATAGGGACACTGAGAAGATGGAGAAAGAAGGTGACAGAAATTTCATGAAGTTTAACAAAGACACGTATCCTACTGGAGAGACAAAACTGCCCATGCAGCAGTGCTGTGTACAAACCAGTTTAACAGGAAAGTGTCTGCAGCATCAGGTTGAATGTGTGGTAGCAGTGGGCCCTCTCAACAAAAGTGGATCCACAATACCGGTTTGTGTTAGCAAGAGCATAGCCACGGCATTGTGAAAAATGGTTATTTCCCTCAAACTGTCACTTGTGGGCTTACATCTGGAACGCCGTGTTCAGGCATGGGATCCAAGATAATGACAATGACAAGCTGGGCAAGTAAAGTGCCATAAAGATGCTAAAGGCACTGAAGACGTGATATACAAAAAGAAACTGAGGGATATTAATATTTTTGGTCTGGACAAGGCTAAACAGAGTTCTAACTACTGTCTTCAACTACATAAGAAGAGATCACAGAGGAGACAGAATAAGACTCTTCTTTGAGATGTACATCTGAAAGGTACTGTTGGCAAGTTTTGCCAAGAAAGACACTAATTAGATAAAATAAATTTTAAATAAGTTCTTTGCTGCAAGAATGATTGAACATTGCAAGAAAGGCTATGGAACCCCCATCCCTGGAGATTCTCAAAACATGACAGGGGACATGATCATAAGAAATCTTGTCTAATTTTGAAACTACTCATACTTTGAGCAGGTGATCCAAAATAAATAATAATAGTAATAAAACATTCATTCCAAACTAAGCAATTCTGTGTTTCTATAGAGTATTACTTGCCATTTCAACAGACTTCTAACTGTCCACTTTGGGTTTGTGGATTGTTAATTTTGAGAAGTTCAGCTTGAAGGAAGAAAGAGTAAGGTACAGTCCTTGCTACTGTGTTGCATTTTGGAACAATCTTGAGATAACATGATTACAATTTGTTTTATTTGAAGACAGAGTTCGAACAGTTGGAATATTTAAAATACTGTATTACGCAACTGGTTGCTTTCTCAAGGCTGTTTAACATCAAGAGCATGTATCCCAAACATAATATACAAGTTCTGACTGCATTTATGATATTTTCCTAGACACAAAAAGAAAGACTTTTCTTGTGTTTCTTATAGATGGAGAGGTTACCATAATGAAAAAAACGAGATATAATGAGGCTTGGAGAAAGGGAGCTAGATAGTTGAATAGTTTACGCAGCAAGAGCCCTTAGCTATCTTGTTCAAAATAGGCTTTACTTACTTTTTTGGGAATGCTTCCTAGTTCCTGGACTTTACTATGGTATTTTGAAGAAGGTGTACATTAGAATGTGATTGTCCTGATGAGACGAATATGGGTCTAAGATCTTAGATCTCTGATCTAAGAGAGAGCTAAATCTTTTCATCACAAAAGATCAGAAATCATCATTATAACACACGTAACTTATTCAAGTTAAGATAAACTGAAACATAAATAAAATACTTACCCATGCGTTTTCAAATATCTCCAAGCACTTTCAATATTGCCACCACCACATCCATGTTGATTCCTGGTATCACAAGAGATCAGGTTCTGCACAGAAAGGTTGTCTGTGATTTGGCCATCAGAATGAATTGTTATTCTATCTGCTGCAACACCTGTTTTGAAAGAAATTGTGTTATCAAAACCAAATAATTACTCAGAACTTCTCAGTGGTTGTTTTGAAAGAGTGACTGAAATACATCAACACTTTCTGTCTGGGGACATATTTTTACAAGACAATTGGGATATTATATATAATAGGATATCATTATGGATATACAGGATATACGTTAGGAAATCCTACTTTTCTGAAAGAGTGGTCAGGCACTGGAATGGGCTGCCCAGGGGGGTGGTGGAGTCACTAACCCTGGAGGTGTTCAAGGAACGTTTGGATTTTGTGTTGAGGGACATGGTTTAGTGAGTACTATTGGTGATAGGTGGATGGTTGGACTGGATGATCTTGAAGGTCTTTCCCAGCGTTGGTGACTCTGTGATCCTGTGATTATATAATATATGTATACTATATAATATATATAATATACAGTATTATATATATATCTGTATATATAAAATATAATATGATATTGTATAACAATTTTAAGAGTGGTAAAAATGTAAAGTACCATAAGCAACTTATTAGTAGATATACTAGTATATATTTAAATATCAAACTAGATATTTACATAATTTCATATAATAATCTCTATATTTGTACTTGCATATTCATCTATAGTTAAATTCAGCAGAAGATATGAGGGCTGCTCTGAAAGTAATGCCTCCCATTTTATTATATGGATCCAGAACATTAGAGGTGGATGTTGGCAGCATGGCTGTAGAGGCTGAATCTTCCCACCAATATTCGATTACATCTTGTTGCTGTGTGACAGATGGCAGCAGAGGGGCAACCTGACACAATGTCATCTGACGTGGAAGTGCATATGAAGCAGTGGTGTAGCATTTAATTCCTCCATGTGGAAAAAATTGCACCCATTGATGTTCAGTGATGTTTGCTGAATGTTTATGGAAACCAAACAGTGGATGTGAGCACAGCGAGGCAGTGGGTGGTGCATTACAGCAGTGACAACAGTAAAATGAAAGATAAGCCACGTTCTGGATGGCCATGCACAAGAGTCACACCACAAAATGAAGAGTGCCTCCATCAGCTCATCTGCACAGATCGACTAGTGGTGGTGCATTGCATTGAAAAATAGTGCTTTGTAGCTGACAATCTGCTCTAGCAAATAGTGTTACTGTGATCTTTATATCTGTTGTAGTTTCCAATGGAAATAAATAGGAAACATTACTTTTGGAGCAAACTACATACAAATATTTCCCAACTCTCTGCAGCTGAATTTCTGAAGCTCTTTTCTTTCTTTTCTATATCCATTCCTTTATATGAGGAGGAGAGAAAAACAAAATAGAAAGAAAATATTAATTGGAAGTAAGTAGATGCTTAAGTGGAAAAAATATGTGGAATTACTCATATTAAGGTGTAATGTGGGATTCACATAAAATTATCTTTCTGAGAAAGTCTGAACCACAGATGTCTGAACTAGATCAGATAGTCATGATTCTAAGTTCTTACATATTTATTCATGGCTTAAAGACAGACAGATTAACTAAATTGTAAGTGAAATTAAGACACCTCCTTATGCTGTGATTTGAAGAACCAGAAACCTGCATCAATCAGGACCTGTTGTTCAGATCAAGTCAAAGTTTGACTGCATAATTTTTTCCTCTATCTGTAGATATCTTAATATGTACTGAGATTTACTGCTACATAGAAAAATTAACCGAACTGATCACTATAATTTCATTGAAAAAGTGACACAAACACACATGTCCACTTTTCATAAAACTAGAGGTTTTATCACATGATGTTGAATTGCATTACTGACATTGGTTTATTTACAGAATTAGAAAATAGGTTTTTTTTCGACAAACACCTGAGAAATTTCAGAGTCTTCCCCAAATCACTGAAAAGTTTACACTTCATTAGTTGAATTTCAAGGATTAGACAATGGCAAATGCACAGATATATATGTGTATATGTATATATAAAATGACATCTACTTGTTTTAAAACATTCAAGTCAAGCAAAGAATGCAGATGAGTAAGAGTCACTTCATTCTTAATGATAAACTACACCAGTGGGTTTATTCCTACATCCTGTCACAAAGGAAGTCTCCATATGATACAAAAACTTATGAAAAGCAAAGGAAAATCTCTACAGCTTAAATTGGGACATCTTAGAATGAAAAGTGTAGCAATTTCAATTTTTACATATTACAATAATTTACAATTAATTTTTGCTAATAAAAACTGAGCAGAAAGTTCAAATTACTTGATTACTAATCAACATAAGTTTTCATTATACATTTAATATACATAATATTTTTGAAAGGAGGAAAAAAAAAAGAAAGAAAGATTATTACTTGCGGTTGAAAATGCCCAGGATGCTCCACAGTTTCGTTGGTCCAAAGGATCATGAATCCAATCAGGCCATGCATAAGTGGCTGCAAAAAACTCAGGAAATTTTTCTTCCAGAAGGGAGCTTCCCTAAAACAAAATGCAGTAGATGTATATCTGCTTCATTTCCTAACTTTATCTTCAAAATGATCCCATTTTTGTTTTAAATATTCATAATGTTTGAATTGAGGAAGCCTCAAGCATTGGCAGCTGTGACTTGCCAAGCATTTATGTGGTGGTTGCCCTGTGCCTGGGTGCTGTGGGTGCCCTGAGAGCTGAAGGCTTTCTGGCACTCCAGTAGCTGTGCTGAAAAGCTGAGCTGTACAGCTGCCAATCTGAGTAAACTGTCCAGTTTTTATCTGATTTTTATCTCAAGCAACATTTCCCTATGAAACACGTCAATTATGACCCAGCTGACATTTTTGGAAGGAAAAGCATTCTGCTGCAAACAGTAATGAAGTTAGGAACGTGTTACCCTATTCATCTTGACATGCTTTCCACTTGGCTGGAAATAGGAAATTCTAGTTACCAGTGGGGAATCAGCAGAGGGTAAATTCATTGATTCATCTTTTACACAGAGGTTTTTCAATTTCCAGCACTTATTCTCATTCCAGAATGAAAACCACTGATTTTCTTTCTACTTTGCAATCTGATGTTGAGTTGATATGAATTCATGGGCTGTTCAGAAAAAATGTTTTGAACAGTCATTTTTTGCATACTTTTCTCTCTGTCTTAATTTATGTCCTGTAAGAATTGCACAAATACCCACATATGCAGGAGCCATCTGGTACAGCTGCTAATAATCTGCCCTATGTTTGACATAACAAAAACACTAAACAATTAAAAACAATGAAATAACTTTATGGACAGTGCTTATACTGCACAAGAAAAAAAGGAATGGCCACACAGCCACCCTGGACACCCAGCCTATAAATTTGTCTCAAACAATTGCTCAGAGCAACTATTCCAGATGAAAACACAATATACAGAATATGAGATCCTGCTCCCAAACAAAACACTCCCTGATAATTATTTGTTACTAGCAAGATCACACGTGGAAACAAAGGCTTCTATCCTATTAAAAAATCTTTTATTTTACTTTGGTTTACTTATCCTTGTTCTTCTGATTCTGAATATCCTTGCTGGACAATTATTCTAAATTGCCTGTGTGGCTTACAAGACCAGATGCCTATTCCTTAGACAATTTAAATATTTGAGCCCAGTTCTTACAAGCTCTTTTAGGACTGCTTGGGAAATCAAACTTTACAACTTTGGCTGTGTCCAGATGATTTTCTGGCATGTGCTGGGAAACAGTAACATCTTCATCCAGTTTGCATATGCTGATTTTCTTCCCGCAGAAAAATCAACAGTTGAGAAGAAGTGGGTGAGGGAAAAATAAGCTTGTGTCTCAGGTCTTTATCAGCTATGAAACTGGAATCAGTCACAGCAGATGGATTGATACCATCTCTGCATGCCCCAGACCTAGTGATTCTGAAGCATTTGAGATTTATGAAGTTTACGTACAGCCTGAGAGTCCAAAATACCACTACTCACTTTTAAAGTATATTGCCAATGCTTAATTCATTTATATTCATCTGAAAGTTATACTTTCACATGTAACAAATCAGTAATATTAATCTTGCTAAGATATTAATATTTTCATTAATTACAATCAGAATTCTGCTTTCTTCAAAATTTTGAAGAAATATGGGACTTGCAGCCACAAATGACATACACAAAAAGTCTGCAAAGTTAAATATCTTGCTTAATCTCGCTTAATTAATAATGATCTTTCCAGGTAGACATCAAAGCAAACAAAATCACAGCTCTAAAGTTTCCAGCAACAGAAAGCTGCATTTAAGAGATCCAACCCCTGCAGAAGTGTCTGGTGTTTTATGTGTGGATGGATGAAACTGCAACCATGGAGTCACTGCAGTCTCTTTTGCAGGATGGTTTCCTGAAGTCAGAGGGAGTTGTACTGACCCAAGACAATGGCATGGAGCTTCACCAGGGGAGATCGGGTTGGGTGTTAGGAAAAGGTCCTTCACCAGAGGAGAACAGGTTCCCTCCGGGCAGCGGGCACAGCCCCAGGATGCTGAAGATCAAGGAGAATTTGACAACACCCTCAGACATAAGGTTTGATTTCTGAGTGCTCCTCTGTGGAGCCAGGAGCCAGACTCAACGACCTTTGTGGGTTACTTCCAACTCGAGTCATTCTGTGATTCTGATTCAGGAGCAAGCACAAGCACAAGGTTGACTTTAAAGAATAATTGTACTGACAAAATCCCAGATTAACAATGTTTCATATCAAGAATAAATAAGCAAAATTTGGCAAATGTTGTTAAGCACACCATCTTGAGCAATGACCGCTTACATTCTGAATAAGGTAGATGAGAAAAAGAAAATTCATAATAGATCTTTAGTCTGAGCCAGTGTGTTAACTTACATATCTCTTAAGCTACTGCCAATGTATTTAATAGCCTCAAATTGTAAATCCTAGAACAAATCCCTCATTAGCCTTCAGCCCTGCCATTATGAAATGCAGGACTGACCTGTAGCCAGAAACATTAGCTTTTTGTCTGAGTAATTGCTACCCTAATATTGAGAAGCTAATATTGTTGTTCTGTGACAAATGGTGAGTCCAGACAATTGTTTCTCAACGTATTCTCCATAATCCACCATTACACAGCACAATGGAATCAGGAAAATGACCGGCAAACTCTTTTAAACTTTCACATGTTTTCTGTGCAGTGAATACGTGTGAAGGTTTAAAAGAGTTTGCCAGTCTGGGCAAAAGAGGAAAGTTAGGAGTTTTAAAGGAATACCTAGACTTCACCTACAACTTCAGAGGAGTTAGATGGTCCATCAGAGAAAAAAAGGCTGAAGATAACTGAATTTGCAAATTTGGGAATAATGAAATAACTTTGTTTTTTTTTTTGTTTTCTCCAAGAGAAAGCAATATTTTTTCTTCCTCTCTTTCTTTCTTTCTTTTCTTTTTTTTTTAAACACAGTATTCTATTTATTCTTTGGTGTTGAAAAGAAAAATAGGAGTTTTCAAGACATCACAAGCCTTTGTAAAGGCAATAGTAGAGTTTTTAAAAGCCCTATATGTAACTGCAAAAAGCTTCTGTTTTCCCTAAGAGGAAATGTACCTCTGTCACTCAGTAATGTTGTGAAAGCAGATTTGCAGTTGGATATGTCAGTCAATGAAACAACAGAAAAACCTATACTCTACAAACAAATACTGCTAAGAACTAAAACTCTGCTCTGGATATGAAATGATTAACACAGAAGTACTTTACAACCTGGAATCTTTTTTCCCCTGACACAAATGAGCAAAGAGTCCTTTCTATACAAAAACCTGTTTCTCTCAAGCACCCTGAAGACACAATGGAAAACAGCAACCTCTTAGTTACCAGGTGCTGTCATTTATTTCTGAGACAGTAGCATGCTGAAGAAATGGTTTTTATTTCAAATCAGAAAGTGTGGCATTTAATGAATGGAGAACTATAGTTTTCTTTCTCCATTGGCAAAGCTAGCAGCTTTTAATCAGATCAGCACTGACTAGAGCCAAAAGCTCTCAAACGCTAATTGTGACATTTTTATCAGCTATGTATGTGACTTCGGGCAAATGACTCTCAGTTTTCTCACCTGCAAAATGGGAAAGACAGTAATAATCCCAGACAACACAAAAAACATTTAATTAGCCCTTTTTTATGTACAGTAAGTAAGCAGTTCCCCGGCCTGCAGGTAAATTAGTACTCAACAAGGTCACTTGAAGGCCAAACCATTAAGGTTTGAAGACAGTCTCGGAAAATAGATTTTTAAAAAACATTCATTCCTGTATTTCTCATCATTGATGCCTTTTTACTCTCTTCTCAGCTGTCACCTGGATACAAAAGATTAATAGAAACACTTTAGTAAAGCTTACCTGGTTTTTATTACTTGGGTCTTTTTAAAAGTATTGGTATACTTCACAAAATATCAGAAAAAAAATCATGGAAGGGGAAGCAGAAGTTGATCCTATGACTGCTGTTGGTCTGTCAATTGAAAGAAATTACTTCTACCCCTGGTGAGCCTGATCCACACTATGAACTTGCTGGATCATGTTGTGACAATGGATATTGGGACAGCTATGAAGAGATGCTTTACCACATCTTCACTCAGTAAATATTTAAATCCTGATAACTGCCATTTCACATGGAATTATCTACTGATGAAATTTTTGCTTACATGAGTGGAGGTATTTTTTCTTACATTTATGGAAAGTATTAAAATGTGTCAGACAGAAAATTTCCTGAGACAGAACAAAGACACTAAAGAGGTGATGTTCTAGAAAACTACAGAATAGGACACAATTAGAGAGTTTTGAAGCTTCACAGGAAGTTTCAGAGAAAAATATTTTTACATCAAAACAATCCAAGACAGAAACCCTAGGGTATGAATAAGAAAGTTTTGATACTTCTGAAGAGAAATCATAGGTTGGAGATGGGCTTCTGTATAATTCAGACTGATTTTCTGTATGTTCAGAGCTCTGGAGAAACTGGAAAAGTCATGAAGGTGTTATTACTTTGTATTTTTAGCAGTGAGGAAGATTTTTCAGGCTCCTGTGCAAAGCATGTGCCTCTAGCAACTTCCAGGACTTCTTGAGGGTTAAATGGATAAATGCATGGAGTTGGATTTCAGAGAATACATTCAAGCTCCTGGAAGTTTCTGGAAGGGCCAAAAATAGTTGAGTTAGGGCTTTCAGATTTTGTAAGAAGGTAGCATTGGAGAGCATGTGCCTGAGAAATGCGCCTGTGGAAACAAGGCCATAAGTAGTGCACCAGCCAAAGAAGCTACAGGAAACTTAACAGCAAAGAATTAATGGGCTGTTTATAATGAAAGAGCACTGTGTGAGCAGCTAATTCAAAATGAATAGAAGAGAGGAAATATGGAAAATATCTTATTTTACCCTTCCTTTTCTTGTTTCCCTAGATGTTATTTGTCTAACGTGGGAATAGGCGGAAGTCAGTGTAAATGTCAATCTATGAGCTAGGTGCAATATACCCACTTTTTGTTCCTGCCATACAAGCCTTACACTCTATTTCTCAAGAATAAAAGTAAACAACAGTAAAAATTAACTCAAATTTTCTTGAATCTCAATGTTGAACAACAGCAATTTGCACCAATTCCCCCACACAGTAAATATTGCACTGAAATCTGTTATGCCATTTTCTTTCTTTTCTTTTTTTTTTTTTTTTTTTTTTTTTTTTTTTCTTTTTGACAGAACATTTTCAAATGAAATCAATCCTTCTTTGGCTGAGAAGAGTAGTCTAGCAGAGTGCATGAGGCAGATTGCCAAAGCCCAATTTCTGTCAACTTCTGGCTCTGACAATCCTCTTTGGTATAATTTCCAGCAAACCAGTCTTTTGCTTCAAGAAAAAGAGTTAAGGTTGTGAAAATTATTGCACATGATCCTCTCCCTCTCTCCCATATTCCTTGCCAATTGTTAGCTAAGCACTGCTGTCCCTGCAACTCCTCCCATTTGGAAACCCATCTACTTTATCGATATAAAACAATCAATGACAACTGACTTCCAACAGATATTCCAATGGCATCATTTGCCTGAACTATGTAAAAACCGAAGGCCAAAATGTGTTATAGTTACTGCATTTTGCAGATCTTTGATCTATCTACTTACTCCTTAGTTTCAAACTAAAAGAAGGGAGATTTAGATTCATTATTAGGAGGAAATTCTTTCAACAGAGAATGGTGAGGCACTGGAACAGGTTGTCCAGAAAAGCTCTGGATTCCCATCCCTAGAGGTTTCAAGGCAAGGCTGGATATGGCTTTGAGCAACCAGGTCTAATGAAAAGTCTCCCTGCCCACAGCAGGTGGCGGTTGGAACTAGATGATCTTTAAGGTCCCTTCTAACCCAAATCATTCTATGATTCTAACACTGATAAGTGAATATTAGTGCACAGTTTCCCAATGTATAGCACTTGCTTTTACTCCTCCTTGTTTGATACTGATGAATATAGCCACACTTTCTATGGATAGGAAAACTATTCTAGGACTTTCACATGCAACGTGGAGGCACTTAGTCCTTAATACCTTAATCATAATCTTATAATTGTCCACATTGTTTTCCAAAAAATTAAGTTATTAAAAATAAATAAATCAATAGCATATAATACATACTGGAATTGCTTTCATATTCAGCAAGGAATGAGATGGAGGTAGTGTGCCCAAGCGCTTTCTGAAACCTTCTTCCAGTGTCATGCCCCAGAACTGAGTATAGTTGTCAGCTTTCCATCTTCCTCACAGACAGAAAACAAGCAAACAAAGAAAGGTTAGAGACACTGTTCATAATATCTTCTCTTCTACTCCTTCTTTAGAAGAGCACCACTAAAAATAACATCCAGAAATAAATGTTTCAAATTATGTTTCAAGACATTCTGTTAGATACGAATGAGACTATTCCTCTGTGGGTAAATGTAGGCTGGAAGAACACGATATGAAAACTGGTGATTTGAGGTCAGCATCATATCAGCCTTCAGCAGATGAGTGTGCAGTGCTTCAGAGAAATACTAGAAAATAAGGTGCTCGATCAAAGCAATTAAAGTTGTCTTGAAGTTGTGCTCATATAATGCTTCAAACCAGGTGACAACAGCTTCACACGGTGGGTTACATTGCCTTCAAATGCTGAAACGCCAGCAGTAGTTATGAGACACTGCTGACGCAGCAGAAAGCCCAGCTGTTCTGCCTGTTCTGCACCAAAATTCACAGAAAGAGCTGTCTTTAAGTACTCCCTCCCTACTCTATCTGAGGAAGGTAGGCCAAACTCAGAACCTAGCATTAACCCCTTCAAAACATATACACAACAAAAAAGAACTCACATTTATACACATTTGGAGCAAACTAAAATTGTGTGCATTACTGGAGAAGGCCTGAGTCAAGGGGAGGGTGCTCTCTTTACCCATTTATTTCTTGCTTGCTTGTGTATGTGGAAGACAGGTAGAATTCACACTCCCTAAAGGAGAAGCCTTGTTACTCAGCCTGCCTGTAGTCACTGAGAATATAAACACCTGCAGAATCTAGTCTCTCAGGTGGCCTTAACTACCTTGTGGCTGCTGGTGCCCAACTCAATTGTCTATCCTACCTCCCTTAGTTTAAATCTCTCCCATCAAGTACAGTCTGTTTCAGCACAGTCACGGTTTGAAACCTGAGCACTTCCATAGACTTCATTAGTGAATTTAGCTCCTCAACTTCTAGGCTGGCAATCTTCCAAGGCACTGCTCTCCATTGCAAGGAATAAAAACTGGTAGCAAGAAAACCACTGATATCTCACAAAGTTCTGATATCTTGATCCCTTTGGCCTATTCTCCCTTCTTCCAATACTACCTGGTATGGTTCTGGTATGTAGAATGACCTTCTGGAAAATGGGCAAGAAATAAATAAATATATGAATGTTTCTCCTAACTATTAAAGTGAAGAATAAGGAAGATGTTCTGAAGAGCATTTTGTGAGCAAAAGAATTATAATAATTTGGAGAATATTTTAGATAGGTATTTCCAATATTGACTCTTACCAGGATGAGATTTTCAGTATCTTTCTATTTTAAAATCTATATTTTGCTACAGTTTTAGAAGTTTCACAGATGTACATTTACTATTGCATAGTACATAGGATGTAATTGGGGAGGGGAGGGGCAGAGAGAGCCACGTAACTTGCAATTTGCACTTACATGCTATGAGCTTTCAAGTGGATCACAACACTTTGGCATTTTTTCTATTAAAAAGCTTTACTATTACAGCACTATAATACTTTTACTTAAAATAGAAGTATTCTCACCCGTAATCTCCAGAATTGATGTGGTGAATCAAGTCTGGGCGAACAAGGCATACATCATTTGAACACTTCCAGTTACTTTGGATGCATTTGCTGAAAGGGCAAGAATATAATTGAGCAGAAAATGAATCGTACTTTTACAGTAGAATGAAGAATGGGGAAGAGGAAAAGCCTAAACTACAAATGTCACAGTAAAAACAAAATCATGCGTAGTGCCACTTCACTACCTAATGAATCCTAATTGGAATGAGGTGGTAAGGTTACAGCTTGTGGAAAATCTCATCTTTGACAAAATTTGCTTCCATTTCTGTGAGGTCAAGCCAGGGAGAAAAGAACGATGTACTGAAAATAAGTTTTTTTGCTGAAGTTCCACTTTGTAGAACCAGAAAGGAGCTCCATGGCTGTAGACACTTTTCTCCAGGTATCTTGAGACAAGTTCAGGGCAGATGGAGCACAAGCCCTATTTGGATGTTCCTGGAGCACATTGGACTGTCCTGATTTTGGAGGTGCAGGGGACCACCTGCTGAATGCCAGGGATGGCAACAGAGCATCCCTGCTGCTCCATCTGATGTCCCAGGACAGGGAATGGGGCGTTCAAACAGTTCATCTATTTTCTACATAAGTTAAATTCTCCCCTTTTAAAATAAAATTAGAGATGATCACTTTTGCCAAAGTAATGGAGGAAGCTGCTATAAAAATATTCCTCCAGATTTTAATAACACCGGTTTTCTCTGTATTCAGGTAAGTTTACAGACCTGTGATGAAACCATTTCAACTCAGAGCCAGTATACTGAACAGGAACAGAACTTAGGTCACTGAGGGGGAGACATTAATACTCATGTTTTCATGTCTTGATTAGGAAGTCCATCCTCCTTCACCATTCTTTTATGTTGGCTGTAGAACAATTCTATGATTGCTTAATACTGTATTACTCTTCCAACCATTGATTAAGTTAAATATGAATTTAGGGATGCTAAGCAAATTAATTCCTATTTCATGATATATGCTAAAATAATTTCAATTTTGTGTTCTCTGAAACATTACCAGGAATTGCAGTTGTCTTTAATTATTGCTCCTTCTCCGTAATATCGGCCATCTTTATAACAACCTGCCAACATAACATATAGACGTGTGAAAAAAAAATTGTTCTTGAAGTCAGTTAACTCAAAACTCTTGCTACTATTGAATTAATTGGTTTTATGCATTGTATGTGATATTATGCAAGTAATGTGTACATTACTTAAGCGAAAGACAGTATTTTTCATGCTTCCTCTACAGATACTAGTAAGCCTAAAGGTACAAATGAAGATCTCCTTCATTGACATGAGAGAAATATTCACCTCTAAGCCATAATTAATTTTATACCACAGTGCAGAAGTGGACTAGAGATGATGAATTAATTATAAATGCCTATTTCACCCTGTTAATCATGCAGCAGACTGCATGAACTAGCACAGACATAGGTGAGATATATCTCACCCAAGCACTGTGAGGCCTGAAGTTTCTGCTCTAATTCAATTTCTGCTAGCAGCAGAGACATTTCTCAGAAAATACCCAATGCAAATTACTCAGGTGTCATGACTTGCCATAGAGTGCCCCAGTGCCAGGATCAGACAGTAGGTGGAAGTAGGCATCAAGCAAGATATTTCATTTACAGCCAGGGAAGGAAGTATTAAAGTGTTGTATCAGCGGCAGGAGGAAGCCCCTCTGGAGCTCTGCTGGCAGCCCTCCCACCCACACTCAAGAAAAAATGCAAACCTGAACAAGTACAAAAGAAACTTTCTACTAATGTATGCCTGGGGAATTGAAGATTAAGAACAGAGTTCCTTAGCCTAGCAAAATTAGGACTTGAAGGGTCAGGAGTACTTACTGCCTCTAAATGTGTCTAAAGCATCAGCGTCAAAAAGTAGAGATATCAAAGCTGAAAGACATCAGCTGCATAAGAAAAAGGGCAGATTGTCCAGCCATCAAGGTATTAGACTGGAATATTAATATTCTGGGAGATATAGTGAGAAATAAGTGGGAAATTATTTCATTTTCAGGTGCATCCTGATGACTTATATGAAGATTGTGCTTGGAAGGAAGTGGACTTAATAAATCAGGACCTGCCTCTTGGTTCAATCTTCCCAAATTCCTGTAATTCTCACCTAATCTGCCCCAACATCTGTGTAATTAGTTTTGTAACTCAAATGTCTCCAGACATATATACTCTGTAGGCCAGAGTCGGACTGCAGTGTGAAATCACAATCTGTGTCTCTTTTGTAACATCACCACTGTGAGATCTAGCGTGTTGGCTCAGATAAAGCTTTTAGTACCATCAGAGTAAGTGAAACAGAAAGATCAAAAAAATAAGTGCATTCTATAAATAAAACTCTAACAGTTCTCCTAATAATAACACCACCACCAAATCCAGACTTTCTGTCCAGTGTCTAAGACGTACATAACAGGACTGTGTGCACATCTTCTCCTGAAACGATACAGGGAAGCCATTGCAGCACACTGAATGCTGGGTTCGTAAAGACAAAGTCAAAGCAGTTTCACAAAGTTATCCTTGCAGTGGCCCCCAGCCTGGTGCACACGAATGCTTAGGGTGCACACAATAGCTTACTGTGCCGTGCACCGCAGCAGTGGATAAATTGGGATTCAGAAAAGCAGCATTGTGCCCTTTTATTGATATTCCTTCTATCCCATGCAAAGCACTGAAGTTTATTGGTTTGTTTAAAGCAGCATGTGTCGGAAAGCACTGAGAGCTAAACCATAGGCAATAAGAAGATCAAAATCTTCCAGGTGTATGTGGTCTGGTAGTGCCTTAACAATTCTTGGCCAAAGGCAGCAGCACAGTCTCGGTTAGTAAAAGTTAGCCAATACACTTGCAGTGTTTCTAAAAATGCTTCGTTGTTTGCTTCATCTTCTGACATTCAGTCTTTTTTTCTCCATTTCTTCTTTCCAATTTCATTCTCTGTTCCCTATTCCTCAGACACTTCAGTTCTAGAACATTCCTTCTGAGTTTTATTTTCTCCTGCTGTATTTTGCCTGCTTTGGTGCTCTCCTTTAATCCTTTAGGTTGTTTGTATAGCAAGTATCCAATAAAAAGACTTCAGAAAGCTTAAGATTTTCCATCAACAAAGAAACAAAGCAGGACCAGAAAAACAACAGCTTGTTTTGAAGCAAGATATAAATTAAATATGACAATACCTCACCTACAGAGCAAATAAAGGTGCTCAAATAGGTAAAATATCATTATTATCTATGACAGGCATGTACAACAGTTACATAACAGTGAAAAGAGAAGTAAAAGTTGAATTGAAAAAGGCAATAAAAATATTTCACCTCACCAATTCCCTTATCTAAACCTCCTGTTACATTTTTACCTGTTAGAGGTACACCTGTCCCGGGACCCACACGGCAAACTACCACAGATTCTGTAGTGATTTCCTTCCATGAGCAGCCTGCAAAACTAGACCCCAAGGCTCTCAGCTCTGGAGCAGAAATAGTGCTTAGAGCGTAAGCAGAGCTCATGAGAGCAACTCCCAGTTTGCTGGAAATAATACACAACAGTGCAGCCTACATAAATACAAAAGAAATGTCTTTATTTACACAAATTGGACAACGTTCTTTGAGAAGATTAGAAGCACTTTGGAAAATCAAGTGTGTTTTGCAGCCTTTAGCATTTTTGGTGCTGTCACTTATCAGATATGGCTGTGTGCCTGGCTTAAGAGCACAGCCTCCTGAAGAGCCTGTGATCTGACTGCAGGACTGCAAGCAGCAGAGATGCCTCGAAGAAAGAGTTAATTTTTAAAGCTCACAGTGTTATCGTTTCAGTTTTAGGCTGTTGAAAGTTTGGTACAATCTCTATATTTTCAGCCAGATTTATCGTGGTAAGAAACTGCCTAGGTTTAAAATTCACAATTCTAGACATGTAGCACCAGCTAACTTCTAGCACCCTCTGCAGGAACCAAGTGAGGACCAGATGTTTGTAGGTCCATTCTGTAATCTTTAGTTACAAAACCAAAAGACTGAGATTAGAGTACTCCTGGGGGAACTTCCACTACAAGCTGAGTAATAAAACACTAAAAAAGAACAAAATGTTGGCCAGAAATCCTGTCTATTCACATCCCTTCATCTACTTCTGCACTGAACTGCTGTAAGAGCGGTTCTGTCCAACAGTTCGGATCTAGCCAACTCTAAAAATACATCCTAGAGACAAAGAAATAGCAGCAAACATAATTATTACTCTGATTTCATATTCAGTGCCTTTGTCCACTGTATCTGTAGGCACATTTTTAGGATGCATACACTCTAAAGATTAATTGGTAGTTTTACTTCCAAGCATATTTTTGTCATGATGCACTAATGCCATCTGAGCCTTTTCTCCATACCCACCTGATGCTGAAGGTGGCCAAGGCTCATCAGACCTGGTGGGCTCAATGGTGTTCTCACAAGTATCCCAGTAGTCAGCGCAGCAGTCTATGGGGCCAGGAGGACCTGAGGCACAGAACTGGTCACAGTAACATATAGCTGCTCTGGAAGCAATGTTAAAGCTGCAGTCATCATTCCTTCCTGTGCAGCAGCCTCGTATCCTGCAGGACTTGCCCTGATATAGACTCCTTTTCAGCCTGTTCCACTTTGCAGAACCACTGTCTTCAAGAGAATAAAGTTCCTTGGTCAAATTTCTTCTAGCATCAAGCTGCTTTGCCGTCCAAACTTCACTTGCAATGCAATATAAGAGCAAGATCTGACTTTTGAGCCACATTCTTCTGACTCTAGCCACCTTTTTAAGACTCACTGTTCTTCAGTAACAGTCCATTTACTGTAGATATAATAGCTCCAGTTACCGGTCACAAATCTGAAAAGAAACCTGCAGACTACGGCTTTATTACGAGGACTCTGTATGTGTTAATCATTACTCAGACCTGTTATAAACAGATTTATTTGCCCAAGCTAAAAAAAAAAAAAAGAAGACACAGACTGGAAATCGAGCTATAGCAATGTATCCATAATTATTAAATGTTGGATGCATTCTTTGGCAAGTGGGAAATTTTCTGGTAAAGGTTTATTATGCAGAATATACATGGCCCAATATTTTAAACGTCTTGTTTTAAATATCTAAAATGAAAACAATGTGAGGAATGAGCACATGGTGTCAAAGGAAGATCTCTTTCCTTCTGGCTTCATTTACCTTCCATGTGATTGGAAACTGTACCAAACTTACATTGCATTTCACCTGCACTTGCCTATCTGATATGCAAGGCTATACATCACTGACTGTCACTACAGTAAATATACCCTGTGTGCCCCATTTCAATCTCATTTCCATTGATCTGGCTTTCCTTTACAAGCTTGATTTTACAGTTTTACCATGGGAAAGCTTAAAAAGTCAGGTGATATTCAGTATAAGCTATCATCCAAATCTATTATTTTAATATTCACATTTCTTTAGTCAAAATGAACATAGTAGTATCAGTAACTATAGTAATAAATGCCCACCAATGAGTGTTCATTCTGATTTAAAGTGGAAATTGCTGGAATAATAAAACCACAAAGAAAAGCTGAGCAGATATGAAAAGATACGTGTAACAACCGTTGATCCATCAGCTCCAGGCTTTCGGACCACATTCCTGAAGAAATCTGCATGGTCCTATTGCCAAACCTTAAAATATTCAGGGGGGAAAAAAAAAAAAGGAGCAGCAGAGTATTTTGAAGGTGCTAGGGGTGATAACACATAAGGCTAAATTGCATAAAAATAACATAGTTTGAAAAATAAACAGTTACAAGACAATTTAAGTCTTCAAAGCTATGAAAGCAGAGGTAAAAAATAGTCATTCTTCCTTCTCTATTTGGTAGTGAATGAGAAGACCATGAAGAAGTCAACAGCAGGGAGTGGAGGGAGTCTTTCCCTCTGTGATTACAGCTGGGCTATTCGGTGATGCAGAAGGTCACAGAATCAAAAGGCAGCGACTCTTGAGAGCACAGCTGGCAATACAGCTGTCTGGATGCATAGCTGGGAATGGCAGAGACCTCCAGGGGGAATATGTGCGTGTTTATGTGTACAAGCTTGTAATCCAAAATCAGTTCTTTAATATGATTTCAGTCAGCACTGTTTTCATTGGGCATGCCCCCCACACTGTCTCTGTCAGAGATAAAGAACTGTGGCTGAGGGAAAATTACATCAGACTACCTGATTTTTATTTTGATTTTTGAAAGCAATTTTCTGAATGGAAGTCAATAGAAAAGGCGAGGTCAGCAGCATGCAGAAATTGTACATCACATAAATCGTAACCTTCGGAGTTGTTGTGTGCTTTTTAATTTAGTTTTGCTTAGGAGGCAAAAATCTGGGCAAAGTTAAGTCTGTCACTGAGTATTATAATGCATCACATAAAAGATAAGGAAAGTTCATCCACGTGTGCTCATGGAAATTCAAATAAATCACTTACTAGAACTGATAATCCTTTTCCTTATGTCTACATGCCTTCTTTCTTCTGTGTGGTTCTAAGCAAATGATTCTTTTGATTTGCACTGCCACTAGCAAAATGAAAATCTTTGCAATAACAGATCTTTGGAAATAATTTTACAAGTGTATGTCTGGTTAAGCAGAGGAAACAAAGAAGGCTACCATATGTCCATCCCTTGGCATCTGTTCGAGCCTTTTGAGAAAAATCTGTTTTGGTTCAGCAAATATTTCAATTTCAGTAGTTTCGTTTGTAAGAAAAGTAGTTCTCTGTAAACAGTAGGAGATCACATGCTGACTTATCTGTAACTATTTAGGAACAGTTAAATGTAATCCTCATTCTCTATTGAAGATTAACCTATTCCAAGCATACCAGCTCTGCCAAGCTCTTCAATTAGGATCATAGCTGTAATTCTTGTCCTCACAGTTAGGTACAAAAATATCTGAGTCGTATCTCTCTCAGCACTCCCCACTGTCTAGCCTTGAGTTAAAAAATACACACCACACACTTGTCAGGAATCCAGAAGTTATTAATGTCACTGTACACTTGGCAAAGCACCAAAATGAAAGGCAGTTTAAAGTGTCCAGGAATCTCTTCCACATCCTTCTTTTAAAATTCTCTCTGTTCTATTTGAATGAGCCCACTGGACACCTTAAAATCCCATTCCTAATCACTTTTAGAGCAGTGGTGAAAGCACTGGACAGGCAGATTCTGGGTACTGAGGGTCAATCCCAGCTCAGGTCACTGAGCACACCCCACCAGAGAACTATGCTGCCTTTCCTTTGCCTGACTCTCAGCCAGGGCACCAATCCTCAGCTATCTCATTTGCCAGTAGACACAACTCACTGTATCGAAGAGAACATGCAATTGCTTATCGTGAGTTCAAATTCTGCACAGATATAGACCATCTCTTTCTTTGAACTCAATGGCAACTTAGCTAGTGACACCTTGCACAAAACGCAGCATTGATGTATATACTAGCTGCTATAGATTACATTTACTACTTCTTAGTATTAATGGCTGCAATGAGGAAAAAATTTTTAAGCCAACCATGTCACCAGACGTATTATCTCACAGTTTTCTTTCTCCCATGTACTGGTGGATGAATAGGATTAACCCTTCCAAATAGTATACTACATAGTGTTAAAGCAGAGAAAAGCTGCATTAAAATGTTTTTCTCACTAGGTACCCTATTTAGCAACTGCCTGGCACCTCACTGCTGTGAGTTGTTATCACAGTACCAAGCAGTGCCACTTTTAATTAAAACCTTTCAGGACTACCTATCTCAGTTCTCACCATGATACCTGGATGGTTACATGCAACTCAGAATTGAGGTCACTGAGATGACAAATAGTATCAGTAGAGTCCTCCCACAGGGCACTTTCCTACGTGCAAACTCTGGGACCAGTGTGTTAAAGTCAAAGCTAGAAAAAGAGAAACTGACCCCAATTTCCCATGCCAAAGAAAACTGGTTCTTCACACACATACAAATGCTCAAGAAGAGCTAAGGTCCACAGGTGAAAGACTATTTAGAAGGTACCAAGTGGTTACTACAGCCTCATAGCCTTGTCTCTCATTGCACCTGTCACGTCGTGCCCATGAGGGGAGGGAGAGGTGACCAGGTTCACAAATATCCTAGTTAGATTAAGATGAAAAAATACTCAAGATCTGTACATAAGAGGAAAAAAAACTTTATAACAGATTTCTATAAAACAGTTATCCTATATGCATCAGCCCCCTCACAACTATATCTGCCTAAGCTGTGGAGTTTTGTAGGAAGTTCAAGTAAGCCTTACATTACATAACAACTTTAACAGAAAGAGAGGGAAAAAAGAGATAAAAAGGAGGAAAGAGATCACCAGTCCTGGATCAAGCGCCAAGCCTGCCGATGGAGAGCTTCACATCGCATAGAGCGAAGAAGGGAAGCAGCAGCAGTGAGAAGCTGGGCTAGCAGCAGAGGAGAAAAAGGGCCAGGCTGGCATCTCCTATCCCCTATTTATAGTATCAAAGAAAAAAATTGAAGGGACGTTCCCCTCTAGCCCCTATTTATAGTTGTTGGCTCCAATTCGAGGATTGGTTGAGACACCAGACACAAGCCAAAACAAAGGTGACAGCAGGCCCCCTCCTGTGACCTGGCCATTTCTTGGACATTGTTCTGTACTCTTCCAGGAGGGGCTGAGACATAAAATTAAGAGATCCTTCTTTGACAACTGTCTCTCAAAGCATTGTTTGGGCTTGCCCCTTACACCACCACAGCGATTCATTATGCATGCTTCCCACCTCAGCTGCACCCCACAGCCAACCTCCCAGCCCCAAATGATGCCATCTCATGCTCGTTGTTGGCCATGCTCCTAAGGCCATAGTTAGCCCACTCTGGATTCAGTCAAGTAAATACATGTAAAGAATGGACCAAACTGAATGTGCACAAACCAGGACAGTGTCAGTGCCTTCCTCAACAGTGCTTCTCTAGGGTTTGACAAGTGTGGGAAAAGCAGTCCTTTGTTATGTAAAAAAGCAGGCTTGTGTTTGTATATGAATCTCTCAAAAAACACAGCTGAGGATGGAAATCTTGGTCCCACCATTTGATAGGTCACATGCCACCTTGGTTATGCTTTTATTGAGAGTGTTGTGGACAGATGAGAGTGTGCACGTAGCTCAGAGAGGTGATGCCTGCAGTGAGTTTGCCAGTCCCAGTTTGAGTTCTCACCAGCTGGTTAGAGATGATAGAGAAGGGGAAAGTAACATCTTTCACAGGGAGTATGGATTCTCAAAGGATGTTGTGTCACTATTGCATGACAGATGTATACTCACTCATGTTCATTTCAAATATGAGGCCATTTCTGATCCTGCCAGTGACTGCTGGTACCTTAAGCCTAAATCTTCTGTGACTGTAGAATTATAGAATCATTGAGGTTGGAAAAGACCTCCAACATCATCTAGTCCAACTGACCACCAACCACCAATATTGCTCACTAAGCCACATCCCCATGTCCCACATCTACACGTTTGTGGAACACCTTCAGTGACAGTAACTCCACCACCTCCTTGGACAGCCTGTTCCAGCACATGACCACCCTTTCAGAGAAGCAGATTACAAGGGCAGAAGTAGAGGTGGCTCTCCCAGACTGAACAAATCATCCATGTTTCTTGCATCCAAGCAGGCTCAGAGGTGTTTGGGATACAGGCAAGTGTTAAGTTTGATATCATTGCAGTGTGAGAGTAACCAGTCCTCTTCCAAAGGAGCCAGCCCAGAGCACTCTTTTCTGTTCATGTTTAAGGTACTCCATGCCATTGCTTTGTGGTGAATGACTGGTGTAGAAGTAGAATCACAGAATCATAGAATCCTTAGAGTTAGAAGGGACCTTTAAAGATCATCTAGTCCAAATCCCCTGCAGTGAACAGGGACATCTAAAGCTAGGTCAGGTTGCCCAGGGCCAACCTTGCCTTGAAGGTCTCCAGGAGTGGGGCATCAACCACATCTCTGGATCTAACCTAAACCTACCCTCTTTATGCTTGAAATCATTTCCCCTTGTTCTATTACCACAGACACTGTGCAAGAGTCAGTCCCCTTCTTTCCTGTAGCTTGCCTTCAGATACTGAAAGGTCACCTCAGAGCCTTCCCTTCTCCAAGAGCCTTCCTTCTCTGACCAGCCCCAGCTCTCCCAGCCTGTCCTCATAGGAGAGGTATTCCATCTCTTTGATCATTTTTGTGGCTCTGGACTCACTCCATCAGGCCCATGTCTCTCCTGTACTGAGGACTCCACATCTGGATGCAGTACTCCAGGTGAGGTCTCACCAGTGCAGTGCTTCCCTGTGACTGCTGGTCACACTGCTTTTGATGCAGCCTGGGATATGGTTGGCCTTCTGAACAGCGAGAGCACATTGCTGGCTCATGTCCAGCTTCCCATCCACCAGTATCCCTAGATCTTTTTCGTCAGGGCTACACTCAATGCTTTCATCCCTCAGCTTGTATTGGTAATGGATGTTGCCTTGACCCAGTGCAAGACCTTGCCTAGGAACACCCTGTATATTGCTAGATGGCACTCCTTGAATCAATGACAGCAGTCTTGCATAGTCACCAGATCATTTTTGATCAGACACCTTTTAAGATGTGCAAAGTGATTGCAAGAATGATATAGAATAAGTTTCTTATGAAGCAGTTATGCCTTGGCTAATGAGAACTACAACTAATGAGATACTATTAATGTGCTCACCAACCCTGATAAGATGCTGGTGAACATGCTGGGCATACAAGATCAGTTAAGCGGGAATTGTGCATCCTGGTTCTCAGAACAGGCTGATCCTCTGTGTTGCTGAGTTACCACTTTCTGATTCTCTGCTTTTAAGGGTGTTTTTTTTTATCCCTCAAGGCATGGAGTTTTTACTTCTCAATCCTTGAGGTGCTTCTATTACCTTTTCAACCATGCTTTCTGTAATTTTACTCATTTTGCATAGCTTCAGCTGGTGAACTTTCTGATCTTTAAGCATATTCTCATTAAAACTGAGTCAAGACCACAGAAGTGTGCCAGAACAAACCAGGCTTAGGATCCCAGACAGCTGAAGCCTGCAGCCAAGGGCTGCACATAGTCTGATGCAGCAAATCATTTTTTCTCACATAGTGAACTATGAACCTTCTATTCATAGCCTGCATATATCACCCAGATATACACTTTGTGATTGCCAAATTTCACTTCTGATCATTTGAACCAACCTTAATGTTTTTGTTTTGTTAGTTTGCCAGATTGGACTGTAGCACGTGACAACAATAGAAATACCAGAAGCAACCAGAGGATGTGATGAATACTGTGTATGTTAGCCTGCGAAAGAAGATAAGAGAAAGAAAAGGAAAATACAAGCTTTCACTAACATATGCAGTTATTGGTATCCTAATGGGAATTTGTAGTTTACCAGGAAAAGAATGACTAAAGGCAGAGTAAAGGCATCCAAATCTGAGCTAAATATATTACACTATTGAATAAGCAGCATACATTAATTTTATAGTGCTGTTGAAAAAGCAATCAATTTTTTCATGACAACTTTTGCTCTTTGTAATCTCCCCTTCAAGGATTTTTCTCTGAATTCTTTTCCCATTAGTCTCTGAGGAGCAGACTCCCTAGGCTGTAATTGCTGACACACTCTCCTTTTTCATTCACAGGCAGAAGCCATTTGAACAGATAGGGATGTGTTTGTGAAATATGTACAGATGAAGAAACTCACCAAACCAGAGGTAAAGAAGGGGGTCCTTCCTTTGTCTTTCCTACAGTTCCAATAGTTCTTTCTTCTGTTCCTTCTACCCTGGGCCTTGATCTGCTACCTGGACTAATTTAGGGCTAAAATGTACCAAACTTTTCTACGATTCAGTGATTCTATTTTTTCATTTCCATTTCCACAGTTCTGCAGTTAAGCAGCTTAAATGCAGGTCCTGTAATATAAGAGGCTGAGTACCCTTAGGACTATTCCATTTAAACTGACTTTAATGTAAACGTTTTAATTGATGATTTTATAAATTAGTTCATCATTTTAATTTTAATGGAAGCAGCAGAACATCTCATTACAATTATTAATCCTAACCTCAACATGTACCAGTGTGTGAGGAGGTGAAGTGCTCCCACACAGCAGGCTGTGATGCAGAAGTCCCTGGTGTGCTTGTACCTGTAGGCTGATGTATAAGTTCAAAGGATCGAAGGAGCAGGGAGAAGCCAGTGACTCACACAGGCACAGACAAACAGCGTCCTTGGACTTTCACAATCCGTTTTGAAAGAAAATTATTTAAGATTCAGGCTCAGACAAGATCCAGTCTGTGGAAGCAACACAGGGTCAAAACGAGAACAGTGTAAAGTGTAGAGGATAGTGGTGGTTCGTCGAAGTTTGCTAGGTAGAGCTTATAGCTCTGTCTGCCCTCGCCAGCTGGCACTTCCAGGCCTGCAGGGCTATGAGCATCTCATGGCAGGAAAGAGCCTGTAGGTGCTGAATAATTCTATGAGTATTTCACAGAACATAAGCATCTGCGTGACAGCAAAACGTGACCAAGGCGAAGAGTGTGGGAGCAATCCTTTCCAATGGGGCTGACATCCAGACTCAGCTGCTTGAAGTACAAGGAGACACATTTACAGAAATGAAAATAAGAACCACAACAAAGACTTTGCAACAAAAATACACCTTTATTGAATTTTGACATTTATATTATTTCTAAATAAAATATGCTGTGTTATTTTAGGCATCTTTTAAACTGGCAAGCACTTCAATAGGTGGTATATAAATATGGCACATTTGTATGTGTACCTCAGGGGTTAATTATGCTAGTACATAGAATTATCTTTTGAAATAATATTAGCAATTAGCATGCTGGAAGCATTTTTTTTTAATGGTGCTTCAGATAACACGTGTATTGTAGATTCCTTCTCAGCAGAGAAAAAGGCCCAAAAATACTCTGTGGTTTTATCTCTCAATCCTAATTTGAGGCTGTAAAAGAAGAGTTTCCAAATGAACAAAAATAGCTAAAAATGGTAAAACTGAGATTTGCAAACAGTGTAAATCAGATAAGCTGGCTAATAAATTTCACTCCTATTTTCACAGGAAAAAAAAAAAAAAAAAAAAAAAAGCATGAAGAAAAATTCAGACACTTCTCTTGTTTTAAGGTTTGGGACAAAGCGCAGCTGGTACCAGTCCTGCCTTATGAGATTATTCTCATCTTTGCAGTAGCCTCAGAAAGTCTGTTGGAGCACTGCATTCCCATGTAGCTGCAGCTGTCCTAATTCTGCGTTATGTCCCTCATCCTGAAATTTAGGTCCATTTCTTTCCCTCTCACTCTCAGGGAGGTTGGAGAAGTGACTAATACTCCTTTACAATGATGCATTATGAGGAGATGCAACCAGATGTGGCTCTGCTCTCTTTTTTTCCCTATGTGAAGAAACCGAAAGCTTTAAATCTTCTCTAAATCTGCCATTCATTTTCCACAGCATCAGTCTCTCTTTCTAATAGTGCTCAGGATGGAACATAACACTGCAACTTGTTCTTCACTAACACTGAACAGAAATGAGGATTTCCTTCCATTATACTGTAAGCACTCCCTTCAGCATTTCCTTTGAATGGCATTTTTTTGTAGCAGCATTGCTTCCCCAACTCAGATTCAGTTTGTGGTCTCCTGTTATCTTCAGATTCTTTCCTATGTTATTATTGTCATCCCACTTCTATCTGTGCTTTTCTGTCCCTTGTCATTGTCTTCAGTCCCAAGTGGGGATTATCTGTAAATCTGATTAATGTACTGTCCATTCAGCCGAGCAACTAGTTAATGTTGTACAGAGCCAGAAGAAAGCATTGTGGAAGTCTCTGTGAGGTGTTTTCCCATTTTAGCAACAAATGATTGTTCTCAAAGCTCAGCTTTCCTATCAGTTGCACATCTACCTTGTGTGTATTTAATTTAGTCCATATCTGTTCTGCTTGCTTATGTATGTCATGTGGGTCTGCATCAAAGAACTATATCAATCATATCCCTTATATCTGTTTTGCTGTCAAAGAAGGAAATGAGATCAAGTTGATAGGACTTGTTTCTGACCCGTCCCTGTGCAAGTTCCCTTATGTGCTTACTATCTCTGGGTGCCTACAAATGGATTGCTCAATGCTTTGTTCCAGTATCTTGGAAACAATATTAGCACTGACTTTTCTGAAATTATGTAGATCTTCCTTTCGTCCTTTGTTAGACATGACATTATGTTTGCCTTGTTTGCCTTTTTGCAGTTTTTTTTTTTGTTTTGTTTGTTTTTGTTTTTTTTTTGTGTGTGTGTGTGTGTGTGTGAATTTCCTTATCATGCTAATTGTTAGTTTGAGAAATAGTTTTGGTTAAGCACTTAAGGGTGTTTCACTGGGATGAAACTAAATACATCCAGTTCACCTATGTATTCCTTAAAGTGTTCTCTTTCTATTCTCTCCATATTCCTACTCCCAAATTCTAAGAATTAAAGAATTAAACATTTAGTCAGAATTAATCTTTTCCTCTGAAGACTATAACCAAACATGTCTTGAACAGTTCAGCCTTTTCTATACAACTTATTTGCTATCCTCCCTTGTTAAGTGCTAAATTGTGTCTACACTCAAGTACAGCACATTATTTGCAACACGGCACTGTTTAACTACAAGAAACTATTCATTTTAATGACATTATGTGGTTATGCACTCAAATATAAAATAATATTCATTTTATTTTTACTACACATTCTAATTCCAAACCATACCTCAATTCGTTCCACCTGCTTGATTACCTACTTAAAATAAACTCAATTTTGACTTCGTGCTAAAAAGTGAAATTATTCTGTATTTGTAATTATTAATGGAAAGTCACTCACCAAACACAGCCAGCTTATTATCCAAACAATAAATCATGTTGCTAATGTATTCTACCATTTTTTCAAAGCAAACACATATACAACAGTTTGTTACAATGACAGTAAAGCTATAGTTACATATTCTAAGTGTTACTGTAATCAAGTCAGAAAAACAGTAATACTCACCATTACAGCTAAACAGAACCTTTTTCATTGGTGACCTGTATTAAAAAAAATAATAAAAAGTGACAAAACAAAATGGAGAGGTGAATTAAAATTGCACTATGTGAAACAGACACAGTAGTGCAAATATTATGCTGGTGGACAATTTCATGAAGCTCTTGGTCTCTGTAAAAACTTTGGTTTCCTGTACTGTTAATTTTTAACTATGTTTATAGAGCTCAGGATGTTTTTCATGCACTGACATGTTTGAAGAGCAAATTTCAAAAGACAAAGATTACTCTGGCTAAATGCACAGCAGAAGATGTTTCAAACTCATGTTGGGTTCCCATTTCTTTTTCGGACCACGTCTCAGGAGGACACAGGATGTGGCCCATCTTGTAGTCACATGGCATGGATATTGCTTTCCTCTACCTTAGGAGCGCTTTCCACAGTCTTCTATAGTAACCACGTACCCAAAGTAAGGAGGAGAGAGGACTGCAGGGTTCTGTCTCAGATAAATAACTGGTGGTACTACTGATTTAAAAAGGTAGTAGTCAGCTGTTCAAAGTCACTGTTCCAGGTGGAATTCCACAGGTGACCATCAGACACCAGGGAGCTGGGTGGAGAAAGAGCCCATGATGTCTGTGAATGTTAGTAACTTGGAGAACAGAAACAGACTGCTATGATGAGGATACAGCCCCCATTTTGGAGCTCTTTGCCAGGATGGAGGAATGGGTCAGCAGGAGCCGTTTCAACAAAGACAAATGCAAAATCTGGATCTGGGATGAGTAAGCGAACAATCCCATACAACTGCAGGTCAGTTACTGACTGGCTGGGCAGTCAGAGAGGGACCCAAAGCATGGTTGACTCCCAGCTGAACAGGATTTCTTATATCTGTGTGGTGACGAAGGCTAACCTCATATAGGGTTGCATTAATTACAGCAATATGTCATATGCCATTCCTTCAGAGGCTGAGAATTATTCTCTGCGGGGTGCTAGCATCCTTTTTAATATAAATTTAGCATGTAGTAGATGTAGTGTAATTATTGTTATACAGAGCCCAATAGAAATAATATTCAATACATTCAGAAAATGTTTTTCCTTGCTAATGCATGGTGATCTACTGCCCTTTCATAACAAGAAGATATTGTTGAAGCTGCCAAAAAGTATTACCCAAATACCTGTTGTAAACACATATTTCTTGTTGTAACTGTAATATATTAAATGTTATAAAATTTAAATCATTAGAAATTATAAAACTAACATAAATTATAAACTAATATAAATTATCTATCTGATTTTTTTCAGACTTTACAAACATGCCATTTGGACCTCTCTATTTGTAAGACCAGATGTTCATAGCTTACTGTTCTCAATTAGCATCCATTTGTGATGTTGAAGAACTTATCCCAACTAACACTTGAAATTCTTACTCCTTTAATCAAAGCAGTAGATATTCTTATTTGTAATGTTCATTTGCAACATCATTAAATTTTCAGTTAAATGAACTGTTATGATGATATGGAGAGCCCAGTCCTTGGCTTGATTAAAATAAACTAAGGACAGTGAGACTACTGATTCAGAGAGGTTCTGTTCATTTTGTTCCAAAATGCTTTTGAAGATCGCAGGTCACATTAAAGCAATTCTCATTTTGGAGGAAAGTGACATTGAATTTGGAACATCCGAGACCTTTTTTGAATGTGTTACTGTTGCCTTTTTCTTTATTATTTACTGCCTTATGCTGCCTTAGTCTCCATGCCTACCCTCAATCTATGCAGTGTTTATGAATAACCTAATACCCTCTAGTTCCTTTGGTATTTTATCAAATCTGAACAACAGCAGTGCTTCAAATGCAATTCTCAACCTATCTGTGATCCATTTGGCACCAAATGGAAGAAGAGGGTGCTTGAGCAAGGGATCTGATATTACAACTGCTGTGGATAGAGTTCTCTCTTGTTTTGTGTATCTGCGATATCCCTGTTCTTGCTCTGACAAGGATTTTCTTTACTACCAGCTAAAAAAGTATTGAAAGGCACCTTAGAGATGGATCATTACAGAATACCTAAGCACCAGCAGCCCCAGGCTGTCTAGATAACCTCAGTGAGAGAGCGGTCTGTACCATTCTTTTGCACCTCCCTTCCAGACAACACTCAAGTTGGCCTCTGCTCTGCATGCTCACCCCTCGCAGCTTTGCAATGTCATGGACTGTGGCTCAAAGATACCCTATTTCAGACCAGAATTACTGTTGGCCATATGGAGATAAGATGAAACAGAGTGACTGTGATATCAAAAAACGTTGGGATTTTTGTGAACTCGGGGACTTTGTTTGGAAATCCAGATGCCATTATTTTTAGCTGGAAGAACATTACTTCTGAAATTGTCAGTTGGGTTGGGTCTTGGTCTAGCATAAAACCACCTACATAAACTCTTTAGTACAGTGTAATGAGTACACTTCCTTTCTTATATATAGAATCTGTTAATGATTAATAGAAATGTTGACCTCTGACCAGATACACTTCTTAAATAAATAAAGAGCAATATATAACAGAACTTTGGGCCTTACTGACATTTCAAATAATTTATAATTTAAAGAACATATGAAATTATTTTTTTTTTTTTTTTTAATTGAAGCAGGGCAGATTAATTGCTTCCTTTACTGAAGTGAAATACTGTCTCCACTGAAGTCAATGGAATCAACATTTTCTCATGGTGCCTTTTTATGAATAGTGACCTTACATGGAAAGATGCCAGATATTAAATAATAATTGCAGATTTCTTAGCAATAACAAATAGATAAGACGGAGCAACAGCTGAAGCAAAAGATTACACGAACCTAAAGTAATTGTACAATAGACTTGGGACTTTCCAAGTTCTATATGAATAAAGGTAATGAGTACATACATTTAGCACCTGCAGTGCCTTTTTATGACTTTACAGGGACATATGCCCTATCTTCTCTCTAAATATTCTGACTCAGTATAATTCTGAGAGTAATTGCAACACTAGTCACACACTATGATGTGGGCAAACACTAGGTTAATTGAAGACTGTAAGTATGGGAAATTACTATCCTATCTCTTGGTTAGTTTTTGCAGGAGTATCCTTCAGATGTCCTCCAACTAAATAGCATTGGGTGTAGGGAAGGATTTTACCGGGAGGAAATGCTTACTTATTTGTTTTCCTGCTTTCACAGGAAAGTAACAGGCCTGATTTGTTTTGTGTTTTATATAATGAAGCTGATGCTGCATGAAGAACAGCATACAAAGATAAGTTCTTTTCTTTTTTTTTTTTTCCAGTGGTGAATACTTTACTTTGAGGAAAACAGACTGAATTACTAAGTAGAAAGTAGCAAAGACTCTTCTTTGCCATCTCATCCTTTGTAAAGGTCAAGGAAATATTTATGTTTCACTCTGCATGTGACCATCTGTTCTTTTTCTGGAAATACATAAATCATACTGACTTTCACACACCACTTTTTTAGCTCTGAGGGAGTAACACTGTGGAGGAAGAAGCCAAGTATGAGCTTACAAGTAATTTTAGATAAAGAAAAAAGGGTTGATGAGGGCAGAGACGGAGAAATACAGACTTTATTACAGCAGTAAGAATAATGTTGGCCTTGTCACTTGACAGAACTTTTCCTAACCACCTCTACATACATACAAACATAACTTCATTGATAATAAAGGATATACTATGTTAGGTGGAGCCTTTTATGTTACATAACCCCATAAAGCATAAATCCAGCACAAACTGTTGCTTGAGTCAGGAGAGGTTCCTATCAAAAACTTTACAGGTAAAAAAAAAAAAAGTAAAATTAAGATTAAAACTGAAAAAGCACCTATCATGTGAGAAGCTAATCAAGCTGTTAATTGTCTAACTTTGTTTTGTGAAGGCACTTGGGAGCGGTCTACAGTATAAACCATATAACTGCCCATGAGAGAACCAGGGACTGGCCAGGAAGGTGGGGACTGCACTTGAAGATAAGAGGCTGTGCTGCATTTATCACTCACATTATCTGGTGCTGAACAGTAGTCGATGATCCTCCTAGTGAGATGCTTACCTTTCTTCTTTATTCTTTTTCTATTTCTTAATCTTTTTACAATAGAACCCAAGATGAACTGTGAGGATGTATTAACAGGCTCTGTCAACAAACTGAGAAGACAGTCAACATGTGCCTGACTCCATTCTGCCTCCAACATGTGAAGGTCTTGCCCTCAAAACTCCCTCCACATTTATAAGAAACTCATGTATTTTGTAGCAATTACTGGCAAATGCCTTTTTCTTTTATTAAATGCTCATTTTGCTGCTTTTAACTGGACTAGAATCTTGCTTCAAAATAAGAATGTGAAAATAGTGTGTTGCAAAAATAAAATTATCATTTCTTTTTATATTGTTAAAACCATCTAAAAATTTATGACATAATTACAAGAGTATTCCCAGTAACAAAAAGAGGTATCAAAAGCCTGTGTCCTGTGTCATATTCCTGTGTCATAGCTGAACTTATACTGTTACTATAGGTAGTAAGTTAAGCATTTTATGTACATTTCTAAAATAATGTTGAAAATGTCTTTTAATTATGGATGTTCTATTACAGTTCAAAGCCTGCAGTAAAGAATACAGTAGTTAATCAAATTACATATGTAATTTACATTGAGCTTAGAGATGTGAAAAAGTAAGGAATCCACCACTGAGTTTAGACTTCAAGAAGATTGGTGTCTTTCTTCAAAGGCCAATAAAACTGGCACTGAATGCTGATACTGGACAAACAATCTCTCTGCATGCTGTCTGATGTTTTCTTGACATTCCTTTACAAAGTTTTCAACAATTAACTGTCTGAAGTGGTTCTGGCACTTGTTGCATCTTCTATTTAAAACAGAACCCATATCAGTGACTGCAAACTGGGAAATGGTCTTACTACATAATATAGCAAATTTCACTCAGTAGCATCCCAGTAGCACATACCAGAAACCTGAAGTGTAAACGTTAGTTTTACCCCTAATTCATACAAACAGTCTCCAAAACAACTGTTGTCTTTTTTCTTCATTAATCACCAAGAATAATTAATGCTTATGTAGCCCATACACTGCACAAAAGCTGATCAGGAGCTCAGTACATTTTCGCTCATCTCATACACATGCTACACAAATAAAAGATAAAAACAGCATGCAAATGCATAAGCATATTAAATGTCAACTGATTACCTCCTTAGAGCTGAGTGTTTCATTTTCTGGAATAGGCACTATGGGATGACTGGGCTGCTGAGCAAGATGTCACAGGTTGAAGAGGTCATGAGGTTAAAAACAGGAAAAAAAGCAACAGTTATCAGTTCAATTTCTATCTATCACAAAGATTTTATCATGAAAGCCAGTATCCCCAGTCGTTCAAATAGCAATGCAGCAATGTTCAACAGGATCTGTATGCTTACTACTCCTTGTCTCTATGAAAACCTCTTTCAATGCATAGCTTGTTCTCTGTTGTATCATCTTCCCATAACTGTAAGGGAGGGATAAATTGCTTTCAATTTTGAAAAAAGTATCTCAAGATGAAATCACAGCAAGAGAATCTGCCTTATATACATTCAGTATGAGATAATGCACATAAAGTTATTTAAAACTGCAGTCATATTTCCATTATTTTGAATATCTGTTTTCTTAAATTAGCTCTAAAAGACCTCTATTTGGTCTTAAATTTCATAAATACAAATCATGCAAAAATTTAAATAAAAAAATATTTCAGTAATTAGCATGTGCAGAACGGAATTTATAATTTCCCAGTATTTTGAGTGTAATAAAGTTTGGTGGATGTGACTCAAATGATGAACCATACAAATTACAATAAAATTTAAGAGGACATAAGTAAATAGATAAGACAGAGTTTATATATGCAACGTTAAGGTCCCAAGTTTGTGAGGTTTTCATATGCAGTAATCTAAACATCTTCTTTAGAGGAAAAGACGTTGAACATATTGGGGTTGTGGTATTTTAGATTTGTGGAAATATAATGTAGAAAGAACCTTGCAATTTTCAATCTATCAAAAGCACTACTTTGTTTTGGTATTTAGAGCTAATAGTAACTTATCATATGATGCGTTCTTTAAAAGAAATACCGGTCTTGCCCTAGGAAAATTAATTTTGAAACAGAGCTTTTTAAGAAGCTGATCTGTCAAAATGTCTCTATTAGGAAAGAGAGACACCGAAATGAAATTTACTCAGTTTATAATTATATTATGGATTTGCTATTTATTGCTCTCCGCTTTTGTAAATTTTCCCTGCTTCATTTTCAGTGAAGCAGAAGCCAACTCTTACAACAGCAGCAGCAGCTTTGAAACATTTGACTTTTCCTTTTTTTTTTTTTTTTTTTTTTTTGCCCCAAATGGAAAGGCAAGTGAATAACTTCAGGTAATAATTTGATTTAATCTACAGGCAAGAGAACAATGTTAGACAACAGAGGGCTAAAGGGGTAAAGAGACGTGACTTTCTTGGCAGCAAGATCCCTGCCATATCACAGACGTGACTCCTGACTTCAGCCAGCACAGCCACTGAGGCACTCTACTGCTGCAGTGCAGCTCTTACAACAAACACAGGAGATATTTAACAGCCTACACGGGAGAGTGAATTCCCATTTCCAAACCCTGCATGCTGCAGCTACTGAGGCTGGGCAGTCATAGAGTCATAGAAGCATAGAATCACATGGTTGGAAACGACCTCTAAGATCGTCTAGTCCAACCGTCTTCTCATTACCACTGCTACCACAGGCTACTAAACCATATCTCGCAGCTCCTCATCCAGACAGTCCTTGACAATAACATAGGTGCAATATTCTAGCTGCATTTGCAGTATCTTCATAAGCTTATTTCAATTAAATGAAACCTGTGATGAATTATATATTGTCTCAAGAATACGGCATCTCTGTATTCCATGAAAAGTAGAAAGAGCTAATCACAAAAAGAAGACAGAAGATATCGATCATTTTCTGCTTACTTGCTGATGTTCAGCTAAGCCCTCTGAGAGGTTCACTTATTGAAAGAAAGAAAATCTCCCAAGTCAGGTAGTGATCGGAGAATATAGCAACTCTTTATCTTAAGTTGCACGTTCAGCCAATCAATGAAAAATGTACTTTTATTTTGTTTCTTGTCCTTGCCTTTTTTGCCAGGATTCATTGCCAACTATTCACTATTCCACTATATTCACCTAAACTGCCTCTCCAAGTCCTAATTCTTCCTTATGTTGTTTCCTGAGTATGAGGTCTCACGTTCCTCCTTAGACCTGACCTATAATCATCCTTTTTTGTCCACTAGATATGTTTGCTTCTTTTATTTTGAGAGCACCTTCTTTTCAAGCTAGAAAGTCAATATTTATAACAGTCCCCATGGAGAAGGAAAATCTATATTTTCTGGACAGGCACTCTTAGTATCAATTACTTTGTAGATGTTTAATTGAAGGAAAATGAGTGGAAGGTCATCAAGGCCTTCCCTGATTAATGATGGAAAGAAAAGTTAATACAGGAGTAAGAGAAAAACAGAGTAACATACAGTTTTCTGAAGTGTGCTTTCAAAAGTCATCTGTCACATAAAAACCTCAAGGAGTTATCATAGAAGAGTGCATACATTCTACTCCTCAGATTTCTGAAGATCTGGCATGCCATTTGCCATGACTTGGGGTCTAGAAAGTCACATCTAGCTAGATTTATTACAGACTTTAAGTGATACTTGAGCAAATATGAAGCACCTAAGAGAAGTACTACATTCCTTTTGCTGGAATAACACTTAGTCTTACAGGTCCCTAAAAAGAAGAGAGCTGGGCAGTAGCTCTGCCTCTGCCAACAGCAAAGGAGATGAGTGTCTTGGCCTGAGTGACTTCATCTTCACAAGCCAATTCCTGTGTTATTTCCATCAAGTGTCAGTGTAACCTGAAATGTATAAGCCTTGCTGTGGAAGAAGCCCCATGCCTGTCCTCGGTGAGTTTAAGAGGCTTCAGTCTTATCCTTTCCTCTGTGATTTTTCCTTGCTAATATGATTTTTGTGTTCTTGAATGCATACTGCTCCAGCCCAACGTGCAGGATAGAAAACAGTGCATGTGCTTTCTGCAGCAGTATAAATAAGGACCCGATTCTTCTGGAAGGTGTCTGGGCAAGTACTAAATGAGGGCATTGGCATCTGTTCTTCTCCTCTCTGCAAACTTGTCAGCCCAAGGTATTCAGAGGGTGCTAACAGGACATGCAGCCTAACAGATAGAACTCAGCCTTGCACCTGTCTCATAGTACAACTTACAGACCAAAAAACAACTTATACCAAAAATATTCTCTGAATATGAAGGTCAATTCTCTGCAAAGATGAACTATCAAAAACAGAATACCACAAAAACAGCTTAAAAGATCAAAAAATGCAAAGTAGGCAGAAGAAGGCAGAATTAGGCATTCCTTACTAGATATCATGTGACTGTCATCCCTCAGTCATAGAGGAATGTGGCCACGTCCACAAGATATAAAGTGAGAATTTGGACTTTGTACTTTTTACTGGAGTGCTGTCTTCCTGAAACCTCAGCATGTTCTGTAACTGGCAGTTTTCCATCCCTGGGACAAAGCATCTGGAAAGAAGCCCTATTTTTTTTCCTACAAATTTAGGATTGCATGTTTATCGTGGAGGGTAACAATATTGCTTTTAAAATTTCTATTTTTGATTCTTTTGCCACTTACAAAATTCTGCATTACTCTTTTAAAGTTTGTTTGTTTATTTATTCCAAGCCTCACTCGGTCTCTGGTGAATTATTTCTAAGGACAGTGAAAGAATAAACTAGACAAATATCTAGTTGTGGTTGTGAAAACTGTACTGAAGAGATTAGAATATCCTGACAATATATAAGTATTTGCAGCTCATAGGCTCAAAGGGAGATTATCTGACCGGCTCAGCCAAGGCTTAGACAAGAATTATAATATCTTAGTTAGACCTTTGTTCATTTGATTCTGTAGAGTAATCAGCAAGACATATTTGCCTTTAAAAGGTCAATTTACCTTTATTGTACTATGAATCACAGCAGCCTCTAAACTAATATAAAGTCCTCTTAAGTGTTTTCAATGTAAGACCTTTTTCACAAGAATAAGTTACTCTCAAGAGGATCTGCAACCTTTGCTAATTGAGAAACAGATTTTAAACTCTTTGGAACAAGTAAGAGGTGATCACAGAATTGTAAGATTGGAAGGGGCCTCTGGAAATCATCTAGTTCAAATGTCCTGCCAAAGCAGGTTCCCTACAGTAGGTTACACAGGAAAGGGTCCAGGTAGATTTTGAATATCTCCAGAGAAGGAGACTCCTTTGCCTCTCCCAGCAGCCTGTTCCAGTGCTCTGTCAGCTTCACTCTAAAGTCACCTTCACTCTCATGTTCGTATAGAACTTCCTGTGTTCCAGTTTGTTCCTGAATGTACGTAATAAATAAGAATGTTTCAAATCATAGAACATATACTTATATACCATTCTTTCTAAATACATCTTTGTCTTTAATCTACTTTAACAATAAATTTGGTACCTAACACTCATAAAATATAGGATAATTCCTTCTCAACAGGAAAAGTTACTAATTTCTCACTAGTTTGAAGACAAAAAATGTTTGCTTACAAAGGCATAACAAACACGCTGTTTTTATAAAACTTTTTCATGGATAATCACTTTTTCTGCATAGAAATGCATGAAAACTAGGGTACCAAGAAATGGTACAACATCCACATCAACAGAGAAAAGACTACTTTCAGCTAAAGAGAAAAAAAATAAGTAATGGAAATAAACAGTTTGTAATTATGGTATATATTGTCTTCCTGAAATAAAACTCTATAAAATCACTCTCAAAAATGCAGTTTTTGAGTTTTTGAGGCTATTTATTTAACCTCAAAAATAGATTAAGTAACCTATTTTTTGCATCTACCATCTCTGTATGAGAAGAAACATGAAGTAGAAATAGTGGTTGCAAGACCTATACTGTGCCTTCAACTGAGAATGCAATAAAGCATATTTGCTCACTTCATCATTACTATACATTAATTTTACTTTGCTTTTTTAACTCAAAGATTTTAAATCTCTTTCCAGATGCTAATTAGTACATGCACAAGACAGACAACGTACGCAGACACTCTTCCCTGACAAGTTCTCACAGGATAGAGCTTTGGAACGTCATCAAAGCAAGATGCAGTGGAGGAATTTTTATTAGCATAGGTGGAGACTGCTGGAATTGCAAGGTTTTGTGAAAGATAGGGTACAGCTGAAGATGCACACACACTCAGTTTCCCCTGGACTAGCCTTTTTGAGGCCTTCTTTGAGTTCTCATGGAAGGCTAGTCTAAGAGGGAATCAGTTGAGAATTTTCTGCTAAAATTATTTATTTTTTAATGAAAAAATATTAGCAATGGAAAAATAGAAAAGTAAAGCTTTCTGAAATGAAAAAAAGAAAAAAAAAACAACAAAATACGAACATCCACTTTTATTTCTTACGTGCACTCCAATTCTCACTTAGAAAATAAAAAACAGAATGTTCAAAGATACGAAATCTTGTCCATAACCACAATATTGTGTTCTCTGACCTGAGTGTTTCTTTCCTGATCATTTCCATAAAATATTGAAGTGTAATTTCACAGAATCATAGAATCACAGAATCACAAGGTTGGAAACGACCTGCAAGATCATCCAGTCCAACCACCCTCCCATTCCTATCAGTGCCACAAGCTACTAAACCATCTCTCGTAGCTCCTCATTCAGGCGCCTCTTGAACACTGCCAGGGACGGCGACTCCACCACCTCCCTGGGCAGCCATTCCAGTGCCTGACCACCCTTTGAGAGAAAAAATTTCTCCTAATATCCAACCTAAACCTCCTCTGGTATAACTTCTTGCCATTTCCTGCCATTCACTGTCAGTGCACTTTGTGGAAACTATGGGAAGAATGTGAGTTAATTGATTTCTGTACTTGGTCGCTAGGATAATTTCACTCAAGTGTTTGACTGGAGCTGATGGCCAAGCAGGATACCAAGCCTGTATGGAAGACTCAAGACACTAGAATCTAAACTTATACAAGAAAATAAGTGAGGCAGAAGGGTAGAAAGTGTAATGATACAGATTAGTACTATCTGCTTTAGTTCACATAACCTGAGGCATTTTGATTTTAGAGGTATTTCAACATTTGCAAATTTTCATCTGTATCGGGAAGCAAAAAAAAAAAAAAAGGTTCAGAATTTTCAGCATCATGAGCATTTGAAATTTTCTTGGAATATTGACTGTGATCTATTTATGAACTGACAGAAACTGAGTCACTGCTTTGAAAAGGTGCATGCTTATGTGCCCCAAGAAGGAGGTCATTGTTCATTGACTCAAAACTGCCCAAGAACTTTATTTCTTTCAAATTCCAGGCAAAAGCATGAAATGAAATGAATTTAATTTTCAGAGCTGATTTCCCTCTCATTTTCTTCCCACGTCAGAAGCACGACTGAATAAGAATTGTTTTCTGAGTAAGTTTTCAATGTAGCAAAGTTGCATTGACCTCAGTTTTGACCTTAGATGCTTTAAACCTATGACCCCAATTTTAACTGAATCATCAATCTTCATAAGTATGTATCTATAACTGTCACCTAATATAATAAAAATTGTATAAATATTCTGTCTAACTACTAAGATGATAGCCACCACTGACACCAGAAAAAGTTAGTACAATAATTTGCAGTTTATATGACCTCTTCATCAAAGTTTAAAACACTTTGCCAAAATAAACTCCACAGTAGTGCCTTGAAGATCATAACATTTATGAAACATAGGTAAATAATATTTGTGCTGTAAGCACATTCTTGAAATTTCAACAGAACTAACTGTATTGTAATTTATTTTTTTTTAATAACTGGAATCAGAGTTAATTAAGGCTATATTACAGAATTCGTAGTATACCAATACCTGCAATAAAAGTTAAGTGATTTCTAACTGCCTCAACTTTTCCTTTGAAATTTAGTTTCCAAAGGTTCATCAACTTTTAATGCTTACTCTCCCTTTATGACTCAGAAGAGTTCTTTACAGTCTTAAAAAGCAGCAGGAAATTCTCTAGAAACATTTGTGTTCACTTAGTTCTAAGATATCATTTTCTCTGTAGCTCTGGATATTTTGAGGTTGCTTCCATTCATTATAATTTTCATCCTTCAGTCTGTGTTTCAATCCATATGCTTTTCGACTATTTTTTCACTGCCTTTGATAAAAAGCACACAATTATGCCAGGTGCTCACTTTGGCCACAATCCCAGGCAATGCTACAGGCTTGGGGCAGGGTGGCAGGAAGACGGTGTGGAAGAAACAGACGTGGAGATGTTGGTTGATGCTTGGCTGAACATGAGCCAGCAGTGTGCTCAGATGGCCAAGAAGGCCAGCAGCATCATTGCTTGTATCAGAACTTGTTGCTAGCAGGAGCAAGTAAGTAATTGTCCCTCTGTGCTTAGCACTGGTGAGGCCACACCTTGAGTACTGTGTTCAGCTTGGGCTTCTCACTACGAGAAGGATCTGGAGGCCCTGGAGCGTGTCCAGAGAAGGACAACAAAGCAGTGAGGAGTATGGAGCACAAGTCTTATAAAGAGCATAGCTCTACAACTACCTGAAAGGAGTTTGTGACAAGATGGGAGACAGCCTCTTCTCCTGAATAACTAGCAATAGGACTCAAGGGAACGGCCTTCAGTTGCACCAGGGGAGATTCAGGTGGGATGTCAGGAAAAATTTCTTCTCAGAAAGAGTGGTTAGGCACTGGAACAGGCTGCCCAGGAAGTGGTTGAGTCACAATCCCTGGAGGTATTCAGGAAATGTTTAGATGTTGTACTAAGGGACATAGTTTAGTGGGAAATATTGCTGGTAGGTGTATGATTGGACTGGATGATCTTGGAGATCTTTTCCAACCTTGGTGATTCTATCATTCTATCATTGTTTTTCACATAGGTCACCTGCTCGCTAAGTCTTGTTTGAAATTTTTTCACACATTTTTTCTTCTGTTTTTATAGTTTTGTCTTCTGTTTTTATTACTATGTTACAAGAAAAGTCATGGCCCTAGGTTGCAGCTGCCATTTGCCCAACTACTAATAAAGAATTATCATTTCCTTTTTCTCCAGTTCCAAGTTCCCTTGGGAATGGAGTTGTATCCAGCCCAAATCCAGCCCATGGATTAAGTTCCTAGCAGCAGCAGTAGCAGGAGCCTCTAAGCTATGGCAAGTTCGCACCCACCACCATGGGGCGTATCATAGACTCATCTTCACAAACCAATAAAGGTGTTAGAAGAAGATATTAGGAGTGTTCTAGTGTTTCAGCTTCAGAAAGGGTTTACTTAGCTAGAGTCAGATTTTCTGTAACATTTGATATTGTATGTGTTAAAAATGTCCACCTGAAATCCACTGTGCAAAATCATCCTAGAAGGCCAGGCATAAAACCAAACTCAAGATTTAGATTATGTAGGGACTTCTAAAAATGAAGACAAAGCATTTTAAAGCACTTCCTGGTGTTTAAGACTGCTTTAGGCTATCCCAGCTCATATAAATGAGAAGGAAGAAGGCATCAGAAACAGTTCTAATTGCGTTCCAAGAGGTAACCTGTGCAATTCTGGGCACAGCATTCACCGTGCACATTTTGACTTCAAGGAGTCTGATCCTACTGTGTTCAAAAAAAGCAGTGCTTTGTGTGAGTGTTTTCTAAATGGATAGAAAAAATGCCAGGCTTCTACCTTTAGCAGCTTCTCCTAGTGGAAATAAAGACAGCAAGGCTCTCAAAATTGCATAACTGTCCTGGCAAAAAGGAGTCACACAGCAATCAATTTCTTTTTACCTCCAGATGAGCTGTCTCTATACAAGTGGGTAGCAGAGATCTTTCCACGCAGTGCAAGACTTAAGACATCCCCGTGCTAAGTGCATGTTGCTGCCTCTCTCACTGAGCCTGAGCTCCCTTCCTGTTCTGTTGATAATTTGATGGCTTTGAAGAAAGCAATTGATTGCCAAGTTAAGATATTTCTGAAGTGCTCTAAGATAAATGCTTTTCTTTGAAGATATGCTGAGAGAGAACTCCAGGAGTATTTCCTGTGGCCATTATCAAGAAACGTCACCTAAGTGCGGTAGGATTAAAATAACTCACCAAGCCCAAAGAATGGAAAAAAAATAAAAAATAAAAAGGACTATACAGAGGACACATACAGAGGACACAGAACATTATTAAGCATTAATATGTTCACAGCCAGGAGATCTAATTTATAGCACAAAACTAATTACCTGACTTGTTTTTCTCTCTTTTTTTTTTTTTTTCCTATACTAAACCAATAGTTCTGGATCACAGATAGCAGACAGATGATCAACCACAATACACCTACACAAGGACAGATGCAGAAATTCAGCATTTAAATATCAAAGTTCAAAAGAGAGAAGGAAAGTCTCTTCTGGAAATAAAAGCATCTGGGATGATGTCTAGGAGAAAAGAGCTTTTCCATGGCAACCCCGAAAGGCTGCTGCATTCACAGAATGTCAATTCCCACTATGCAGCTATTAATCAAACTCCAGTGAGGAGGAGATTGGACGGTGAGGTAAACACCACTGACCTCATTTTTAAAAAATAATAAAGATTCTCTTTAAATATTTTGCTTCCTTATGAGCCTGCAACTGATTGCAGAAGGCTGCCCTTCCAACAAGACAACATTTAGTTATTTCAAGAAAACTCTATTTAGGTCCAGAAAAACAAATGAAAATGTCTTCAGTCTAAACTCAGACACCAATAGAAATTTGTCCTCTGAAATATTGGTCCTGTAACACCTTCTTATCTGCCTGATAAGGAATGAAAATAGTCATTTTTTAACGCCTCCTCTTTCAAAAATCCAGACCCTCCAATTCATTTTCAAAACTGCTATATATTTAACTGACAGGAAGATTTCCAGAGAGGCAAACCTGAACTGTGTACTCAGCCTATGATGACAAAAACAGAAAAGGCAGTTTGAAAGTGAAGGGGGACTGATAGACAGCCCCAGCTGTGTAGTTTCTCCCCCATCCCATCTCTGCCTTTTTCACTTGGACAGTTCATTGCCTTCTACTTTCAAAATGAATACCCGTTTCACAAAAAATAATGCTCTCTGCCCTGACAGATACTTACATTAATTGTGCCTCTACACGCTTCTGAACTTCTGTGACTGATCTGATGGACAGAAAAGAAATCTCCTTTCCCTTAACGGAGTAAATGACTCAGTTGTAGCTGAGAGAAAGAGGATCAACAAAGCAATTGACACCTGTAAAATGAAAGTGCGCTTTTATCAGGCCGTCCTGATTTCTTGCAGCTCTCCTGTGCAAAAGATGCCTAGATTGGTTGATTATACTGAGATGTCTCAGGATGAGAGAAAATCAGGCTCCCTTGGCACACCAGGGTATATGCAGTGGACATACATCCCTGAAGATCACCTCCTAAACAGGAGTGCAATACAAGTGGCAGAGGCTATTTCCTCCCTCAGGAGAAGGAGACTCTCAGAATCCCTAGGGAGTACCACAGGGCTTGTGCTGGCAGCTGAGCTGTTCCACCCTACACAGTCATCAGATAAAAACTGGGGGGATTCCCCTCAGAATCAAGCATTGGAGTCATTCACAAGGCTAAGTGTTACTTCAGACACTCTGTCACAACAATAGTTGCAATCTAGTCCACCTTTCAGAGCTACTTCAGTGAAAAAATGGGCTTTTCTAATACAAGAAGCTCAACTCATTCAATTATTTTATTTCAGAAGAAACTGAAGCAGGACTTCTGTTTGCTTTAATTGGTCTGCTGACTAAAGAGAAAAAGACATGATCATCTACTGCCCATTGTAACCATTTGCCTGGTAACAACCAACTCAAGTGTGGCTTGTCAAGAGCAAGGAGTGTAGAAATCCTTTCAGGTCTGTTTCAGTTTTATTTGTGAAATTCCATCAGCTATGAAGATTCAGGTACCTGGTGGGTCTTCAAACAAGAATAGTCTAGTTCTGGGTCTAAGATGCCTACAGCACAGTATCCTTTCAGTAAAACATTTCAGATAGACAGCTGCCATTTGTTTATGCTCTGAGAGAAAATATTTATTTATTTATTTATTTATTTTAGGAGCTCACCACCTTTAGCTTCTCTAATATAAGAAGCAGAAATATAAGAAGCAGTATCACATGGTGATACTGGTTTTGTGTTTGTTTTGTTGGTGGCGTGTATGTTTTCTTTCCTAAAACCTCATTTCCAAGCAAATTCTTGCATAGGGTAATTTTGAGGTTGAAACTGCAGGTGAAAATTAGCAACTCCATTCACCAATATGCCCTATCCATCGTCAAAAGTATTTTTATAACATATTTTAAATGAGCTAAAGTATAAATGGCAGTGAGCTTTGCCCTCTAGTGGAAAATGTAGTAAACTTCAATAAACACTTGAAAACACAACTTCACACTTAATAGTCTCTTGGACAGTTCATTGGGTTGAAACTTTAATTATGTTCATGCATACATCTGGACACTATCTTTCTTTATTGTTTCTTTTTTTATTGAGTGTTTGCTGAATGGCTGGAGAGGCAGCAAGTAAGTCAAGGTGCACATCCCTTATCCCAAGGAGTGATGAGTAGTAAGGGCAAACCCAAGGAAATGACAGTCCCTGTTTAGTACAGAATAGAAATAAATTTTCTAAATATTTATACTGCTTACATAACAGGTCTAACAATTTTAACTATCAACTTTTAGGATACATTCAATGTTAAGTTCAGTGACAGTTCTCCAGAGAGTTCCCAAAAATGATAGTCTTCTCAAAAATTCTTCTCATTCTCCCCAGTACTGTTTCAGAAGATCAATTTTTATACATTTATTTTTGGGGATCTTAAGGGATTGGAAGACAGAACTAACTAGTTTAATTAAATTAAGAGTAGCCCACGGAAAAAATGCAATGGTCATCATTTTCTGCATTCTTGATCAAAGTCTAGAGCCCACAAAGGCTTCATCTAAAACACAGATCTCCCAGTGATCTCCCTTGATGACATAACCAATTAAAATGCTACTGCTATGAGAGTAATTCAAGGAAAATTAAAAGGTCATCCAAGGTTTTCTTTGATAGAATACAGCACTCTTCAGTGATTTCTGGGCTATGGATGCTGCTGCTCAACCATTTAAGGATGCAGATTTAAAGAAAGACCTAGTTTAATTTGAAAATAAGAACTTGCATATATATATATATATATATATATATATATATATATATATATATACACACATATATATAAACACACATAGGCTGCACCAGAATTAATACTTCACACTTTGTTATATTTGCCAATAATGTCAGAGGAGGATGTTCATAATATGGCAGTAAAAGTTGAACCTTCCCAAAAAATATTTCATTTTATTTGTGTGTGACAGATGACAGCAGAGGGGCAGTCTGACAAAATGGTGTCTGACATGGAAGTGTGTGTGAAGGCATGGATCTGAATTCCTTTATGTTGAAAAAAAATGGCAGCTATCAAAATTCATTTTCTGAACGTTTATAGAGACCAAACACTGGATGTGAGCACAGTGAAGTGGTGGGTTGTGTGTTCTAGGGGCAACAGCAACAGTGGGTCACCTCTGCTAGTGCAGATCTTTGTGAAAGCAGCATGCAGTCTCTTACTCACTTCTGGTGAGGAATGCATAGCCAAGAGCTGTAACTATGTTGAAAAAAAAAATAGTATTTTGTAGCTGAGAATTTGCTTTATTGAACAGTGTTATAATGCTCTTTGTATCTGTTGTAGTTTCCATGGAAACAAACCAGAGGCATTACTTTTGGTGGATTCTGTGTGTGTATGTGTGTGTAGATATATATATATATATATATATATATATATATATATATATATAATAGGAGATCTTCACAGCTATAGGAAGAACCCTATTATGTACTTCTGCTAATACCGCATAGAGGATCTGAGTATGGGAGACAATTTATGAAGTAAACATAAAATGAAAAAAGTCAAATGGATGGCATGGCACTTGTGTTTACATTGTATAGGAAGAACCTGTATCAAAGAGGTGTGGCTGCATTCATCATTTTGAAAATTCACAAGTTTGCTTGGAATAATAAAAGTTAGTTGAGATAAAACTTAAAGATTCAGAGGTCTCACAGTCTTGCCCATATGGATAGAACACAAATGCTTGGGCTATCCTATGACCTCTGCATTCAAGAGAAGAGCTTTGGATGCAAGTGCTATGAGAAATTAGAGGAACCGCACAAATTTTCCATGTCTAAGCAATTACACAGCAAGGGTATCAGTGATAAAATGACTAACTTGATATTAACAAAAACATTTACACTATCTTAATTATTTTCAGTCAGCTCTCTAACCTGTCTTCCTATACAAATCTGAGTTTCTTGCAGCGTTCATTGTCACTAGAAAACACCTATTTTCGTTACAGAAAATGGATTCAGTCATCTTATGAGATGTTGCTTGTTAGTGTGTGTGAATGCCCTGCAGTGAACCAGGAAAGTTGCTGAAAAAAACTTGATCATAAAATCATTACTGCCCAAATAAACATGTCAGCCCCACTTAGCAAAAATTAAATCAGGAAACAAAACCCAACCTAGCAAATGTGAAAAAGTCAATTTTGCTCAGAATGCCTAAAAGACAGAATGGAAGACTGTTTTGCCTTTTTTGTTGTTTTTATTAATGTAGTTGTTATTTTGTGTTCACCCTAATTTATAAACTCCACAGGGCAGTAGGAAGTAAATCATGACTCTGTCGATGTTGCCTATGAACTTAAATTCTGTTTACAATCAGGGAGAGAGAGAGGCATCTTCAGGCATTTCCTTCAGAGTATAACTACTGGCTAGTATCTGTGGAGGTGCTACTTCTCTCCCTAGCAGTCTTAGCTCCCAATGGGTTGTGTGAATTTAACTCTGGTGCTTCCCCTAATGAGGAAACCATGATGTAGCCCAAAGAAACAGTACTTAATATCAGTGTTTTAAACTCTGGCACCCCAAGTGAAACAGACCATACATTTCAGAGTGAAATTTTCTCTCCCAGCATTGATGGTTGAGAATTTCCTGTCAGATGCCCAGAGAGGTTGTGGATGCCTCCTACCTGAAGTATTCAAGGCCAGGCTGGGTGGGGCTTTGAGCCACCTGGTCTAGAGGGAGGTATCCCTGCCTATTGCATTCATGCAGGATGATCTTAAAGGTCCCTTCCAACACAAACTATTCTATCAGCCTATGATTCTGTGAAGAGGATATAGACAGGATGCAACTGACAGGTTCAAACAGCATGTCTTCTTGGGGCTTACATAACTGAAGCATTTCTAATACCAAACTGGGGCTTTCTTGAGTCATTGTAAAGATCTAGTTACAGCTGCTTTTTAGAGGGAACTCAGTTAAGACATAGGGTCTGATTTTTGATCTTATAAATCTCACCAGTGAGTCCTGCTCCCAACATGCACTGACTACTGAGATTTTGTCTAACACCTTCACAGCTAAAAGAAAAAGTAAATAAATTTAGATCAGAGGATGAGGGGAAAAAACATCTTGGTTACAGTTCATTAGGTTCCATGATTAACTTGGAGAAATAACACATCTTCATGCTAATACAATAGCTCTATACTAAGCAGTTTTATCAGCATGTCCTTGCAAATACTTAGACAGACATGTATACACACAGAATCGCCACAGATGTCCCTGTTGTGCTTGTCACCAACCTGCAGTTCAGCTAAAGGGATAAAAAGGAGAACCCAAAGGGATCCTGTGCTACAATATAATGACAATAGTATGGGGCAATTTTCTGAAGTTTTAGATTGGGATTAAAACAAACACTAAATACAAAATATGCAAAACAAAGCCTGTACTACCTATATTCTATCTGGAAAACTCCAGGCATTTTGTCAAATTTCTAATAAGCCTTTTCAGAAATTCAAGAGTTAACACAGAATGGGTGCTCATACACTGAAGTTCTGAGAGTTATCCAAAGTCAGCGGTAGCTACGGTAAAAAGAAAACAATATTTATGTGCTTTTTGTATGCAGAACAGACAATAACCTTTAAAAAAACTGACTTTCAAAAGACTTGGGATAGATTCAGGGAAGCAAATCCAGCTTTTGGCACCAGTGTCATGCTGCCAAGGCCTCAAGGCTTTGACACAATTCATCCTGAATTTGACTGGCTGTTGATGAGAAACTCCTTCCCATGCTGTGCCTTTGAATTCAGTACTTAGAAAATTTGTGACAAAGTCTGAAATTAGTTCCAGCAGAAGCTAATGCATTGCCTGAAAAAAAGCGTGAGTGTGAGTATAGTTTTCTCAATTTGCACTATTTAATTAAACATACGTCGAGCAAAGGGAAATAAAGATTAACAATGAAAATATGTACTACTATGGACCATCAGCAAGAAAACAGCTGTCAGATAAAGTATTTTGTTAAAATTGAGATGTCTTTTTGCACATGGCAAGATTTATCAATGAAGTAAAAAACAAACAAGCTACTCTGTCATGCAAAAAAAAAACCAACTGTGTTCAGCATAAGGAGGTAAAGCACTTACAGGGGAGGTCAGCACTTATAGCTGTCTGCATCATTATGTCTCAAAGCCAATGCCACCCACATGGCTACCAGTGCTCAGGGTCACATTGGCAGGTCAGGCAGGGAGGGGAAGTACTGCAGAGGTCTAAGAAAAATCAGGAGCAAGAAGTTAACAAAGATGATGCCATATGGAACACTGCTAACCTGTCATTAATGGCATTTGAAAGAAAAAGGAAAGAAGATGCACACAGGAAGGGAGAATAGAAATATTAAAAGGTGAAGCTCGTAGCATGACTGGAAAAAAATCTCAAAAGGAAAAAAAAAAGAGAGATGGGATAAGCAGTTTTGCCCTTGGAAATAAGTGCTCGCTAAGTCCTTACTCGAGTACAAGTGGAACAGCTCTAGTACTCCAGCAAAAAAAGTCCAACTTCTAGGTCTAAGTTTTAATTACCTCCATCACCCCATTGGCTGCACTACTTTTGATGCAGTAAGGGATACAGTTGGCCTTCTGTGCTACAAGTACACATTGCTACATATCCTCATAAGCTAACAAACCTACGGTTGGAGATGACTACTGCATTTTTTACGCTGTTCTCTGAGCCCAGTTTTACAGACAGTGTTGCAGCCCTTTTATAGATACTAAAAATCACTCAGGAGAGCTTTAGAGAAACTGGAAGATTGTGAACAGTCTCCTGTAGCACCAAATTTCTCCTCCACTCATAAAAGAAAAATCTTATATCAGCACCATAAACTTACTCTGACAGACAAGAGCTGAAATCATGACCATGTCCTGTGATGTTCAGCACTTCAGTGTTTTCTCCACATCTGGCTATTGTATTATTGTTATTATATTAAAGCACCACTAGAATTGTATACTTTTTCCTCACATAGACAAAATGAGTTTTTGTTCAGCTAGTGTATCCATCTGAATCAAGACCTAAGTAGTATCTTTTTCACAACACAGATGTCTCAATAGAGATATATAAAAAAAACCCTACAAGTACTTTACACCAACATGTAAACGTACTTATCCTAATCTAGGAGATAGAATAGGAGAAGAATACTTACTTATCTGTACTTTAAAGCACATGAATTCTTTTAAATAAAGGAAGCAAAACTGTCATAATGAAATTAATTTTTCCATCTAGCAAAGTACACAGGTTCATTATTGAAATATGTACATATATTTACATAAAATAACATTTGGCTTTTGTTATAACAACCACATATATTCATGGATTTATTACACCCTCAGTGCTTCAGTAATATGCTTCCATATCTAATTTATATCGTGCACACTTAGAAACTTGAGATTTACAAAATGTCACAGATAGATTATACCAATTTCCATGTACAGTAGCTCTGAGAAATTGTAGACCTAGGATTTTGTAAGTTTGCTTTCAAGTAAGGTCAACAACACCAGGGTAACTGGTGTCCAAAAACAATTCACCAAAATGAACGCAAGTTGGTTTGTCTCCACAATTACCTTCAAATGTCAGAAAACAAGCAGAATTGTCCATCCCCTAGAAGTGAACAGAGAGCAGGTAAAGGGCCATGAAATGGAGAAGCCAAACTGATCACTCCTTGCTCCCAAAAGGGGTGGCCTTGTTTCCAGTTCTCTCTTGTCCTTCCTGAACCTTGGAAATACCTTTTCGTATAAATACTCAAGAAAAATTAATCCATCACCTCACCATTCCAGCAGAAAACACTCTTCAGTTTGAGTTGATGTTTTCTACTGTGTTAATTTACTGTCATGTTACAAAGTTAATTTAGCTCTGAAATATACAGACTGGTCAAGGGGAGGGATGCAAAAATGAAGACTTTCTGTCAGAAGGAGAGAGCAGGAAGAACAGATTTGTCTCTCTAAAGGGTAGTGAACTGTCAGAGAGCTTGTTCTGTCCAGAAGGACTTCATCCTATATCTTCTCTGACAACATCAGTTCTGCCCTTCGGGAAGTTTGGAGTCTTCATATGTAAGTGTGATAGTTATATATGTAAGATATTTGTATGCTTCGAGTCAAAATAAGTGGCTGCAATGTGATGTTTTAAAAAAAGAGGTTTTTAATAGTATTTTTTATATTTAAAATCTTGCTACTTTCATAACTTAATATCTGAAGAGTAACAAGAAAAATGAGTTTTTAAGCACGAAGTCACCACAAATGCTATTACTACAAACAAAGAATAGATGTGAATGTTTTATCTCTCACTGAAAACTTATTCTGGCTGCAAACACAACCTGTAGTTAAAAATATACTTTCATACTTCAGAGATACTTTGCATTCTATTGAAACCTGAAGGACAAGATTTCTAGTACCACCAGTATATATTGTTAGAACCTATCGATTTTACAGATCAGATTGATTTCCCCTGCTTATATTGCTGCAGTATACTTCAGAAATGTCAGAGCTAAGGAGAGAAGTAGAAAGAACAGAAATGAAAATCTTTAAAAATTTCAGTAAAAAATGAAAGAAGAGAGGATTGTCATTGCTAAAATCTCTCTAAGATAACTGGAGAGGAACAGAAATGAGGAAAATTCGGTAGTATGGTATTTTATTCATATCATGTCTGGTGAGAGAACTATTGGCTTCATTTTGCTACTTTCCAGATGGAAAATTCAGAGCATATTGGAGAGGTTAATAATAACTCCTACACAAACATCTGAATATGTCTTTCTGTTAAGGTTTAATTCATAATAACGCACACAAACATGAATGCACAAGAAAAGGCCAACAGAACCACTTATCGGTGTTTACTCTGATGTAATGCCTCATAGAAGCTAGGGAAATTCAAGATGTTTTTTTTTTGCAAAGTGATCTTATGATCTGTGGGAGAAGAAAGCACTTCTGCTTCCCCATGGGCTACCCATCTGTGCCCCTTCACCATGTGCAGTAGAAGAGTGATTCCCTCAAGCTACTGAGAGACCTGAATGTAGACCTACATACATACTAGAGAATTACACGGAATCTCATTTGGTCTCCCTCATAGCCTTCCTTGGGAAGAAAAGAGAGAATCTTGTTCAGTCCTTCCTGTTCTCATCTCACTTTGGAGATTGCTACGATCTGGACCCCAGATGGAGTAAGCACTTTCTTACAGATCTGATCCAGACACTTGCTTCACAGCCCAGAACAGAATTTCCTCTTCATTTTATATGGTGTTTCCTATGAACATCATTAAAAGGCTACTTCCTCAACAGATGATTTTCCAGGTTATCAAAAAAATGTCCCTGAAGAAAGTCTAGATGCTTCCTTTCAGCCTGAAGATGCTCCTCCAGGAGCCAGGCACCCTTCATTGAATCACTTGCTGTGCACTTTCTTTACAATTCACTTTACCAAAACAAGAGACCACAACAAAAATGAAGATCTAAGTCTGCCCCATCAGGTTTATAGAAAATAACTAAGACTACAAAGTCCCTCAGAGTGAGAGTTACTCACCTGCTCAATATCTCCATCACTGATCTCTTCTAGGTACTTTTTAAAAGGGTTGGGTTGATAGAGCTCCTCCTTTTGCTGTGCACTCTTCCCTTTCACTAGCACAGGACGAATGACACCAGGTTTTGTCTTGACAAAAGGATGGAAATAAAGTGCTTTATAATTTGTGGAATATTTGTTAGATAAGTCAATTCCATTGAGGCTACGGTAACTATATTTAAATATATATGTATTCATATAAACAACAAATTTCACCAAACTAATACAGGCTTCATGCTACCTTACCTACTTTTAATACAGTCTACAGACAAAAGTAGCAGGAGCTGTACACAAGCTCGTCACTGACATCTGTTTTGTTGCTACCATAAAAATAAATGCTGGGCCATCAAACTATTGTCTCTAGTTTTTGCTAGCTGCATCTTGATAAGTTCATCAAGTCACACTTTATGCACAGCCACACTCCTGCTTTCCAATTGCAATCACTATTCTGGGCTTCACAAAGTGGTAACTGCAAAACAAGGAAAGGCAATGAGTGATGTGGTTAATATATGCAACATTTTAGGAGAAATTATTTCAGAGAACAAATACCAGAGACTTTACACTGCATTTTCACAGTATCTTCAAAAATTCACTTGGGAAAATACAAGCTAAGGGAATTTAATCAGTATGGATGACTGACACATCTCATTTCAGACAAATCAGATTATTTAGTCAAGAAAAAAAATCTTGGTTAACTTTCAGCTAACTAAAACAATTGACAATTTACTTGTAAATTTAATATATCTCTAAGTTGCAGAATTCTTAGAGTCTGATGTATGGAGTGTGGCATAAACTCTAAATAGGGGCAAGAGGATAATTTTAAAATAGACAACTTCTTCAGTAAGGGAAAAAAAAAAAAAAAGAGGGGAGATAAAAATGTGTGCATTCCCTCTGGGATATGGTAAATACTGAACTACTGTGGGGCTGTGTAACTTAATTTAAACTTCCAAGTAACTCAATTAGATTCTTCTTTGTTATGACTACACAACGGAAAATGAGGGCTGGCACTACTGTAGATGTAGATAAAAACAGAACTGCTGCCGAGCTCCCACTGTGGCTGCAGCCCAGATGGGCAGCTTGCCTTGCCCATCTGGGACTGAAACATAGGCACTGTCACATCTTCCATCCTCAGCACCCAGTAGGTATAAAAATACAAAGAAGCTGAATTGACTATTAGATTTATTATAAAATTAGCTGTGGTGCAGTTAGTAACACCATGCTGCCTGTTGTTAAGGTCAATACACCTAGGCAGTACATTTGGAAAAGAAAAAAGTATCTGTAGAATAATTTAGTCATAATTAAGCATGAGCTTCTACACACATCTCAGATCTTTAGACAAAGGGAGGAGGACAAAAAGTGACTTTATTCATTATTAACCATCCCAGGCATAAATTTCTGCCCCATTGCTTGTGGTGGCAGTGGGTTTCATGTCCTGTTATCTGTATGGAAATATTTTTTCTTTGCTAGCTGAGTGTTTGGTGCTCACTTTACACTCACTAGAGCCACACAGCAAGCCCCTGGAAAAAGAAAAACAGCCCATGAAGGCCTGGAGGGAAGGTGGCTCCTTCCTACAGTGGTATGAAAGTACATCAGCACCAACCCAACATCAAAAGTGAATCTCTAAGTATGCAGAAAATGTAAAGCTCATACAACTGAAGTGCTTTGAATAGTGTTAGAAAATTAAGCTCAAAATAAGGAATCTGAGATTGCTGGATGGACCTTGCAAACTAAGCTATGAATTACCTAGAAACAATATCTACTGTCTTCCACCAAGAACAGGGCAAGAGAATGGCTGTGTGAGGTGGATGGTTTTCTGTTTGTGCCCCTGCCCTGGGAAAAAATCTGCAGAGCCATGCTAGGGGCTGAGTGGGAGGAGACAGAGGTAGGAAAGAGCACAAAATGTCTGAGAACAGTAAAGCCTAGGCAGCTTCCCTTAGCTTTGTGCTATGTCACCTCCCTCCTTTCCACAAGCATCATCATCAAATGTGAAGGAACAAATTCAACTGAAAATAAAATAAGCCATGGTGAAGGTGACTTTTTTTTTTTTTTTTAAGGCAAAGTAATGACTGCTGCAGTGTATTAAGAACACAACAAGAAATGTTTAAGAAGCTTAACTTTGTGAAAGATATAGTGTTAGTTAGTGAACTTATAATCCATAGCTAAAGATTATTTCTTCGTAGGATTCACTTAACATTTGCCCTCTCCAGGATTTCCAAGAAGAGTCTGAAAAAATGAAAGACTTCTAGGCTTCCGCACAAAAACAAATAGAAATATGTAAGCATATAAATGGAAATAGATAAACATAAAGGGAAACAACAATTATATCAACTCATTATTCTGTAGGCAAAGGATACGTGGCCTTCGAGCACTCCCCTGTGCACCATATAACTATGCAATTAAAAATACCAGAAAAATGTACCTGAAATCATCAAGCAAAAGCTACACCCCTTAGGCAGGAAACCTCTTCCAAAAGCACACTATATAATTGCTTTTAAGGAAGCATTTTCTAAAAGACATTGTGCATTCAGGTGCCGAGTGAGTCATATGTTTATGTCTAACTCTATTGAATGAGTGGCAGGCGTCAGCCAGTAACCAGAATTTGAAATGCTTTATTAGCTACCCACCAAGCTATACAAAATCATCACTCCATAAGTAAAAGCTTGAACTCTTCCTTTGGTAGGGGGTGTTAAAATCATCCTTGTTGAGAAGCAAGTTAAAGCAGAGTATTGTCAAGGAAGGTGTTGGCCATCCTACAACTGCACTGAAAAGTGGTAATAAAAGATCATATCTGGTTTGTAGTGATGAGCTGCCATCCTATGGTTGTGGCTCCATTATCAAATTATACAGAGCCAAGACTCAAGATTATGGGTTCAGAATGCATCCAAAAATCACTCATCCTGCATCATCTATGAAGATCTGTCACAGAGCGTAAAGTTTAGTGGAGGTGCAGAGATGCTACACATGGATTTTGAAAGGCTTTGAGGAATGTCTTTCACCAAGGGCCACTTAGGAAACAAAACTACTGAGAAGTAAAAGAGAACATATCCTCTGGGCCACTTTGAAGGATAGGAAGCAACAGGTCAGAATAAAGTTTTAAGTTTTATAGTGGAGCAAAGTGACAAACAGATATCCTGAGAGATGTGCTCTGGAATGTGGGTTTTGAACTATAATTATATATCAGACACAAGAGAGTGGCTAGAAAGGCGACAACGTTTACTAGTAATATGGAATCATTTAGAGTTATAAAAAGAAAAATTCTGTGCAAAGAAGTGCAGATAGATGCTATGATACTGAGTGATTCAATGACAAAAAGACAGGTGAGGCTTAACTGAATTCAACACTGATACACTCATAAGAGAACAAATAACTACATCCTAAATTTACACATGCAGTGATGAACTAGTTAACTCAGAAACTAGCCCTCACTACTCAGAAAATATCTCTTGTATTTACTGTATACATTTCTAAGCAAACATTGTCTCACTACTCCATACAAGTAAGAACTGCATGAACTACAAGGAATCATTAAGAAATTAATAGAAATAACAGTAAAGGACGTTATCACATCTTTGTGTGAACAGGAAATGTAGTATTCAGAGCTAGACAAGAGTGGCTTATGGTATTGCTCTCCCAATCTTAAAAAGAAAAGCCTGAAAAAGGTATCAAGAAGGACACCAAGGATTGTCCAGATGAACATCTGTACTTCTCAAAGACTGGTCAAACCATTTGGAGTTTTCGGTATAGAAAAGAAGTGACAGAAAGAGTGCTGTGGTTAATATCTAGAAAATTATAAAAGATAATTGGAAAGTAAAAAAAGAACAATTATTTTCCATTTCAGTACAGCAACTGAGATGCACTAGCTTAAAATGAGTACATGAAGTACCATTTCACATAAGGTATAATTAAAAAGTAAATCTTGATGCTACAGAATGTTGTAGAGACTTAAATATAACAAAATTTTAAAAGTAATTGGAAAAAAATCATACGAGAAGAACTGGTCAAAGCTTAGTAAACAGAAGAAATTGATACAGGAAGTCCCAAGGATGCTATTAGTAAAATGGAATGGGGAAATTCTCATCCACTTTTTTTTTTTCTGACCAATAAAGAGTAGTAGATCCTATAGTTGCGGCATATGTCGTGACTCATCAGGACTCTGAACTTTGTCATTTAGTCCATGGTAGAATTTACAGGTCCTTAAAACAGGTATGTGCTTGATACAGAAAAAAACAGTGCAGTTATATAATATGCAATGCCACTTTTTGGGAAGATATTGCCTGTAACTTCCTTCAAAGGATTAAGTAAATAAGAATTATTTCAGATTTTATCTTGTATGGATTTTGAAAGTCAGCATCAAAGATTCATGCAATACATACCATTTGACTCTCTGCTACCACAGGTGTTGATTTGTAAAGGTTGGCCTGCAAAAAAGTGAACAAATACAGTATTACATACAATATCATTGTGATTATAGCAGTGAAGGAAGAAAAATCCAGAAGTATAACTCCCCAACCAGAGATCCTTCCCCAGTGCCAGTCTGCCCTTAAATAGAGTCTAAGAGAGGTGCAGCCTGGCTCCACCCCTTCTGGTCACACAGGTGAATTGTCTTCATCTGTGCTCCCAGAGCTGACTGGGTCCATTCCCTAGGTGCTTAATCAGTGGTTCAGGCCATGACTCAACAGTTACCATATACCACCCCAGAAGCCAACAAAGAAACACTAGTGTAAAATAGTGAAAGAAACACTAGTGTAAAATAGTGAGTAGGACCATATCGAAGACCATACCATTTTAAAAGCTGTTAAATGAAAAGTATAGTATTTTGTCAGCTGGTACAAACTGCTGTCATTTCACTATCAGATTCTTTTCAGTAATTTTATATGCTCTCTTGCCATTTGTATCATTATTTACATCCTTACAAGATTCTGAAATGAGTATGAAGATGAAGAGTAACAACAGCCAAGACAAATTTTAATTGCCACTTTAATTGTAAAATGGCAAGATATATCATCATTTTTGTGTAGTTTACTGTTTTATACAATCTGTTGAAATAATGTTTCAAGTTGTATATACCTACACACATATGTTTGTACTACTTTAAGATTATGACAAATTTTCCTATCCCTGAATCATAAACAAGCTAGAGTTTTTCTTTTAACTCAAATCACCCTCAAAGTAACACTGTCCACCAAGAGAAATGTAACCAGCAGGTTGAGGGAGGTGATTCTGCTCCTCTACTCTACTATCGTGAAACCCACTTGGAGTACTGTGTCCAGTTCTGGAGCCCCCAACATAAGAAGGACATCGAGCTGTTGAAGCAGGTTCAGAGGAGAGCTACAAAGCTGATCAGAGGGCTGGAACACCTCCCCTGCTACAAGGACAGGCTAAGAGAGCTGGAGGTCTTCAGCTTTGAGAAGAGAAGGCTCCCAGAAGACCTTATAGTGGCTTTTCTGCACTAGGAAGGCAGGCTACAGGAAAGCTGGGGAGGGACTTTTTATAACGATGAGTAGCAACAGGATGAGGGGAAATGGTTTTAAATTGGAAGAGAGTAGATTTAGACTAGAGATTAGGAAGAAAATCTTTACTGTGAGGGTGGTGAGACACTGGAACAGGTTGCCCAGAAAGGCTGTGGATGACCCTCCCTAGAAGCATTCAAGGCCAGGCTGGATGTGAATTTGAGCAACCTGATCTGGTGGGAGGTGTCCCTGCCTATAGGAGGGGGTTTGGAACTAGGTGATCTTAAGTGTCCCTTCCAACCCAAACTATTCTATGATTTTATGATTTTGACAAGTATCTCAATATCAGACATCATGTATACATAAATGCTTAATGACCATATGAATTATGTCTAGTGAAATTAATTTGTATAAAGAAAAAATACTACTTCTAAAAGAAAAAAAAATGATAAGGAAAGGCTGGCTGAAGATCATTTTTCCAATACAGCTCACATGACACAACATGGGGCTGGAAATCTCCTGGAGAAACTCACTGTTTGACATCACAGTCATGATTGTATTGTATTCAGTTCCTGATTTCTACCAGAGACACTGTTAGACTGGCTCAAAATGGGCAGCCCTTTTGTGTCCTAACAAGGAAGCAGAGCAAGAAAGAGGGAAGAGCTGCCAATGTCCAGGGTCCAGTGGGAATACCTGGATCACCCCTTCTTTGACATTGATGCAGCGCATGGTGACACCCCATAAGAGCATGGTCACACCAAAGTCAGCCCCCACAGTGCAGTGTGGAGAGCATGGTCTGTTAGCACAGTGATCAGATTCATTGTCAGACAAAAAACAATTCAGTCTTTTGTACAATGTATAAGAAGAGTTAGTCTTTGTGTTATTCCCAAATATTGGTTTGCATCAGTTGTTTAGAATGTTACAGGGAAGACTGGGAAAATAAAGTTTTTAAGGGTGATTTTCTATGCAAGTGAAAAAAATCTAACTGTTCCTATGCATACAAGTTGGATGTCTAAATGTGTTTGTAGGTGGATTTCTGACACTGTCTTGGGTCCTGAAGAAATGTGCTGAAATGGTAGTAATATATATTCTTTTCTTACAGGCTACATCTGAAATACGCTCTTTTATTTCATTAAAAAGCACTCTTCTAATATATTTTCTAATTACTATGACCCAGCACAATCTGTCAAGTAAAAATCGCAAAATGTAATAAAATATGCATGCCACTACATTCAAGAAGCAAAATTGAATTGATCAGTCAAGCACTGTGCTGGCATAAAATTAAATGGCCTTTATTGCTTTTGTTAGCACTGCTTTGACTGAGATTCAATGGAAAGTCTGAATGATGAATAGTAAGCTCAGATATCTCACCACATGACTAGATGAGCTAGAAGTAAAATATAGAACCTGCAGTAACTATTAGAGCTTGTGTAAATTAGGGTTTTCAGTCATCTCTTTACCTTGGAAGGAAAAAAAATGAGTGAACCCCAAACTGATGGATAGGCAAGAGCCAAAACACATCTTCAGAAGCAAATCCCCTACAGAACAGATAAATAACTGAAAACCCTTGACCCACACTTGGAACAAAAAACAACAAAGGATTGTGTGGACAACTCAATTATAAAATCATATTTGCACAGGTAGAAATATCAACAGACACTGCACTAAAGAAATTCCAGTCATGAAAGATTTGGTTAGAAATAAGTCATTTCAGGTCTCGATCACATATGCCCTAATGAACTCATTTTGTACAGAGGACAACACCTCGCGCTACTCCTGCATCAGCTATGTGCCAACAAATCAAATGTGTTAGCAAGATGACCTTCAAAACCTATGAAATTAGACATTTATTCATGCCAAACACATAGTTATAAAAGTACTTACATATCTGGTTTCACGTCCAGCTGCTCTCTGCAATGTTGTCGATACCTTATACAAAATAAACAAATATATCAACAGTAAAGAATGAAGGACTGACAGCAAGATTTTCATCATTGTGATGTTATGAATTGCTCAAATTCAGTTCTCCAGAAAGATTCATGAGATACATTAAAGTTTTCTTGAGGTGTTTATTGTTTCAATTATTATTTCTTTTTTACTCAAAGACATCAATCGCACTCCATTAGAGCTGGTCCTTAAATTATCTCTGAGAATTGTCCTAATAAAATAAAATAAATCAGTAGGCAATCACAGACATGGTTGCATTGTGAAATTTGACTCACATTTGTTCACAAAAACAACTTTAAACTACATCTTTCCATTTTCTCATTTGCTGTCATCTGATGTCTACTTGGAAAGAGCATTTTGCGTGTGAGTTTATTCACCTACCTTGCCAACATCTGACTCTGTGTTCATCTGCAGGAAACTTGGAGAAGATTCACATCGGCGCTGGAATGTTATTTTTGACAGAGAACAAACTTATTAACGATGAGACAAAAAGAAGGGTATTGAAAAGTCAATCCCACATACTGATGGGTTACCATTGTCAGTGGGTCCTGCAGGACTTGATCAATGACAGCACACAGCTCTTCTGTTTGTTGTCTGAGCTGGGCAGGGGAGCACATCTGAAATGAATCACACACTTAACCTTTGCTTTTTGTTTTCAAATAAAGATTTGAAAGGTAAAACAGCACTACCTCTGAATGGTCCAAAGTAGTGCCTTCAGTCACATCAGCAGCCTTCATCGGCTCTTCTAATGCCTGCAATTCAAAAGACTCCTGAGTTAAAAAAAAATTTAAAATAAGCTGTCATACACATAAACATTAAACATTCCCAAATATGACATTTGTCATTTTATCAGGGAAATATGCAAAAAGAAGAAATTATATTAGTGCTTTTGAGGCTATCATCTTCTGATCTTGAATTAGAGAGTATATATGCAGAGAGAAAGAATATTCAAGATAGGTGAATTATCCATGCTCAGAAAATAACAGTTCAAATTGTCTTCTTCTTCTACAACACCCCATCTCTCTCACAGTGAATTACACACAGTAAATATGCACCATGCACCACAGATGTGCCAGATGTGTGCCTGTCACACACCACTGGAAGACACCATTGGCTGTAAGAAAGCAGGCAAAGTACACAAGAGGCCCATTTGTTTCCTTTAGTAGCTGTTTTCTTTAAAAAGTGAATCCTGTTTAAAGATGTTGGCGATCATGGCAACAAAAAAAGTGCTCAGCATTTTTGGTTTTTAGCCTGAAAACACCACTGTATAAAAAATAAGTATGCACAACACACTTTTTGTATACAAAAACATGGCTAATTTATATAACTACCTAATGTAGCTTATACAGTCTCCCCAAAGCAAAACACAATCCTCTTATGCCTGGATATACCTTCAGCTTTCCTGTGTTCACACTTGGAGGAGGTTTGAGAACTGTGAGGATTAATTTGCCAAACCCTCCACTTTATCAGGAAAATCACAAGACGTCTGCAAAAGCCATACTTCACTTTAGTGCTCAGTGCCTTTTTCATCTTCACCCAAAGTCAGTGAGGCACAACACTCTCACTGTCATCACCTTTTTTTTTTTTTTAAACAATCATCAAATAGATTTGTTATGGAGTCTGCTCTGGAAGCCTGCTGGTGCTTGCAGCTGGTCTACATACCTACAGAGGGACGTGGATAGACTGGATTGATGGACCAAGGTTAACTGTATGAGTTTCAATAGGGAGGCCAAGTGTTGGGTCCTGCATTTTGGTCACAACAACCCCAGGCAGCCCTACAGGCTTGGGGAGGAGTGGTTGGAAAGCTGCCTGATGGAAAGGGACCTTGGTGTACTGATGAACAGTCCGCAGAATATGAGCCAGCAGTGTGCCCAGGTGGCCAAGAAGGCCAATGGCATCCTGGCTTGTATCAGGAATGGTGTGGTGAGCAGGACTAGGGAAGTCATCCTGCCCCTGTACTCCATCGGTGAGGCTCCACCTCGAGTACTGTGTTCAGTTTTGGGCACCTCAGTACAGAAAGAACATGGAGGTGCTGGAGCAGGAACAAAGAAGGGCAACAAGGCTTGTGAAGGGCTTGGAAAATATGCCCTATGAGGAGAGACTGAAAGATCTGGGGCTGTTTAGTGTGGGGAAAAGGAGGCTGAAGGGAGACCTTATTGCTCTCTTTCAATGTCTGAAAGGAGCTTACAGCGAGAGGAGGGCTAATCTCTTCCTGGTGACAGGTGACAGGATGAGGGGAAATGGCCTCAAGTTGTGCCAGGGTAAGTTTAGGTTGGATATCAGGAAAAACTTCTTTACAGAAAGGGTTGTTAAGCACTGGAATAGGCTCCCCAGAGAGGTGTTTGAGTCACCATCCCTGGATGTGTTTAAAAATCGTTTGGATGTAGTGCTGAGGTACATGATTTAGTGGAAGACTGTTAGAGTTAGGGTAGTGTGGTTAGGTTGTGGTTGGACTCGATGATCTTGAAGGTCTTTTCCAACCTGAGTGATTCTATGATTCTATGAAGTAGGAGGGATCAACAGCATCTGTGGATTTTTGTTTAACAGATTATGCTTTTCTGAAGTTTTGTGGTTTGATGATTATTAGCAATAAATAAAAAAGAAGGAAAAAAAAGAGCATTCCTACAAGCACTTTTTCATGCTTGGGGGATCCTGTGAGGGGTATATCTGGGCTGTAGTTACAAAGGACATATGTAAAGCTGGGAAGAAAATGGCAGGATCTTTAAGAAAAAGAAAGAAGGAAAGAAAAGGAAAGAAAAGGAAAGAAGGAAAGAAAAGGAAGGAAAGAAAAGGAAGGAAAGAAAAGGAAGGAAGGAAGGAAGGAAGGAAGGAAGGAAGGAAGGAAGGAAGGAAGGAAGGAAGGAAGGAAGGAAGGAAGGAAGGAAGGAAGGAAGGAAGGAAGGAAGGAAGGAAGGAAGGAAGGAAGGAAGGAAGGAAGGAAGGAAGGAAGGAAGGAAGGAAGGAAGGAAGGAAGGAAGGAAGGAAGGAAGGAAGGAAGGAAGGAAGGAAGGAAGGAAGGAAGGAAGGAAGGAAGGAAGGAAGGAAGAAGCATGTATTTAAGGAATTATTCGTGAGTTAAATTTTGTTGAGTATAATTAGATTTATTCTCTCCTTGCCTAGCTATGACAGCATACATCTACTCATGTAGAAGTGAAAAGTAAGTGTCAGGGTTTTTAGCTATTGTTTTAATAGTATCACAAATGATTCTGTGCAGAAACACATTTATGATGCCTTGCACCAGAAAGTACAGTAGAAAAAATGAAGAGTAATTTCTTTCCAAACACATTTCTTCTCTGCCCTGCAGTTCTAGACAATCTTGTTGGCCTTACAGTTGATACAGTTCCAAAGGAGAAGAGTAAAATAATGATTAGTTTTTAAGAGAAATATAATAATAATGTAATGTTCTCCCAAGACAGAAGACGAAAAGATAATCTTTCTCATTTCTGCTATCTCATCATTGCTATCCAGCTAAAATTTCAGAAAAACAGATAGAGCTGTAGAAGAGCTAAACAAAAGAGCACTCAGCACTACACTTAAGGGCTGCATGTCCAGTTCAGATTCAGTCAGACTGCATCCTCCTTGTAAATGTAAACTGAAGTGGTAAAAAGTAAAATGAAGAAGAGTCTTTCCAGTGCCTACTAGGGCAGGATTACCAACGCCATCTGTTGTGGAGACATGACAAGTCTTATCAGGAACCTGTTGCATTAAGAAATTGCCATTAGTCACACATTCAGAATGGAGAACTTGATAAGCCTCTCAAAACTCACAAGATATTGGTATGTTAATGAAAATAACAAATGAATTGTTTAAGGAAAAAAAAAAATCATATTTCTCTTTCAAATGTATCTCATTAGGACAGCAGCAGAAGGTGAATACTATCAAGGGCAGGACACAACTACCGTGAAGATTTTGATGTCTATTTCTAGAGAAACTTCAGTCTCATCTACAAGTCTGTGTCAAGAACCAAGATTCTGGATAATTGAAATATCAAGCACCCTTCAATTTCAGTAGAAACTGCAAACACAAATAACCTATGTTGTTTGGAGCTTCCACTTACTTAGGCAAGTGCAGCACCAAGGCCTGTGCATTCAGTACACCTCCTGAGATACTATCACTACACATACAGCAGCCATGCTATGAAAAACTACTGTGTTCTGTGCCCTTTCTGAATGTTTAAAATTTCAAGGTAATTCATGCAGATTTTTCCACAGTTACTTTCCTTCTATTTCTCTATTAAAAAGTTCTAGTTCTCCAAGAAGAAAAAAAGAAAAAAAAGAAAGAAACCATTCTATTTAATCTGTTGTTAGCTTTTCCAAATACAACTCAACTTCTTTTTCTAGAAGTGCATTTTTTTCTTATTTCATTAGCATGGAGAAAAATGGAAGATTTAAAAAGTACTACTGGCATTTCTGATCTCATTACTGGTGTTATCATGCAATAGTGTTATGATTAAATTGAAGTATTAGTGTTATGAACAGTGTTGTTGATTAGCAATATCAACAGTATTCAACCTTCTTTTCCTATGCCGATGACCTAACAATACCAAAATCTGAACATTCCTCTTTAGGCATTCCAGCCACTTTATTGCATATGAAAAATATAGTGGGACCACAACTTAAAAGAAAAGTATAATTTAGAAAATTAAAACTTGTTTGTGACAGAACTTAAATAAGCAGATGAAATAGCCAGTTACTGAACAGACGATTCTGTCCTTGCAAAAGGTAACTTTGAGGGTCTGATGTACAAATGCTATTGACATCAATGATGACTACAAATCCTCTTCTTTCCCTCAAGCTATTTGACTGTCAAAGCTGTATCAGAGCAGACAGGACACTAGTAAATGAACTGACCAGGATCTCCAATATTTTGTTAGAAGAATTAAAGCTCTTGACAATATACAGGAGATGTGGAACTTTGTTTCATTCTCCAATTAATGACATTAATATTGTAATCTGAATGTGACACAACTTCCTTCTTACTGTATCATGAAAAGCCTGTGTTGAACAAAACCCAAGAAATATCCTCTTATTTCTCTTGCACATTTTCTCTTTCAGTGTTTTTCTAAGACCTCTGCACATGCAAAAAATTTCTTCAGTATAGTGGATTTTCATGTATCACCAGTTCCCAGAACTTATTCCTTAGAGATTCTGGGAAATGATACTGTGAAGACCTGACTAATATCCCTTTTATAAAATAAATAATATTAAAAGCTGCAAGACCTCTGAAAGAAAGATGGAGCTCATAGCCTGCTCCCACATTGGCATGCTTTGTCATTTTTAAAGACAAATTAGGTCATGTGGCTCTCTAGGACTGCACAGATTATTTTCTTTCTCTCTTGTCACTTGGTGAGAAAGAGCTCTAGACTTCAGAAGACTTTTAACATGGACACATAATCTAGATGCAAGAAATTCACTCTGTGAGTGCACTACAGAAGTATTTGAGGAAAAAAATACATTTTTTTAATTGAAGTCTTCTCAACAATAGAGTTGTCAAATATGCTTTTCAGAATCGGGATAGTCATCACATGCTTTATAATAACCAATTTATTTAAAATGTAAATTGTAGTCCTCTACTTGTACTTAGTTTATAAATACAAGTCAGAGAAGCCAACGGTGATTCCATCTGCCCTCCATCCACAGCCAGTTATACTTAATGTTTTTCAGAAAATTTAGTGGCTTTGATTGTGATAGCTGTACTTCCTGGCACCACCTATCATACTTGTTTCATTTCATTCAAATATAGGTGAAGTTTGAGCAGAACACCTGCAGCTAGTCCAAAGCCCACATGTACAGGTTTCCTGCCAATCTAAATGACACACAGAGAAAAAAGCTTGCACATTCCATCAGCATGCATTTGGGATGTGTATCTGGACAAATGCAGTAATTCCAAACTCCCATGCATTAGAGCTTGCTCTTCTAAAGATTACTGATTTTCACAAAGAAGTCTTGTTTGTTTTGCAGTTCCAGGAAGTCTGACAGAGTGTTGGGCTTACAACTCCAATTTGAAATAATTCTGAATATCTAGTATCCAGTGACTGTCTACTTAGTTAAGAATTTCTCTATAACTCCCTGAAATAGACTCTTCATGAAAATCTATTTTGAGTGGAAGATATTTTTATTGATATTTGATAAATAAAATACCTAAATCATAAGTATATTACTTTTGAAAAACATCTGATTGGGACTGAAATTTTGAATTTGATTATGATCTTATCTCTATAACTGTGGAAACTATTCAAAAGTGAATACCAGCAGAGGAGTGATTCATCAATTCATTAATGAGGCCAGAAGGAACCATAGTGATCACCTAACCTGACTTTTTCTATAAACCACAGAACTGCCTGCAGTTACCAGTGAACTGTCATGCCTTGATTGTTTAATTTCTATCATGAAGAGCCCATTTCACTCTCTGGATTTTCTTCTTCAAATATTTAATTATTTTTTTCTATTGAAATTTTGTCTTATGCCTAGATTAAACTCCTGCTCTCTCGCCTAGCCAGCAGGTGCTATTGTCTATTTTGTTGAAGAGTTCATTATCATTGCCTCGTCACTTCGAATTTGTAGTGATTATGGCACTGTTAGCTGGCCACAGCTACCTCAACCTCCATATCACCATCTCTGCTGTCCTTCCTCCAAGCATTGTGAGACGGTGCCTGTGCTGTCCCAGTATCTCCTACCTGTCTCACTTCTAGACAAGCTCCTAGCTCAACTTCCCTGGGAAGTAGTCCACTGTTGTTGCCCCCAGGGAGAATCTGACCATGATGTTGAGCATAAGTAGCTTAAAAAATATGGCTTTGCTTCAGCCACATCCTCCAAGAAAAATCCTGGATTTGCTTTTTCCTGAGCAGAGGACAGGTGATATGAAGAACATCAAGTTCATATAAGCTGAGATAGATGGTATGCACATCACTTACTGGATTTGATGACATTAAGCCACTTCTGGGATTGCCAAAGTATGTGAATACATAGTTAGTAAGCTTTTCCTTTGCTTCTAATGAGTACAGATTTGAATGATTCATTTAGACAGAGAGTACTGAAGGATCAAAATATGTCCAAAAGAAGTTGTGTAGATGATTATAGCGTAACAGTTTCATAAGGAGAAGCTAAAAAATCATGGCTCAAGTTAAAGTATTTACGCACATATAAAAGAAAAAATTAGACACCTGGAGGCAATTTTGAGGCAAACAAAACATTTTACCTTACACGACATCAGTGACAGTTTTCTTTCATGTGATCTAATTATTATTTTACAAGAAATGTCACTAGATCACATGCATAATGGATCTGATAAAACTCCTTTCTCAAGACTACTCAAAATAAGTAACATAATTGCACAGTGCAAAACAAGTTTGACTTCAGAAAATTTGCATTTCTAGTTCAATCACACAGCAAAATACTTTCTTTCAGCATTTAAGCAGATGAAGAATTCCTAATACGCATTATGTTCAGTAGTATCTCTGCCTTGACAGGACTTCCTTTCAACTAAAAGAAATGTCGCTCAAAATGATCATTTCCAAATAATCTTTATCTCTGTGTATCATGTATCAATGAATTCTTTTCAAAGTCCGACCTGAAGTGGTATCTCAGAAAACAGCATAATGCTTCCAGCCACTAACAGGCTCTCTGCCCTCCAAAAGACCTCCCAGAATATATGGAGAATGAGCGTAGGATCCCCTGAAACAAATATTTTCCTTTTCTGATCCACTTCCATTGCATGCTAATCATCTCACCTGGCATGTTCAAGATTTAAGTAAAAGAAAGTTTGTGTTTTATGCAAGTGATGAATATATTCATTCAATGTTAAACAAGTATCGGAAAAGAAGGAATCACCTATTTTTGAAAAAAAGAAAGATGCCATCTTGTTTAAGTCATTTAAGTGATAAATGCTAGGTCGTAATCGATAATATCTCAAGGGCAAAATGATCATCTTCAAAATCCTTTATGCAGAGCAAAATTCATACTCTCCAATGTCTTTGAGCTCTGTAAAATTATAGTGAAATCAACTGAGCTGTGCATGTAAAAGCATATTTAGATGTCCACTTAGGAATGTTTAATCTTACAGAAATTTATTAGAAGCTAAGTTCCTGAACTATGTCCATAGCTATACTTGGATGTCAACGTGATTAAGAATGTCTTTAAACCATTGTGACATGGTTTTTGGTGCTAAGGGATGTGTACTAAGTGACAGGACTTGGTAGCTCAGGTTGATAGCTGGACTCAGTGACCTTGAAGAATCATAGAATCTAAGTGCTTATCTCACTTCTAATCACAGGATATTTTTATTTTTATTTTTATTTTTATTTTTATTTTTATTTTTATTTTTATTTTTATTTTTATTTTTATTTTTATTTTTATTTTTATTTTTTTGCAGTGCTTAATGGACTACCCTTTCATGAAAAATTAATTCTGCCAAAGATTTTTAAAAAAACAGACATTGGTGAATACAGAATCACAGAATTATAGGGGCTGGAAGGGATCACTAGAAATCATCTAATCCAACTCCTCCACTTTGAACTCCTCATGAAAAATTTAAATTTTCAACTTACTTCCAAAGTTACATTATCAACATAAGAATTATAAAACACAGCTAGGGACTGTACTAGGGACTGGCGTCTGGATCTATCATATTATCCTGCAAGAGAGGGTTGTTATCCTAAGCTACCTCCTGGGAACGGACCCATGGCCAATGCAGTCAAAGAGCTTAAGGGAGTTGTTTGGAAAAACAGAAGATAAAACACCAGTGCAATGGCTAGGACAATTTTCACAGTGTAATAATATGGCCAATAAATTCCTGAGTCTGGGGATGTTTCTTGGTTGTTTTAAATTTACTAGTATGAGCACAGACATTGAAGAATCATTTACTGATCTACTGATGGATAGATCTAGGAATAGCAGTGCTCCATATATTTTCAAACAGCAAAATAGACTTTGAGACGTTGTCAGAAATGGCAATTCCCTTGGGACATGTTTGTTTTTGTTGCTGTTGTTTTTTTACAGTAAATTTATTTGCAGAAATTCAGATTAGTGAAGTGCTTGATCTTCAATGCAAAGTGGTTGACCCTGAAAAACTGTTGGAATTACATATAATCCTGAGCAGCTGGTTCACAGAGCTTATGTTGTGCAACATCGCCAACAGACATGTCAGAGTATGTACAAAAGCTGAATGTTCTAAAATATGAAATGCAATTCCCATGCCTTTGAGCAAACACTAACCTTCTGTTCCATAAGTAATGTGTTTGTAGGGATTGCTGCAAATGCCTTGTAGCTTGTCTTGATCTTGTATTGCTAAAAAGGTAAACCAGAAAGCAGGAAGAGAAGTAAAGATGGGTAAAAGGGAGAGATGGAGAAAGACACAGGAAAGGAGAAAGGCACGACAGAATGAAAGATGATTTTAATTGTCTCATAGACACATTGCCACAACACAAGGCTTACATACTATCTAGGAAATATATACCTTAAAGAAAATCTAGTGCATTTTCTAAGATTTTAAAGGACTATAAGATATATCTTTTGCATTTAGGAGTGAGGTAGGATTACATGAATATTCTATATCAGCAGCTTATAACTTGATTTTGACCATTTTCTACAGATCATCTTTGTATCAATATCAAAAAAGGCTGTGAGTTCATTCTTAGTTTGCTTGCAATTTGAAATGATGATGCAAAGCCACTTCCGCCAGTACATGCACTTCACAGACTGCTGCTGGGTGGTGACTGCTAAGTCACAGGGATGCCTGTGATTGGTGAATATGATCTTTCAATGCTGAATTACTTGTCAAAGTGGACAGATATCTTAAGTAATATGGCACTGCTTTTCACCTCCTTTATAAAAAACTCTTACACCAAATTATTTCAAAACAAAGGAACTTTTATACTCAAATCAGGTACACAGAAGTGACAATCTTAACCATACAAAATGTATTGTTTAGGATACAAAAATTCTAAGATCTGCCTTAAAAAATATTATTTTTTAATACTTTAAGTTCTGACAAATGATCCAAGGGCTGGAACACCTCTCCTATGAGGACAGGCTGAAAGAGAAGGTTCCAGGGAGACCTATTGCAGTCTTTCAATGAAGGTGGGCTATAAGAAAGAAGGGGACCCTTCAGCAGGGTCTGTTGTGATAGGACAAATTCAGAAAATAATAGAGTTTTCAGTTATTGGTTGAATATTTTGGTAAGATTTACCAACATGAATGCTAGTAATTATAAAACAATAGGCCAAAGAATATGCCATACTTTGAGTTATTGATTTGTCTTTTTTTTTTTTTCCCCTTTTTTTATATCTAATGAAAGTCCATGATGGCAGAGGGGCAAGAATTTTAATTCAGATTAAAGAATTTTTTATCATCTTTTCACTTCTTTTGAAACACTGTAGAACACACCTTTGAAATCTTTCCTTATACAGTACTATATTTTCCTGAGACTTACTCATATGTATTTCTACTCAGAACTTAGAGACTGACAGGCATTCAAGAAGCCCATAATCACATATACTGAGTGAATATTCTGTCAAAGCATATGGCAGTGCCATTATTATTATTTTTACATTTATTTGAGCTTTAGTCATTCAAACTTGAATGTTTACCATTTCAGAACTAAAGCCTTTTATAGTCATGGGCATTTCTACAGAATAAGTCATCTCATTCTCAAATAGAAACCTGTAGAGGTAGAATAGAATCATCCTGTAGATACGCCATCACCTATCCATTGACTATAATAGAATTGCCTACTTTCTGATGTTATTTTTCAGAAGTCAAGAGACATGATTTATATCCAGTCTTTTGAATGTTTAGATGGCAAAAATCTATATGCTATATAAAGATCTGTTTGTTTCCCAAAACTGGGACAGATCTACATGCATTCCTGGGCTATATTCAAACAGGAAAAATCAATGAATATAAAGGACTAAAACACTGCAAAGAATTTTCTAACAAGAGCCAAACGTTTCAATTCTATTCTCTTCTTGCAGAATCAGCAATTTTATCTGCATCCAATCCATTCCACTATCTATTTCACTACACCAAGTCCATTAAAGCACTACTAAAATTGTTTTGAAAGCCTAGGGAGAGTATTTTTATTTCCTGAAATTACCCACAACTTAACACTTCACAATGTTCTGTGAGTTTGATTATGCTCATATTCACTGTACAGAATAGCAAAAATAAACATAAATAGATAACACATGGGAACATAAAACATTAAAATGCTAATACTTGAATACATTTATAAACTATTTTTTTATTTCTATTAATTGGTACATGCATAAACATGAATGCATAAGAGCTCCCATTAAAAAATCTTTTTTGCATAATTGCTTTGATATCATGCTAATGAAACAGCTTGATGTGCCTGTTGAAAAGTACATCTAGTGTCAAAATCCTGGTTTAAGAGGTGCTGGTTTAATAACTGTTGAAGCAACATTAATGTTGCAAAATTACACATGCCGAAGTTCAAGCTCTTTTGCACTTTTCCCTTGGAGAAATCTTACATGCAAAATTTTGTCATACATCAGCAATCATTAGATGGAGCAATCTGCTCTTTGTCTAGTCTTAAAGTTGAACTGATTGGTTCTAAAAAAATCTTAACAGCTGTTTAAGACACTGTTTAATAGCTCATGCTATTTCTCTTCAATCTTTTCCTTTTTTTCCCCAAAAATATACACAGATTTGCGGCCAAAGAGTTATCAGAAAGCCTGGTACCATTAACATATAAGTAAAACAAAAGTCTGTTGAGCTATTTCAAAAACTAAGAATAGAAATAGATGAGAGCAGAAGGAAAGGAGGGCATTGAATACACACTGTTACTAGTTACACATGAAGACTTAGCCTCACATTTTATAGCCAGAAGAAAGTTTTCCTTTACTGAACTTCTGCATTTGATTTTAGAGATGCAGGTCATTCATATACCCAGTGGAACCAGCTTTGTCTGCACAATTAGAAATGGCACCATTCTAGCCACTCAAGCCTATTAAACTGGTGTGTACTCTCCCATGCTCCATATTATGGTTGGCAATTTCAGAAGTGCCACTGCATCACATGAACAGCAGAATTAGCAGGAAAAAGGACTGTTGGAAGGGCAGAAATTATTACATGGGCCTGAAAATGTAATCCAGGCAACAGCTATGTGTCACAAGCAGATAACTTCCTTATCATCAGAGATTACGCTGAGGACAGCAGACATTGCAAGTGCTTTGCAATCCACAGACTCAGTCATGCTGTTCAGTTTCGCCTCAGGGGGCTTTTTCTCTTGAAATTGTGACTATTTCATTTCTCTTTTCATCTCATTAAGTAGTCCCAACAGTGCATAATGGCACTATACAGCTGTGCTTGGCACAATGGCTCCTTTTGGTTTGTTTGGTTTTTAAAAGAACAATTCAATATTACAAATATTACTCTGTGCTGCTTTAAACCTCTCATTTTCAATTAACATTTTCCAAGCAGACCAGGTCACTCCTGCCAAGGCCAAGCTGCAATTTTGTGCTGTGAGCAAATAAATCAAAAAATTATGATGGCCCTTTCTGTGATGGGCAGCATGTTTCAGCTGTCCAAGGTGAGCTCTGAAATCAGCAAGAGGGAGAATTAAGGGAGAGCACAGAATGCAGAAATAAGATAAAAGAAGCTGGAAGGTCTTCTACAGCTCAGCTATCTCCTGCCATTGACTCTCCCCTTGTGCAGGGAAGTTTCTTTTCTTTTCTCAGGTACCTATCTGCTGTATATCTTGTGATCAGCTTTCCTTTCCCTCCCCTTCCCTTTCTTGAGATTTATCTTTAGATTTAAAAGGAGGCTTTTTCCCAGGCACTCCTGCAGCAATTGCCATCATTGGTTATTTTCACTCTGCTGAGACTCTCCTGCCTTTTGGTGAATGACAAACAGTGGGAGTACGGCTGATGCACCAAGTGCAAGACTTTCGTATTTGCAGGACTACATCTTGTAGGAAGACCTTCCCATCCTCTGTCTAGCATAAGATCAGAAATATCAGTGGAAAAGATGGGGAAGAAGCAGAGGACTGTCCTTGTCTTCCCTCTCTGGCTATTGGTTCTGAAGTCCCTGTTCAGATAAGTTCAGCAGGTCAGAACCACTGGACACAAATCATTCCTATCTCCTCCTATCTATCAATACCTTATTTTGTGCAAAAGGACTCCTACAGCATCTTCCTCATAATACAAAACATGTTGCTAGAAATTTTAATAGTAATATTTGTTCTTCATTGCCTGCACTACCAACTCAATAACAGTTCTTTCCTTTTCTCCAGCTCATTCATTTTACTAGCATTTTGCAACAACACGGATTTGATTTTTCCTAAATGGACAAAGAAGCATTAGAAAATAAGCATGCACCAAGAGTACCTTGGGTTTGATGTTTTCATGGTCAGGAGGCGGGGAAAAAGATTGTGGTGAAGTCAGCTCTTGGGGTCTTGATGGCAGTGTGCATGGTGACTTGTCTGAGACAGGAGATCTACACTTTAATACTGGTGAGGTGGCAGATTGCTGAGGTCTTGGAGAGAGGGAGTTAGACCTATAGTTTCTGCGCATCAATGAAGAGTGAAGCTGTGGTGGGTGCGAATTAATATGAGTTTGGTGAAAGGGTGAAGTAGAATCAGGATGTGAGAGAGACCACTGATTTGAGAGATTTGAAGGGGCAGGAGAGGAAGCACTCAGCTCCTGAGTATACTTTTGGTATGAATCTGAATTCAATGTAGAAGCTGAATTCGAAAGACCTGGGGAGAGACATGACTGCTTTTCTGTGGTGGGGAATTCTTTGCCACCATTTCTGGTAGAAGAAAGCAAACGAAATGACTGACAGGTAAATATGGGTGAGTAAGTGTGCACCCTCTGAGATTTCTGAGGTGCCTGGGACCTGAAGGCAGGATAACATAGGCCTTCGGGGGGAGGAGAGGCTGGGTGTGCAAGGGAATGGTATGCTGGGGCACATGGTGGCACTGCTGGAGCAGGCACTGCAGCATGCCAGCCTGTGGAGGCAGCTGATTTTCTGTGGGAAGGGATGGGGGATGAGAGGGGACTTTGGGAGTCTGGAGAGAGTGTTTGGCCTGGAAGGTGCTTTTTAGGAGAAAAAGACCTCGCTCGAGGAGCAGGACGAGGCTTGGAGTGTAAAGACATGTTCTGAGCCCATCCTGAAGGCCAATATCCCTCTTTGCTGGGAGAATCTGGTCTAATAGGAGGGCTTGAAACAGATTTTCTGGGGGTTGGGGGAGTTGTTTTGAACTTTTGATCTACTGCAAGTGTTGAGGAACAAAGGGAGGAAGGAGAAAATGTGGGGCAAGAAGCAGGAGAAAGAGGTCTCCGCTGAGAAGATCCTGATCTCAAAATGGCAGTCAAGAGAGTTAGTCTGGTCGGCAGAGGGGATCTAATACCTGACCTTGTTAAATTTCCTTTAGATGATGTTTGTGTACAAGGCTCATTTATACTACATATAGTCGAAGATGAGCCATAAAGAGAGGGTGGAGACAAAGGTTTAGGGCTAGGAGATAATGAATGTGTGATTATATGAACAGGGAGAGGAGACAAAGCATCCAGTCTTTTGGAAGAACAGGAAAATGAAGGCTGGCCTGATGATACTTGAATTTCAGCTGAATGTGGAGGACTGGGGGAAATACACAGACTCTTTCCTGGAACAGAAGATCTAATGAAGTTTCCCATCTTGCAAACACAGCCAGGGATATGGACATTTGGTGTTTGTATGTTATCATACAGTTGAGGGCTGGAGTAACAACAATTTGACGAAGAGCAGGATATTTTAGACATGGAGGGGGCTGAACTGTGGAAAGCAGACTGAAAGTAGAGAGACGAATCTTGCTTAGAAGACTCAGTTGCAGACTGCCAGTTGTTACGGGACTCTTCCAGCGAAGAGGCTTGATTCAGGTTAACCATGGCACCACACGCTACTTTCAGATTAGTTGGAGAAATTAAGTGGACAGCAGGTGGTTTAGAGGAAAGATGATCAGAGGTGGAAAGAGTAGAAATTAACTGGAGAAAAAAGAAAAACAGAAATGTTAATATAGGTAGAACCCGTGGAACTGTTAAGCATCTCACCTTTCAGTCCTGTAGTCATGCACATAGTGTTTCATTAGTACTGCTTTGTGGGTTAAAAAAACAGGACTGTTTTAAACTTGTTGTACATTCTGATGGACAGAGCTGTAAGGAACTTGACTGAGCACAGTCAAGTTGTGTTACTTTACTTTCACAAGATCTCAGTTCTGCTGAGATGTCAAAATGCCCAAGGCTACTGACTTTTTAAGTAAAACCCAAGGCATTTGTGCCAGTGATGTCAAGAACCATGTGATGCAAATCTTGTGTAATCATAACTGAAAGTGAGAACGTTGTAATATTGCCTGATCTCACTGTACCAGTTCCATGGAAAGTAATCTCTCTGCAAATGAGATTCAACTCAACTATTCCCTCATTAAACAACATCTTTTGCAGTACTGTGATATCAGAATGAGAAATTTGTTCAGAACAACCTAAATCAGAGCATCCAGATTGTCTCTCATTCTTCTGATCTTTCATAGATCATATAATAGTCCTTATCCCCTTATCCACAGCCTTATAATGCACTAATAAAACAGTAATGAGCTGTTCTATGAATGCCTTTTTTCTTAGGTCTCTTCTAATTAGGATTTGTCAAAACTAGTTAGCGCACACAAGTATCTTATCAATGTTTTATACAGTTCTATGCTCTTAAAGAAAGAAATTCTCTCAAAATCCTCCAAGTTATTATGATATTGAAATTAAAAACTGGGGTATATAATATTTGAAGTAAACATATCAGTGTGAAATACTGAACAAAGTCAACTGTAAATCCGAAAAGCTACAAATTATCACCTAACTTTTGACTGAGGAGTTTTAAAGTAGAGAAATTGAATCTAATACCTAAGAACTTCATCTAAACAAACAAACAAAAAAAAAGTCTGTGTATTTATTTGATAACTGAAAACAGTTTGCAATTCTGTAAGACAGTTATACCAGGTTCTACATACATGGATTCCATGTGGCTTTGGCTCATTTTTAATTCCAATTTTTAATAGAAACATCTTCCCATTAAGAAATAGAAATTAATATAGCTTGATGTCATACAGTATTGATACATCACAAAACAAAAAATAAAATGAAAACATAATTTTCAAGAGAGCTGGTGTGACAGCAAAGCCAGATACAAAGGCCTTTGCTGGCTAAACTGTACCTGAAATGCTAAATGTGGGATAAATAAGCACAGTAGAATCCTGCTAGCCTACATGACTAAAAATATGTGAGCGTTTCGCACTAGACAACTGCATGCAAACAGCAAAACCTGTTACTGAAGACATTCTCTATATCAGACACCCCCAGATATGTTTTCATTTATAGTAATAAAAGCTAATTGTTGGAGTGCCTTTACATAATCACAGAATGGCAGGGGTTGGAAAAGACCTCGAGAGATCATCAAGTCCAACCCCCCTGCTAAAGCAGGTAGCCTACAACAGGTCACACAGATAGGTGCCCAGACAGGTCTTGAATATCTCCAGAGGAGACTCCACAATCTCTCTGGGCAACCAGGGCTCTATCACCCTTCCTGTAAAGAAGTTCTTCCTCTTGTTAGTATGGGAAGTCCTATGTTCATGTTTTAGGTCATTGCTCCTTATCCAATCGCTACACACCACAGAGAGGAGCCTGGCCTCATCCATTTGCCTCTCACTTCCCTTCAAATATTCATAAATATTTATCAGATCCACAATCTGATAATTGTGATTTACAACCACGTTAACTTCCCGAGTGCTAAGGTGTCTCATTTCAAAATGGAAACCTTATTTATGCAGTGTAAATATTATGATATAAAAATGAATATCTGTGATACCATTGTACTGTATTCTCGATTGAGAAACTGTGACAACTGCTGAAAAAGCTACTAATAAAGAATAGGAAAAAAATGCTGGAGATTTGTAAAATAATTTACTAATATTTAAAATTATGAAAAAATAATAGTAAATATGTAATCAAACAAAACTATTTAACACCATAAAAAACAGCATAGTCATACAACTGTTAATTTTGAGAAGCCTGCTGAATTTAATAATGAATGCTGGAAGATTATTACAAAAACAAGGATGAAGAACGAAATCCCTATATTTCAAAATGGAATAGATAAATTTCCCTTGCAAAGACACTGGATTAAAAGAAAATGAGGAATGAATATGAGACTCTCTAATGAAAGCAGGATGTGCAATGACTTCTAATTAGATAAAACTTGGTAAGAAAGATTTATAAGCAGTTAGAAAAACGTTCGTGGTAGCAGATCATAAATTTGCTCCTGAAAGTACAATAAAGAGATTTCTGCTGTAGTCTTCTTCCAGTTTGAACACTGACCACATAGGTAGTCAGCCACCACCAGTGTTGAGCCAATTGAACCACGATTCAAGTCTTCCGAAAAGATTCTGCTATTGTATTATAATGTTAGATACACATATAGATGATCACACTCTCATTTCAGAGTCAGAGAAGCAAATCAAAAATGTTTAGAAGTGACCTAACAAGGCCTGTTTGCTGGAGCTCCCTCAGCTTCCACTCACGTGCATCCCAGCTGCCTCATCGACTTTGTGCTGTATTCCCATCACTTCCTCCACACCTCTCTTGAATCAGGGTATGGAGGGTTGCTAAACTGGGCATGATCTTACAAATGCAACATCAGTACTGTCACAAATGAGATATAACTTCCTTTGATCAAGGGATTTGTTTTCATTCAGGTTACTTTGGTATGAATGGATGAAGGAACTTGAAGAATATTTTTATGCCACATACATAAATACCCCAGAAATATCAGACAGCTCTCAATCTTAGCATAGAGCCTTTCCCAGAGGAATTTCAGTACATTTGAAATTGCAGAACTGAGCTATGCTTTTTTAACAATTTTTTCTGATGAGATCACAATATTTTGGAAAGGAAATCCTGCAAAAAAATATCATTACTGATAATCAGCAAAGCCTCAAGAGATGTGCTGATGAAATCAGAAAAGAAAAGAACATGACAAACTGAAAGCCCAAAAGGTTAAAGTTACATCTGAGAATGTGGCTTCATCTAGATCTGATATTAGATAGTCATGCTTTGATCTCACTAGAATTTGATCATGAATAAGAATATATGTGGGCATTTCCCCACCTCAGCCTGCAACGTGAGAGCCAGAAAGAGAGAGGGAAACACTGGAGACTGTAGAAAACCTAGCACAACATCTAGAGACAGCATAATAAAATGAAGTGTGACCTGAGATTCACTTAACACAGATGCCATTCAGAACTGTCCCAGCAAGGAAGGTAGTTTCTTCCTGGTGGCGGCAGAAGTTTATACAGCTTTCAACAGATTCATCTGGAAAAGCCAAACCAGATGATGTGCACTGGTCAGAGTGCCAAGTGACTTTGACAGGATAAAGAAATGTTTTGGCAATTGATCCCTTTTAGTGAGCTGAGAAGTTTCTGTGATCTGGTCTAGAGTCCCACTAAGGGAGCAGCCACATCCCCCTCACCCCAAAGGGCACATCTCAAGGAAAAGAGCCAATCTGATTCTCTGTTGCATGCCTAGCCTCTCTTTGACAAATATATACACATTTATAAATAGTAAACAATAAAGAAAATGTCCCAAATATGACCAGAATCACTTCATATATTTGTATAGATATACACACATGCATAAATATTTTAATGCTGAATGTATTTTTCACCCTTTAAATACGGCACAGCATTTTCCAGCATTAGTCATGCCTGTTAAGCCAGAACAACAGAAGATCAGAAGATGCTTTTTTTTTTTTTTTTTTTTTTTTTTTTTTTATGTCCTGATTTTTTCTTTCTTATAATGAATTCAGAAATTAATGAAGCTGTAGAAGCCCTCTGGTTCAAACTAAAACTCTGTACAATACAATGGTCTTCAGTGCTGATCCCTACTTTTCTCCTTCTGACAGAAAACTGATCATTAAGCCTAGTTATGCTTTTAAATGAAACTAACATTGTATGTAAGAACTCTTAAGTGAGACATGATCTTGGCTTCAAAATCCTAGAACTGAACAGGCAGCCTGTTTGGAGAACTTTGGGGATAGGAAATCTACTCACAGATAAACAATTTAGCTATTAAATCTTTTCCTACTTTTGCTTCATTTCTGAGCTGATGGTGTTTCATGAGAGAGTAAACCAGCAAGAGTGATGCCAAGAGCTGAAGAAAAATGGTCAGTGCTAGAAGATTGGTTTTTTTTAAAAAAAAAAAAAAACCAAAAAACAAAAAGATCTTCCTCCTATGAAAAGAAACAATTAGAGATGTTGAGAAAATAAAGACCAAGGAAGTACTTAAAGTCTTGAAAACATATTACTTAACAGTAATGAAGAAATACACTCTACCCATATTATGCCCTATGTCTCCTCACGTTCAGGTGAACAGTTAGAAGAGTTAAGCTTCAGTTCCTCATTCTGTGCAATCTGTTTTCTGTTACTTTACCAAGCATATCCATGTTTTCTTGTCAAGTCATCAAAAATGTAACAGTTACAGCCTATGTATTTTTCTGCAGTCAAACAAAAAAACAGTTCTTATAGAAGATGCATACTTAAAAATGCTTAAGTAAATTCGTGTTTCCCTAGGACCATCATTCTCTTACAAGCTGTCTGCCCTGCACAAATTTACCTCTGCATTCATTCCTGCCATGGTAAAATTCCCACTGATTTCACTGAGTTTCCAGGAAAAAATTAGTACTTCATAATGCTATGAAGCTCAAAACAAGAGTGGATTTCTTATTCATAATTTTCTCCATCGAAAATCAACACTGAATTGGATGAAAAAAACAAAATAAAACAAAACAGAGTGGTGCAAGTTTTTTAATATATGATAGGAAGTCTTATTCCTTTTCAGAGTCAAAGTAGCCAGTACTTTCTCTTTAAAGTACTGATGAAGAATTGCACTTTCAATTGATGGAAACCAGTTGGGGTCAAAGGAAATGTCTGAACATTTCTATATGAGAAGGATGTTGCTATTTTGCTAAAGGGTAACTTTTACAATGGCATATACACCCTTTCAAACTATCAGTGCCCTTTCTATGGTGAGACACATTAAATTTTCATGCAGTAAATCATATTCATGCATTTTGAAAATGAAAAATTTCAAACTTTTTTTTTTTTTTTTTTTTTTAAACTTTCCCATCAGGGATTTAAAATTTCAATAAATCAATATATGTGTCCTATGAAGATGAACATAAAACAGACCTTTCAACTAAATTAGTTCTTGACACCTGTGCAAACTCAGTGCTAACTAACAATTAGAATAATATGATTTTTGTAGACTTTTTCTCTAGAATAAAGAGCTGTAGCAGGTGCTGAGAAATAATAGGCCTAAGAAGTCAGAGACTAATAATTCAAATGATCTACAGGCTCTATTGATTTCAATGATTTTAGCCAATTTAGTCTACCTAGGAATATAACACCATCTGATTAACTGGCTGTCATGATATGCTGCTCTTAAAGGAAAGAAAGGAAAGAATAATAGAGATGCATTACTTGCTCCATTTATCTACCAGGGCTACAGGGAGAGGCAATAAGTCAGAAGGGCAGGGACAGATCTTTAGAATACAAACGTTGCAGAAATGGCTAGTAAAAGCACTAATTGAAGAATAAAATGGCCAAGCTGTTTTACAAAGAAACACAGGGTCTGTGTCCTGAAAGGTTTGAAAGCAAAGTTTAGTTCAAGAGGTTAATAGGTTTAATAATAGTTTAATAATAATAAATAATAATCGTTTAATAGGTTACCTGCTGGTTTTGCTGATCAGCAGTGCTGTGGGAAAGTGTGGCACTTGGAAGATGCCCATCGCTGGGAGGCTTCCTTGACTCCATGCCAGGAGAGACATGGGACGTAGCCAGCAGCTGGGCACTGATGGGCCCATAGCCATTGGAGGACCTCTGGGCATTGATAGAGGCAGCGCCTGCTTCATCCTCGTCGCCGGAGTCCGTAATCAGGATAAACTCAGCCTTAAAAAGATCATTCTCCTGCATTTCTCCTCTGCTTGAGTAAGATACCAGGGACTGGAGAACAGTTTGGGTGCTATTTGGAGAGATGGCAGGCACACAGTCTTGCTGGACTCCACTGTTTAAGGACAGCTCATCAGAGACTACCTTAGCCTACAAGAGATACAAGGGAAAAGATCTCAGTTAGACACCTTATATTTGTGTTCTTCAAGAGAAGAACTTTGGCCTGACATGGTGGTTGGCACTACCCTACCAGAAGTGCAGAAGGTGAACGAAGAATTTGGGCTTGATATGAGCAGAATCCAGCCAGCCTGCTTCTCCCCAGGCAGCATCGAGCCAGTTCCTAATGCTGTAGGTGATGCCTCCCTGTTACACAAGGAGCAATGGTATACTCAAAGCAGAATGGGAGCCCAAGCCTGGTGCTGCGATTTGGGGGGAACTAGAAAAGAGGGTGAAATCAAGCCAAATGAGTTGTCAGATTGACAACTCAGACACAATGGGAAGGCACAGTGACCGTGGGATCCATGGGAGCAGACAATAGTCCTCACAGGAGTCTGGCAGATAAATCTGGGACAAAACCTATACATATTAATGAAGAAACAAAGGCCTTCAAGCCAAGGCATTCTCTGAAAAGGGCAGACAGATAGTTTGAGGTCAGAGAGCTTTACCGTGTGCTTAAGCATCTCAACACAGACCACAATTGTTCTTCCTACTTACACTTCCAGTATGTGACTTCTCAAGTAAGCACTGAATGAGAACAGAAGTAGCTGGAGATATGATATGCAAATCACCAAATCAGTATGGCAACTGCCATGGTAAACCATATTAGTCTTGGAGGAGTCGTGAAATAAAAATAATGTGTAATGCAAGAGAAAACCTGTAGATGGGGCTCATACTTGAATCCTGCTTGAGGAATGTAGTAACAACAAGGTCCCACTGAAAGCTCGAGGAGCCCTGTGAGTTCTTCAAAAAAATGTACTGAAAAGTACAATAAGTTATTACAGTCGTGAGTTTGGAGGTGTTTTTGCTTGTTTGTTGGTTGGTATTTGATTGTTTGTTTTTACAAGTATTGCCTAGGTTCTAGATATTTAAGGAAAGGGAATAATCAGTGTTACGAAGGAGTCACTACTGCATTCCTTGGCAGGAAAGTTTTCTCCGCCTAACATCATATTAAAACACAAAGAGAAGGATGTCTGGGACACATCATTCTGCCTATCCCAGAGCACTCCTTATTGCAAAATCAATCCTGATGGCTGGAAACATATAATTTAAACACCTTGAGGACAATATTTCAGTGTATGTCTCTTCAAGAATGCCTGTTCTCAGTCTACATCTGACTCTTTTTCAGTTATAAAAGTTTCTAAAAGAGCTAGAGTGTAGTCAGGTCAGAGGAGTATGAACTCTTGTAAAAAGTTTATTAAGAGGAAGAGCACCAAGAACTGCAGGTCCAGAAATGTCCCAGGGGAGGAGCAACAACAGCAAAATCACCCCAAAGTGTGAGCAGGAAAGATGCGAATCCTGTTTTGAAGCAGGAAAGGAATGAAACAGACACTGTGGATGGAATAATGGCTGTTGGCTGCCCTGTCATAGAAAATCACTGGGACAAGCTTTCAAAAACAAGAAAGCAAGTTTTCATTTCAACTAATGCATTCCTACACAGCTATGAAGAAAAGCGCCACCTTATCTGGAAGCCAAAGCACTGGCATTTGCTGAAATGTGACCATCTCTTGGTGGATTCCCATGTAATAGCATGCCTCACACACTGCCCTTGCTTCTATCTTCATCAAGAAGGAATCCCAATGCCTCTGCCAAGAATATATCCTTGCACAACCAACAGAGTTTCCTTCCTGGTATGCACTTAACAACAAAAATAGGCTGTTGAGTAGACATGTCTCGTACGATGATTCTGCACCTCTGGTAGACTTAGTAATTATAACCAAATACTAACCAAGACATAGTTCAAGGTAAAATGCTTCAGTACAGGGATGCCAGAACAACATTTTACATCTCTTTGGAAGAGTGGAAAAACAAGCACGAGCAAAATTCTACCTTATTTACAATTTCTTGATTGCTCAGATCTTTTGGCTCATCTGGAATTGTCACAAGGAATTTAGAGACATCTACAACCTCAAAATGAGTGGGAAGTTGTCCAATGGATGGCACAAATGTGAACGTCAGTGGTTTGGCTTCAGATTCTTGAGACGTGACCTGCAAAACACATTATTAATTCAATATTATTGTCTACATTTGTCTAGATTTTTTCAATCAAAGCTGAAATAACATATAGTGATCCTGTGAGTTACTTCACCAATAAACATACAAGTCTATTATTAACTATCCTTGTCAGTAGATTATTCATGAATCAATGCATTTGAGATCTTTTTTTCCACGAACAAAGTATTGTCTTGATTATATCCATCAGCATCCTATACATTCTCATGGTGTTGCACAGAAGACAGGAGAATTGTTCAATAATTTCCATTTTCCATACCAGAAACAGAAAACCATATTCAAGTCACATTAAGGCTGCTTTGTGTAATTCCATTTTAGTCGAATGAAAATTTCACTGTATTTGGGCATCATATAGCCCCTAGAGTATTTGCTTAACAGCTTAGAACAAATTGGAAAAGCCTTTACTAAAACAAGAAGAAAAAAAAACCAACCACATTTTCATGGTAATTCTGATCAACATGTGGGAAGGATTCTGTTTCAGGGGAAGCATTTCTCCAATATTCTTTATGCCACTTGGCCATGTACACTGAGTAATTGCTTGTCATTCTTCTCATCTCTTCCTCCTCATACTACATTCTCACTAAGACCCTGCACATAGGGCCCTTTACATGAATGCACTGAAAGGGAAGGTGATTTCATCCAAATGTTTGATTTTATCACAGTGCTTCCCAGCCATATCCCCTCTCCTGGAGAGACTGGACAGGAAAAGAAGTCCAGGCAGTGAGGAAACAATTATTTTCTTTGCCAAATATTAGGCTGTAGAACTGCAAAGGTTTCACAAGGAAAACATAGAAAAGTACAATACAGCCCCAATTACTAAATTAGATTCTGTGATTTTCCCACTACTTGTTGGTGCAGAAAATCTCTCTGATTCAAAACTATGGAATTACAGATTGATTTTTGTCTTGTTTTAACTTCTGATTCAAAGCCTATGGAAGTTAATTGCTTTTTCAAGGATCTGTAGTATGAAGAGTCTTGAACTATACTGAGTCATACAGGAAAAAAAAAAAAAAAACAAAAAAAACCAACAAAAAACAGGGCTATTTCTTTGACAGTTTTTTTTTTTTTTTTTACTTGTTTGTTTAAAATGAAACAAATTTGAAAGCTATGGCTCTCATTATGCAGCCTTGCAATTTGTGTCTATAAGTAAATAACAATTATGGAACACAGTGGAATTATGGAATGCATTCACATGACTGAGCCTTGTGGATAGAACATTAAAAATGATAAATACAGATTTCCTTTTTTTGTTTGTTTAAATTAAGCAAAATTTTGTTATTGTCTCTAACAGCTATCTCCTGGAGGAATCATGCAAAACAAAGGCAGGTTATTTATACCAATTACAATTTTTTGTACAATTAGAAGAATTCAGTTCTCTGAGCAACTTCCAGAACAAATTTTTAGGTACTCACCCTTAATTCAGAAAGAATAAACTGCTTTGATGCTTGAAAGGAAAAGTCTGAATAAAAGGCAGCCATCTTACTTCTGAAATTGGGTTTTATATTTGCCCATGCCAGCAAGTCACATTATGCTGCAAACTTGCACCCACACAGGGGTGTGCACAGAGACAGGATGGTCTCCTACTTTCCTCCTTTCCCCTCCATACAGGTGGTCAAGGAGCATCTAAATTAGTAGCAAAGGGGCAACTCCTAAATGCTCCTCCACAGCACCTGAAGCTCTGGATGTTATTTACACAAGGGAAAAACAGTGTAAGTCTTTCTTTCTCTCAGTAGCTAAGGTATGCTCTTTACAAACCAGTGAAAAAAATTTAAATAGGAATATTTGGCACATCAAATACCTAGTCCTTGCTCCCAGTACAAGTAAGAGATGTATCAGTACTCAAGAACATCCTCTCACTAGTGAGAGCTCGTCCCCATAATGCAGCCGAGGAACGGAGCCTTTACACAACCAAGAAGCAGAATTACCTGCACAAGGGCAGGAATACAAATCATATTAGTATTAGTGGTTTCACTAAAGCTATCCATTACAGTCTTATGCAGCATGTGGGTCTTCACTGAAATTAGCTAGAGATGGCCTTATGCTTTCCAGCAGATATGTAGCTGTCCTTTCATATTCCATCTCTGGTTAGGAAATGCAGGTAGCCTGTCTATCTACTTCTGTGAGTATTTCACCTCTCTACCTCACCCTCTTGTCATGCTTGTTTGATGTTTAACATCAGTTGTTTTGTATATGTGAAGATTCCTGATGGAGAATAATACTTATCACCACAAAATTTTCCTTATAAAGGAAAAAGGAAGAGAAAATGTAGAATGTTTGGATATAGCAAGCCCCCCATGCGGAAATTAAAAGAGAAAAAAATATTCTTTAAAAATATATTTTAAATGGTTATTTTCATCTTGCTGATTTCAAAAACAAATAAAATACTTATACATTCAAAATTTTAATACTTTTTAATTGGTAATTCTGCAAACTAAAACAAGAGAGAGTTTCTCCATTCTTTTATTTTTACGTTTTCAATAGCTTTCAGCCCTACAGCCTTTATTTTTTGTTTGTATTTCTTACAGAAAAAGAAGGAAAATTAAAAATGGGACAATGTGAAGCAAAAGGAATTCTTACAAGATATTGTGCTGGGTTTTTTTTCCAGATGAAGAAAGAATTTTGCACCTTTATCATATATTCATTTAATTTACTGTATCTCTCTGGTTGATCTATCTTTGATGTACTGAAGGAAATGAAAAGGGTGGACTTACAACACTAAGTTACATCTGTTAGCTACTCCAGAATACAAGTGTGAATAATTGTGAAATAAAATTTAACAATATATATTTATGAAATCTTCTTGTAGATTATTGTCCTTTCTTCTGATCCAGTAACAATACCAAAAGAAATTCCGTACATTCCCTGCTACTGTAACTACTGTAACCAATACAGTTATGGTGTCACATGCAAGTTAATACCAACGAATTCTCATTTATATTACATAATCAACTTTGGGCACAATGTCATAATTGCTTGGGTTCAGAAGTATGCTTTTATGTAACTTACTTCTTTGAAAAGCATAAATTGCATTCTCATATAAATAACCACTGAATATCCATTAAGGGACTATAGGCAGCTGCATAGTATTCCAAGAAGTTTTAAAATGAGAAAATTGTTTTAGATGGCTTCCATGACTTCATTTGTCATCAGTTTACAAGCAGGTTTGTTGCATAATTAATGTCATCAATTTACAAATGACCTGTAAATTAAATTATATTAATTATTGTTTTAATTACCACAGTATCTACAATCCTTACTTGTAGAACATATTTTTATTGTCTTGGGTACTTTATGAAGACAAATAAATGCTTCTATTTAATTTCTCTCATAACTCTATATGCATTCAGCACACTGCCTGTTTTGTAATTTAAATTGAGGTCCCATTGTCAGTGATTGCTTGCCAGGATTTCCTTCTGGAATACAGATTGCTAAACTGAAATGGAATATGCTGGATCACATTACCACTTCTTCCACCAATTTGTTAATGTAAGCCATCTCACTAAGAGAAGGACACCCTGAGAAAACCTCACTGCTGAAATATTAAGTACTTTCTTTTGAGGGTGCTTATTTGTTTGAAGGGCAGAAAACATATGTATAAATAATACAAATAAACAACAAATGTGTGCAGTGCGACATAGAAGCGTGTTGACCAACATGCTGCTTTGGTCAGAGCACAGATACACATGCCTCAAATTCCTGCTAAATATAGCTCTCTCACACAGGGCACAGCTAAAGCCATGAGCCCAGTTTGGAGAGGGGTCACCCAAAAGCACAGCTTGTTTTATGCAACGCCTGCTTAGACCATTTCCTATGTTCAGACTGAAGTTTGACTGCAGAACACATATTGTCTTGTACAAGAGACCAAGAATAAGGCCAGGCTGCAATGAATGAAATGACTGCTTAATGAGATGTAAGAAACTTCAGCAAATTTCCGTATCTCGACTTACAGCCACTATCGCAGTAACCCAGTAGAGATGAGCTGATTACTGAGTAATATGAGCTGCTGCTTATCTGAAACCTTTTACAAACAGCAGCAGATGATCAACCGAGCACCAGCTTCGTATCTGTGAAACTTCAGGGGAAAAGCTAAATCCAGTCCAAAAGTCCAGGGTGAAATTTCAGATCTGCTGAAGTTTGTGCCAGAATTCCCACTGACAGCTGTGTCTGGGAAGTTCCCCACACCGTACCCTGGCCCCATTACATGTTCATTGTATCACCTTGAACAAAGCACTTTGCTTCTCTCAATAGAGCAGCATGCACTAATACTCACGTGCAGATGAATATCTTTTGAAAATTAATGTCTGTAAAGCACTAGAAAGAGCAAATGACTAATAGAATAAAATCGTCATCTATTATTCAAAATGCAAGAGTTCATTCAGCTGAAATTTTCTTTTCCGTAATAATTCTAATTAGCTCTTCAGCCTGACAGACTTTATACAACTATAATTACATTTTCATACTGGTCTACACTAATGCAGCTGGGCAAAGTGAAAAGTAAGTAAAGATAACCTTTAATTTTCTCCATTGCAAAGGGGGACTAACATCACTTGCCTGTTACATGTAATTGATTTAATTAAATGCAGTTTGACTAAACACTCACCAAACATTGGCTCCTGAGACAACCTGAATCTACCAGTTTTATTTCAGGTAGCATCCTGAAAGCGCTTACTTGCTCCAATCTCCTAAAACTGCTTAGAAGCAACATCTTCCAAGCTAAAAACACCTCTGTTGTATCACCCCAAAATACTGTAGTCCCTCACTTATGCACAAACCTGCAGGAAGGCAGGCAGGCAAGCACACACTCAGCTTCCATCCAGTTACCTCCTCAGCATGTTCTCACTGTCCTCTTCTGTCTGTCCTGCATTCATTTCAGCACATAGATCAGTCAGAAAGGACCCCTGCATGTCTCATTTTGCACAGATTTTTTACAATGTGGCCAGGCTTGCCATCTGGTCTTGCACAGAAGGCACTCAAGAACGAACAAAAGCAGACAGGAAAAGATTAAAAGCTGATTGTAAAAGAAAATTTTAAAAACCTACTGCTATCTAGCCCACAGATAGCCTATCAAATACCTTAGCAGTCAAAACACTCATGGAGAAATGGGAGACACAGCCCAAAGAGGCTGTGGATGCCTCATCCCTGCAGGTATTCAAGGCCAGGTAGGATGGGGCCCTCAGCAGACTGATCTAGTGCTTGGTCTAGTGGTCAGCAACCCTGCCCGCAACAGAGGGGTTGAAACTAGATGATCTTTGAGGTTCCTTCCAACCCGAGCCATTCTATGATTATGTGATAACTTCTATTACATAATTCCTCTTAATTTCTTATCTGGAAAGCCACACCTAAAAAGTGTAGTTTTCAAATCAAGCATTGGGAATAGAAAGAAATCCCTGTTTATGTCTGAGCAAAGCGATTGGTCTTGGTAGATGATGCTAACGATGCACTTGTGTTCCACAGTAGCATGCATCAGCCACTTGCTCTTCATTTTCTGGAGATGTCTGAGCAGCTGACAGTTGCAGGAATTTCAGCCTTAGTTGTCTGTGCCTACAAATGCAGTGAGAGTTCCCCACCATCCCAGTCCATCTTACTGTCACCAGCACAGGAGAATCCAGCCCAGAGGAGCCCACTTGGTGCTGCCAACACAGCTGTCCTTACAAATATTTGTTGCAGAGCAGCTTCATTAACAAATCGGCGATGTTATCTTAAGAAATATATTTTGAAAGCAGGTGGTTCCCTCTATGACATCAGTCTCTATGTAGATCCCTGCAAGTCTTCTAATGGACCATTATCTTTGTATGATGAATTATTCAGTAATTCCAAAAAAAAAAAAAAAAAAAAAAAAAAAGTATGTATGCTAATAAAACAGGTGTTATGTTTCCAGAAAATCATAGCTTGAAGGCTGTTGAAGAAAAAATGGGATTTTAATACAGATCTCCAAAAGTACAAGCATGAGGTAATAGCAGAAGGCTTGAAAGTGTGAGTACAGAATAAGGGCCCCAGGGCTACAAGCACAAACTATTAGTAATAAATTATTGCTCACTACAGGAATGCAACCTTCTGTTTTGCTATTGAGGATAAAAAGGAAACAGAAACAGAACCCAGTGTATGTAAAATATATTGGATATGGTAAAGCTTGTATGTAACACACAATTTGCTGGCTAATGGAGAAAAATAAATGACCTCTTAGAAAACGTATCAAAATAACTCAAAGTGTTCTAAAAGCACAGAAGAAGTCAATGTCACTGTTAACATCGTGCACTTCTCTTTAAGCAACTGGATACCCAGACAGGAAAAACAAAAGGGATAGAAATGCAAAAATTGGTATAGGTCCATTTTAACTTTATTGGGAATGATTCATAGCAATTAGATCATTTGAACTTTAATTGTAGTTATCATTGTAACCAGACTAGTAACTGTCATGAAAGCCCTGGGTGCTTGTGAACTAACTTGTGTGTGTTTGTGTGAATGGAATGATGAGGAAGCATTAGCAGAAAAGATTAAACCGAGAAGATGGTAGACATGAAAGGTATTGCTTGGAAGTCCTTCCCAAAATAATAGGTGTGAGGACTAAATGTTGCTTTGGATGAATGAGAATTGAAACATTCAGAATACAGTCAACTCAGCCTGACCAAGGTCACCAGCACATACTTGTCACATCAATAATGGACAGCTTGGGTCACTTTGACCATATCCCAGAAGGTTATGGCTGCTGGGTGGACAAAGACAGAAGGAGTACGTGTACAGGATAAGAAAGAAGGAGTCCTAAGAGTAACTTTATGACCCCACCTAGGAGAAGCCCATGGCAAAGCAGTACAATTTCACACTTCTGAACAAAGGGTTGCCATCTGGGTCTCTGGCTGGATAGCCTCGAATCACTGTGGGAGTATGGCAGAGACCTTCCTGAGTGGGTAAATGCATCCTATGAATAGCCATCTGCTGTTAATAAGAACAGCTTCATATTATTAGTGATAATGGGTAGGCTTATAACGTGTTCTGATAAACACTGCCTGGGATGAGTACCTCCTTAAACTCAACTCTCTGTCATGGAAAATGGAATTAACAACATAATAACTCTGTGATTAGACTGCTGATACTGCAATTAGATTACCTACAAACTCTTACATCTTTATGTCTTCTACCAGACCCTGGAGGCTTGGCAGTAATTTGGGCACAACAGATGAGACTGAGCATTTCCTACCTGTGCAATGTTTCTTTTCATTCCAGAAGATTTGCTTTCCTGCTTTGTTTAGAACAACTGAAAGACTGGTACTCCCTCATTTTAGTAGCTGAATTTTGCAGGTGTTCATCAAATGCCTCCAGGTTAGAAGTTGTCTGTGAAGCCCCCCTGGACCCTGATGAAGATGTGCTGGATGAAGATCTCAGTGCTTCACTCCCAACCTCTTTTAGTAAGACCGCTTTAGCAGAATTTTAGAATACACCACAGCACTGGCAGTCCCACCGACTTCTCCAGTTACTGTTCTATATAAGACACTTCAACACAAATCATCCAACTCTGACTGCAAGAAATGAACAACCAGGGCCCACCAGACTGTAGTCACCTGGTACTGTGGCATTTATCCTAAAAATTTCTCCTCAGATCTGAAGGACTACAGCTTTGGACTCAAACTCATTCTTACCTCAAGCACTTTAAGCAAAGCAAACTGCCTCTTTCCAGGAGATGACACAGGAGAGCTTCAGGCATCAGGAAGTCAGTCTCTACTCAGAGACTTCAGCTGCCTGTGGGTGGTTTGGAAATGCCCATTCTCTCTGCCTGAAAACAACAGCTCCTGTCATTCTCTGCCACCCCAAATACAAACATCCAGCTCCACCTAGATGTTTTCATCCCTCAGAATTTCCTTTTCCTTTTTTTACTCTTTTATTACTTCTGTCTGACCTCAATCTACAGCAGTAATAGTATGTCTAATTTTTGATAGATTTTTTGAGATTTGTTTAAAAAAAAATCATTTTTGAAAACTGTTAAAACTAAGGGTTTTATTGTATTCAGGTTTTTTTTTGAAAGTTAAAGCATTTTGGCCCAGTTGAGTTTAATTAAAAGATATCTTTCAGTGAAAAGATAATTGATCTGATAGGGAAAAGAAAAAATTTGACGTTATTTGCTCCTGGCAGCACAGATTCTATCGAGTTGTCTCCCATGTTCATACTCTGCCATTATTAAAAAACTTTCATTTCCATTTCTTTTAAATCTCTGAAGCATGACATTTTCAATAGATACCTCCTTTTCCAAACCACTACATCTTGTGTCTGAGCATTTATCTTGCTAAGGAGCTATATTTTTGGAGCAGGAATCCAAAGGGTATGATGAAACACCCAGAGCTGTACAGCTTAGATTTTCAAAAGCAATGCATCTGGCACCCACATATCAATGACAGAGAATAGCACAGCTTTCACATTTTCAAGTTATCTCTGTGATTGATCATGACATACTCTCAAATATGATTTTCAAGATCTGTAAAGCCATCTGGCACCTGGATTTGTCATTTTTTTGATCAATCAGAAAAAAAGGTATGAAAGAGAGAAAGAGAGAGAGAGAAAGATGCTTTCATAGACTTCATAAAGTGTTAATTTAAACCTTAGTCTTTATTCACTCTTTTACGACTGGAATGAAGACTTACAGTTTAACTGCTGCCATTCCAGCAGGAAGCAGTGAAAGTCTTATACTACCAGCTAGCCCAAGTAGCTCATCTCCTTTCCAAAAGGAACAGAATTGAATCATAGAATCATCTAGTCTAACCATCAACCCGTCACTACCATGCCCTCTAACCATATCCCTCTGTGCCACATCGACACATTTCTTGGACACCTCCAAGGACAGTGACTGCACCACTTTGCAGGGCAGCCTGTTCAATGCAGCACTACTCTTTCTGAGAAGAAATTTTTCCAAATACCCAACCTGAACCTCCCCTGGTGCTATTTAAGGCCATTACTTCTCATCGGGTAACAAATAGGTATATACTCACTGATGGTTTACTAAGGATACACAGCATATTTTTAAAAACTTCAGATACTAAATTTTCAGCTTTTTAAGCAATTCATAGGAGGAGGAAGCTGTCATCTTGATCATTAATAAATAGATTGTTTCATATATCGTATATAATCAGCTGTAGGCTTTCTGTCAGAGGTCCTACTACCCTCTCAGTCATCTGTGCAAGCGATTTAACAAATAATCAACATGAGCCCTTCTACAAGCATTCTTACCTGCCCTTCACCAATAAGACTCAGTGGGATGATAGTTTGAATGTCTCTTTACCCAGTCTGCCATCCAAAAAATGTAGAGCACAGTTCAGAGAAAAATAAAAACTGAACTTCAAAAAGGCAGTGAAGAAATGTGTGTGATAAAGCCGATTTTCCTCTCCTCAGCAGAAATTTTCAGAGGTTCTTTTAACAAGCTATTTTCTGAGTAGGTCTGTGTGGGCCCAGAAGAATGCTGGCTACAAAGAGTGATTATTCAGGCACTCAGCTACTAACATGTAAGAAGGTAAAGCTGAATAGCTGTTTGCTTCTTCCACACACTCACAAGGGGAGAGGATGGTATACTTAGGATCTTGTTTTATTTTCTGTGCTTATCTTTAAAAAGCAGCTGTCTTTAAATATTATTTAACTTCAGCTTTCCCAGATGTCAAGAATAGAGTTTAACAATATCAAGGTCATTTTGATCTGGCAGTATTTGGAAGAATAGCTACATTTATTCCAATTAAGTCATTTTATTATTTTTTTTTTTTCCTAACAAAAGAGCTTGTGTGAAGAGCTGTCATTTTACAAACTTGACTTTGTCTCATCAAGAAAAAATATTTTGAGCTTTGCACACTGTATAGTCACTGAGCTGAATAGTCATGCACCATTCCTCAGATATTTCTGAGTGTAGGAAAAAGAATGGGAGTATATTTTCCAAAGTTGACTGTACATTTTGTACCAAGAACAAGTTTAATTACTTTAGCCAAGAAATTCAGGCAGTTTGCAAATTGATTTCTATGCTCTGTTCTGCCTTGGGCTTCATCAGCAGCCCTGTTCAAGGTCTTTCACTATGTCTACACTAAACAATAGTCCATAGCTAACCAGAGCTTCAGTCTTTACTGTGTGTTCACAGATTAACTACATCCACTTGGCATTGTTTTTCTAATCTTTTGTGACAATAACATACCTATTTAGCACATTACTTAACATCTTATTTTAGAAGAACTTTCACTTCTTCCTTTTTTGTCACCTGAATATATATGTCATCTATCAAAGTTCCCACTTGAGTCCAGTCAAGAAGTTCTTCATAACTAGGAAAATAATCCCTTTCAGATTGCTATCATTACCCTAAAGTCAAGTTCTCATTTTGCCCTGCAAGTGATATTTCTGTCAGAACAGAAATACAAATGATGCTGTTTGCTTTCATAATCAGGTTTTCCTTCTGGCTAGCCTTATGTTCTCAGTCTTACATCTCGGTGTCCATTAACACATCTGGGAAATGATATTTTTCTTCCTCCATCTATTTGTTCTTATAAATCACCTGGATTTCTCTCAACCACTGTTCTCTCCACTTTTAGTTTGCAAACTATCTATATCACCTCTAGAGTTCACAACATCTCAAGTAAGCCTCGGGAAAAGCAAGAAAACACTGTGTATCCACATGTTGGACTTCTTGACCAAGAACACTACTAATGCCAGGCTTCTAAACAAGAGTAACCCAGATTTGAGTAAAACCTTGTCAATGTTATATTCTGAAGTATTCTTTAGACTTTATGTGCAAACAACAAAATCTCTATAAATACCATAATCAAAAGGATCATTGCATCATAAAAAGGGATGGTGATTTAATTTTAGTGAACTTAAGTATACATATTGTCTTTTACTTCCTAGTGATATTTTCTTCAGAAGCTTACAGTATAAGAATACAGGTGATGACATGATGGAAAATGTTTTTAATCTAGTAGCAAAGAATACAGATTCGATACATGATTCCTACACGTTTGTTTTTTCACATTGCATCTTCACTTTTCAAACTATTCAAAGGAAGGCACTGATATAATAATCACCTCTTCAGATTAAAGAAATAATTGAGTTATCTTATTGCCAGAACTGCATTTTGGGAGATTTCATAAAGATTTTAATCATCTTAAAACTTATCAAAGCCTCTGTAATAACCAGTAGTAAAGTTGGTACTATCAAGGCTTATTCTAGAAGAAATTCAAGGTGTTTCATGAAGATCCTTAAACTACTCTCATCACTAGGGAAAACCGACTGCCTTCAAGCTGTGCATTAAGTGGCATAACTAATATGGGATGCATTTCCTTCTCTCCTCTTGTCCAGCAGCTTAGCATTTTGATATTTAGAAATACTGTGAAGTCATGGTTACCTTACGCTATATTTTTATACAAGCTAAAGGTGAATATAAATGCCTTGAGCTTCAAACTATAAGTGCTGTATTCTAAGATTCTACAGCCTTTCAAAGAGATTTCTGTTCCTTTTACCTTAGCAGAAGCTGAGCCTGCAGTCTCCTAAAAGTAGATGCAGGAAGAATGTTGCTTGTTTATTGCTGTATACTAAAATGCTAGGATTGGGAAGACCTTCAGATTAAATTGTTCAGGGATTTTTTCTTCACTGTGCACAGTTCTTTACTGAGAATTACTTGCAATAAGTCAAATTTTATCTGAGAATCCAGTGTAAATGGATTTCATTTCTCAGTGTGGCCTTAGCTTTGGAAATAAAAGAAATATATCTTGAATGCCAATTGAACATTATTTCTATCGTTACCAGAAATAGAGAAATACCATTTATCAGCATACTACATTATTTCAGTAAGAGCTTCAGTGAAGAGGTTCAATGAAGAAATTGAATGAATGAACAAGCAACAGACTCAACTTCAAGTTAGAGCTCTGGAAAATAATATTATATATGCATAATCTGTTACCAGCAGAGATTACTTTCTATTTTTCATCCATGTTCTGAAATCTCATGTTATCATTCTTTATCCCAGAGCATAGAAATCCTGCAAGCAATAATAAGAAATCACAAGTATTTCTAATGTTTTGACATCTGTATGCACAAAGCAACATGTAGCCTGATAGCTTCATAATGCCCTGTGAACATCTTCAGAGGTTTATACAACACAGAAGCATATCCAGGCTCACACTAAAATATGAAAAGTTTTAAAACCTTAACACTGTAAGTCCAACTGCAGCCCTTGTAATTTTATTTATGCATGCTTTGTACTAAAGCTTCAGGTTATTTTAAAATTATCTCAAACTGTTTTTTAAGAGAAGAATGTCAGTATACAATTTCTGTCAAATTCTGTTTCTGTCTTTCTCATAGTAGTAGATTTTATGTTCCTTCTCATTAAGTCTGTTTCCTTAGGAAAAAAATAAATAAAGATAAAAAGGTGACTAAGAGTTCAGTCAGTTCAGTCTTGCAAACATTGCCCAGGTGAGGTTTTGATTGCAGCAGAAGCTGCAGGTCAAGGGGAGAGCTCAGCCACTCCAGAAAAACAGACGGTGGAAGTGTCTGCAGGATCAGTCCTCTTATCTGAAATGCCCTTTCTCTAACTTCTAAAGGAAATGTAACAACAGATGTAGTTTATCAAAAAGACAGCAACCTCATGTGGTAATGCCTTACAGCTCCCGTCTCTGATTTTGCATCTGCCCTATCTGTTCAGTCTTGTTTGTTAACTAGCCAGAAGTTGGCACTGAAAAAGTAGTTGGAAAGCTAAGGAAGTGAAACTAGTTATTTTTGGAAGTGACTCAGAAGCTCTCTTGTACCAAGCACTTATTTTTACTCTGCTTTCCAGTAAAGATCCTTGTAGGAAATTACCAGATATAGTAGTAGCTGTTAACTTTCTTTCATTTAAAAGTTTATACCTTTAATTTCAGCAGAAGAAACCAAACACTATGTTTGTTGCAGCTGAATCTGTATTGCTGTTGTACATAGGAAATATTATCTGCTTTGCAGTTCTGAAGTGGACCAGGAATTTTTCATTAAAGTATTTTTTTCCACATAACAAACAGTTTGCTTGAACAAAGTCTTTTAACAGAACATATTTGCTGTTACTCAGTTTTTATCTAAAAGATTCTGTGAATCCAGGATGGACTAAATTGTGGAAACACCAAGATGGACTGACAGAACTGATCTGAAAATGTATGTCTTTGAAAAGCAAGATGCAAGCATACTTCAAGTTTCCTACAGTGCAAATGCACGCTCCATCTACCAGGTAATTAGCTATTTTCAGCTGTCTCTTTCTCAGATATTTTTCAGCATAAGCTTTGAAAGATGATATCCTCAATTAGCTTCTGAAAACAAACTGCCAAAGGCTGAAACCTGCCTTCAGATAAAGTTTTCTTCTGGCCAGAAATGCCAAACACAGACACAGAACATTGTAGAGGTGATATAACGTGCCAGGACTGCTGAAAGAAATAAGCTCAAAGATGCTTAAGTTGAGTCCTTGTGTGGAGGAAGCCCATTTGATGAGTGACCAAGAAGCTCCAGGCAAATTTAGGAGAACATCACTAGTACCTGCCTTTTATCTGAGTGAAGCAGAGACCCATGGCAGCACTGAAGATCACAAACAAGCCAGAAGACTGCAGCTGAAGAGTCTGAACCGAGGAGATGTCATCAGCTCTTATTCTTCTTGCAAAACAAAACAGTTCAGGAAAGCACGTGGTTGCAGATAGATTTGAGGCCATTGTGAGGCATCTTTCTTTGGCTAGAACCTCAAACATTAATCAGAGCACTCAAAATGAAGAGGCCACTGGCATGCTTTCTGTAGAAAGTGTGTGTGTATAACAAAAGGATAATGCTATGTGGGTGGAGGTGAAGTGTCAAGAATTTGCGATCTGCTTTAGCAAACAGAATTTATACTTGTCCCGTTAAAACAAATTAGGTCTTTCTGTAGGCTTCTTATGATTACCCAGGAAAAACGTAGATTTTGTGTCAGTTTTTATGATGTTTTTGAAATAAAGTATAAATAATATGTACTGTGGAATCTTTGCACCTGCCTACTTGAAAAATATGCTTCATTTCATGAAGATTAATTAATGGCACAGAGCCACAAGAAATATGCCTGTTCATATTACAAGCTAAAATTCTAAATGATCGGCTCGTTTGGATCCTCATAGCTGCCTAAGAAATCGATTCAGAAGTTGCTTTTCTCATCCAAGCTCTGCCTGTCTGCCTTAGAGCATATTCATGTGGTTGTTAAAAAGTTATCTCGTAGCTGAGGTACAGATAATGAGCTGGCCAGCTATGGGCTGTTGGGATGCTCAGGCAGGAGGAGTTACAGATTGCACACGGCGTGGGCTCTCTGCCACATCCTGGAGAGCTCACCATACTTCTGTGCAACCCCCATGACCATCCATCACTGGCATGATCCAACCCTGCCCTTCTTTCTGTTAGGTCATGGGCTTCTTTACTTGCCATGTGAATTCCTTTCAGCATCCCCTTATGTGGTATTTGAGGGTGAGTGGTACAGTCTATTCTGTCATACTGATTCTGCTTTACACAAAGGGTTAGTGCATAATTGAAGCAGAAACTAGAAACTGCTTATCCAAAGTCCTGATTTTCTGTCCTGAACAATAGATAGCAAATTCTATCTCTTTTATTCACTCTGGCCCAGTGAGCATTGAAATTATGTAAATGACTTGAAATACTTTTATCAGGAGAAACTCCCTCACTTACTCTGTGCCTAAGGTAATAAGGTACTGTAATTCTCCTGAAAATTAAGAGATCTGAGTTCAGTTCCTGGCTTTGTCATGTTCTCATACACTTCTAGCATCAGCTATGAGGCACTGCCTGAGACACAACGTTGGCAAGATGGAACTCTGGCTGATCCAGCACAGAGTTCTTTATAGTCTCATTCTGATATCTAGTTTAGAGGCCTAAATTTGGAAAGAGTCACAGCTGAGAATGCTAAACAAGGCCTGTTTTCCTGTGGCCCAGTCTCATATGCTTACCACTTATACAGGCCAGGATTTAGACTCTTTTCTAAAGCTGACTTCTCCTGGACATTCCCTCAGGCTGCTCCCTACATTCAAAACTGGTTTGCGTTCTTTGAAAGAGGAAAAAGCCTTAAACGATGTTGAATCTAATTGCAACATCTTCAATTGGCAATGAAATCAGATGTACAAGAGTATCTCTCAATGCTTCATGCATTTCATATCAAAACCAATAAATGGTATGTATGTATATCATTAAATAAATGAATAAGTAAATAATTGCGTTCTGAAGGAGATACTAAGGGCAGTGCTAACCAGTTAACTGAAGCAATATACAATAATGATATTACTGTCAAGGAATATGTCATAAAGAAGTCAATATGATATCCATGTTAATACCTACCAAATTTATTATAACATCCAATTAAGAATCACAGGTCAATATTTTGAGTAGCTAATGATAAAAGTGACATTGGTAATAACACCATCACTTATCAAGATGCGTTAATGTCAGTTTGCTTCTGTCACTGTCAACAGGTAAAACATATAGAGATAATCCACTACATATGTAGCCTTCCCCTCTCTGTCAACATCAACCTAGCATATCAAATTGTTCTAAAAAAAAAAACACTAATCAACATGCTCCGCTTTAGAAAGGTGATATGCTGAAGATATCTAGGAAGCTGATGAATAAATAACAATAATAAAACCTCAAGCACCACAAGCAAGCAAAGATTCTTCCAAATGTAGATATCAGAAAAGACTGACAATGATCGAAGCTGGACATTCTAATCATTTTTAGAATAAAAAAACCCTCCGATTTTAGTACCACAGACACTTAATATGGTAACAGCAATGTAATAGAAATATTTGATTATTTATACAAGACTTTGAAATATTTTTACAGATTTACTCCCAGGAAAATTTTTATAAATAGAAGAACTCAAGGAGGAGAGATGTGTTGCATCTTTCATTATCAATAAATGATACCCAAGTAGCCTTTAGTACAAGTTAGCCTTTAGTACCAACATTCTAGCCTAAGTAATGGTTTTTCAGTCATGATAGCCTTTATAAAATGAAAATATATCACTTAAAGAACCAGTGTGAATTGTTTTTTCTGTGTCTATGTGCCACCTTCAGGAAAGATAGTCCCTAAGTTTTTCAGCTCAAAAAGCAATTGGTATCCTGGGCTAATTCTGGGTAAGTTGTTTACAGTTCTTTGCTGGAACAGGCTGCCCAGAGAGGTTGTGGATGCCCCGTTCCTAGAGGTGTTCAAGGCCAGATTGGATGGGGCCCTGGGCAGCCTAGTCTGGTATTAAATGGGGAGGCTGGTGGTCCTGCATGTGGCAGAGGTGTTGGAGATTCATGATCCTTGAAGTCTCTTCCAACCCTGGCCATTCTGTGATTCTGTGTATGTCTCTAACAAGTTGGAAGTATTCTGAGATACTTCATCTCTATTTAAAGAAGCTCCACAGTGTACCACAGTAGTGGTAATAGATGCTCATATCATAGTCACAAAGCATTGTGTTCATGTGCCATTCGGATGGAAGGGTGCCAATACAGCAATGTACCTGCTGAAATCAATGAATAAATCAGGTTGAAAGAGGTGGGGTAGAAATGCTAGGAACACAGGTTTCTATGTGATTTTTTTTTTATTTTTGGTATTGTTTTCAGTGAAGAAAGAACTTCAAATTTTGTCCAAAATAAGCTTATGAAATAGTTTATGCAAGGTTACATGGAGATCTATTGTTCTTAGAATCATAGAATCACCAAGGTTGGAAAAAGACCTCCAAGATCATCTAGTCCAATCATCCACCTGCTAGTTCCTCACTAAACCACACCCCTCAGTACAATGTGTAAAGCCAGTGAGCAGCCTGGTTAAGAGAAGCATCTGCTTCCTTTCCATGACCCCTCCTCTCTCAGACTACACGTACAGCTTCTCTTCAGGTTGGCTCCATGCAGATGATGTGCTTTCTTTCCTAAGGGCTACTGTCCAGCTTTCTGCTTTCCCTTAAGTAATGTAGATTTTCCCCTCAAAGAACTATGTCCTCTGTGCAAAACAGTCTGCCAAAAAAAGAAGAGAGTGCTGGTTTATCTCTATAAGAATAAACCAGGAAGGAAATCAGATGAATCCTTGGCCATCAGCAATCAGACAGAGTATTTGAATAACTTATATGACTACAAACTGGGTGCACTGCTAGGAATTCAGTGCTATTGTCAATATTTTTGACACATGTCCTGGATTTCAGACCTGACTCTGGCACTTTGTAGCCCTAGGCAAGTCACAATCATGCACTTATCCTCATACAAAAAATATTTGCTTTTTCTCTTGCTGATGCATCCACATAGCAAATATAAGGTATATCAGGTGAGATGTAACCCAATCCTTCTCTATCCTAAAAAGGAGTATCATTGTCTTTGTGTAGACGGTGTGCTCTATGAAATTAATCCTTTTTAAATGAGGAAAGCTACTCTTTCTGTTCACATTTTATCTTACAAGGTGCCTTTTTCTCAATCTGAATTGCTCTGCATTATGATTTTCTAACAGAAATGGAAAACTAATTGAGAACAATCATCTGGCTCCTCTGTTGCTGTAATTACAGTAAATTCTTGCAAGAAATTATGCAGAAATTATGCGCAGTTCCTGCATAATTTTACTGCTTGAATTCATACTCAATGAAGCACTTTATGGAAGTAAGTAATATTCAAGCAATGAGAGTTGGATATTCAGCTTGCTTTCATGAATAAGGAATAGGAAAGTGGTTCACTGTAGTCCCAGTAAAACTTTCACTGATTCTTTGAAGGAAGATAGAGTGACTGGTCTGATATGCAAATACATATTAGCTAAATACTATAATCTCCTTCTGAAAATTACTATCAAGAAAAAAAACATTTATTAATTATACACAATGCACCCCATTAACATTAAGCACTTTCCTTCGTGTTTCTTAAGTCCTTTTTCACAAAACAGAATAGAGTTTCATCAAGAAAATAGATAGTTCCCTTTATCACACATCCAAACCTTTTTGAATATGTGATTGCTCTCCATCTGCAGATGTCATGTCACTTGGCCTTTTTTTTCTTTCCTGACCAGTGTTTACCAGATCATAGCCAACATTCTGAATTCCCAAACAGAGCAAAAAGGGTAGCCATCCAGGGCTATTTTCTTTCACAAGATAATAAAGGAACATACAGGTCAAACCTCACTACAGCAGTAATGCCCAAATGGCAGTGCTCTCTACTAGGAAAGGGTTATGGTTATTACAACATGGAAATTCCAGTACATAAATCTGCATAATTAAAAGTACAAATGGAATGCCTTCCTAATCATTTTATCCTTTATTGTCCAAGTGAGAAACAGCTGGTTAATTTGCCAGGTGTACCAGAAAGAATATTCAGGACATAATACAAAATCTAATTGTGTTATATGAAAGAATGACTGAAGAAAATGTAAGGAAAAAAACATTACAGAAGAAAAAAAATCCTACTATCATTAAATGCTGAAAGTCTCTTTAGAATTTAACCTCCCTGTGCTATCAATCAACCAGAGTGACTGTTAAGAGAATATAACACAGGAGCAGGAATGTTACTGCTTTTTTCTTGGGACTTTGCCCAGATTCCACAGCACATTTTCTCTACATTTTTACATGTACTTCTGGACTCCCTGTATGTGGCTCTGGGCAGCCTGGTCTGGTGGTTGGCGACCCTGCACAAAGCAGGGGGGTTGAAACTAGATGATCATTGCAGTCCTTTTCAACCCAGGCCATTCTATGATTCTATGGTTACACCCTAGAAGTTCTTATTTCCATCCATTGATTCATTGTACCAGAGGCCTAGACAACCTATTCAGGTGCAAGTGTAGCTGTCTAAACTGATGAGAGATTAATCACATCCCACTGACTAGCCATGTAAAATAAATGGGAATTTCTGTATTCACATTTTAGGGAAATTAAAATGAGGCAATTAGAGATCAGACTAAAGCAGTAGCAATGGAAGAGCTGCAGCTTCCACTGGGCCTACCCACTGTCACCTCTGTGATTATTTCAGAAGACCATCAAGCATAAAATGTCATAGAATCATTAAGGTTGGAAAAAAGCCCTAAGATCATCTAGTCCAGCAGTCTGTCTCAAACACTCAGAACTTGCCATCCTTATCTAAAGTTCACAGTGTAGCTCTTAAATAAATTCTAAGAAGCAGTCCAGTCATTTATTTGCAATTTCTGTAATCTCATGGTGGCACCAGAAATTCCTCTGGGAAGGAGTGCTGAAACACCAGAACAACTGAAAAGTGAACGTGAATGTTTTTCTTGTTTGTTTTGAAGAAACAAACGAGCTCAAAAAACAGGAAGGTCCCCCTCTACTCTGCTCTTGGAGGCCCCATCTGTAGTACTGCATCCAGGTCTGGAGCCCCCAGTACAAGAAAGACAGGGAGCTGTTGGAGACGATCCAGAGGAGAGCCATGAAGATGATCAGGGGACTGGAGCACCTCCCCTACAAAGACAGGCTGAGGGAGCTGGGCTTGTTCAGCCTGGAGAAAAGAAGGCTGCGGGGTGACCTCACTGCAGCCTTTCAGTACCTAAAGGGAGCCTACAGACAGGAGGGGAATCAACTCTTTGAAAGGGTAGATAACAACAGGACAAGGGGAAATGGTTTGAAGTTGAGGAAGGGAAAATTTAGATTGAATGTCAGGGAGAAGTTCTTTACAGAGAGAGTGGTGAGGTGCTGGAACAGGCTGCCAGAGAGATTGTGGATACCCCGTCCCTGGAGGTGTTGTAGGCCAGATTGGATGGGAGTCTGGGCAGCCTGGTCCAGTACTGAATGTGGAGGTTGGTGGCCCTGCATGTAGCAGGGGAGTTGGAGATTCATGATCCTTGAGGTCCCTTCCAACCCAGGCCATTCTGTGATTCTGTGAAAACATAGCATAGGAATGCCAGAATGCACTATTAGAAAAAAAAAAAATCATTTGTTGTTGTTAAAGAAGTTGCAAAATTCAGATAAGTCAAATGCTAAAGCTTCTTAAATGCTTATTTATTGGCTCAATCTATAATAGTTTATGTCCTTGGATCAATTTTACTCTCCTATCTTTTCCACTGAGAAACATTTAAAATCAAAATATCATTTCCAATTACCTAAAAGAATCCAGCAGTACAGATTTGGCATCAGGATCAGTAAGGACTTGACTTCAAAAGGGCAACATCAATTGCAAGGCAGTATGTTTGTGCCAGTGTGTGGTATGGCAGCAACAGATTCCTCGGCCGTCAGAGAGATCAAATTTTTGGAACAGACTTGGGATGGCAAGGTCTCAGCTAAAGGGACACATGCTGAGACTCACTATCTCCTGGGTGCAGAGACAAACTCCCCTCTCCCCTGTGCCCTGGGATCATCTCTTAGTCTCCAACACACTATACACCATGTAAGGACAACATTTGCTTTCCACCTTGCTTCAGTTACGAAAGAAAAGAGATTTTTCTATTCACCTTGCCTTGTGTTTTTTCACATTCTATTTTCTTCTCTTACACTGGCTGCTAAACACAAACAAGATAGCATTAATCAAAAAGTTCTTATTGACCTTTCTAAAGGAAGCTTCTTTACAGTCCAAATGGAATACTTTCTTCCCATCATCCATTCTTTTAGGTTATAAACAAATCTCACATAAAGCCTGTGGGCACATCATGATATCAGGCATTAAAAACAGAAATCTAGTCTTAAGCATGTTTAATTCGATGAGATTTCCCTGCCATTTCTTTCTCTGATGTAAGAGCACCTTACCTACCATCTGCCCAGAGGAGCTGAAGGATGTTTTATCTGGTGAGTAATTTCCTAAAGCACAGTAGTTTTCTGAGATTATATCTGTTTCTTCTCCCTTAGTGAATGACTTCAGAATGATATTCATCTGATCAACTGTAAAGATCTCCAAAATAGAAAACTAGATCTGATTTGTATTCTTTTTATATGCAACGGAAAGAAATAGTCACTACTGAGATGCAGCTCATTTTGCACAAAGGTAAATGTCTGAAATTGTGTTAATTATGCTCTGAAATTCTGTTGTAGTTTTTTGGTTGGTTGGTTGGCTTTCTAATTGATTGTAAAATAAACTGAGGATGACTCACTCAGATGTACTTCCTACATATATAAAAGAGGGGGCTTGAAACCTGCCTAAACAACATTAATTGAACAGCTCACACTCAAGATTCCCTGTAGCTTGTGGTACTGAGGGCAAGGCCATGTCTTCTGTAAAATTTGTAGAAAAGGAAATATATATAAACCTCCATTTTCCCTTTGATGCACTGGATTTCTGGTATAAGATTAAAGTTGCCATGAGGCAACACGTGACTATATCATACAATCAAATTTGGAATGGTTTCATAAGGACATAATTCTGTAATGAATCTCATTGCCTCCGGAAGTTCCAAATGCCAAAAAGAAAAGCTGAATTCAGAGATCAAGAAAATACACACACAGCTAATAGATCCTACAATTTAAATTAAGGCTGGGAAGAACATGAAGGTGCAGAAATATGTTTCCTCATGCCTTTTTTCCTTAAGTATGAACTGCAGGAATCAGTCAAGGACAGCATACTGGGCTAAATGGACTTTAAATTAAGCCACTATTTTCTTTCTTAATATCTGACATTCTAATATTGACAACACTTTTCTTATGGCAGAGAGTCAAGCAAAGAATGTTAAAACCACACCTCATACATAACATAATTTCTAGAATTACCAAACACTGGCTAAGCCTTACTTTCACACCAAGAAACACATCCAAAACACAAAATGCAAGCTGTTACCCCACCTGCTCTTACAGTCCAACTTCAAAATATTTGTGCTTGGCTCAACTCTATACCCAATGCATTATTTTGGAACACATATTTACTGGTAAGGACAGTTACTGTAGGAGCCAAACATGTCCTTGATATTAACCATTCTGTTTGTCATCAATATGAGTCATCAGCAGCAGTCTCATCTTCCATCTTCATGGTCAAAGTTGAAAAATTACTAAGAATAGCAGCAGAACTTGAATGCAGAGTGCTTTTCTGGGGAACACAACACTGGGACTCTGACTAATGCTGCTAATTGAATTTCTACCTCCATCTTAGAGGAAGAAACAAACTGTGGGAGGTAATATAAAATAAGGTTTTTATAACGCTTATTTTTACTGTGTAATTCCTGTGACATATGTAATCATTACACAAAACCCATTTGCAAATCTGCAATTTTTTTCCACAGAACTAACCACATGGAGGTAAAAATCTGGAACCTGGTGATGAGCTATCATCACAACACAAAATAGCACATAATCTCTGGTGAAACTCCTTAACTTGCTTCTGATAATAAGATACTTCATTTATGGAATAAGACTTTTTCTCTTCCCCCCCAAAAGCTTTTCAATTAGCCATCAGATTAACTACTCTATTTCAGCAGTGACTGTTCCTACGTGTAACCAAGTCTGAACACTTATGAAAAAATGAATGAAATGGACATGCTGCACTTTTCACATCAAAGACTTTTCTAAAATGACTGAGAAAAGTCAGTTAGATAAGAAAATTTGCCACATTAGTTAAGGCAGACTCTCTTTAAACTTTTCTATCAGCTCTGAAAAAAATATGTATAAAAAAGAAAAATCTGAATAAGTATCATAATCCTGAACATACCCTGTGCTTAGTAATCCAGATAGCAACGATTACTCTCATCTTCCCCTTCTCTGGAGATATTCAAGACCTGCCTGGATGCCTACCTGTGCAGCCTGCTATAGGAGGCCTGCTTTGCAGGAGGGTTGGACTGAATGATCTCTGGAGGTCCCTTTCAGCCCCTACAACTCTGTGATTCTGTGATGTTCAATATAATTGATGCAAATTAATTATCACTTCAGAACTGGTTAGATAAAGACACACACGTACCAAAAATGCTCAAATGCTGCTATAAACAAGAACAAGTTACAGCATTTTTTAAGAAAATCCTTCAAAACACAACCAAAGTTTGTTGTTTTTTTTTTTTTTTTTTTTAATAATAGCTTTTCACTGAGCAGCCCAATGTGTGTAGAGGGCCCAAAAGAACAGACAGCACCAGGAGCGGTGAGTGTTTCAGTAAGCAGCTGGCAGGTTAGGGTAAAGCTGTGTTTGATAGTGGTAAGCTCTGGAAATAACATTTTAAACATTGACGTTGTTATTGTCTTTTGTTTATTTTTAATCAAAACAGAACAGAACTGTTTCAGCTGCTTCAGCTGCATTTGTAGAAAGGGAGCCACACAAAGCTGAACACTCATAACAGTGAGAATCCCTTTTCTAGCAGCACATGCAGTCAGCGCTTTCATTCATCTCTGCATTAACAACCAATCACACAGTGCCTGCAACAATCATTGCCACAGAGTTATCAAATTTTTCAGCTGCAAATCCTGATCCCTACAGAGATTAAATCACAGAAGCAACCCAAACAAAATCAGTGGAGTGCAGCTAATGAAGCGTGTACACAGATCTGCACAAAGTCAGAGCCCTGAGTATTTATCAGGCACCAAATGGGCTAATAACCAGATGTCGAAAGAAAGCACAAGTAAAAAGAAAGAAAACAGCACCACCATATATATATATCTATATATACATGTGTGTGAGAAATGAAAGACAAATACCAATAAACTTTTGTTAATATAAATGACAGAAGACAACTGAAAGGAAAATAAAAGAATCAAACTGTAACCATGGAAGGTCCCACAGACAAAGAGGTCAACTGAAAACTCTAGTTTATGTTATTTGATATTATTCCAGGCTTATTAGTGCTGACAAGAAAGCAAGGCTGTCTCTAGAACAAACTGCTGGACTGAAAAGAGGTACAAAGCTTCATAAGGATGATCATGCAAAGCTGCCCCACACGTCAGGTGTGAGTTGTGCCGAGGGACACGAGCCCTCGGAGCACGTCAGGAGAAACAGAAAAGTCAACAAAATCCACAGCATATTGCCTGATGCTGCTGAGTGAGAAGGAAGCCTGAGAGAACTGAGAGAACAGCAGCAGAGGAGGATGGTCTGATGCCATATAATTGTTAACCATGGAAATAATAATAGTGAAATAAATCAAGCAAAGAGCTGAAGCCTTCTTGCTTGAAGGTATGATGTACCATCGCTGGCTTCCTGAGTAGAAGAAATACATCTCCTCCTTATACAGCCACTGTGGGACATAAGTCTTCTTTATAACTATCCACATCTGTTTATATAGATCAAAATAAAACAATTCGGGTAAGACTGAGTAACAAGTGCTATCAAGTGTGTTATACAGAAGTGCTAGGGGGAAGGGAGGGAAATCTTGTTTACAGTTCAGCTAGGCTCAGGCACGATAGTCAATGGAAAAACCTGTTTGAGTGGAAGGAAAAGAGCTGTCCCCAAGATCAACCCCCTGGAAAGCTGTGCTGATGAAGTCAGAAAGCAAATCCTCACACATCCAACAGTCTGAAGAGTTTGGTCTCCTTGCTGACATCCAAGACCCTGCTACATGCGAAAATGCAGGTGGCTACACTTCACAACTAAAATTTTACTTGGAAGAGGCTTATGTAAGTGTTTAGAGAGGGATTAACAGATGTTAGGAGAACTCTTAAATGATAGGTTGTTACGAACGCATTAGCAGAAGGAGTTTCTACAGGCTTACAAGCTACCTACAGGCATTCTGGCAAGTAATCTGTGAATTCTGCAAATTTATTCACAAAAAGAGAGATAAAACTTAGTATTAGATGTAAATGATGTAGTATTAGATCAATAAAATGCAGTCATTCACTTCACACTCCAGTGAAAAGAATAAGAATTTGGGAGAGCCCATCAGATTCATGATTTTCTGCTCTTGTTCTTTTTCCCCATGTTTCTTGAACTTTTTTCTTCACATTTAGTTCTCTACTATTTAATTTTATTCCTTTTATTTATTTAACCCATCATCTCTTTTACTGTTTTTATTCATTTTTAGTATTCATTCACTTTTTTTCCCCTTTCCTTCATTTCTCCCATTTCAGACTTCTATCAGTTTTTCCACCACCTTCTCACATGGACTTTTAGGGCTCCCAACCTCTCCGTTCTTGCAATCAGCTTTCTTCCCAAGCTTTTTCTAATGTCTACAGCTGCAATGCTAGAATGTTTGTATTGCAACCAGAGCAATTCAGTCACTACCGCTACAGTTTTTGCATCTTGCTGCAGCACTGCCAACTACATAGATGCCTCTCAGGCCCATCTCAGTAGTTTTCCCTGTAGCACACCGTTCACTAGCCCACTGCACCATGAAATACCTAAGTTCTGAAGTTCCCACCAAGAGCAGTTTAGCTTAGTCAAAATAGCACTTATGCCTCAGAAGTGGTCATAGGTTCAAATTTCAGCACTGCTTCCTCCTTTCATTGTGCTGTACGTTGCAGTACCTGGAAAGTCATGTATACCTAAATGTAGGACAATGATGTCCTACTACTACTGCTTGTCTAAAGGAGCTAATGCCTTGGCCCAGCTGAATATCAAAGTGCTCCTTTGATGCCCAAAGCCAGCTCGTGATTTAATAATCAAGTGTTACATGCTCACATTTCCTGATCAGGAACACTCTGATGCTGCATTGCAAAGCTAGGTGTTGCTGAGCACACCCAGAAGCCAGAGGTATTTCTCACTTTTTTTATGGCATTGCTGTTCAGCAAGAGAAGGACAGAGCTGGATGAAGCATTGCACTGATGGATCAGAAATGTAAACTTAGCACATGAGAATAAAATGAAACAACTTTGAAAATAACAGGCGACTACAAATAACCGTCCCTGAGAACTAAATGGTTGTTCTGTGTCTATTTTTAAATGTGAAAAAGTAGATTTCAGTTTGTTTGTGAGTTAGTAGCTCCAAATATCATTAAGCATTAATAGCATGATACCTTACTGGTCATTACAACCTTTTTCTAAACAACTGATGTTAACACACAGCTAACAAGCATAAATATACTTTACGATGACTGTTCTGTCAGATATGTTCCTTGAGCACGAAAGCAATAACAAGGAAATCTTAGCTAAATCTTAAATTTATGATGCAATTTAACATTTAAAACTTCATTAAAAGTGCTTCAAAACATAATAACATGTTAGTACACGTAAGTGCATTACATGGGAATGGCTTGCTTATAAAATCCACACATTTAAACATGCATTTAATTAGACAATTAATTGGATGTTCAGTCAGGAATTCAAAGAAAAAAGTGAACTGATCGCAGTCTTCTAAAGATTACTTCAAGATCATATAAAGTAGGGTTCTTTATACGTATTTTCAATAGGAGCTTAAAATAAACATCTGAAATTGACTTGAATGACATTTATAAAGAATTCAGATGAAGAAGTGAGAGTACAATAGCTTGTGCTCTGAGACGAGTAGTCATTGGTTACATATTTGCTCTTAACCTTGAGCTAAGAAGCCCTGATGTAGATGATTCATGGGTGAAATTGCACAATACATCATATAAAATTGCAATATTAGTGATCCTTACGAAGATGCAAAGATAATTACTATTTTACTACAACACAAAGATTTTGCATTTCCACTGCTTTCCAAACTGAAAACATTTTCAATCTTGAATATTATCTGACAGTTCACTCCAAGATCAATAAGCTTGAGCACTAAAACTTCCCTCAAAATTCCCACCTAATCCTGATAAAAAGCAAATATGGCTGGGACATGCATCAGAAAGGCAAGATTTTTTCAGCCACACTCGGAGCAAGTCATGGTCCCTTCTTTTGAGCACAAAAAACGTTGTGCTGAACATAGAAACACCTAATTGTACTTCAAAATATCTCTGGATTCAGCTATGAAAAGGAAAACTGGCTTTCAAAACAGATTGTCAGCTCTGTTTGCACATCCTTCCACAAATACTTCCATTATCTGCTTAGATGAATACAAAAAAATATATGTTCTTTATGGCTTGGTGCCTGTTCTGTTCTTCTGCAGTAAGGACATATTACATTCTTACACCACACAAATCATCACTTTGTCTAACATAGTTAAAATTCATGAAGACATAGATATACAAGTAACCACAGATTTACTGGAAAATGATCAGTGCCTCAGAATGGGTTACCTGCTTTGAAAAGGACTTAAATCTCTTTGGGGTCATTGACTTAACCACCGAAAGCATTCACATGCAATGAATATTTGATATATCCTTGCATTACATAGAAGCTGCTGCATAACTATTTAGAAGTTGTGCCTTCTCACAGACATTACAATTAAGATAGCTACAATCCATTGACGATGATATATCTCTGCACTTAGGAAGAAGACAAACAGCTACAGAGCTGAGCTACAGCTTGCCTGAGATATCTCTGAGATTGATTACCCACTACTCACATTCCATGCAAATGACATTATTTTAGAGAACATTATCCAATTGGAACAAGTTGTTTTTGTTTAGCTCTAAATGAAGACGACCAAAATACTTTAACCTTCTCCTGCATCATTAATGAGGACATATTTAAATCTGTAATATTTTGTAGCTCTTGTTTTGTTTGTTGTATATTGTAGATTTCTTGTAAAACACCACTTGTCTATGAAATTGCTTATTGTTAGTATTAATTTTCCTGTGTTCTGCTTATACTGCAGAGACCACCGTGAAATCCATTTCCACGACACTCACACCTGCAGTACTCAAGCCCTTCACAGCATTCCCACGGAGCCAAGTGGTGTAATTATTGCAATCAGGCAAATAACTACATAATGCCTACTATCCACATGTTTTGAAACAGCTCAACCTTGTCTCTAGTTTAGGGGCCTTGACCATGACCCTTCCAGCAGTGGATAATTTCTCAGAGCACCTTGCTGTGCATAGAGACATTTTCCCAACTCATCCCTTCGATTGGCATCCCGTGGGAGGGTGGAAATGTCACTGTTCCTTTTCTTTTGACATCACAGCCACTTGGCCTGCGTTTTCAGCATTTGACTGGAAGCACATGCTCTGAAAAATGTAAAAAACATTCAGCTGGAAATAGAAGGATGATATATTAAGTTTCATTTTACTGCATTTTATTTATAAAATTAGTGAAGACAATCATGGTTTTGTTTTGATCACATCATATCCTGATGTAGCTGTTGGATGCAATTCCTAAGTAGAACCGTTGTTTGAGAATAAAGAAATAGTCTGTAATCCTGTTACCAACTTTTGTGTCATAACATTTAGGAATAAAGGAAAGGGAAAATTAAATTTGCTCAGATAATCCTAATTTTCAAACCCTAAAGTGCAATTTTTTTCAGTAGTGGATTTTTAGAAGCTATAAATACAAGAGCTCCTAAAAACGCCAGGCAATTTATTGTATGATGCAGCATTGAGTCACCGCAAGTCATTGGCAAGGTTGGCAACCTTGACCCCCTCAGCCCTGACTTCTGCTCCTTAGGAGCAGGGGAAGAACTGTAGTTTAACTTGGCTACAGAAATAATTTATCATTGCAGTCCCTCAGCACATAGGCTTATAGACTTTCTGTCCCAGAAAAAACACTATAAACCAACCCACCCTGCAACAAATAACCAAAGCCCCTAACTTTTCTTGTTATATATATAATGTATATAATATATATATAATACCAGTGTCTGTTTACCTAATGGATTGCAAATAACAGAACTAGAATGAAAACTGCTCTATTTTCAATTGATATCAGCTTCCTAACATCACTGAAAATTTTATCCATCAAAGAAAAGGGGGAAAACTTATAACCTTTTCCCTGCTGGGACTTTAAAGACAAATACTAATCTGCATTTTGCTATTCTTTTCTCAGAGTGACAGGGAGAACACAGTTTTGGCTCAGATGTCTTACCAGGAATTACCATCTCTTCGCCTGATTATCACTTAATTCTGGCATTTGATCTGGATGTATTTCAAGATGCACTTAAGAAATATTAAACGGCACAGCTCTTGCTTGAAGCTGAAAATCTAATTTATTTTTCTAGATTCTTATTATATAAAATCACCACCAACAGAGATATTTAAGTAGCAGTAAAGTGGCGATGTGCTGTCAGTAAATTTTTATGAGACATATAAAACCACTACAAAAACAATTTAAAATTCATTGAACATGGAAAGAAATTCTGATAGCTGTTTCCAAAAGTCTCAATTGTAAGTGGCTCAAGTGAATCCAATTTGTTTATTTCACATCATTTAAGAATAAAGCATTTCAAAATCCCTATCATTTTTCCCTTGTTTGATTTCCAAACTTTCATTATGATTAACATAGAAAACATGAAATAGAAAAGATAGAGTGCTATAGATCCAATTTCTGTCTCATGGAGACAAATAGTTTGGTGAGACAAATAGTTTGTTTTTTTTTTTTAGTTTAGTAAATATGTTCTGGAGCACCAATATATTCGTTTATAATTCAAGATACGGAAATCTTCAACCTATTGCCTTGCACTTTTCAAGATACTGAACAAGCTAAAAGCTGTTGAGCAAAATAAATGTTTCATGTAAATTCAAAAAAATCTGCTTTTATCCCTTTTCTTCAAAAATGGATACTCACCAGCTGAATCTATATTTAATTAATCCTATTAAGCCTACTGGGTAGTTACAAATGTAGCAAAAATGCCATCAGAAAGTATCTTGCAGCCTGTACTGCATGTTACCATCAATTGTGTGGAAAACCTACCAATCAACTCTCAAGAATGAAATATGTAATGCAGAAAGGTGTTCGGTGTGACCATCATATGGAAACAAGATCAATCTTGTCATAAAATAACATAGTCAGATTGATCTATCAACAAGGTTGCCACCACAAAAAAAAAAAAGATGTAGATTTACTGCTGGAGTAGACATTTGATAATTCAGCTATCTCATGGGAATCATGTAAGTAATAATAATAAGTAAATTAAATGCAATAACATTTAGATATGAACAACAAGTTCTTATGAAAACTCGGAAGCACAATGGAAAGCCTGCATCAAGGCAGGTGTGCAGATTTGGCCATGCAATAATGTTCTGCACGGCGGTGTTGCAATAACCCTCGACATCCCAAAACATTCCTGTGACTTTCTGTAGCCCAAGAAAAAGATCCTATCATGACGCGTCCTACAGCAGGCTTTCAGAAGACCACCCAGGAAAGAAAAGCTGCAGTTCTGCTCCATTGATACAAAAGAATACAGGCAGTAAGGATAACACTTACCTCCAACATAAAATAAACAGCAATCAAAGGTTTTAGATGGTGTTAGGAAATGAGGTCTACCAGCACAGCACCATTTATTATCTTCTTAGGAAACAATTACTTTCATAATCACAAGGCAGAGGGAAGGAGAGCGGAAAGGGAAAGGCAGAGGGAAAGGGAAAGAAATTGGAAAGTCTCTATTGTCTTCTCTGGAGAAGATTTTTGATGAAATGTCCTGAAAAAGTTAATTCATTCTTTTTTGGAAAAATACCTATGCAGCCACTGCATCAGTGTTGCCACAGCAATGGAATTATTTCAAAAACAAGCAGAAGAACAGATGTCCTGAGGTTTTGATAACTGTCCTTCAGAATAATCTGGTGTTATTTTCTGGGCATACTGCTTAAGGTGTTTAGACTAAATGTTTGAAGTACATTTAGGGAACTTATTTTGAGAAGTAGTCATTAATAGCCATTAATGTAATGCTGTATTCAGAAAGGACAATATGAAACATATTGAAATATTATGCCTTTCATAGTTGATCCAAAGCAATCATGGAAACACATTATTGCTGGTCTGCTGGTTGCCCCAAAATATGGGATGGACTTGTTTTAAGGTCCATCTTCTTTCGCCCTTTCTCATGACTCACTTGTTCCCTTTTATTCCATTCATTGTCAAGTTGTTCTTTTTCCAAGAATTAACATCAAAGTAACAGATTTAATGCCAGTGGTATATTATTGAGTGCTTTCAGAATTTAAAGGTTAGTGAACTGAAAGCAGTAACTTTTTTTATTTTTTGGAAGAGACAGGACTCCTTAATGATGAGTATGGTCTCATCATGTATCGATGTTAAATGTGTTAAAGGTGCCTTGTAGATGGAGAAAGTTGTTATCATGTTTCCTGCGAAACACAGTAGTGCCACTTCAAAATAGAAGAATTCAAGAAATGTTGTTTGGGAGATAGTTTAAGGGATGACTCAGTCCAGCATCCATCTCAAAGCAAGACTAATGCCATAACAAAGCCTAGTCAGCCATATCTTCACCCAGTCGAATCCTGAAATCCTCACAGGATGGACAGACCACAAATTCCATGGTTCTTCTTATGCTGTGTGGTCCTTCTAACAAAGCAGCTCCTCCTAGCATCCATCCTGAATGTCAAAGCTAGCAGAAGCAGTGAACAGCAAACATTTCCCATGTATCACCCACAACTCAATTCCATTTTCCTGAGGGATATCTTCAGAAAACTCCTTATTTTTGTCAATAACAGTCTCTATATTCAAACTAATATCTGGAAACAAGATTCAAGCAAGGACCAAGCCAAACTTAACCACAGATCAATCTTTCAGTGGCACTGAATACAAGAGTTTGAGTATCAAGAAACCTTTTTCCAGAACTGATTTAATCCATAAGCACAGACTGCACTTCAGTGCTGATGCTTCTCTTTTTGCTGCCTTCCTCAAAATGCAGTCATTTGAATTGCAGCAGCTGATGCAGCTGCTACAGGGGCTCATACTTCACTTCAAAAAGTTAAAATACACAAAGGTTATTTGTTCCTAAAAAGCCTCTTTCATCATCACATTGAAGTCTCTGCAGGAATCTGCTCCCTCTCCTCCTGAATCTCTGCATGAGATTGCACAGTACTATTTCATAGAACCTCCAGCCAAAAATGCACTGGCGACACCTCTTCAAGATAACTTTTTCCACTGAAGCATCCAAAGCCCACTTCATGTATTCTAGCAATGCCTCTGCACAATTGGCATTAGATTAAGGAAAAGGTAATGTAAACTGAAGTTTGAGAGCTAAGTGTGAGGGATTAGAGCAGAGGCTAGACCAGCAGTCAGTGCTTCTCACTTGCTTTGGTCCTGGGAAATGTCACATCAGTAGTGATAAAAATATGCTGATACTTGCAGCCTTCAAGTTTAGTTTTTCCTCCATGGTGATCACCTGCTAGAGCAATCCTCACATCTGCAGCAACACCACACCTCTCATCAGGAAACACTGATGCTGTAGCTGAAGTGCAGTCTCAGCCTTCTCATTATACCTGCACACTGAGAGGAGATTGCTGATGTACTAGGATCTTATTGGTCTCTTTCTGCAAAGCCACAGCAAAGCCTCAGTCCTGCTCTTCAAAGCACAGAGATATTTGAAAATGCCTCCCACGGCCCTCCCTTACAGTAGAGGCTGCTGAAATCTGACACATGGCAGCACAGAACACCGTAAGGATGATGGTTCACTCTACTGAACTTGGCTGCATGACAGAAACTACAAGAGGAGGTCACAAATTACCTATAGAGCAAGAAACAAAAGGAATTATTTAAATTTATAAACATATTAAACTTTCTCTGGCTAAGCAGTTCATTCCCATTTGGGTCCCTTTAAGTTGTAAACCTCAGGAAATGGATCATCCCCTTGGAGGAGTCTGTACCAGAGCACTTCCACAGAGATTATTTGACCTTGGCAGGGATTTAATCACTTGTTGCTAATGATGTAAAAATACCAGTTGTTTGATGTGTTTGATCCACACTGTCTCATCCTGTTTGAGGTGTCTCTACACATTTTTTTATAGAAAGCAAATGATAGTTTTCTGAATTAAGTCTTGCAGTCCTTTCTTAGAGTACATGCTGACATCCAAAAGCATATCTTATTGCCCTTTCAAGCATTAGTTTCAGGCATCTACTTGGTTTAATTTATTTCCTCTACATTATTATCTTTACTTTATCAATATTTAATGAATCAAGAAAGTAAAAACAACAACAACAAAAAATAACTGATGATGCATACTAAAGTATAAAGACTGAATGTTCCCTGTTACCATACCAATATACATATTATTTTAAATGCAATACTAAACATGCTACATTTTAATGAAGAGAGGTGAGATCAAACAGGAAACAGACAAGTGTGAAATATAATTAAAATCTTTTCAAATAACAGATGCAATATGCATTAATGCAGGAGGACTTCTGAATGTAAACAGACTATTTCGAGCTAAGCTGTCAATCCAATATGGAAATGCTAGAATTATTCTGTCTTTTTGAGCTCTTCTAATAACAAAAACTATAAAAAGGAAAATTCAGTTCATCTGCTTAAACCAATCTATTTGACAGTGAGTCATTCCATTTTCCTGTCACAAAACAGGACATCCATTATCTTCCATTTCCACAGCTGGCTCAACACTAAGAATCTCTTCTGGATTCTGGCTGACAGAGAATTTTTCTCCAGGAAGCAAGGACAAGAACTATTTAACAAGATATTTCACAAATATTATGTGAAATAGCCTGAAGCAGTAGAGAATTTCATATTATTTGTCTCATCCACAGAAAGTAGTGAATATAAAGCTACAATACTAGTTAATAAAACTGTCTGTAAGGTTAAATAGGTGCTGTCGTGGTTTTGTGTTTTTTGGTTTTCAATATTCCACATCATAATATCATGTAGTGCACTAGGAGCTGAAGTGTTAATGCTCCAATTCTGGGTACCTGTCTCTGTACATCATGGAAGTCATGGGGTCTGGCCCTTCCGTGTGCAGCATTCTCTTATTGCCTTGCAGTGGGTGCTGGAGGGTGCTTTCCTAGCCATATAAAGCTTTTCAGGTTTGACTCAGTCTCAGGAACTCTCTCTCTGCTATTTTATTTGATTTATTAGTCTCAATTTCAATTAGATTGTATTATATTGTGTTATCTTGCATTCTGATATCATAGTTAGTAAAATAAGTTTTCCTCCATAGATCATTGCTGCTTTTTTTTTTCCTTCTTTGAGCCCAGCTCCCATCTCCCTATCCCTTTTCCCTTTTCATTCCCATTTTGTGGGACCAAGGGAAGGCCAGGGGCCTACTGCCCCCCTGTCATGGGCATAGATTGATCTAGTTAACTCTGTGACAAGCGCTATATCTTGAGCATCAGCTAGTAGCTATTTAATGGAAAATCTGCAATCAGAATATTTTCAGGATGATACAGACTGGATTAGGTCTTTGTTCTTTTGTAAGCAGGTAGAAATATTTCTTACAAAGTATATAAAACCAAGGTTTGTCTTACATGCACACAAACATACACAGAATCATAGAATGGTTTCTGTTGGAAGGGACCTTTAAGATCATCTGGTTCCAACCCCATGCTCTAGGCATGGACACCTCCCACTAGACCAGGTTTCTCAAAGCCCCATCCAGCCTGGCCTCGAATGCTTCCAGGGAGGGGGCATCCACATCCTCTTGTTCCTGTGTCTCATCACCTTCACAGTAAATAATTTCTTTCTGCTATCTAGTCTAAATCTACCGTCTTCCAGCTTAAAACCATTTCCCCTTGGCCTGTCGTTACCAGCTTTTGTAAAAAATCCTTCCCCATCTTCCCTGTAGGCCCCTTTAAGTACTGGAAAGCCATTATTAGGTTCTCCCTAACTCTTCTCTCCTCTAGGCTGAAGAGGCCCAGGTCTCTCAGCCTGTCCTTGTATTTGGAGAGGTGTTCCAGCCCTCTGACCATATTTCTGGCCCTCCTCTGGACCTGCTCCAACATCTCAGTGTCCTTCTTGCATTGGGGGCCCCAGAACTGGATGCAGTACTCCGAGTGGAGTCTCACAGGTGCAGAGTAGAGAGGCAGAATCACCTCCCTCAACCTTCTGGTCACAAAACTATAACACTGCAAAAATAACTAGGATGTTGTAAGATAGATCATATGGCTATAGCGTTGAAATGGCTGGATAGGAGATCCTCAGAAAGACAGCTAAGGAAGATAAGAAGGAAAGGATTCTTCCATGTGAAGGAGTAGTTTGGATGTGGGAAGCTCATGAATGGTAGGACAACAGTGCTTGGCAAGAGCTTGTGGGTCAGGATCAGTGGAGAGGCCAACAAGGGTGACAGTGGGGTACTATGCTACAGACAGCACAGCTGAAGCAAAGAAGTGGTTACAAGGGATTACCCTTCTGTATTTGGCACTCACTATATATGGACTTTCCAGTAGTAGACAGACTTTGATGAATGGAAGCAAGTTCAGTGGAGACCACTAAAACAGTGGGGGTTGGAGATTTTTCCACATAAGGAGAGCTAGTTTTGTTCAGACTCACAAAGAGATGTCTTCGGGGGCACCTAATAGCAATTCCAGTGCTGTGGAGATTACTGAGAAGATGGAACTAGGGATCTTTACAGCAGTGATGGCAGGAGAAAACACAAAGAGACATAAATTGAAATGAGAGATTTTGAAAAAAAGTTTTTTCCCCTAAGAATGGCCCAGCAGTGGAGCAGGCTGCTGAGAGAGTCTGTGCCACCTCCAACCTTGCAAGTTTTCAACTTAAACTTTCAACAACCTTGTAAGTTTCAACCCAACTGGATAAAGTCCTGAGAAACCTGGCCTGACTCCATAGCTGCTTTAAGCAGGAGGTTGGGTAGAGACTTCCTGAAGCCCCTCCACACCTGAGTTATCCTATGTTCCTATGACACATGAAAAACACATAAACTGTCATCCAGTTATACATATGTAAATTATCACCCAGTTTACAGGATATAAGAATGAAAACAAACACTCCACAGTGCCTATGTTAAATACCTAAAGCATTTGTCATATTGAAGTTAAATAAGAGAACAGATATCAGAAACATGTACATATAGTATCTGTATCACAAACTGACACTGTGATGCCATGCAGAGTTCAAATATTGAACTGGTATGCATGTAACAGACAGAAGAGGGAAGAATCAATAAAAGCCCAGGAGGTGCAAAACGAGGAAAAACATTGGGACAAAGTGAAATCTGTCTGTCAATCTTCATGAAAAGTGTTAAGACTAAACAGGCAAGGTGAACAGTAGAGAAAGGGGATGGAGGCAAGGATGGGACTGGCTGATAGGAGATTGAGGCACAGAAGGGATGGGCATCAAGCCAGGGCAGTCCTCTGCTGCCAGCACAGAGCCATGACAGCCATCAAGATGGCTCGGGTCTGTGGGATTCCTCTTTACTTCAGTTTGCCTCTCTCTGAATTAGTAAATGATGCCCACAAAGTCATCAGAAGATTGATGCATGCTTCCTGCATCAGGATGCAACCTGCAGTTAGGTAATACTGTTATCTAATTACACTGCCATGCATTCTCCCCATACGAGCTAAAACAAGATTTTTGAGGTTTCTTTGAATGTTTTCCTGAAGCTTTTGTGAGTTTTGTAGCTGCTTTTACTTACGAAGACTTTTCCTTATATTTTACATATCAACCACACACACAAAGTCTTTGTCCAAAATGTTAATGTATTGATAAAAAAAAATACAAGTAAAACATAATATTCATACTGTGAATTCAAATCGAAGCTTCAGCAGCTCTCTTTCAGATACTTCTTAAAAAAGAAAAGGTATTTTAAGGCCAAGTCCTTATTTCGTTTCAGCACTTCCCGGATCTCATACCCAATGTACCCTATTTAAAATTGTTGGCTAACACACAAGTTTTCAAAGTCTCACTTGAACAAGGCCAGTGGAGACGAACATCACGATTAAACAAAAGCAACCATCGTCCCACTACAAACCCAAACCAATCCAACACCACCACTGTCTAAGGTAAGTGCTAAAAAATTCAGTGCTAATTTGTTTTTCAACAAGAATAATGGCCATCTTTCTTCACAGCTGTGCCAAGTCAATGAAGAAATGCCCTTTTCATGACATCAAAAAAATAACCTTGTTTAAGCAAGGCGCATTATACACTGTGTTTCAAGCCTACTCTCATTACCAACAAACTGTGTTTTGACTGTTTTCACTTTCTCTTAATAACTTATTTTGGTCACACTTCATTTCAGTAAGCTCCCAAGGAAGACAAACAATTTCCTCTTTCATTTATTGACTTAAAGTTGTGAAAAGTAATGTGCAAAGACATGAAATAGTCCTTCAAAACAATACAAGAAAACTACAGTCACTGTTGAAGTAGAAGGCAATCTTTGCACTTCACATGCACCTCACAAAATGCATTGACAAGTTTCCATAATTTTCACAGAAATGTCTCATCATAATTAATTTAAAATACAGAATTAAGTTTTAATCTTCAAGGTCACTGGTTAAAGGAAGAAGGAATATATTTCTATACGTACCAGAGCTGATCGGCTTTTCTTTCTTATCATTAAATTAGGAAGAAAAAAAAAAAAATTAACAAACCCACCATAAAACAGGATAACAAACACTGACATATCTTACCATTTGCTTTTCCTCTAAGGCTGCTCTTCCTTTTCTTCCATGTTTTCCCAACTCCATTTCCCAGAGGGAAAAAAACCAAATCAATCGATTCTAATATGGAGAGCAGACGTGATTGAGGCTGCTTACATGTTAGATGTCACTGTACTTTTGAAGTCGGGAGAGAGGAGTCTCAGGCAGCACTGGTGGTGATTTCTGGTCAGCGTGTGTTTCCATTTATAGCCGTCAAAAGTTCACAAATAGAACTGTGAAGAGAGGGCAGGCAGCTGCCTCTGATAACAATAAATGTGGTTTTGGCACCACAGCAATTTGTTCAGGAGGGATTTTGGTTGCAGGCCCCATTTGCTCCCTGTTTACCCTTTCTCCCCTACAAAAGTCTCACCTTTAAAAAGCCCACGGAAATGAAGAGCTGAAGAACAGCTATGTCTCAGTAGCACCAACTTTTGTTCATGGAGATTATTAAGCAAGTAAAATGACAAATATGATAACTGTATGTGTTATGCGGAGACAGAAAGTGTATAGAACAACATTTTAAAATGGTGCTTATTGATCTTTCTTTGAAAGTGTTTGGGACTGAGCCACCCTGAAGTGTTCATGCAGAGTATGCTCTTTTCTTCTAACATCAGCACATGGTACCTTGGATTTTGGAAATGCAGACAGGTTTCAATGTGTTCAGCATAAGGTGGCTGCACCTGAGCCTGGCTCAGGGCAGTGAAGCCAGGAGGAACAACAGCAGAAGAGCAGCACATCGTGATGTAATTCGCAACTCTTTATAAAACTGGCATTTGAGTGCCTCACTAAATCCATAGCAGAGGCAAGACACTTGGTTCTCTTCTCCTCCTCTCAGCACATCAGTAAAAGATTCTTCTTTTAACAACAAATGAATGTAAACCTTTTCCATCAATCATTTTCCAGTTGCCTGTGTGAAAATGACAGCCAGAGCCAGGCACACTCCTTTCCACCCTGCTTGTTTCCTGACAGGCGCTGTGCTCACGCGGCCTTTGAAGCCTCGGATAGGAAGAAGAGACAGCTCAAGGAGTCAACACACAACAGCCCCTACAGCTTACATATGAATAGCTAAGAAAACAAACAAAAAAGGCAACTTACAGCCCTCCTGCTCTGAAACTGTGTTCAGAACGAAGCAAAAGTTACAGCGGTGACAATTGTTTTCCTTTTCTCTCTCTTTTGCCTTTGTTTTCAGAAGCGTTAAGGCAGCCAGCAGCAGTGAGAGCAGGGAAGCACAACAAAGAGCCAGGCAAACCTACATGGGCTGCATTAAACAGACGGAATAAATACATGCTCGATGTCACAGGAGTAAAAATATACCCTGCTGAGTCTCCTGGAAATGCTGGGATAAAGAGAACAAGAGGTGATGCAATACACTGAGGGAAGCTATCATGCTTGTCTGCTCCTCAGCAGAAATGAAAACTATCAAGAAGTTTGTATCTCCAAAATTTTCTTTGTGCAGCTCAATCTTATCTTTGTGGTGAGGGACAAACATAATGTCTATGCACCACTTAATCTCATCCAAATCTGTTATGTTGGCCTGTTGTAAAGGGGCAAATTTGTCCGTAGGGCATTAAACGAATCCCTCCAAGGAGCAGCACCTGTAATTGCACAGGCACAGGCACGAAGGTGATCCCTGTTTTCTCCCTGGTCTTTCCCTAACCAGAGTCTTCACAGCTGTGTGGAAAACTCTACCACCCTATGACCACCATTCCCTACAGCACACAGAAAACCTACAGTACCTCCACTGTTGTTAATCTGTCCATTTGTGACAGTTTTCCATCACTGGCAAGGACCAGAGCATCTCAAATGGAAGAACTCAGCGAATTGTGCTCAGCTGGCTCTTGAGCACTGTTACAGATGCCTGGAGTTCCCCATCCTCCACAGCCCTCTCCACTTCCACAGTCTTTCACTGTTTTCCTGTATCAGCTCACCTGTGTGGACATCAAAAGCAACCACAACAGAACAACCCAAGGAAGTGGCTCTGAAGTGACTACTCGTAGCAATTCCATCATGAGATCTTCAGATGAGAGCAGTCAGTCTTACAAGTGTGTTGTTTTTTTTTTCCTAATCGTTGCTGCAACAAGTTTCTAACAGTCCACACAAGAAAAAAAATTAATGTCTTTTCTTTCACTGTTTGCTACAATCTGAACAGAGGATTTTATCAGAAAAAAAGTGAAAACTAAAATACTGGGGTAGGGAAGGACCTATTTGATCCGTATCTAGTGATTGGTAACTTTGTGCACTGCATATGGTCCAAATAATAGTGAGGTGGAGCAGATTGCATCAGTGATGGGAATGGGAGCAAAAAGCTGAGCATACAACAAAACACATCACTGATTTCATGCCAACAGGAAGCACATGAAGCACTGGATGCAAGGCTGCTCCATGCCCTGGATGCTGCTGCACAAGGAACACAGAAAGGCTGACACCCTGCTATCTGCTACACCTGATGCAGCATGAGGCTTCAGCGTTAAACCTGGAAGAAGACCATGGTCTTACAAGAAATAATATAAAATAATGATGGGATTATATTTTACATGGGAATAATGGTAATTTTACTCTGGGGACCTTCTAAGACACTGTTAGCAACTTTTTATTTCCTTTTTTACTTCTCAATGGCAAACATAGTAAACAGGTGCTGAGTAAAATGCATGTACAGATGTCGCCTAAATGACCGTGTTGATTTCAATTATTCCCTTGTACTGCAGCCACTGCTCTCTCAGCACCTGTTTTTCTTCTCAGAGCAGGACCTAACAGGAAGCCAAGAGAAAGGGGAGGCTCGTGGGTTTTTTTTTGTCAGAAGAAACCACTGAAAATCCAAAATAGTAGCACTGTGTAAATAAACAACTGAAGCAGATGTGCCCACTTAATCTGTTCTCAGAAAAGGACACCGGTGACCATCATCACTTCTGTGTGCTGTGCTGTCACTCACTCAGCCACTGTAGGTTTGGGGTGGGTTGTTTTCTTTTTTTTGTTTGCACATTTTCATTTCCAGCCTGACTGTGCTGCAGCCCCGGACTGCCAGCAAGAACAGCCCACAGACAGCCCCACAGTGCTGCTCCCATAAGCTGGCCATCAGCATTCAGCAATTAGGTGCATTAATTCTGCCCTTGACATGCTCAGTCCTGCTAGACACGGCTCAAAGATGCCTCACTAAGATACATGTATCAGGTAAAAAAAAAAAAAACAAAAACAACCCTGAAATTACCTCAGCAGTAAGTTCTGAGAGGTCTGATATGGACAGGTGGCTTCTACCATGTGCTTACACCAACAAATTCCAAACAGCTAAAAGAATAAATAAAACTAAAAACAGCCTCAGGTAGGCTCTCTCTGTCTTGCAGCTATAGGTCGAGCAGAGCGAACGTGCAGAGCTCTCCATCTCCCCTCGGGTGCCGCCCCACTGCCATCCCCACGATCCCCAGCACGTCCCACATGGCACCAACACAGCACTGTGGGTGGGAAGGACCCACAGCTGTGGGCAGGGACACCTCCCAGCTAGGCAGGTTGCCCAAAGCTTCGTGATGCACTCATCCCAAGAGGCACCAGGACCCAGCTCATGGTTTGCTGGGAAGCCATGGACAAAGGCCGCTTACCTCACAGGCGGCTGGGCACCCAGGGCAGGAGCCGGTCCTGGCAGCAGCAGGCGCACATTGCTGTGCAGCACCCACAGCTGCCGCCGTCACTCCCGGCCCTCCCTGCTCACTCTGTAAATACTCACAGAGCAGGATAGCAGGCGTGGAAAGAGGGAAATGTGACGTGCACAGCAAGCCTCTGCTTTATGTGTGAGAAAGCAGCCTGACAGATCGAGTGCAAAGAACTGGGGACTCCCAGGAAAATTTTCTCCAAAGCCTGAACACATTTGAGGATAAAAACAGAAATGTATTTTTTACCATTAAGGTAAAACTGAGTCTGAGAGGCCTGAGCCTGCTATATCCCAGCAATCCATATGATTTCATTGGAAGCTATATTTCAATAGATGTATCACCGAAAAACCCCCTCCCCATACTTGGTGGTACTGCTCACCACGCCGTCCTGCAAAGCCAGAAACAAATAAATAGCACTGACGGCATGTGGTTAACCAAACACACTAGGAAAGCACTACATGCTGACTTAGACATCTCACAGCTGGGAACAAGAAGCACCCAAGGAAAGCCAGTGCTCAGTGTGTAGGCAGCAACGAGCATTCTTCAGGTGCCTCCAAGCTGGCACCGGGAAGCCATGAGCAGGATATGAGCTGTCCTTAAGAAACCAACTCCCACTGCACCTTGCTTTCACCACCTGTCTCTGCCCACTCTTATCAAACACAAAGCCTCGACAGTGACATTACTCAGTGCTGATAAGCAATGCTAGATCTCACCCCTACCTGCATCCCTCCTTTGTAGAACAAAAGTGAAATGTCATTACCTGCTCCAGCGCCTGCCATGGAAGAGACCAGAATGTTTTGCTTAAGAAAAACCTCAAAGGCGTAGCCAAGGCTTTAGTTTTCTGGGGTGGCATATTCACCCACAAAACTGTTTGATCAAAGCAAGCCATTCGTTTGCCCAGGTACTTCTGTCATCTTCTACAGTTCATTTGTGAACTTCCTTTTTGTGTTTCTTTTTCCCCACAGAGAGTGTTACCAACAAAAACTTACAGCAAAATTCTCCATGCCGCAGGAGGCAATCTGCCTTTAAAATAAACCTGGTCAAAAAGATCACAGATCCGAATGTCAGAAAGTTTTCTAAATACTGATAGCAACTCATTAAAAGCATCTTATTTTAATAGCAAAAGTTTTGATTTCCACAGCCATAAGAGAAATCCAAAAACCACAGCACAAAGTTTTGCCATTTTGCCAGTCACTAAAACTACAATTAAAATCCCCACTAAAACATGATCCAGCACATGAGGGATGCCTAGCATAGCCCCTCTGACTCTCTCAAGCATTTTGGAATTTGACTTACTTCCAAATATTTTTAAATATAAATTCTAATATTGACATCACCTAAACGAATTCAAATTGGAATGTTCATGCAAATAATACAGCTTTTATTATTAATATTTGTTTTACAAATGAATAAAAATTAGTTTAATACTCCTACTGCTGACAAATTATCTTCAATTAAAGTGCTGAAGTGCAGAATAATGAAAAAAGCTGTAGGTGGATGAGCTGAAAGTGAGAAAAATCTTGATATGCTGCTATTGCACATAGAAATAAGTGTTGGGTGGTGGTTGTTGATTTTTTTTGTTTGTTTGTTTGTTTTAAAGAAAAAAAAGTGTAATTAATTATTTTAAACCAATTACTGTTTCCCATTTCCCCTTTAAAAACATTTTCTGTGCATAAAAAGTAAATTTGAAAAGGGACACATTCTGCATCAAAACCAATGCATTCACTATAGGAAAAATCTTGATATGCTGCTATTGCACACCTATGTTTTCAAAATAAAGCGTCCATTTTCTCTGTGGGAAATACTGACCTAACCAAGTGATAGCTGTACTCTCCTGGAAACTTGCTAATTCCTGTAACAACAGCTAACAGCACTCACTTCAAGTCATATATGAATGATCATTTCAGAAACCATCCAGAATATGAATAAATAATTAGGATCTACCAGGTCATTGAGCTTTGTAGTACTGTATTATTTTCACAGAAGAAGAAATTGTGTACAAATAGTAAACACCATCAAAGCACACTTTATGCACATTAAAGGAAGTCATTACAACCCAATCCAGCAGGACAAGATGCCACCTCTGAGTTAAGGCAGCATCACAGAACCCCAGAGAAAGATTCCTAAAGGTTATTTGTAGGTTTCTTAAAAAAAGTTAGAAATCTAAATGGCAGTGAAAAAGAATCAAAGTATTCAACACTTGTGCATGAGTATTTATTCTTCAGTGCTCATCTCCTATACATATTTACACATGGAATATTGCAATAAGGCAAATTTAAGGTGTTCTGCGTATATGCAAGTCAGGAGGAGAAATAATACATCAGGGGTAAGAAATTGCTTCTCAGTTCACTCACAGATGCATAGCTGCGTAAGATGATTTCTTCATTTATGAGATTTCATAAAAACTAACTTGCAGATACTACTCAAATCTAATGCACATTTGTGTTACCAGTATACTCGGAGAAACTATTCTTTATTACATTTTAATGAAATATAGAATTCCAATGTAAATAACATTTCTCTGTGGGGGGGAAAAAAAGCCAACACTATTTATAAGACTGAAAACAATTTTTTATTCTTATAGAAAACAATATTAAAAGGGACAGTTCAAAGGAACCTGCAGGTAGAAAAGCCATAGAGACACAAAATGGACACAAGATTTGAAATATATATATACACAAATATACACGATGTTTTTCACCACGTTTCCAGATGAGTAGAAAATCATCTGTTGTTTCCGTCACTGCTTTTAGCTGCTACAGAACGCACTTACAGGAGGGCATTGCAGCATGTGGGGACATTCACACCACCCCACGCAGAGCACGCTGCTTCAAGCATTCAGGTTCTGGCCAAAGGAGAGCTCAAAGCAACCAGACACAAACACGGGTTGTGCTCCCCTCGCCCCAGTTCAAATCCATCCTCTGTGACAGTTTTACCTACAAGTAAGGCATAGTGGTTCCAGTACTACATTAAATACCGTTGAACAATTGGAAAAAAAATAATCATCACAAACTCTTTTCCAAAAAGTACTTTATTAGGGAGGATAAAAAGCACTGTTCAGACAGTCCGAGTAGGTGCGGCATTCTGTGCCATCAGGCTCCTCCATCTCAAAGTCATCTGGATCTGGGGGCAGCTGGTCAGTATCTTCATCAGAGGTCGAAGGGCGCGTGAGGATTATTCGAGGTATCTTTAGGAAGATGCAAAAGATTGCAGAGAAAATGAGTAAGATCAAGAGCAAGGAAGAGTTTAGAACTGGTATTATGAAGGTACAGGTGATGAGCAAGAATATATGAGAGATGTAACACCACAAGCCTTTCTGAGGGGTGAACTGTTCTATGCCAAAAATCTGCAGTGATAGTTAAAGCAAAATTCAGATAAACTGTATTTTCTTCTCATTAGCTATCTTCTAAAAAGCTTCTACAGAAAGGAAAATTTGTCTATTTTAAAACAATCTTTTATATAAGTATGAAAATATGAAAACTACACATACATATAACTTTATAAAATCTATACGCTTAAAAGCAATACAAATTAAAAATAATAAATTTTAATAATAAAAGCAGATAAAACAGTAAGTTCATGCACCTAACAGGCAGATAATAAACTGTCTCCCTTGCCAGTACTCAGAAAATTTTCAAGAAAGGAAGTAGTTCTTATGTATCCGTTACCCCGTTCCATTTCTTCAGACCTTCTAAGAGTACTTAACGCTGACACCATACAACTCAATTGTTGATGCATTATTTCCTTGCCATCCACCACTTGATTTGGGAAACGACACATGCACAGAGATCCACCACCTGCACAGGGCCTGGCACCAGCTCACAGGCAGCTGCACCACACATAGGCACCACAATACCAACGTCAAGCCAGATTCAACGTATCATAAATGCAAACCAATTTTAAACAAGCCATATTTTTCTGTTACATTCCCATTTCTATTGAACACTCTCATATCTCCTTTTTCTTTCTTTCCTTCCTTTCTTCCTTCTCTTGCTTAGACTAAGGAGGACACATTACTGGAAGCATTAAATAACCCTCTATAGATCAAAAGTACTGGGAAATTTTACTTCTGCCAATTTGCACAGCATTTACAAGATCTCCACCCACTGGACATTTCTCTTGATATGTTCATTGCTAAAAGATATTTCCTCCTTAGTGACAGCCAGCTGCTTTGTGCAACAGCAAATGCATATCCTATATGGATAAGTATATATCCTATACGTACACCTAGGTGGGTGTACTGGGTCATACTGCAGAATTCCACCACCTCAAAAAACAGAGATGAGGCCCATGCCTTATCTAAAGTTAGTTACAATGATAGACAGCACCAGCCTTTGTATTTCAATAAGAAAGCTTTTCTTTAAATATTCTGTCTCTTCGGAAACATGCTTCTTGCACGCTACTTTCAAATACTACTATGGGACAAAGCTTTACACTCACAAAGTGGATTTGATTTATGTTTCTTCACAAAGAAAAGAGGAAAAAAAAAAAACCAACAGCCAGTGTCAGAGAGGCCTAACTCTAAAAATTTAAACTAGTAACATGAAGTTCTTGTGGGTATCCCACTCTACCACATCATACACATATACAGAGTTTTGATATGGCACCTAGATCCTTTGGAGATCGTTTTTTTAGGGCACTCTGACATACTCTTTATTTTAGAGATCATTCATTTGAGATACCATAAAAAATTGTCTTATTTTTCTTTTAGTTAACTAAATCTGAACGAAACATAAATCCAAAACTAACAGTATTGCCACTGGAGGAACAAATCCCACAGGATGTTCAAGTTCTGGCATGAAATCACCTTTTTCATCTCTCCATACATTTGTTCAATACTTTCACTGCAAGCTGTATTTAGGCTTTCACAACTTCCCTGAAAACTTACCTCATTTCCTTAATAACACTCCCTTCACCCACAGTTGAAACATGTGGTCTGCAGACCGCACACCTGTAGAGCTCCTCTGTAGAGCTGAAGCTGAGCCCTTGGAAGGCATCCCATCCCCACCAACAGTGCAACAGACTACGATCTCCTGTTAGACATCCACCTGCCCACTGGTTCATGCTTGTGCAACACTGCTGTGGAACCTGTACTGACAGCATTCATTAAACAAGCAGCGTTGGAGGAAGTCTTCCATCTAATCTTTCATCCTGCTGTGTGTAAAAAGGAACTGGCACCAAATGACTGATCAACTTTCTATGGTGAAGGCTTCTCAGCCCAAAAAAGGCTGCAAGGGCTGGAAATCTGTGCTCCCCAGAGGAGAGAACAGAACTGGCTCATCACTAATCCACTGCAACTCAAGTGAATCCTCCAAGCAGATGACAGCTCTCACATATACCCACCTAATGCTGTTTCAGAAACTCATCACCAAGTTTCTACAACAAACCAAATTTTCTGGTCCAAGCACAATCGTCTCCTCCATCTCTCTCTGCTTTCTGCATATCTCATCTCATTTACTACTCTCTCTGAAACCTTTACCATTCCCAAACCCTAGCTGTTCTCTTCTCAGTGGCTAATTGATCTGATAGGATTTGGAGGAGCCCAGATTTCCTCACAACTACATCATTAGTATTAATGATCACCTGGCTGTGAGCGGTGACACCTATGAAATTGAAGACTGGAAGCAAACCCAGCTAAGAAACAGAGTTTTTTCCAAGATTAGTTGCAGTGAAAGGAAACTCAAACCTCTACATCTAGCATCAAAAGCTGTTGATTCATGACCTTAAAAAAACAACAACAACAAAAACAGATATAAGAAACCTCCCATCATACCAAAACCACCATATTGTAACCAGTGTGAGTTTTCCATCTTCTCCCAGCTGTTCCCTAGGAACCTACAGCTCTCCATCCCTACCTTCACATTCCCCCTGGCTGCAGAAAAATCATGACCTAAGCTTCATCTACTTCCTTTTTAATTCCAGTTCTGTTTTGTTTGTTTAAAAGCAAAACAAAACAAACAAACAGAAAAAAGCAGAGTAGGATAACTCAACAACTAAATTTTCACTGTATTTCTTTGCCTTTCATACAATTCTTTTTTCACACTCAGTGCTTCTCTTTCCAGAATCCCAGTAGGATTCCTTATGCGCTTGCTTTCAGGTTTCTGCATTTTATCTTCACTAATCACAGCTTCACCCTATTTAACTGGTAACTTTGCTTCTAGAGTTTTTTTGTTGTTTTGTGGTTTGTTTTTTTTTTTCCCAGACAGAACACATTTCTCACACAAAAAAAGTGTCACAGTAAAGATGAAGCAAACTGTCTCCAGCGCCCATTACAGACAATTCAAGACACAGATTTATAATGGGAACAAAGAAAACCTTTCCAGCATGGGCTGCTGAACTCTAAAGTCACCTGCCTAAAGAAGGCGTGTAATTTTCATCTTCCACCAGTAATTCTTCAGAAAATGTTAATCTTGGTGTAGGAGGACAGTTTAAGCAGGATTCTGCAGTGTCCCATTGTTTTACCCCATTAGTTTTACCGAACAGTGCCTGAGCTTGCTCAAAATATTTCTGTTGAAATTGCAGAGTCCTCCTACTCACTTTCCATCATCAACTCACTATTAAGCAATTATCAATTCAAAACCATAGAAATAAGTGTTGGGTGGTGGTTGTTGGTTTTTGGCTTTTTTTTAAAGAAAAAAAAAAAGTGTAATTAATTATTTTAAACCAATTACTGTTTTCCATTTCCACCTTAAAAACATTTTCTGTGCATAAAAAGTAAATTTGAAAAGGGACACATTCTGCATCAAAACCAATGCATTCACTATAGGAATTTCTTTTGTTGCCGTGTTTGCATCTCTAAATAGCACTTCACAACATAAACACTAGGACTTAAAACACTAAAAAGGGATGCCTTCTATTTTTATTCATAATTGGTCATCGGTAAAAATCAAATTATTTCAAACACTAATTTTATGGATTATTATCCTCCACTGAAAGTTGGAGTCCTTCAACTGAAACACAGTCCACTACAACAAGCATTGAAACCAATCAGTCTAAATAAGTCGGGTCTATCAATCTGCAGTGTTGGTTGCAAAAACTAACATATTGACACTGGATAGGAATAAATATGCAACTGGCTATGATGTTTCAGTTGCAAGTATCTCCTTATAGCTGAGAGTAATGGCACAAAGGCAGCCATTGGAGAAAGCCAGAGTACACAAGGAAGATCCCAAATTTTGAAGAATAGGGATTGGAAAAGCACTTGGATTGGTCTTTTGGAAGAAAAATCAGACTTAGTTTTGACTCTAGTTCAAGCAGGTAACTATTTAATATTCCATAGCTAGAAAACATCTCTAATAGGTATGTATGCCTAATTCAGCTTCCCATATCTAAATAGTACATATACTAGAATTTTGATTGACACCAGTGCTAAGACTATTATTTGGACACTTCAGCTAGTGAAATGAGCAAAACAATCTACATGGTTGAGAGCATTTATAGGGGTTTATATAAACATGAATCATATTGTGATTTCATACTTCATTTTATTATTTTTTCATCACTGGTGAGGGCAATAGTACTTCAGATTTCAACAAAAGGAAATTCAAGATTCTCACCAAACAATGAAAACTTGTCCTTGCTAGGTGCAAAAGACTGAAGTTGAAAACGACTGTATTTGCAAAAGGAACTGCCTAAATTAAGTTTCCTTCCTTGACCTGAGTGAAGGAGGGCATTCAGTCATGCCTAAACTATGTTGCATGCAGCTGGAACTTTCAATAACAAGTTTAAAAAGATGCCAAAGTATACCCAACAAGAATAGGAGAGAATGAACTGATCATTTTATCCAGGGTTCAGACAAAAGTGGTATCTCCTGTTCTTTTTAATAAAGTTTTGTCAATAAAGACAGGGACAGTACATAACAGCAGCCTTCTCCCCAAAAGAAAGCAGAGAGAAAATATAAGTTTTATTTTAAAAATAAGAGATGAAGAAAGAGGTTTAATGAAATTGTGGTATATTTGTTATGAAGAAGTAATTTCCCTTTCCAAGGGGAAGCAGAAAAGGTAGGAGGAATGTGCAGAGGAGGATGACACAGTTCATCCTTGCCCCTTGAGCAGCCACAGCACTTATGAGCACAGCTGAAGCCTTACATAGGAGCTTTGGAGCTATAGTTTCGAAGGCACTGTCTCAGTCCTGACGACAGCAGTGAGAGTGACATCAGCCCTGAGCTGATGTTGATGAGAAGCTCATCCTTCCTCCCTGAGCTGGTCACTATTCTCATGCTCTCCTTTGTGATTTGATTCCAGATCTGTTGCAGCCCAGCATGATTTCCTACAGGCTTAATGTGCTCAGCAAGTGCTCACTCCAGGTGCTGTCTCCTAGAATGTACTCCGTGGGATTGATATCTTTTTGAGGCTATGATTAAAATCAGGTATTTTCTTCACTTATTACTGGGGTCACAAAAATATGCTTTCAGCTTTATTTAATCAGTTTCCCAGTGAGTATTACATACACTATTTGGGCACATCACATTTAGAGCAAAGTTCCTTTCTCTTTTTTGTCAGGCAGTTTTGTATCTACCATAGGAGGGGCACTAGGCAAAGAAGGTGGAGTTCAGTCGAATTACTTGAAGTTTCCCAGAAAATCCTAGATATAAATGACATCATATCTGGTGAAATATATGAAAAAATATCTAAAGGAATTCATAGGACAAAGTTATACTAAGAATTAAACTGAACTACTAGATTGAAACATTTAAAGGATTTAATATAGTTCCAAGTATCCAAAGTACAGACATTTTTATGATGTCTACAGACCCAAAAACAGATCAGACAAGACGACATGATGACACACATCATTAGGTGCAAGAAGATGCTGAAACCTGTCAACAGTCTCCATTCAGTGTCAGATAAAACTGACTGAAAAGCTTAGCCAGGGCTTGGATGAAAATATTTTGACGGAGAAAAGCTGTGCAGAACTAGTTCAATGTTTGAGTGGAAAGCAGGATATAGGTACTGTGGGAAGAAGACAGAAAAATTGAGAACTGAAAATAAACATCTCAGAATCAAGCAATATTCCTTCTCTTAAAGTCAGCATGGGGCACTACTGGCAATATTTGGTCATCTGTATCACTGATCTTTAATTTCTCAAAGTTAGACACCTCCCCTACAAAGACAGGCTGAGGGAGCTGGGCTTGTTCAGCCTGGAGAAAAGAAGGCTGCAGGATACAAAGGTGCAGCCTTTCAGAATCTAAAGGGAGCCCACAAACAGGAGGGGAATCAACTCTTTGAAAAGTTAGATAACGGCAGGACAAGGGGAAATGGCTTTAAGTTGCTGGAGGGAAGATTTAGGTTGGATGTCAGGAAGAAGTTCTTTACAGAGAGAGTAGTGAGGTGCTGGAACAGGCTGCCCAGAGAGGTTGCGGATGCCAGATTGGATGGGAGCCTGGGCAGCCTGGTCTAGTATTAAATAGAGAGGTTAGTGGCCGTGCCTGTGGCAGGGGGGTTGGAGATTCATGATCCTTGAGGTCCCCTCCAACCCAAGCCATTCTGTTATTCTGTAATAGACACACAGTATTTTACACACAGGCTGCACATGTGGATAGTTGTAGTTCTAATCTGCTATATTTTGATGCACATTTGTATTTTAAGTTTACTGTTTTAAAATCCAGACTCAGTTTAAGCTCGGTTAAAATATTTTTATTTTCATATTCACATACTAAAAAAAGTAAAATAAACAGATTCCATATTTTTGAGGTGTGATTAATGTAACTGAATCAACTCTCAAAGCACAGAATGTCAAAAAGTGCCGAGCTGTAATTAAAGTTCTGGGGCTCTACTCTTCCATAAAACAATTGCAAGTTAAAACAAAGGCAATTCTGTTTTTCTCTTTGCAAAACAATGGCTCTAAGTGAAAGAAGTGTTCATTACCTGTCCAATGAATTACTGCTCATTCATATAGTCATAAAATTCTTAAACCTGGCAGGCTTGTAGATTCTAACTTGGATTTGGCTGGACTAGTTAACAAGAAAATGAGCCTTTTAAAAGACCTTTAAGCAACTAAACCATGAAGAATAGAAAATAAACCTTAATGTGGCAGAGGCATCATCTTTTGTACTGTCAGAGTGGAAGGCTTGGAGATAGAATGGAAAATGGCAGCAAATGGCTACAGGGCCATGGCTGGCAAATGAGAGACAGCAGTATTACCACAGATAACATATGTGAAAAGGATGTTTGGGATGTTTATTAACATCCAGTAAAAATAAATAGATGAAGACAGATTCCCTGCTGGAGGGCTGGAAGCAGTGATGATATGGAAGAGTGGGAGAAAGAAGAGAGGCACTGCAACAGCTCATCCAGCACACAGTTCAGCTGTTGCAGGAAAAATAACAGAAGCCCTTGACTTCTTTATCACTGTGATTTTCTCCTATCATTCCTTGGAGTAAGTGCACTCAGTTTCTCTTGAAACATAGAAATACAAAGGAAACAAACTTTCCTTGATTCCTAGAAAAGGAAAAGATTCTGTCATCTTTTAATGATCTACTGCCATTTGTTTATCTGAATGTGCAAAGCGTGTTTTCCATAAGCAGCAAGCACTGTAAACACCTTTCAGATGACAGTTGCTTAGGACAAAGATGAATTTCACCAGAGTAAAGCCAGAGGGAGATGAGACACTGACCAGTTCCCTGATGTCAGTAGGATGCTCCTGAAAAGCCCGTAATCCGTAAGACTGACATGTCCTGCTCTAGGCTAAAAGGCAGTCATATACACAATTTTGCTACAGCACAAAGATGTTGATAAAAAACAGAAACACCAACTTTTCTCCAGAGAAGAATTTACACACTCGCTCATTTTGACAGCCGAAACATCTTCAGCCAGTTGGCTGCCTGTGGGCGCTTTGCTCTGAGATACTACCATAGTCTTGTCTGTCCTGCTCCTCCCTTTGTTGCTGAAGGGCTCTGGGGAGAGGCAGGAAAACCTGCTGCATTGTTTTACCAAGAGGAACACAAGAAATGATCATTTCCTTTCTTTGGCTAAATACACTAAAAGCCAGGCAACTGCTACAAAAGATTCAGGCCACTAGCACTGTACGAATCTGCCCTACCAACATCGATTGCCCTAACTGGAAGCCTCATGTTTCCTGCCATGTGGGTTAAGACCATACAGAAACGGCTATCAAGTACAGCTGGATCAAAAAAAACAAAAAACAAAAACAACAACAAAAAAAAAAACAGAAAAAAAAAAAAAGAAAAAGAAAAAGAAAATGATGGAAGCATTCTCAATTGGAAAATAAAACTGGTCTAAATGTTTCACAAGATGATGTTGAACCGGAAGCTGCAAATAAAAAATTTCTTTAAGCAACTAAGTAAAGAAGCAATCTTTATTAGTGCATCTTAAAGACAAAACACAAAAACATAGACAGGAAAATACATCTTTGATTGGAGTCTTTTATATAACATGAACTTTCGTTTCTCACCATTAGCTGAGTTGTGGGTGGTATTGCTAGAAAAGGACAAAAAAGGCTAGGAGAAGAGGAATCAAGCAAAGCATTCCTCTGGCATTTCTGCAAGAGACACAGTTGCTGCTGCCTGAGACTTCAGTCTCAGTACAAGTGGGACGCTTTTTGACCTTATAATTCAAATATCTTCATCCTATTCTATCTTCCTAGTAAAGCTTGAATTTCAGATGTGCAGGCAGATGACTGAGTGCAGTAGGTCTTTAGATAGCTTAACTTTTTACTGAATCACATAAAAATGGATCAGAATTCTAAAAAACACTTTGGAGGCTCAGCCATTTCCTTTAGAGATGTTTAAGGTAGGGGTAATGTTGTCTGACACCAGCTAAAATATGGGCAAGCAGTCTTAGCCTGCAATGTAAGCTCTCCTTAAAGCAAAAGCATAAAAAATGAGCACCTGTAGATAGCAGCTCAACCTCTCCTTTCTAAAAGAGGAGCCCTGGGGATGATGCTCTTTCCATCAGCTAGAATCCTGGCAACAAATTAAGGCGAAGGGAATAGACATCACTATTAGAGCTTCTAAACAACAGTGGTTCATATGGTCTGATCTGCTATGCTGGTGCTTGACCAGGAGCTGAGCACTTCCAGAAGTTGAATTCTGGCTGCATTGGCAACCAGCAGGGACACATGGCAGGGTCACTGATCACGGGTACGCGCTCTCCTCTGACTCAGCCTGTCAAAAGTTTTGTGCCAGTCTTTACTATCTTTACTAGATAGAATTAATGACAGACAAGATGCAGTTATTTAGCAGGATTTGTTAGTTGCTGTGGTCACTGTACTTACTGTTATGACATGGTTTAATGGCTGGAAGGGGCTGCCTTTAGACGAAGCTTCAGTAGGACCAGCATCATGTGTGTTGGGTTCTGAAATAAGGGATCCCTTTAAAAACAAAGCAACAGAAATGCATTTATTCCAAACGCTGTTCAAGGAAAGCAAGACCCTCCCTCTCAGGTGACTCTACAAACACCTAACCGTTTTGTTACATATGGCTGCACAACAAAAGCAAATAAATTTGCAATTCTTGTTCCCTATCTGCTGAACACACTGTATAATTGAACTGCTGAAATGGCCAGTTCAAGAATAAGAATGTATAACACAACATATCATGATCAAAATACCGGACTCCTGCAGTTCACCTGAATTAATTAATTCTTTCTTGTCTCCCACATACACCAAGTCAGGTCTTTAAATAGATGAATGATTCTGCCATCTTGTGGGAGACAGAGAAAACAACTATTTGTAGGATAGCTGACTGAACAGTATGGAATGTATTTCTCCCTTTTTTTTTTTTTAACCTCCATCATTAACAGACATTAGTAGATAGTATATTTCAGTGACTCCAAAAATAAATGTGAATTAAAACCTCACAGAGGAACATGAGCAAATCTGTTGATTTTTAGGATATCTATCAAAAACTGCTCAGAAGTTAAAGGTACAATAACTAGAAATCTTGACTTTTTCCTTACGATCTGTTGATGTTAAATGAATAATGAATTACTTCATTTCTCCCTCATCTTGTTTAAAATAATAATAAAAATATATATGAATAATCCATTTTTTAAAAGGAAAAGGTAAAATGATCCAGAATTTTATCAGGATGTGAGGGTCAAACTCAAAATCTACCTTTCCCAGCTGGTGAAAATCAAAGAGCAGGCCAGAGTGCAGAAAAAATGTGATCAGAAAAGATGGGGAGTGGAGCTGCCAGAGAGCCACATTTATTACTTGGCACTGTATGCCTTCTCCAACAGTGGAGTTACTTTGAGCTGTTCTCTCCTGACCAAAAATTACCTTGGAGAAGCAAGCAGACATAGTTTGTACTTATTTGTAAGACCAGCAATAAGCTCATCTAATATAACTAATGCAATGCCAAAAGAAAGTTTCTAAATACAATTGCGTTTGTGCTTACCAAGGCCACTAATCTCCTTTACAAATCAGCCATTAAAGTGAATAATATTTTATTTAGCACATTGAACACAACAATCAGAAAACCAGAATGTAATAAAAAGGAATATCAACAACAGATGTAAGTCACTCTGAAAGTAATGCCTTCTATTAGTTTCCATGGAAACTACAAGAGATACAAAAGAATACAATAACGCTATTTGATAGAGCAAATTCTCAGCTACAAAACACTATTTTTCAACATAGTCACCACCATCAGCTATGCAATTTCTCCAGTGATGACTAAGAGCCTTCATGTTGCATTCATAAAAGTCTGCACAAAGGAAGGTGACCCACAGTTGCACAGCTGTAATGATGGCATTGTTGCTAGGAAAATGTTACCCAGACAGTTCATCTTTCATTTGCCTGGACAGATGGAAGCCAGAAGGCACCAAATCCAGACTATACAGTAATACAGTCCAGCCAAGATTAGCAATGTGCTGCACAGTCTTCAAATGGGGTCTGGTGTTATCAGGCTGCAAGAGAAAGGTTGTCTTTTTCTCTCGCCTGACTCTGAAAGGTTGATCCTTCAGCTTAGTTAGCATCATGATGCAGTGGTCAGAGTTGATGGTCTGAGTTCCAGGAAATCCAGAAGGATCACTCCTTTCTATTGCAAAAGACAGCAGATATGCATCACTTCCCCTGCCAAGTGCTAACGTCTTGCACTTTTTCTTTAACAGGAAATTATCATCTTCAGCCTCATATTGGTTCAGTAGTTCCTGACAAACTTGCATACAGTGTTCTTTCTATTCCTGTGTGAGCATTCATGGGATCCACCTGTTGCAAACTCTGCAATATTCCAATGTTGGCACCATAATTTCCAACATACTGAAGCCAATATCCAGCTCTGTATACAGTTCCCTGATCAAAATCTGCCAGAGAAGTTGATAAAGGATGTTCATTTTGTGGCATGACAGCTCTGCATGGCCATCCAGAACATGGCTTGTCTTTCACATCGTTGCTGTCACTGTTGAAATGCACCACCCATCACCTCACTGTGCTCACATCCCTATTTTGTCTCCATAAACATTCAGTAATAGTTGATGCATGTCAGTGGGTGCAAAGTTTCCCATGTGGAGGAATTCAGTGACACACCTTTGCTTCATATGCACTTCCATGTCTGATGCCTTTTGTCAGAGTGCCCCTCTGCTGCCATCTGTCACGTGGCAACAAAATGTAACAGAACATTGGCAGGAAGGTTCAGTCTTTACTGTCACCCCACCAACATCCACCTCTGATGTTGTGGGCCAAGTAATAAAATAGGAGGCACTATTTTCAGAGTAGCCTTCATAATAATTTGGGAAGTATCTGAAAAGCTAAGCCTAAATCCAGATCTCCAGCTCCCCATATCTGATTGCTTTGAATTACAGCTTACAACAAAAGAACACACTCTACATTTACAAACAAAACAACTACCTCTGCCGCTCTTTCTCCCGCTTGCATCCCAGCCACATCTGCTGGACAATCTTTTGGTAGTCGTGTAATCAAAATTCCCTGGTAACAAAAGAACACATTTCAAACCTCTCACGGTTTCTTCTACTGTTCTTAGTTGTAACAAGCAAATGGGAAGCAATTAATTTTCATGTGTTGTTCTGCTGCCTCTATTAAAGTAGAAACTAGAGTCTTAGAGTATTAGCAGGCAAAAAGGCTTTCATGATTGACTGTACACACAACAATGCACAAAGTCATTAATTGTTTACACCATGCCACGGGGGACAGACTAAGAAACAAGGATTTATTTAAATGATAATTGAGAAGATGCAAAAAAACAGTTCTCTTAAATCAAGTTAGCTCCTAGGAATGAGCAAATAATATGGCAGAGGCAAGCGGATTGCAAACAGAGTGACACAGGTAAAAAATGCCAATGGTGTTCCTGCCCATGTGGTTGTCTTTGGAAAATCATTTTTTGGAAAATCAGGTTCTCTCTTCCAAAGTCACTCCTCCAGGAGCTTTCCCATCAAAATCAACTGTCAGCTGTTGCTTTGAGAAATAAGTCGCCCATGTTTCCCCTTGTCAATTCTAATACTAAGACAACCTCAGAGGACAACCTCAGAGAGCAAACAACAAAACACATTATCTGAATAAATAAATAAATAAAAATAAACTGCTTATCAGTCTCTTTCTAACAAGTACTAGATAAATGTTGAGTAATGAAATGCACCTCATCATTGTCTTTATATGGAGATGAGCCCTTTCCACCAGCAATGCTAATACCAAGACTCCCCATTTGACTGCACACAGTAATGGTTATCTGGAAAAGAATTATAGTTGATAAGTGGCCAGATTAATAAAAACATTGCCTATTAATTACACAAGCAATGAAAATCTAGCTCCCATTCTCAACACCAACAGTTTTACCCCATGTAAAGCTTAGCCTAGAGAGAAATTGTGCTATTCTTCAATACCAGCACACCCAAAGCTAGTCTTTACTTTCCTATAACTACAAGAATGCATTATTCCTAAAATTCAGGTTTTCACATGCCAAAACTTTATAAGGCTGTTTACTGAATGCATTTTGTTTTGTCCACAGAGTTTTCAGACTGAAAACTCTTCATTCTCTGGAGAACTGCAGACCGACTTAGCCCATAAAACCCACCAATTTACTGAGCATTCATGATAGAAACAACACTAGCATACATTAGGAGCAAAAAGTAAACATTTTTGTGTACATTTATGAAAAGAATATTCTTTGAATCGTCCCTCATCTACAGCCTGAATTATTTACTCCACTCTTTTGAGAGAGCAATTGAATTTGAGCGCTATTGTTGTAGCTTCATCAAACTGACTTTCCATGTGTGTGTTGCTGGAACAGAAGACTCAACAGTAACCACTGACTTAAAATATCAATATTTAAATATTTTTTAAAGCAGCGTACATTGTAATCCATCTTGCTACTCTCTGCTTATCCTGCCAGTATTGACAAAAATTCAGTACATCTGCTCAGTAACTTAGATGAATTTTTGAATTTGTATAATGCAAAGCAAAGGCCACGTAAATTAGTTTCACATTCTAAAGACAGCTTATATTCAAGAATTATTCCCATAAGTTGTCAATTTTTCTTTAGTCTATAACAATTCTTGTTACTTAATAACATGAAAATTGCTAAAACCACTATCAGGCTAAACACAAGGAATACTTTGTTGCAGAGTAGCTGACCCTGAACATAAATCACATTTCAATTTATCACATAAAAAAAATGATTTTACTTTCACTGATTTGGTTCATTTCTCTAAGACATTTCAGGCTTGAATAATTTCAGTATTTGATAGTTAAGAATATTTCAACACAGATGTGTTTTGAAAATTGACAAATGTGCAGTTACTCTTGCATATATAACATAGTCGTTTGACATTCCTGATTTTAAAAAGCCATGAAAATACCCTGTCAGTCAAACAAAAACTGCCAAATTTAGCCCACATTTACCTGCACACTGAAGAATTCACTAGTAACTGTCAGCAATGCTTTGATGACAGGATATCAGCGTGGGTGTCCCACCACGTGGGCTGTCTTTTCTGCTGCTGCATCCCCAGCATCTTGGGCTGTAGCACAACTTTGCATTTCTACTACTGTCCCTTTCTAGAGCTCATCTGGCATGTTTCCTCCTCACATCCTCTAATGAATGCTGAGATGTGATACACTCAGAACTTCTCCATAAATATCAGCCCAAACCTTCACAGCTTTCACTGTTAAGTCTCCTGCATACTGCTATCCACTCTCAAGGGATGGAAGCTTGTCATGTGGGTCATGTCACTGCTCCCACATCATGCATGTGCAGGTGTAGCTGACTGTCCACCTGCACGTAACTTTGGCTTGACTTACAATGGACCAAAGCTGGGTGTACAACATGAGACAGTACTGAATGGCAGCTACAGAGGGCTGTTTGTTACCTTAAGCGGAGGCTGTGTCCCATCTGCAGCTCTGGATTCCTCCAGAAACCTGCTGCTCTCTCCAGGTAAGCTGCCTGCTGAGACAGGGGCCTGCGCCTTGCTGTTTGTCCCTGGAGCAGTTTTCCCCTTCGTTGCTGACTTTTGCCTGTCTTGAAGAGCTGCTCTGGAATTTCTTTTATCTTTTAAATGAACATCGTTATCAAAGAGGCTGCCAGAAAACTTGGAAATAGGTTCCTAGGGGTTAAAGATCAAACAGGTAAGCAAAGCAACAGCACAGAGTAGAGCTATGTGACACCCAAGTGCTACATGTAAATTGGGATTTCCTCCTTTCTATCGTATTATCATTTGCTTCACGGAAGCAAACCTCTAACTTGAAAGCAAATGCACACAAAGATATTTTTGTACAACTATTTCTGTGGGCATGGTTTACCTCAATGTGGAGGTGGAAGTTACAGGGCCAGGATTCACACAGCATTACCCTGATGTTCACAGGCACATAGACCTCACACCCCTCCCCATCCCCATCCAGCAATGTCCTTCTGTATTTGAGCTCACAATGGTGAGAGGGGAGTCCCAGCTTTGTTCAACTGCATTAGTGGGGAAAAAAAAGTGATTGGATTGACTTTATTGAGATACAAGTGGCAGTGGTTGGGGGACTGCAAAGTTGGCAGCAATCCCAGAGGGTCCAGTGGATGTGCAACCACATAGGTGCAGCATTCCAAATGCAGCTTTGACTCCTGGTTGTAGAATGTAGCTATGTTGAGGTGCAGAACAGTGAACAGACGATGTCACGCTTTGCTAAACCATGAGGGTTTGAGAAGAGAAATATACAAGAAACATTTAGATGTCATACTGAGGGACATGACTTAGTGGGAAATACTGGTGATAGGTGGATGGTTGGACTAGATGATCTTAGAGGTCTTTTTCAATCTTGGTGATTCTATGATTCTAAAACACATCCTCCCAGTCATTTAAGTTTCAAACAAGACTGTCTGCAAAATAGAATAAAATTTTCCAGTTATCAGTTTTGCTTGGCAAGGTTGCTAAAAGAGATTCGGCCATGATCCTCCAACTGTGTCTACATTTTATGGTTGCTTTATTTATATTTATCTGATTTTTTTTTCTTCTTAAATTTGATGGGTAACGTTGTATCAGATTTTCATATTACCATTGTCCTTATATCTTCTGTTGGCAGTAAAACAATGCATCAAACAAATGGCAATGCCTTTGAAAATAAACCACACAAATGCCTTTAAAGCCAAAATTACAAAGGCAGTGGCAATACCATAAGCAGCTGCACAGAAACCCCACTGGACACTTTATCTCTTAATCTATGTTGGAGCTTTCCCACAGTGTCTGTTTGGTCAGGATGAAAAGAAGCATCACTGACCCTCATGAGAGCAAGCAAGACATGACTGCTTCCTATTCCCACTTAAAGTTAAAAGAGAATTTGTTTAGCTTTAATTTACATTAAAAAAATATATATCATTATTTCTCTAGTGGGAGAGATTGCCTTCTGGCAGACCAGGGATGTGTAAAAGAGACCTAGATTTAGACTAGATACTAGGAAGAAATTCTTTACTGCGAGGGTGGTGAGACACTGGAACAGGTTGCCCAGTGAGGTTGTGAATGCTCCCAACTTGGAAGCATTCAAGGCCAGCTGGATGGGGCTATGAGCAACCTGGTCTAGAGGGAGGTGTCCCTGCCTATAGAACAGGGTTGGAACTAGATGATCTTCAAGGTCCCTTCCAACCCAAACCATTCTATGATCCATCTGCATGTGGCCATGCCCTGCACACAAGGACTGGAAGCAGGGCTGGTGAAGCGAACTTAGTGTCAGCAGATGGGGCTTGGAAGGAAGGCAAGGTCCTGCCTGGCATGGGGTCAAAGGAGCAAGAGGATTCCTATAGACCTCTGGGAAAGCCTAGTGAGCAGTACCCTACAGGGCTGTGAGAAGGCAACCTCCTCTTCCAGGGCATGAATGAAAGACAGCCAAGCTGCTGATTGAAATGCTGATGGAAATGTTGCTGATGGAAATGTGGTTGGTTGCAGGCAAGAGAAACTGTAGCATCCAGGTCTTTCAAAAACAACAGCGCCCTGGGAGAGCACTGCACAAAAATACATGTGCAGTGGAGTAGTACATGTACATCCACCACTTGGGAGGCACTGAGCTGTAAGTGCTGTGAGCAATCCTGGCTCTGGGCAGCCTGGTCAAGTGGTTGGTGACCCTGCCCAGGGCAGGGGGTTGAAACTAGATGATCTTTGAGTTCCTTTTCAACCCAGGCCATTCTATGATTCTATGATGATTTTATGAACCTACTTTCTCAAAAGAGATGGAGAGATGCTGACAACTAGAGACATAAGTAGGAAAAATATCTTTTAAAAAGTATGCATCTCATCAATGAGCAAAATACAAGTCTTCATGTGCAAGCTGCATTGTACTCTTAGAAGTTAGGACCATCTAACTGCAAAGAGAGGAATAAAACGGTGAACAAAATTCTGCCCCATCTGTTACAAAACACAAGCACAGACATGAAGGTACAAGCCAGAGCTTCAGGGAGGTGGCAAATGCAGCCTCTCACAAACCCAAAGCACTCAGCCACCCAGCTCGAACGGTTTGTAGTTTCTTGGCAGACACAAAACATTCTCTCTCCCAACTTAAAGGAAACCACCTACGTCTTCATCAGGATCCTCCAGTTCTTCCGCTTCTTGCTCGGGGCTGATCCTTCCTTCCCTCCATTTCCCATTGGCAGAGCTGAGTTTGTACAAGTTACCACCATGAAAACCTTCCTTTCCTTTTAATGAGGTCCAGCGAGAGCCCTGGGAGCTCCAGTTATGGCCACTGTACAGCTTAGGAGACTTGGGAAGCCACTTAATAGAGTCCTGACAAGAAGAGGACAGAAAAAAAGAAAAAGTGGACATTGTACTGATTTTAAGAAAATCACAGAAGTACATACATGCAGAAATTGTCTGGAAACTTCTGCAAGGTATTTAAGTATCTTGTTCAAACTGGGTCTCTCCTTTTTACCTTGGGATATACCTTCAGTCCTAGAGACACTTTGCCAGTTACAAGGCAATATCAGTGATAAAAGGAGCAAACAAAGGCTGCTGACGTGAGAGGAAGCCTTCAGAGACTCAAATGAGTGTGGAGCCAAGCTCACTTCCAGCATCGTAAAGAATTACATAATGAACAACAGTCTTCAATAATGCTACACCCTGCTATGAAGAATGAACTATGAAGAATACAAACAAGAATACTTAGACATTTTGTGACTTTCATCTCATGCCCTGGAGTTTAAAAAAATTAAAAGCAAAACCACAGCAAACGACCAAGGTCACTCCCCTCCTTTTACACTATTGATTAAATAAAGCGTGCTGTTTCTTGAGTGGTCTCAATCAAAAGCAGAACCCTAAACTGATGCATTAAAGTTGCTGATTTTCAAATTATAGTCCAGTTTTCCTCAAATATCAATTATTTATTTATATCCAGAAAACCCACTCCTCTCTGCTTCATATTGGGTTTATACACATCAAGTTGTATATACCTTAACTTCACTGAACTTCAGAAATCGTTTTTCACAATAATGCTTTGCTTTCTTTGAAGCATTAAACTTGCTTTTCAATTTCCTCAAGGTGATACAAATCCAGCAGCAGAAAGCATCCCGATACCATATCAACAGCACCATTAGCACACATGCTTCACCAAGGCAAAGAGATGGAGAAAACAAACTAATTAAGAGAGTTGTCAATGAGCTTATGGTAGGGCAATCAGAACACAGTGAACAAGTAACTGAATCAGATCTAACACTTCTCTAAGCCTCAATTTTTCCCCTTTTAAATGCAAAATGGTTACGTTCACAGAAACACAGATTTCTTGCTGTTATCAGCACCTCAGAGGTCACCACCTCTACAAGATCTATGGCTGAGAAAGGCAGACAGGACAAGGCTGTCTGTGCTGGACATGCTGATCCATCTTCAGCTGCCAAAGGAGTTCCGTTAGGACTCTTCTTTCACTTTTGGGTCTGGCACGGCTAAAAAAAGTAGGAAATGGAATAGCACAATGTCCCAGTGTCTCTTTGGAAACAATTACAGATTCCTCTGTGAATTTTGAAAAGATCACAGCTCAGACAAAGGATTATTTGCATTTACATTGAATCAGTGATCAGCATCTGTAAGAGATTTGCTGTTAACTCATATTTCATCAGAGAATGGAATGCAAGAGCCAGCACAAACAATCATGAAATGTTAATGACTCCCATTCCTGACAATCACTGAGCAGGATATCTCATGGCATTTCTTTATATTTGCCTTGAGCAAGTAAACACAGAATACCACTAAACAGAAACTTTGCTTCCCATGAATATTAACTAGGAGCATAGATATTCTAATCAGATCATGAAACAGCATACTAACTGAAATTGTTTGCTATTGTTTCACAGAATCACAGAATCGTAGGGGCTGGAAGGGACCTCCAGAGATCATCCAGTCCAACCCTATGCCAAAGCAGGCTCCCTACACTAGGCTGCACAGGGAGGCATCCAGGCAGGTCTTGAATGTCTCCATAGAAGGAGACTCCACAACCTCCCTGGGCAGCCTGTTCCAGTGCTCCGTCACCTCACTGTGAAGAAATTCTTTCACTTTGTTTAATTTCAAGATAGTTACTGTGACACCTCCTAGCATGCAGTATATTGCCGTAAACAGCTTAAGTCCTTGTCAACTTTGAAGCTCATCAGAAAGGCATAAAATGATTTCACTCTAAATTTAAATACAGGTATGTGTGCAGTAGAAATTACAACAGTTCAGCGACTATGTACTAGATTCACACTCCAAAGATACAATTTTCTTAAATATATATATATATATATACACTGCAGTAATTTCTTAGCTCATTCTTTATTTGAGTGAATAGTCTAGGACCATGCTTTGTGACAAATATCTGAAGAGAGGAAAAATCAGTTCTCCTTACAGACCTTAGAGGTGTTCATTGGTCTTCTCACTACCCAGGTAAAAGCAGGAAGTTTCTTCTTGTGTTTTATAAACAAGGAAGATGAGAACCAAAAGAATTTAAATGGTCAGTGTCTTAAGTCATGGTGTTTACTCTTAAATTCTCTTTAAAAATAAAACAAAAGGGGAAGAGGATTTTAATTCTTTTTGCTTCTTGGATACTTGGGCTGTATTAAATGCTGGTTTTGCAAATCTAGAAGAAATGCTTGGGGAAAAACGTATGTATGCCTCAGCATTTGTTACATTACATGGAAATATATTTTCCATTTCTTTTCATCAGTAACGACCCTTTCTTATTGGTAAACAGCTCATTTCCCTGTGATATTTAACAATTATTAATTATTATTATGTATTTAACAACAAAGCAAGTCAGATGGGCTCCCTTTTCGCCTCCTTCCCACCTGTTTTTCATGTTTTCCAAGGCAGCCTCTTCAGAACATAAATATTCCTCTGTACATACCCCTGGAGGTTAAGAGGACAAATTGTTCTCATAAAGTACAAGGTGTCCAGTCTGATAAGATCTTGCTAATAAATCCTCTACAGAATGAATTTCCTTCAGGCAACAAAGGTTTGCAAAGTCTGTGTATAACCTTAAATCATTCTGTCAAATGAAAAAGAATCTAAAACACCCTAACATTAAAAGACAAGAAATGAAAACCACCCACATTTCTTAAGTAGCATACCTACATTGATAAAGAAACAGTACGCTCACAGCAATAACCCAGTAACCAACTGCAAGTAGAAACCAATGTAAAACTGCTGGAGCTTTCAGTAAACTAGAATATTTTCATAGTAATACACCTGGGGTTTCAACTGAAAACCCTATAAACCTTGTCCAGAAACATTTTAAGTGATTAGTAAAAATGGGAAAGAGAATGTCTTTAAAGATGAATTTCCAACAACAGTAAAAAAACACTGTTTTTCTTTGAAGTACATTACATAAGATTCAGTATTCTATTCATCGGAAAATATTTCAGAATCATTCCCTCTTCAAATTACAAAGAGCTAAAAGAGCTTTGTGTGATTCATATGAAAGGCAAATGAAAGCTAACCAAAATGCTGTAGAAACAAAGGCATATTTAACATGCTGCCTGAACAGGTTACTGAAGCAAGCCTTCAACAGGCAAACTTTGCTAGCAGCAAATACATGACTTAACTTTAAATTTAGATGTTCAAGTACTAATTAGCCTCAATCTCTCAATTTCCTATAGACAACATTTAAAAAAAAAAAAGTTGCAGGTTATGCTGAAAGCATCCACTACGCAAATTCCCTTCCGACTCACAGATTTCTCCCCTTCTGAATAGCTACAGATCCGTAATATCCAAATAAACACTTTCTGTTGATTCAGCTTTAGTTTTGATTTTATGTTGCTTGGTGAAGAACGTAATGCCATCAATGAACTACGCGTGCAAAGAAATTCACTCATGTTTATAACCTTGTAGTGCTTTACTTAATATTCCAGAAATCCAGGACAATCGTATCTGCTATAAGCAATTTCAAAATGATTTAATGCAGGCCATTTATTCTGGGTTTGTCTGGAAAGTTACTGGGAGGGACCAGAGAGAATTAAACTAATTGCATCAGTAGCACAGTCCGGTAATTTGCTCAAGGAGCAAAAGGAGGTAGTTTTAGTCTGACATCAAACTAACTTTTAAGTATTAAGTCCTATCTCTGTGCTATTCTGGGGATGCTCACAAACAGAAATTCAAGCTGCTGATGATTTGGTGGCATTCACAAGCTGTGTGTGCACCCATGGATTCTGAGTAAAGTCACTACAGTCAGTACTTGTCCATGTTCACTGCAGAGGAGTTGGACTAGACATCCCTTGAAAGTCTCTTCCAACTCCAATAATTCTATGATTCTACAAACTTACTTATCTAGAGAGTGTTTGTTTTGATTGTGGTTACCATGCCTTCAGCTCATAACCCAGATATTTCAGTCAAAGACACGTGTACCCCTATGCATCCTGCTGTTCCAGATTCCAAGGCTGGCCATTCTGTTGACTCTAGTGATAAAATGCATCACATCTCCAACATCTACCAGAAAAGCAGATAAGACGGTTCCTGCAAAGCAGCCCTCAAACCAAGTGCCTGCATATTCACTCTGGAAACCTCACATTTTTCATTAAACTGGTTGAAATCTGAGTATTCTGCTGAATTCAGAACAAAAGAGGAAGGCAATATCCCTCTGATAATGTCATAAATTGGGAGGAAGGGAACACCCAAAACATTTGATAACCAAGGCCAATTCACTTTTCTCATCTTCTCTGACAGTAACCTAAGCACAGAAACAGACTTGTGCATTTGACAGAAATAGAAGGTAGGAAACATTCTCACCAAGCCAACTGAAAATAATCAAAATAATGCTATTTCCCAGATGCAAGGCAAAGAAAGGCAGTGAAATCTCCATTTACAAGAGGTCTACATATTTCTTATAGTAGTGCACACCAGTCTCAGTGGGAGGTACACGATTCACAGCTAACCATATATTCAACATTCAGGCTATATCAACTGACATACTGAAGAGTATACTTCACAGAAATTTAGTTCTTGGTATCATTACTTTCCTTTCAAAAGCTGAATTCATGAGCATCAAGTAGTGAAACATGCTGAATAGCTAAACAGCAAAAAATAGCTCTCTCAGCACAGGTAAAAGCACTCCCCGTTAGACAAGGAGCAGTCTGATCAGTTTGTCCTGAACACAAACAAGTAATTTCTTGGGGAAAAAAAAAAAAAATCAACATGCAAGTTTCCAGTACCCACTTCACAACCACACACTGCTTATCAAAAAAATGGAATGCAAGCTAGAAAAATAATCTTGACATATAAATTATATAGAAACTGTGAAAAACATCTGCAGCAAGAAAATGGAAAAAGGGGATGGAAAAATCTTGCTACGCCAACTATTGCTTTTGCTTTTCTAAGCTTATGGAATTGTAACTTTCAATAAAAACAGGTTAATATTAAATCCACTCCACCACTATGGTCAATTGGTTTTCCCTCGTTAATCACCTAGCTAATAGCTGCATGCAAATAATGCAGTGTTTCTTTCCTTGCATTAAACCACCTCCCAAAATGGCTTACAAGGCAATTGAAAGAGTAGAGGAAGTTTTGAAGAGGGGGGGAAAAAAAAAAAACAACTTAAAAAATATGTTCACTATTCAGGCTCCCAAAAGCATCAAGACTAAAGAAGGCCAGACAGAGAGACTAGAAAGGGAAAGCTCCTGTTTTCAAAGACAGATTCTCAAACTCTCTCAGCACCAGGTTTTTATGCCTAAAAATAGGGTTAAAATTGCATGGAACTGTATCAGCACTTTGGGAGTACAAGTGTACCTAATACTCTTTATAAAATGTCATGTATGCAGACCATTTGAGAAATCACAGGAATCCACTCATCTGGGCTACCAGCATGTTCAATGGGTAGAATGATATGCAACCCCTCCTTTTATGATGAACCCAGTGGGAACCCAACATTTAGGTTTGGTGAAAAGAAAAGGTAGCCATTTGCCACTGTTTGGACTGGGAATGCATTCTTCCACCTACAAAAAAAAAAAAAAAAAAAAAAAAAAAAAAAAAAAAAAAGACACTCCTTTTGGAGTGTTATACATTCATACATTCACAATGGATCTAATACTGAACTAGGTTCCAATGAACTTGCCCAGCAGTCCTGCTGGGCACAGCAGAATAATTTAATGCAATTAATTCAGTCTTGATGTTTCCATCTATCGTAATCTTTTCGTCTTCTTTCTAGTGTTCTCAAACAGTGTTTCTGTAAAGCTACTAATTTTCCAGTCTGGTCACATGGTTTTCTGTAATCTTCTGTAAACTACTCCTTTTGGAGTAATAGGATCGTCTCATCAGCTCCTATAATCTCTAGATGAATCACATTTTGAGCTAACTTTATGTTCTTTAACGAATCAATGGAAGAAAAGAAACACCTTTGATAAGCAACTCAGATCACCTATCTTCGGCTTGGATGACCACAGGGACACTAGACTACTCATCCAGCTTCTAGATGGCTAGGATGAAAGTACATGAAACCATTCCAAATGAAAGCAACAGGTCTGGATCCCTCGTTCACTGCTGTCCTTTTACATTTAGCTAACATGGCAGAAAAACTGAAACAAATATTTCTCCCATTACTCAAAAGAAAAGTAAAAAGACTCCAAGACAATTACTTCATATCAGAGTTAAGACAGCAAGTACTGCCTGCTTCCCAACTAGCTTTTGGGTTGCAGAACTGTTTCCACAAGCCTTCCAGAGCATGCAAAAAGCAATTACCTAACAGAATAGAATAGTTCAGTTGGAAGAAACCTTCAAGAGATCATCTAGTACAGCTGCCTGACCACTTGAGGACTGAACAAAAGTTAAGCCTCATTTCTCTGCCTCTTTAGAGGGACTCAAAGCCCATTTTTTAAAATAAAACAACGACAAAGCAACTATCATAAAGCTATTACAAGGTTTATGGATAATTCTCACTTCATCAGGGGGAGTAGGTACATGGTTTAAATGCCGTAAATTACAGAATCTCATAATCACCAAAGTAAGGTTGGAAAAGACCTCCAAGATCATCCAAGTTCAACCATTCACCTAACACCAATACTTCTCCATGTCCCTCAGTACAACATCTAAACGTTTCTTGAACGCCTCCTGGGATGGTGACTCCACCACCTCCCCAGACAGCCTGTTCCACTGTCTGACCACTCTTTCAGAGACAAAAAAAAAAAAAAAAAATCCCAATATCTAACCTGAATCTCTCCTGGCACAACTTGAGGTCATTCCCTGTAGTGCTTTTGCTAGTTATGTGGGAGAAGAGGCCAGTACCCAGTTTGTTACAAACTCTTTTAAGGTAGTTGTAGAGTGCAATGAGGTCTCCCCTGAGCCTCTTCTTCTCCAGACTAAACAATCCCAGCTCCCTCAGCTGCTCCCCATAAGACTTGTGCTCCAGACCCTTCATAGTTTCATTGCCCTTCTCTGGACACACTCCAGAGCCTCTATGTCCTTCTTGGGGTGAGGGGCCTACAAGTGAACACAGTACTCAAGGTACAGCCTCACCAGAGCTGAATACAGAGGGATGACCACTTCCCTGCCTCTGCTGGCAAAACTATTTCTGACAAAAGCCAGGATGCCATTGGCCTTCTTGGCCACCTGGGCACCTGCTGGCTCATGTTCAGCTGAGCATCAACCAACACCCCCAGGTCCATTTCTTCCACACAGTCTTCCAGGCACTCTGCCCCAAGCTGTAGCGTTTCTTGTGGTGGTTGAGTCAAAAGTGAGGGACATGGCACATGGTCTTGTTGAATGTCATTCCACTGGCCTAAGGCCAGTGATCCAGACAGTCCAGATCCCTCAAAAGGGCCTTCCTACACCGAGGATGAAAATGAAAAACGCTATATCTGTCATATAATGCTCTGTATCTGTCATCAAAGATAAAATAATCTTTCTGCCTTTGTCTTTGGTCTGTCTTTTTTAGGAACTCATTTTCACCTCATTCACAAGGATTTGCTAAGTTTTACTTGGGTTCTAATGGTTAGAGTTTCCAGTATTATTTTTTTTTTTTTTTAACTTTTGGTTCTGCCAATCCCAGTAAATACTTTAAAAGACAAATTCTACACAAAATTAGTGCCAACTATACCAAAACCTCATTTTCTTTCTCATGTTATTTTAATAGCAGCTTATCAAGAACAACTGCCAGAACTCTGCCTTGGGAAGAATGCAGCTGCACCATCCATGAATTAACATAACACCTATCCAACCATAGCAGCTCCTCCAAAGAGATTTTGCCTTAAAGATTAGAAGGAGTCATTTTGCCAGTTTAGGTTTGAGTATTTGGAGATGGTTTGCAATACTACTTGTTTGATTTAAAAATAGAAAGGAATGCCATCTGTAAAAGCCTCAAGTAGTAATTTAAAAAAATACAAAAACTATCAAATACTGCAGATTGTTATTAATTTTAACACAGAAGCTATCATGGCTCACTCATTTTCCTCTTTCCCCCAAAATTCTAGTACAACCAATACATACTAGAATAAACAGCAGGTGGAAGAATAGATGTGGTTAGCTATACGTGCAGAAGCATCATGTCCTTCATTTTGTTGAAATTCGATTTCATTGCATTAGGTCACACTAAAACTGCAAGATCTCTGCCCAGAACTCAGACTCCTCAAGTCTCTTTGCTGAACAAGTTAGAGACTCTTGTTAGTTCGTGGCACACAGAGAACACATAGACACCAAAAATCAATATTTATCATCCTTTTGCAAAATTGTTATTTACTGAATTCAGCTCAGTTCATACTTACCTTTATAAACAAACCAAACCCACAGATTTAATCAGACCTTGAAATCACCACTGGATCACTGGAAGTGCAACACGGTAACAATGCCAATTTGTAGAGCGCAACATGGTAAATGCCAATATTGATCCATACATACCTTAATTGCTATTTTAATGATACAATAAATCTATTGAAGCTTTTAAAGATTTTTTTATTGTTATTATTATTATGGTTTTATAAACTTGTATAAAACCACCAAAGCACTTAAAAGAATCATGCTTTCTTGTGTAATACATAAAACTAGAATTATACTGTGCTTCTGAAAGTCTATCGTGCTGCTTTTGAAGTTATTTTTACAGATGGCACATTTGGAAAAAAAAAAAAAGCATGAATTTCTAGTGACTGCAATGCAACACTGCATCCAAAACAAATTGTTTCGTTACAACTAAGTTAAAGTGTGAGTGCATAACGTAATAAACAATAGCAGTTGGGTCATTTTAATCTTAATTCCATATATAACAAAACTAACATTTGTGCTTTGTGAACTAAAATCCCATGGTATAAACATAAATTCCATTTTGTAAAAATCTCAACAAATTACTGTCTGAAAAGAAACACACAGCTAAAACAGGAGACCAAGTTTAAATGTACTCACTTTCCTCAAGAACTGCTATTTTAAGACTAGAACGACATAGAGACACAATAAGGCACAATGGGTGGTACAGACAAATGAATACAGTTGTCCATGAAACTTGTTCTCTTCCACAAATACTAAAATATGTACCGCTCAAGATAAATTTTCTCTTAAAAATGAAATACATCATTTTGTTATGAAAGTTCTATACAAAATTTTAAAATTTACACCATCTGAGCTGCCAAAAAAATTAAAAAAAAACAAAAACAAAAACAAAAAACCAAGAAAGTGTATCAATTTTCCACAAAACTAAATTTCTCACCAGCACATCCAGCCACTGGGAAGAAGATATCCCAGCACTCTGGAAAAGAAAAGCATTATTTCCCCTGTGTTTATGACAAAAATATTGTGTTTTGCATACAGTAGTGTATTGTACTCTAAAAACCATAGTACTATTAAAATTACAATATTGATTTGGAAATGATTGATTCACTGCCTGGATGAAATAAGGCACTTCCTTCCAGTGGGTAGTACTTTTCACATATATGGAGACGATGAATCAGGCTCTGGTTAAAAACAAAAAGGGGGCCCAGTGAGGTCCCAGAAGACGACAGGAACATTTCAACAGCAGGGGAAGACACAGGAGGTAAAACCTGGAGATGAAATTCTACACAGAAGTGGTCACTCTGTCAATGGCATTATTGACCTCGTTTTTGTTTGAATCCAGTCCTTTAGCAGCATTCATATCATTCCGTAAATTCTCCACTGTCTTTTTCATGTTCTTTAATTCTCCAGGGTGTGGAGTGGCTCGCCTTAGAAGTGTTCTCTAAAAATAAACAGTGCAATAAGTGGTTTTGCCTTTGTCTCTGAAAAACAACACACGCTTTCAAGGCTTTAGCATTTACATACAAAATACTACCTATTGATTTTTTTTTCTTCATTTTCCCTCGTCCTTTTCATAATACTATGCTTTTTTTTGAAAGTTATTTTCATAGCTGCTTGTTTGTAAAGACAAATAAAAGAGGTTTTAAGAACTATTTAAGAGCAAAAGTTTTCCCCCTCTTGACCTACACATCTGAAAGCCACTCAAATGAAGTGCAATTACAACTTCTGAAGTAAAGATTCTATCACAAGTATAGTTGGGATTTTTTTATTTTTTCAGAAATATCCAGGTGATATAAGATTGTATTTCAAAATAAAACAAAAAATCATGACCCAGCTGGTTTTGAAAAAATCCCACAAGATCATTCATACTAAGTACATGCATGCCACTGACATGTAAACTACAGGGGAACTGATGTCCCAGCTATAAATAAGCGGATTGGTCAAGACTTCTTTAGAAATCACCACTCTCCCCAAAAAGGATCATAAGCCTCTTTTTTCCTTATAAAGGTTCTTGCCTCATGTCAGTCCACAATACCATGAATGAAAACAGTTATCATTAACAACCCAGCCCGGTAGGGGCATTCTTAGGTAACACAGTTGTTAACAAGCATCATTCTGAACTTTCTTATTAGTCAATCTACAAACAATGCTTGTCAAAGACATATGGTTTCCAGCTTTGGGCTAAGCAAGCATCTTATTTGGAAACTTAAATGTTCATTTCCCTACCAAGTAAGAATCTTTTGAGCCACTTTCCAAAGAAAGACCATGCTTATAGCATGCTACAATCTGGATAGCGCTCTGAAGTATGTCAGGCTGAGCTCTAATGAGAACAACTAACAAGTTTTTAGAGCATTAAAGAAGCATGCCAAAACATTTGATTGAAGCATTCTTAATCTTTACAGAGATTTATACTTGTTAATAAAAGTTAGTAAAGTTAAAGATTAAGTTGCATTTTGATCTACAGGACATGCAGAGCCCAACTTGATGGAGAGGTCTTTAAGTACAGTGACAGATGTTCCCACATCCTTGGTTTAAGTGGGAAACTAATGAGCATAAACCTTGCTGTTCATGGACAGTAAGGTTATTTCAATGCAAATGGTGGAAAAGAATAAAAGAAGAAATGCAGAGAGAGACCAGAAATAGAAATGAGAGAGAAACAATGTAGCTGGGTAGCAAACTTAGCGGAGACGCATGCCTGAGTGCTGGAATCCTAAATTAGATTCTATATACTTTCAGGCAGTAAAGCTTCACAGATGCAGAGGAAGATCCTATCTTGTTTCTGGAAAGCTGGAGAGAAAGCATCCTGAGGAAACATAGGAAAAGAAAGCAAAACAAAGACTGCCCTGCATCAGAACTTAAAGTTATATTCAAAGCACAACAAAAGGGAGAAAAAAAAAGAAGCATTTCATGTCAATATGAAAAGTTTCAGCAGTCAATATGAACAGTTTCTACAATTAGTATGACCAAAATGCATGCAGTCACAGCTGAAACATTTACAGCAAAACAGCTCAGATCCTTTTCACACTTTCGTGTTAAGATGGCAGTGCCTGCAGGTGTCCAAAGCCTTGGAAAACATACCATTTCATTATCCTCTTCATCTTTTTCATCTTCTAAGAAGCGAATTGCACTGACTCTGTTCACTGCCCGTTCGTTCCATGTCTCATCTGACATTTCATTTACCAAACTCTCCAACGCACCACATCGTGGCAGGTTATCTGCTAGAACAGCAACATAACTGAAGATTCACAGAAAGTCTGAAACATCAGCATGCTACAAGCGTCAATAACTGCAATATCCAATCAACTTCCAATCCAGATATGCAACTGTCTGTGTATGTATTTTAGACAAAAAACAGAACTAGCATCAATTTTCTTTTATCAAGTACACATAATAAGTAGTTTCCATATAAACAAGAAATTTCTGTACTTGGACTGTTTCACATTTGTGATGGTTTTACAATCTGAATACATAACTTAATGTACTTGCCATTATATGTTTGCGTTTCAGATTAGATTTGCTACTTGTTAGCCAGTTACCTAAATGGCCTTCCATATCACAATATCATTACTTTTTACGAGTCCTTCCTTTTACTGTTGCTAGATGCACACGTCCAACAATCTTAATTCCAAGTCTTCTATTCCTGAAGCCGTAAGAAGAAATTTTTGGAGAAGGCGAGATTTTCTACTAGTCAAGCCTTTAGAGAGACATTCTGTCTCCATTACTCCTCTAGAGGTAACTAATTTTCTCATAATCTAAAGAGGTTGATTCATTTATTTATTTTAATTCTTAATGTAATTTGTACTACCATAAAACCCTGAAATCCACACACAACAGCCATTTCCACACTTCATCTGTTAAAACAGATCCTATTTGCTCCAACTCCACAGTACTGAAAGACTGAATTACCGTCATCCAAGCACAGTCACCTATAACACAGATATAACACAGCTGAGCTCTTCTCAGGCTCCCTTTGCACCCAGTGGAGAGCAATCCATGTGGTTTATTCTAAAAGTTGATTCTGAGACAGGATACATTACTCTCCAATGATTACAGAAAGAGTTTAAATATTTGATGCAGGTAAATCCCCTTCAATGTTCACATACCGCTATAAAATTTTGGAAGACAAATAACATCCAGAAGCCACTGGAACAGCAAACAGTGAAGACGACTTTACAGTTCCACTTGACCAAGAGGCAAGCATAAAGTGTAAATGCAACTTAAAACTATGCTTCATGTTTGTTGAAGAATACAAATTACTGTAAAGTAGATCTGCTTGAAAGAAACTTAGGGCGCAAAGAAGTAAAACATCCACTGCTTATTACTGGCAATTTCAATTATTTTTCTGGCAAAGAGACTGTAGCAGGAAGACCAACCATTTTCACCATGTATATATGTGTAATTTAAAATGCATATACAATATATGCAAATATGGACTCCATTACTTGGTCACTGGCAAACCTCAGAACTAATTAAGCCATCCTCTTCCAGGCCTGTATTTCATGTATTGTAACCACTGGCATTTTACTGTCATTAACATTCCCAATCAAGTTTGCAAGTCTTCTGAAACCTAGCACGATTACCGAAAAATAATTAAAAGTAAAAATTGAACAGGACTGTGCTCAGTAGAGCTGACGCAGAGATTTCAAAAAGCCTGATTTACAAACCTCTACAGAACAGAAAACACAGTAAACAAAGAAGTATTTCTATATGTAATCAAAAACTCACTCCAAGCATTTACCTTGGCAACCGGGCTCAGAAGGCATTTGAGGAAGTAATACACATGTTAAAATCTTTTCTCCTGTTTCAGGGTCTGTGTCAGTCTGAAACGTCAGCAAAGGTTGGGACTGGTTATCAGACAACCACAAAGCCTTCAGCTTTAAGGTGGTCAGTGAGAGGGGAAGATACGTCAGCCTAGTTAAAAAAAAAAAAAAGGAAAAAGTCAAGGTAACCTCTGGGAGATTTATGAGTCAACTTCATGAGCATCTATTCAGTACACAGCTTGGAGATGGAACAAACTGGAGTGAGGTTAATGCCTCTAATTCAAGGCATTAGAGTATTCATCAACTTGAACTATTCTATTCTTTTAAAAAGAACTCACAGCTTAATTCCCTGTAGCTATGAATAAGCTAAAATAATGCTGAGCTTTTTTTACTGTAGTAAAATGCCCTGGGATGCAGATTGCTGCTTCTGCTCTGGAACCTCACATACACAACTGCCACAACAGAAGTGCTTATGAAGTAATTACATTGCACAGATGAGGTGCCACTTGTCTTTCATTTATTTTCTTTCACTTAAGTTCTTGCTAAGCAACTGCATTTATTTGCTGGTTTATGCTTCAACCTGATCCCTTTTGCACTTTGATTTCTGAAGCATATCAGCTAAGATTCATGAGAAGCAGCGCAGTGAAAGTTGCATTATTTGCCACTCATGCTAATATCCCTAAGATACTCAGTATTAGTGTTACTTCACATTAAGGTAGGCAGTTTCTGCTGAAGCTCTACGAAATTGTCTAGGTTATCAGGTTTAATGCACAAATACAGATCCAGAGGGGTTTTTAAATCCTATCCTTTCCTTAAGTGAAAGCAATCCAGAATACCTTTACACTAAAACACACGACTTACGCCCCTTTGTGCCAGATGGGAAGATTACTTGGATATTTTCAACAGTAACGCTAACACTACAGTCATAATTGTCTTTTTGCAACTTAATTATTAGACTGAACGTTGTCTGTCATCAGAAAGAATGATGTAAAACCAGCAAAAGAACATGACACAAAAATCTTACCTGTTTCCAGCAACATCCAGGACATGGAGTTCAGTGGCTTGTGAAATTTCAGAGGGAATTCGAGATAATCTGTTGTCACGTACAGAAAACACATTAAGACTGCAGCATCCCCCAATCTATATTAGAAAGGAGAAAAAGAAAGACTTTTTGTTGCAGTAATGTAATATAAACAATGGCATGCAGTAAGGGTCACGTAAGATGTCATTGTACATTCAGGTTACAACGCCTGCCAGACACTTCACCCAGAGGAACAGACTGCAAACAAGTGTTAACTTAAAAGAAGCCTGACCTGAGGACAGTATGCTATAGCAGTTTCTTAAACAGCTTTGTCTGAGAATAATGTGTACCTTTACAAACAGGTCAGGCTCTACCTACCCTTTTATCACCTTCCAAGCCAGGCAGAAGTCAGTAACCAGCCACTTTGCTGACTACCCTCAGAAAAAACACCAGCTTTAACATTCAACATTTTTGAACTCAGTGTTTACATACTAATTCTCTTTCTTTCCTCATGCTAACTTTATATGCAAGCAAGTGCAGTGAGGCTCTAAGCAATACTGAATCAAATAAATAAACCAATCAACTCCTGACATTTATTGAGTCAACAAAGAGTGATGAAAAGTTCACAAAAAGTAGAAAGCTTTATGAGTAACATCTTTGGCATCCTGTTCTGTTAGAAGCATCTAATTTCAGAATAATTCCCATCTGACCTGGCCAATTCAATCTAATTTCCTATGTCTCCACCAATTTATCCAAACATAGGTATCTTCATTCCCAAGCTAATTTTGGGGCGTAAAGGATGAGAGTTCAGTTTTACCCTTAAAGTATCTAATTTGCAACAAAGGTATTTCTCAGAAAAATAAAGCTTTTATATTAAACTAAAAGAAAACATTCCACCTTTTTGTTCCAGATGATTAATGCTACTTCTATAAACATCAAGATAATTCATTTTAGCAGCTTGAAAGCTCTTTTAAGTAACTCTTTGTTTCTAGTCACAAAGAAAAACCTACCTTTATTTGCTTATCTTACATAGCCTCAAAAAGCTCTACAGCTTATTTCTCAGTTACAAAATTCATGAGCAGGAAAAAAGAAAAAAAACAACAACAACAAAAAAGCAATTTCTTTCCTTATTCCAAATATCACCATCAAAATATTGAAAGCCGTTTGAAGCTTTCTAGTTAAGCAGACTTAGATCTGAAGTATAGACAGCAAACGTACTAGAAAACCTCATTTGAAAAATTAGTGACTTCTACAGTAACATACATGTAAGAAGGTTCTTTTCTTACAGTGCAGGCAACACCTCATTTAACCTTGGTCTCAAGTAACCAATTCTGGGCTAGAATTGTCTATATATTCTTGTTAACTGTCAGTTCTGACTCTGCAAGATCCACAACTCAGTCCAAAACAAAGTTTTAGATTACAGACATATCACAAAAGCTTTTGCAGTAGACAAAGTAAAAATAATTTCAATTTAACCTGTGTTATTTACCAAGCAAAAAAATGCATTTTAGAAAGGGTGCCACCATGAGTTCAAAGACAAACAAAATGAGCATTCATACCCCACTCAACTTCCTTTATATTTCAAGTACGTTTTAATGGAAGAAGGCAGCCATGAGCTGCTCATGGCTTCTGATTCACAAGCTGTTTACTGTGCAAAGTTACAGCACAATATTCTGTTGACAAAACAAATTCGATGTTGGTTTCCCTTAAATCACTGCCACCTATGATGCAGCTATTTCACAAGAGGACCAGCCTTTCAGGGTCCACATGTACATTAGGAGCAGGAATCCTGTTAGCTATTTTAGCTTGTGAATCAAAGCCCTTAGAAACCAATGCTCAAATCACACGCAAACCTTTTGTGTACAAAACTCCTGTTTATTAACTATAGATTCTCAAATAATGTGCCTTGATGCATTCACAGGATATGGAGCGCCATACATTAAAAAAAAAACCAGTATATATGCTGTCTAAATAGTTTATCTCACACAAGGAGCCATGAAAAGCAAGAGATACGATTCAGTGAATGTTGATGAGCTGGCAAGTGATGCCCTAACTGTAGACAGTGTTTGCTTTACTAAGAATGGAGTTTGCATTATTCAGTCTTAGAGCATGAAGATCCAAACAGTTTAGGCAAACAAACAAAGGAAGCCATGCAGCCCTGATGAGATTGGCACTTCTCTACTTGTGACAATGGAAAAATGCAGCAGTGGAACCAGCCAGCCCAAGACATCATGCATTTAAAGCAGTTTAATGAAAGGTAACAGTAGAACTGTGGACTGAATAATACTTACAGGGTTATCAATTTACCTGACCCATAATTTTCCAAGCGGCTAACAATTAAGAAAATACAAAAGATGTTCAATTTATTTTTCTTTATCCATACTGGACAAGAGCATGCCAACAAATGGAGACAGAATATACATTCTTCAACTCTAAAAAGGGTTAGAACTTGGAAGCTGCTGCTGTCTTCAGCTACTTTAACTTTGGGCTATCAGTTAACAGATAGTTGTTCAAAGTCTGTTTCACCCAGAGGTAGTGAAGACTTTTTTTTGTGGTTTTTTTTTTTTTTTTTCCTGAAGAGGGCAGCTGAGGGGAGATAACAGACAGATAGAGAAATCTTTTTATGAAACTTTCAAAAACACAGGCAGCACCTAACAAGCAGTTAGCATCAGGTGAGATATCACAGAGAAAAAAGACAAGCCAACAGTTAAATTAAAAAATCACCTTCATTTCATAAAGACTGCACTCATCCAGCAGTACAGAAAGACATCAAATCCAACATTTGAAGAAATCTAAACACAAAGTGTTGTCACTGAGGCACAGGGCACACACCGGCATGCTGAAAGGAAAGCATCGCTTTGACCACAATGAAGTAATACAATACAGGGAGCTTTGTTGGTTTGGCCGAAAGTCATTAATGGACAAAGAACCAGGCACGCTCTGCTCATGCTTACCCTGGTTTTCATCACATGCTTACAAAAGACCTTGCCAAACCATGATGGAGGCACCAAGTACACAGTTTGGACCACAAGCCCATTTAACAGTTAAGCACATAGTTCATTTTGAGCACAAGACTTCACTTAATGGACATAATGTGCTTTATTCTAGGCACACAAATAACTATTCTAAAGTCTGGAGGCTTCACCAAGCCCCCACATTCTTCAGTAGTGAACTAGGTACAAGGAAAACACCTCTACAGAGTTGTGTGTGTTTAAGTCACATACAACTGATCACAGCATTACTTCACTCTAGCCACTTCAGAAAGAGTTATTCACTTCTCCTACCCCACCACCTTCAGAGAACAGTCAGCTCAGGCTAAAAACAAAGAACAATGAAAACTTCAATCAGACTGAATCTAAGATAGAAAATGATTGTTAATACAAAGGGCTAACTCTGAGATAATTGATTTTACAGTACAGCAAAGCCTGAGCAAAACCTACGAGGAGCAACTGAAGGAACTGGGGTTGTTCAGTCTGGAGGAGGCTGACGGGAGACCTTATTGCTCTCTTCCAATACCTGAAAGGTGCTTACAGTGAGAGTGGGGTTGGTCTCTTCTCACTGGTGACAGATGACAGGGTGAGGGGAAATGGCCTCAAGTTGTGCCAGGGGAAGTTTAGGTTGGATATCAGGAAAAACTTCTTTACAGAAAGGGTTGTTAAGCACTGGAATAGGCTCCCCAGGGAGGTGGTTGAGTCACCATTCCTGGATGTGTTTAAAAACCATTTGGATGTGGTGCTCAGGGACACGATTTAGTGGAGGGTTGTTAGAGTTAGGGTAGTATGGTTAGGTTGTGGTTGGACTCAATGATCTTTAAGGTCTTTTCCAAACTGAGCAATTCTAAGATTCTATGATTTTTTTTACGCTTATCTGAATCTGGATGGCTTTCTAAAACCATGGGTGCCACTAAGATTTCTTTAGGTTTCACACAAAACTGGAGGTGGTGCTTTTCTGTCTCACTTTGATGTTCAGCTTCCTTTTTCTGGAGAAACATTAAGACCCTGGACATACACAAAGAACACATCAACTCGTCCTGCTAAAACTCCCCTCCACATTCTCATCACAGTCAGTGTTCACCACTTCAGTCTTCCACTTTCTTGACATCCACATACTCAGTAGCAATTTAACAGTCCTCTGGAACTGTTACACCTTAGCACTTGACTTCTCTTCTGGTGCTGCTGACAACTCCTCTACTGCATGGTGGCTGCTGTTTTCACATTCCCATCAGATTAATATTTTTTGATCATCTGACTTCTGTTGCACTTTTCTGTAACAATAACCTTGAGACTGTCATCTGTTTTTTCTTATTGTTGACATCTCTGCATTCAAGTTATAGCTTTCTGTAGATGAACCCATGAAGAGATTCAATCCTCTCTTGCCTTTTAGATCCCTCCCAAAAACTTACTTTCCCTCTCTCTCTTGAGCTCAGCTAAGCAGTTACAGCCACTCATCATCCCTGATCAATTCTCAGTGACTATGACATGCTCTCATTAGCACTCTAAAACCAAATCACAAATTAGAGGTGGGACCTGAAAATTATTTTAGTTGAATAGATGTCTTTTGATCTCAGCATCTGGTAACTGCCCAGAAGTTATGAACCAATTTCACTGTCCTTTAACAGTTAGCATCTTTCACACAGGCATAAGAAATGCAAGAAAATACAATATTGTTATAAATATTATGATTACTCTTTAGTATGTGACCACTTGAGGTTCATCTCTTTTGTTGGCCATTTCTTTCGCTTAGCTTTTAGGATAGCTGTCAGTATCAAGAACTCTCAATAAGCTTATACAACTCTAATTTAAGAGTTGTATACTCTAATTTACCTTTGTTGTAAAACCTTTTTCAGGGTGTCACAAACCAAAACCCTGACTGAACTCAGAGCAAATAAAAACATATAATAAATAATACAATACAATACAATACAATAATACAATAAAAAAAAACAATAAAAACTTGGCTACAGAGTAGAAGAATTAATTCTTTAATTGCAAGCACAGCAAGTTTAGAGGTGGAAGAAATTGCATAATTCACAAATAACACTAGCAGCTATTCCTAACTTTACACTGGTTAGGAGAATTTTCTGCAAACTCACTTCAACATCCCCTGCACCACCAGTGAATAGTATGAGAGGAACACGGCAACAAAGCTTCTCTGTCATGTGACTCCAGCCAAGTTTTCCTACATTTTTCCTCAGCGTCTTTTTCCCCTTTGTGAGGTACAAACATACTTCTACAAAAACGAGGGAAAGGACATAGGAAATCAAAGCCAGAAACAAAAAAGCAGCCCTAAACATTAAAAAACAAAAAACAAAAAACAACCTAACTAAAATGTAAAAAGAGCAGTTACTGCCCCCAAAAACAATTACAGTTTCATTTACCGTAGCAATAATTCTCAGCCATAATACACCTCAGAGCTAGGAAGACACATTACCAGATCTCTGCAAGTTGTAGAGACTCATTAACGAAAGCACATGAACTGGAAAACATTCCAAGGAGATTATTTATGTAAGTGCCAAAATCAACACTCCAGTTTCACCAGCATTTCAGTGCCAGGGTGGGATTTCAATATGAAAGAGTCACCAGGCAGGTCTTTCAGGTTTCAGGGGAAAAACATTTGTAACTACAAACAGGTTTAGACAAACTCAGTTCTTGCTGAAGTATGCTGCAGCACTCAGTTCACTGAGAGCAATCAAGCTGCAAGATGAGATACTGAAGATGAAATCTGACAGTGACTCAAGCCTTTGTCAGGCATTCAGCTGTTTCACATTTTATCTTATATATCCACACCAGATACAGAACAATCCTTGAATCAGGAAACTTTGAAGGGCTATTGAATGAAAATTCCTCAATATTCTGAAGTCAAGAAACCTTACACCAAAAAGCAGAGAGTGATTACAAGTGTGCACATAAACAGTCCGGCAGAGTAATGGTTTGTCAGGCTGACCCAAATCCAATCCAATTAAACTGCTAGCAACTACAACAACAAAACCCAAGCAAATGAACAAAAAAGCTGAAATTCATACATTATCTCACTAGGTTATATAAGAATATCATAGCAGGCATACAATTTCTGCCATTATATACATACATATGTGTGCGTGCATGTATAAAAAATGTTCACTACTTTGTAATGAACAATAAAGATACCAGTGAGTAAACTTATCTGTTGCATGTGTTCTTCTCCATAGCATAAAGCCCCACATTTTCCATATGCATTTTACAAGACTGTATCTTTAACAGAAATTCGTTAATATATGTTCCTATGTTCCAAACCCATTTCTGACAGGGATGAAGATCATGACTGCACAGCTGGTCTAGCAGAGCACAGGTATTCATTTAATACATTTTGGTTTTTTCCTTTTTTTTTTTTTCCAAGTCAGTAACAAAAGAAATGTGAAAAGAACATTCCACCACAACACCAAATCATTTCTCCCTGCCAACCACAGGGAAACTGATCATTGGCATCTTTGCTGTTATCAGTGCCCCCCCCATCCACTCCTGTGGATGCTTTGCATAACAGCAAACAGCACTTGCTACACCTATGTGCTCTATTTACACAGTTGTTTTTTAGAGCTATGAAACTTTTTTAGAAGGCAATCTGAAGATTTTGAGGAGAAAGTATGAAGTCACATGAAACAGAATGTGAAAGTGTTTACTCGAATGAGAAAGATATTTAGGTGTGGAGACCTTTACTGAAAATAAATAGATTTATTTCAAAGAAGTGGATGCTAAGGAGCTGTTTCCTCTGTTTCTCTGCCAAGTTTCCTGTAAAACATGCTCTCCCATTTTTATTTCAAGGATTTCCTACAAATCCTTAGCTCCTCTCATTCCAGAGACCGCTTCTCATTTTCTAATCACTCACCTTGCTCAAACACAAATTTGCCCCTTACTTTAGGCCATCCCACTCCCCTTTCCATCCAGTGCTGAAAGTTACATGCAGTAATGACCTTCACACACACTCTTGTTCTTCACTTCACCCTTCGATGTCCCCAACTCCTTCACTAGTCAGGCAAAGCTTTCTCCCTCTGCCCTTCAATTCTCTATTTCCTGTTCAGCATCCGTAACTTCTTTTCCTATGGCCAAGACCTCAGTTCTGTTATCCCATCCAGGCAAATGTATCCCATATTTATCCAAATATTCTGCTCTTACGCTTTCCCCTGATCCTTCCAAGCCACATTTGTTGTCCTCATACACCTTGCAAAAGGCCCCATGCACCATCTCCAAGTCCCAGCAAACACAGACAACATTTATCTTACAGGTTATCCCTCACAGGGTAATAAGTTACTGCCCCTGAAATGGCAAACAGAGGATACACTGATTTTCCTGCGATGCTTTCACAGTCCAGGCACTCCACATTTCCTCAGCTTGCCTTAAATACACACACATTATATGGAAGACTCCCCTCTTTCCAACTCCATTGACATGGTACGGTCCCCTCTTTCCAGTACCTGAGACCTGGGACCTACAGGAAAGCTAAGGAGAGACTTTTTATAAGGGCAGGTAGTGACAGAATGAGGGGAAATGGCTTTAAACTGGAAGAGGGTAGATTTAGACTAGATAGCAGGAAGAAATTCTTTACTATAAGGGTGGTAGGATACTGGAACAGGTTGCTCACTGAGGTTGCGGATGCCCTGGAGGCACTCAAGGCCAGGCTGGATGGGGCTTTGAGCAACCAGGTCTACAGGGAGGTGTCCTGCCTATAGCACAGGGGTTGAAACTAGATAATCTTAAAGGTCCCTTCCAACCCAAACCATTCTATGATTCTATGACAAAACTAACCAAAAAAAGTTTCTATACACTACATAAACTATTAATGGAACATGCATCGTAAAACCTTCCACGCTATAACACTATAGGCTAGTTTAAAGCTAAACTAGACATAATTATACAAGCCTCACGCACAGATTGCTTAGGACACTCATGAAATGCATTAAGTTCTTTGTAAAGACATGGAAAGCTTTTTGCTGAATGAGCACAAGATCACACTGTCATTACATCCCAACCCCGAAATAGTTTTCCCAAGATCCTGTCTCTTGCTTGCATTTATGCAATTCATCTGGGTACACCCTTGGTAATTTCCTCTTTAGCACTAGTGGCATCTCAATGCAGGAGTCACTGTCCTGCCAGACGAGCTGCAGTACTCCTGTCTTTCTCTTTCCTACCTCATCAAATGCACACTTTCAAACCAAACCAGAAAGTAACAAGGGAGCCTGTTTTCTGCAACCAACCCACTGAAGCTCATTCTCCATTGGCCATTGGAGAATCTCTTGGACAAAAGTAAGAGAAATAGCAATGCAAACAGAATTAGTTCTCAGTCACATGCTTTAACCAATCACAAGTAAATGAGAAAAGAGGATGCAGCACAAATACTGATCTGATCTCTTTCCAAAACTTAAACTTGTAAGGCCACCATTATATTTAGCTTCACACCAGAAATTCTACCCTTGTTCACTCCTTATATTGTTATAATACACAAAAAGCACTTCAGGGAGCACTTCTTTACTGCGAGAGTGATCAAACACTAGCATAGGCTGCCCAGAGGATGTGGAATCTCATGCTTGGAGATCTTCAGAAGCCAGAAGTAGAGTCCTGGGCACCTTACTCTGCGTGTCCCTGCTTGAGTAGGGGTTGGTCCAGCTGGACTCAGAGATCCCTGTCAGCCTCAGTCATTCTGTGATTCTGTGTAGAAGTCCCAGAGAGCATAGCTGAAAAGTTTCAGATATCATAGATCCTGGTCACTTCAGTTCCTCATATTAAAAGTAGTCTGAGATCTTCAGAATTAAGAAGACAGTCAAAACAATATTTTTCCATAATATGAAAATCCTCTTTTCAGTCTTGCTCACAAGATTGAGTCTAGAAAGATTGCTGGCAGAATTTTTATACTACCTATAGAAGAAGCATACCTATGTTTAAAATGCGTTCACTTAAACAGAACTTTCAGTTTTCAAATAGTGCTTGACCTGACATCCACATTGAGAATAACTAGTCACAAGTTGATTAGATGCGTGTCTTGTAAGACCACAAGCACATTCTGCACTTCCAAGCTACCAAACCAACACATATGTTACTCAGATTTAATCTCTTGAGATCTAATGGGCACATTTCTGGTAGCAACCTTTTTGGGAAGAACATCCAGTGGATCAAAGCCATCTGTTTGATGGCTTTTGAGGAACACGAAATTAGAATTTTCTGTTTATATAATCACATCTATTGAAGTTAATTGCACAAGATTTACCTCTTTGGGCAAAGATGTTAATTTGTTTCTATCGGCATTCAAATTGTTCAGCTTCTTCAGTTTTCCAATGCTCTTCGGTAGTATCTGTGCCAACAGAAACAAAGAAATATGCAAATTAATTCTGTAAACACAAAAAGACAGAACAAAACTTATCTCAATTTAAAAACGAATTAAGAGACTGATCCATTTTCAAAATGAGTATGCAGTTATTCCTGGTTATTACCATGCCTTCTGAAGGAGTTCCAAGGTTTTATTTTGCAGAAGAAACATCTAAGAATTTCAGTTCCTAACACTAATTCACTCATGAGTTATCTCTGCCCTAAGATGGCAGACAGATGACAGCTGCAAAGAGAAGCACGTATACAGAAGTAGTACCATAGTACTTAAGAGGAAGCTCCCTAGATAGCTAACTGAGAGGTAAGTCTCTCAGCCAGGTGCTATGAACTGACCTCTTTCCAAAAGACGTAAGCTCCTATCATGTATAAGTCTAACTTAAGAAATGCTCTAAGTTTGATTTTTACAAACTTTTCCACTTTCAATTTCAAATGTCAACATCATGTGAACACAGTTTTGAAGAAAGAGAAGAAAACACCTGGTGGGAGGGAGTCTGGAATTTTATTTTAATTGACCACATATCATATTTAGTACCTTGCTGAAGCAGACCAGCAGAGCAAGAAACAGTATGACAGTAGCTCTGCATCAGTTGGAGCTTTTATTCAGTTCCAACAAGCCTGATTCACATAAGGCAAAACAAAAATGGGCAAAAACACAACGCAGCACAACCTCTACATTAAAAACATAACAATGTAAATGATACCTGCACCCCAGGTGCTCCAGTTCCCTTAGTAATCATGAAAGATTCAAGAGTGAATATATGTAACTGCTTAGATCTTCAGAAGAGAGAATTTTTACTATGCACAACTTGATCTTCAGCACCCATTTAACAGGTTAGAAATAAAACACATTTAAAGAAAGCATGCTACTTAGCAAGTAGGGATGGCGAGTAGTCTTACAAGCTAAGTGAATCAACACTTCCCAACAAGCCTTTTTACTGCTAGTCATTTGAGCAATCAAGACCACACTTACCTGCAGCTGATTTTCTGTTAGAACTAGTTCAGTAAGGCTTTCACAGTCTCCAATTGAATCTGTTAGCTGAATAAGTTTGTTCTGATCAACCTTCAAAATTGACAGCTTCCTCAATTTTCCTAGGCAGAGGAACAATACATTTGTTTGGCTTAGTAACTTCGCTTTAATTATAGAGAATCATCCTGATGAAAAACTTTTAGAAATTCTCCAACACAATTAAATGCTCTTCTTCAGGTAGCATAATAAAGAAGTTAGGTACTGCTCCACTTGGCCTTTGCAATATTTTTTGCAAGTTTATTTAAACTGACTGTAAAATCATTGACATAATAATCACATTTCAGTATATTAAACTGTATTAAAATTGCAATCTGAGTATTGCTCCATCTCAAGTCAAGAACAGAAAACTAATTGTCTGCTGGAAAACCTATATACGGGAGAAAAAAGTGGGTTTTTTCCTCAGTTATTCAATGTTTATTAACATTGAGCACCTATGTGTATTCAGTCATAGTAAGAAGGTTTACATAAAAGCGACAGCCTAATCCCAAATGCAATAAAGGTCTCTTTGTCCTAATATACAGCCCAGTCAGTCAGACGTGAAAATCAAGTTTATTTTTCAGAATAGCGACAATCTTTTCTGGAGATCTTCTCCTCAGAAAGCTATTTTATACTGCAATAGTTTTTTATGATCTGTGCAAACTAGAGGTGACCTACGGAGAGCCCAGGACAGAGAATTCAGGAGACAGCACTAGTTGATGACACCTTCATCTCCATCCCCAGATCGCCCAGAATAGTTCCAGCAGGTTGGTACATCAAACTTGATGATGATGCTAAATTATTGAAGCCGTGGCAGATGCATGGAAAGGCAGCCCCCTAAACAGAAACTTGCAGTTCAGGTGGTCACAGAGCTCTGTACCTGGACGGAATAACCTTGCGCACCTGTATAGCCTGGAAAGTGAGCCTGGCTACATAGGAGCCCTGCTAGGAAGGACCTCAGGATCACAGTGGACACCAAATTGAATATGGATTAGCAGTGAGCTGTCACCAGATGTAAATTAAACAGGTTAAATATGGGAAATTTCATTCAGCAGATAAATTAAGTTGCTATGTTTCATCTACTGGACACTGGTGAGGCCACATCTGTAAAAGCATGCTCAGTTTCGTGTCCCAAGCCCCTGCTAATTCAAAAGAAATGGGTAGAAGGCAGTGGAGGTCCAGCACAAAGCTCTTTAGGGAGCTGGGACACATATGAGCTGAGGCTGAAGGAGCTGGCCTTTCTTGTCTACTCCAACAGAAAGGCAGCCAAAGAGGCACCAAAGAAGAGCCCACAACTATGTAAGAAACAGCAACAGAGATGACAGAGCCAAACACTCATCTGCAGTGCTGGTAAGACAGAAATGGCCACAAATTCAAGTGCAGAAGGCCTTAGTGAGACATCAAGAGAAGTTTCCTCACTTGGAGGCGGTGCTGCACTGAAACAGGCAGCCTAGGGGTGCTGGAGGATTTTTGTATTTATGACAAAAGCACGCACAGAAAATGATACGAAGCACATGCAATGGCCTGGCCCTTCACAATCATCTTCCCTAGCAATGGATCTCTATTTATCAGGATTTTTAAGAATAGGCAGCTCCTCTTGTTTAGCAGCTGGTGTTACAAACTTCCCTCTTGCAATCTGCATGATCTATACCCTTCCAAAAGATGATACATCACTTATGATGTACAACACTGTACTGGCTAGCTCACACCATAAGAAAGGGCTGCTACAGCTCTACCAAATACACACCATTCAGCTGTAGGACAGGATTCAGCCCACACCCCTGAAATTTAAGTTTTAAAGAAATATTTATCTTTTCTCAGGCTCACATAGCATATGGAGAGAGTGGGGATGTCTGTCCATTCTCTTCCACTTTCTTATTTAAATTCTTTCTCTGCTACAGGATTGAAAAAGGAAGGAAAAGCACACTCTTGCACCAAGAAAAATTCTAGAAAAATAGCTGATGAGTAGTAAAGAAATAATGTCTCACTAGTTACTTCAGAAGCAAAGATATTTACTTTAGAAAGGAAATTTGTAAACTGTTTTTCAAGTGTCACAAACCAGAAAGGTTGTAGTTTGGGTCCACAGGGGTGAAGGCTGAAACTGGAAGTCTCCCACCAGATCCCATACAGGATTAACCACGTTGTCCAGCTCAAGATAATTACACATCCCCATTAAAGAGGAGGGCGTTTTTTTGTAACAATACCATCAGCCAATCTTTTCAAGTGACCTACAGTATGTTACAAGCTAGAATTTTACAATGTTGAAGTGTTTTGACCATGACTTACATACAGTAGGAACAGTGAGGATATACTAACTTTTATTTTGTTTTATTAAGTACCAAGTGCAGGCCAAAGAAGAATTAAGAGATAGTCATTACGTAGACAATTAAAATGCTAAATTAATAGTTATGTATTTCATACTAAGCAAAAAAAAAAAAAAAAAAAAAAAAAAAAGCTAAGACAAGCTAATCTCTTACACAAAAAGAGAAGACTACACAAGACATGAAAATAAACAACTTCCAGTATACAGAGGATTAAACAGTTCTGAATGATAACATTCATCCTATATTTACCAATGCCATCAGGTAAGACTTGAAGTAAATTCTGAGAAACAAGCAAGTCTGTTAAAGAAGTCAGACCATTAATTTCTTCGGGAAGGCATTCCAATTTATTTTCAGAAACATCCAGACAAAGCAGGTTTTTCAGGTTTCCTACTTCCTGCAACACAAAGTGAAATTTTAGTCACGCTCCAACATGTCACAAAGCAATTTGAAAAATGTGCTACCACAATGAAATTCCAGAAAGAAAAGCAACTCTTTGCATGACCTCTAAATGTTGAAAGAAATATGTAAGTAAATTTTGCATGGTAAACCAACCAAGTTGCAGTTTCTTGTTCTACATATCACAACTGGCTTTAGTAGCCTTACAAGCTACACTAAGCATACCCAGGCAAGCACCAACCAAAACTGAGTAAAAAAAAAACTCAAGGAAAGAACAAAAAGCTGTTTTTTCAGAACTGATTATCAACCTTCACATAATTAATGTCTGCCCCTCCCAATTAACCTTAGGCAAATTAGGATTAGTCTCTCCTGTCCAATACAGCAACATGCCATGACATCCAGGGATTTCTATCTTCACATCTCCCAGCTGCAACAAATGAAGAAATCGGAATTGGGAGTGTTGCTCTAGCAAGCATCTTTGAAGTGCCAAGTTGTACTGCCACCACCTACAATTATGATTACTTAATTTTTACAATGGTAATCTGACAATCAGCTTAAAAGTCTGACAGAGAAATACCTTTTTCCCTATTAAGTATAAGAGCAACCCTCCCATTCCCCATGTGCACATACACCCCTACACGTGTTCTACGGTAGTTCACACTTCAGTCATTTAAATGATCTCTGGGAGCAAGAAGGGAGTTGTCCTTTACTTTCACAAATACTGTATTTTCATACATAGACAGCCCTGACTCTAACTCACAGGATGGCTTTTTTTTTCTTTTTAGAAAGTGTTTGCCTCTCAAGACAATCTTTCACTAAACACACTGCTTTTATCCTACAAGTTCATCCTTCGGACATCAAACAAAACACACAGTTACGGCCAGCTTCAACAAAAGCAGCTGCTGAAGTCAGTTTTGACCTTTTATGAATGATTATCAGTGTTTAAATAGATATACTTAAAAAATAATTAGGCCAAGCCAGCAAACAAGTCAACAAAGTCCACTAAAATGTAACCAATTTCCAAGTTACATTGTTGACAGTGAGATCAATACAGCAAATGACCACAAGCTGAAAAAGGAACACAGGAAAGCAGGTTTTAACTTGGCTCTAAATGAAAAAGAAGGAAAAGAAACCCACCCACACATTATAGTTGTTCTTAAGGAAGGGAATTTAGAGTGCTGTAAGCTTTAAATGCTAAGGTCCCTCTTCCATCACTGATGTCAGATGGGGGATCTGCCTCCATAGATCGAAGTTTCCCTTCATGCCAACAGTTTCACCATTGTTCTACTACCAAACAATGCAACTACGTGGAAGATGACAGCCGAAAACAGTGATTCATTCTCAAAATTGTCAAAACTGTGACTTAGATAGGTATAAAAGGAGAGGATTAGAGCAGCCAGTTAGTGGTTCCCTGATCATCGCACCAACATCATAAAGAGTATGTCATCCTACAAACCAAACGTGTCTATTAGCAAACAATTCCTTTAACAAAAAGTTTAAAACAAAGTGTTTGACAGCATACACAATTATACTTGATAACATATAATCCCTTAAAAAGGAAATTATTACAAATCTTAAACATCCAAAGCCAAACCCATGCAAAGCGAAATGAGAAAACGAGCCAAATTTAGATTGTCTCCTTTTAGATAATAATGAAAAGGTTTACCTTTAAAAGTGCTTTTAATACAGTATCACTAGAACCCATTCTTACCTGAGGTATTTCAGCTAATTGGTTTCCATCCAACCAGAGGTCTTTAAGATTGAAAAGTGCACCAATTGTTTCTGGCTGTAACATAAAAGGTAATGTCAAGTAACACGGGACATATAAATAAATGGCCATCCCATAATTACTATTTGAGTAAAGCAATTCTTACTACCAGCATTACTTAGAGGTACCACAGCCAAATGCAGCAAGAGTGACTGTCACCATTTGGGAATTCCATCCTACAAACTAATTATTTAATATCCTAGACTTCAGTTGACACAGAATTATCAAATTGCATGCATCCTCTTCATCTACTGCAAATCCAAGATTCAACTGAGCCAGCTTAATGAAGATTACATACCTCCTGGTGTACCTGTCTGCCACAATTAAAGACATTGCAACTCTAAAGTTTGCTTCAGCATTATCCCAAAGATTCCCAATTCCAATCTGAAAATACAGTTGAGCATGCATCTGGGCTCACCCCTTCCAGTTCTCAACAAATGCTTGTGTGGTCATTCTGACTGTTAGTTCTAAGCTTGTGACCTTCCACTCTTTCATTTTTTCCATAGAAAGTGCTTGTGAAATACTCTAATTCTCTGGAGAAGAGCTGCAGAAGTTTTTCAGGCAAGATAATACTGCACTGAACAAGATGAAGCAGATATGGGAAGCTCTAACTCACTGCCAAAATGTATCCGCACATATGAAAAGACTTTCTCTTCCATGTATTTTTCTTTCTTCGATTTTGAATATCACATGGCCTATTTAAATTAATTACGTGTGAAACAAGACCAATGTGGACTTTTAGTGGCATATTCTCTTACCAAGTGATAAAGTTCATTGTTTCCTAAATCAAGTTCTTCTAGACGCTGCAGCTGGGCAAGTGATCTGTGAGATAAGTCAAAACAAAACCACATCAGACTAAACCAACAGAAACCAAATGTATGTGAATGAGCTCATTTTACTGAAACTTGTATTTCAAATTACTACCTATTGCAGACAGTTAATTTTACTGGGCATAGACTTCCTACAGCAATATCTTACTGAAAAAAATAATTTGGTTTGTCAGTATAATTGTATGATCTTGAAACATAAAACTTAGAATAAGCAATCAGACTATTATCCTTGATTTTAACCATCAGTCCATGGGGTGGACAATGCCACATAGTTCAGTATAGTTGGTTAGATTTATTTCAGGGGCCATTTACTGTTACGTAAGCGAATAAAAATTCCACGTTGTGGTCACACATGACAGTACCTAAAACAGTGCTAATCAAGACTCGCTAAATTCATCATTTGTCCTGTCAACCTGACCTATCAATTTCTGTAGAATTTTGGGATGGATTTGAGGATGCAAAGAAGCAAAATCCCAAAGGGATGTAAGAAGTTCTCTGAACATGATACAATGTATTAACTTCCTACTTCAAAGGCAGTCTACTGTAGAACTTTTGCCCACCTTTCCCAAAGCTGCAGTAACACAAAAACCAGAGACTTGTCAGTTACATTACTGACACTCCAGATTTTCCAGTAGCAATAAAATTGTCAACATCTACGATAGCTTCTGTCTGACACTGAATGGAGAAACCTAGCTAGCAGTTCATAACTTCTGATCGCTGACATTTCAAGCTCCCTGTAGCTCACAGCTATAAAGCACAGCAACACAGGTATAGGGTAGACTGACAGGAAAAAAGGATCCGAACATAACTGGGGAATAGGTAGTGAAGAAAAGAAACTACTCCATTACAGACAGAAACAGCTGCTTCCAAGCAACCAAAAGGGACCACCAGATTGTAAGATAACTGAATAATCGTACAAAAAAATCACAGAGTACTCAGTCACAATACAGACAGTATAAAAACATCCAATTTTTGTGTCCCACAACAAACCACTGGGGGAAGAGTGGGGCAGAATTCAGCCATCAATAGATCTGGATTTATATAAAGGATTTGATCTCCAGATTTTTGAAGCTTTTGTTCACTTAAGTACCTAACATGAATATTAATATTAATTTCATGAAGATACATCTACCAATTCAGAGCCAAAAACTATGAGATCTCACTATCCTTCCTGAAAACAGGAAAATTCAGCACAAGAGTAATCCAAACTACCACTCCCACTGCTGATACTAATCTTAGCTTAGTTAATGCAGGAAGAAATATCTGACATTAATACATTTTATACAGAATAGCTATACCCAGGAGAAAAAAAAACAAAAACAAAAACTAAAGAGGCCATAAACTCCAGCAGCTAACCAGTTATATCTACAAAAAATGGATGTAAGCAGGTGTTGTTAAAACAAAGCTGCATCTCATAACGCTTATCAACCTGAAACTGGGTATTTGTTTCTAGTTGTCATTCTGTTTCAGACACCAGCATGTTTATAATCAGAACATTTTACACTAAAACAATCAAACATTTGAAATGCCACTTACTCGGGTAAATATGTCAGCAAATTCTCTCTAAGTTCCAGTGAAGCCAGGTTATAAAGACTAAAAGAAATAAAAACACAAGAACAACCAGTGTTTACACAGTTTGTAACAAAAATGTTATGAACCATTATGGTTTTAATTCAATCAAAGCATCATGCAAAGCATACGAAGAGTGGAAATCTTTGCTTGTTTCTCTGTAATACTACAAAACAGAACAAAAGCTGGAAAGTGAACAGACAAAACATAATTTTCTATTTGTTAAGAAGAAAATTAATAAACAGAGTATAATCAGGTGAACTGAATTTGCACATCTGCTTTCAGAACCTGTCACAGGCTACAGAAGTTACAGAGCATTCAGGTAAACTCGTTGCTGTCAGAACCACAGCGCGCTCATTACCGTAAGTGACATTATGCTTCTAAGCGGCTCACTACTCCATATCCCAGGCTTTTACTAACATCACCATAGCAACATTCCGATTTTTCAGGGGTTTATTTATGACTAAATGGAACACAAGGAGTCGGACATTATTCCAACACTATAATCTGCTCTAATCCTCCACTGTCCCAGGGAAAAATACAAATCAGATACAGTGACTACAAAGAAATAGTTCCCTGTAACAGAATATGTTCTCTATTGGTGTGCAGGGAGGAGGACAATATTGTATACCTTAAAGAACTATATTAATAATATTACATACATCACAAAATTTGAAACACCTGTTAAATCCAAGCCTAAAATGTTTGTTTGTATACCTAAGGAAAAAAAAAAAAAGCAACAAAACATGTACAGAGGCTACGTAAAACTGACACTTTTGTTTTCACTTCAAACAATACCAACATACTGAATCACACACAATCACTAGTGCCAGTAAAGAAAAACAACCAGCATTCTAAATAAAAAGCTCTATTTCGTGACTCCAATGCACCTATAGAAGCAGGGAAGGCAACATAATTGATGTAATGAGTTATTAAAGGAGACAGAAGATTTTTCATAGATTGAATTTGGATGGTGTCTGAAAAAAAAATGCACCTTACTTCAAGCATCAGTTTTGCAATGCATTCAGAAAACTGTGAATGAAATCTCAGAGGAGCTTGGACTACATTCTGAACAGTCCTCCCCAGCTTCTAAAATAAGCAAATGTTACCCAATGTGCTCTGCATTCCTCCCAAGGAAATACATTTAAAACATACCATATGGATACAGATATTTTAATATGAATTATCATAAGAACAATTAAAGATTAGTGAGAATAACTCAATTAATGTTGCTCAAAAATCATTCAACAGAAACTAGGTAGTAAGGAAGCCATCATTCCAATGACACAATCTCAGATAAAAATTATAACACTAAAAACATGAGTGAGGATGGGACATAGTATCTAACATGCTTGCATAAACCACACCAGCAGAGGAGGAGAGGGAAGCAATGATGGAGGACCACTTCTCTCCAGAGCTTTAATAACGTGGGTCTGCTCTCACTCAGGCCACCACCTATGAACTTCAACGTTTTGGTTTACAGGCTTCCTATCCAGAAACTTATTCCAATCTTCCTTCAAATTTTGCACTTTCTCTTCAAGCTCGTATTAGATCAGTGCCACGATCCACTTTCATCAAGAGAACACGAAAAGGACGCATACTCCACCAAGCTGCATGTAATCTTGTGTTTACAAATCATCCTGCCTCTACTTATCTCCCTGCCCATCACACTGATGTGCCGATGAGTAAAGTGATGCAATAATCTCTTAATTTCTCTTCTTACATCAGACACCACTTCTGCTGTGGTTAAACAGAAATCTTTGTCAGCAAAACCACGTTAAACAGCAAGAACATGGAAGCCACCTCCACAGGCTGTCTCATTGTATCATTAAACTGGGACAGGTCAGTCAATCAGCTCAGGAAATTGATCCTCCTTAAAAATAACCCAGTGAAAAAGAATAACACGGATGTCTAATCCAACATACCGTAAATCCCCTTAGACACCTGGACCAACACAACTGCCGGAAACTTGTAATGAAAGCATCAGTGCTGCCTAAGCCAGCCATGCCATGAGAAGCTCGTGCGTAGCTGTGGCCCTGGGGATACCCGCTGAGAGCTGCATTTGAATCCAGCTGCTTATCGTGAGCTTCAGAGTGACTGCGGCCGATCCCAGTCCCACGTTAGGGTCTCTTCTTATGCCACCTGCAGGATTATGTCTCCACACTTAGAGACACAGCTTTCCAGAAAAGAACTTCTTTACTCTGCAGTTGCTCTTACTCACAGTGTGCTTACAATTACAACTTCACCCTGGAACAAAAAAGAGCCATCTCCCTCCACCCCTTTAATCTATCCTTTGTACTTCTTCCAGGTTCTCAGGTCCAGCCCAAATACAATATAAACAGACCCCAGTAGGCAAAATGAAGTAATGTTAAACAAAGGCAACTAAGTTTACATCAGCAAAGCTGGTCCATTAGACTGAAATATTATGATTAGGTGGATCTTCCTGAAAAAAAAAAAGAAGCCAGAAAATGTGGGGAAACTCATGATGCTTAAATCTCTACAAGTCACAGAACTGCTTCCAGCAAACCTGTGTGTTGCAATTTAAAATGGGATGACATGATAATTACCAAATAAAATAGCAGCAAAAATGGAAAAGACATGCTGATGTACTGGAGCACCAACTTGATACATTACAGAGGGAAGGTCGCATCTTTCCCTTATATTTACCAAGAAGTTCTTAGTATATTATACATTCCTATTTTGCTACTTTTAACATATGCTAACAGACAGGACTTTCAGCCACATGCAAGAAAAATCCTTCGTATCTTGCTCTTTTTCAAATACATTGCCTTATTTAATAACACATTCTCTGCAGAAAATGTATTCTTTCCCCATTCTCAGGTACAAATAATGGTTTTTCACAACATTCTAATTGAAAGAATTTCCTTTTTTTCCCTCTGCCATTAATTTTATGGGTGCATTGTTAGTAGAGTCTTTTGGAAGATTTTCAAAGGAACTAAAAGAAACCATATCTTAACAGTTTCTGAACAGTTTCTAACCCCAATTTTAATCTAAGGGAGAAAAGCAGTCACTGGGGTTTTTTAATATCAATCTGTAAAGCACAGGGGCAGACCAGCCTACTCTGGCAGGAGACAGCTCTGTCAGCAGCTGTTCACAGCCACATTTTGAAAAACAAACATGCTGCAGAGCATTGCAGACTGCTCTAGAACAAAGAGACAAAATAAGCTGAATGCTTTTCCAAGGTCACTACTGTAAGAAGCTACGAAACTTGTAAAAGCTTAATAAAAAAATTATTAATATTGTAATAATTCCCACCACAAGAGCTACCACACACTCTGAATGGTGTGCACATGTGTGAAATTACTGAGCACAAGGCAACAGCAAAATCAGTCAGAGGATTCAGTACCTGAAATACAACAAGGTTTTCCAGATGATTTCCACTTTAAAGGTGGAATCAAGCAGAAAGTAAATGTACAACATGGCTAAAAATGCCACTTTCAGTACAAACCAGATACGTTTATTCTGTGCTGTACTTGAAGTAACTTTAGATGCTGGTGATGACAGCTAGAAGGAACAAAGGATAAATGTGAAAGCAACAACTGAGAAAAAAGCTAAGAGCAACAAAGCAGTCTGTAAATGCCGGAAACATCTTTTCCTGGACATACTTGTCAGGACTTAAGAGAGAATTTCACAATCCAACATGCTCTACAGAAGAGGTGCGCCTGGGGAACTTCTCAAATACTCCTTCATGCCAACCTCTGTGGCTCCTCTCAAACAGAGGGAATTCTAGACCAAGTCTCTAACATCTGAATTGAAACAGATTCTTGCTCTTTCAAAGTGAGTTCATTTTTCTTTGGATTAATTGCAGAGAATCTATCAGTAGCAATGTCCTGGAAAAGTCATTTAAAAAGTGGATTGACTGCAGATAACAATAACTAACTGAACTAAACACTTCAATCTATAAATAAAAGTTACTAAATACAAGCCTGAGATGAGTTCTGCTGATGCTTTAAGGCACAGTGCTATCATTTTTCTACAACAACAGAAAGTCAGCCTTAAGAGTGACAACAGAGAGCATCATCAAGCTCATCCTACCCCATACCTTACACACGACAGTGAGTGCTCAAGCCCTGGCTACAGAAGCAAAGGTTTCTGAGGAAAGAATTGGGAAGTACAGTGGGAAGTACACATGTACTGTGAAAATGAAGAGAAAGAAATACAAAGGTGGAAAAGAAGAAATGTGAAAATAGCTTAGATAAAATAAAGATGGAGAATAAGAGGACTAATATGAAATGTAAAGGTGCTTAATTTAGAAAACGAAAGGGGAAAGGGGAAAAGGGGAAAAGGGGAAAGGGGGAAAGGGGGAAAAGGGGAAAAGGGGAAAAGGGGAAAAGGGGAAAAGGGGAAAAGGGGAAAAGGGGAAAAGGGGAAAAGGGGAAAAGGGGAAAAGGGGAAAAGGGGAAAAGGGGAAAAGGGGAAAAGGGGAAAAGGGGAAAAGGGGAAAAGGGGAAAAGGGGAAAAGGGGAAAAGGGGAAAGGAAAACCAACAGCCTTCTCTTATTTCATTAATTTCATTAATAGAAGTGTCAAGTATTATATAGAAACTGGCACTGCTGAGCATACAAGAAAAGTCAGACTTTGGGAAACGATCATGGAATGATAGAATCACCAAGGTTGGAAAAGACCCACAAGACCAGTCCAACCATCCACCCATCACCAATAGTTCTCACTAAACCATATCACTCAACAAAATGGCCAAACGTTCCTTGAACACCTCCAGGATCTGTGACTTCACCACCTCCCTGGGCAGCCCATTCCAGTGCCTGACAACTCTTTCAGAGCAGTATTTCCTAACGTCCAGCCTGAATCTCCCCTGGCACAGCTTGAAGCCTCTAGTCCCATTACTGATTACACAAAAGGCCAACCCCCAGCCCACTACAACCTCCCTTCAGGTAGTTATGGAAAGCATTAAGGTCTCCCCTGAGCCTCGTCTCCTCCAGACTGAACAATCTCAGCTCCTTCAGCCATTCCTCATAAGACCTGTGCTCCAGACCCCTCACCAGCTTTGTTGCCCTTCTTTGAACCCCTCTCAGGGCCTAAACAATGGAGCAAAATTTCATGAGATGAAAATTCTTGCAGAAATCCAATTTGCACCTTTCCAGCATGCTTCAGTTGACTAGGAGAATGCAAAATCTTAAATGCAGTTTTGGAAACAGCAACTAATAAAGAAAGACCTTTTCCTCCCCACATTTCTAAGATTGCAAAGAGAAACAAAATATGGGAAAGTTGGCACAGTCTTCATGTTCATATGAAACAAAGGCAAGTCCTACCAATAAGAATGATTCTGGGCACAGGAAGAGTCACCATTATCCTGACAGATAAAGGAGAAGTAGCAGTCCACAAGATGCTTTGAACTCTTTAAGAAGCTCTGTAGCGTAACACTTCGCATGGGCAGTATGAGGATGGCTTTATTAAGGACGTCAGAAATAATAAGACATAAAATCTAACCTGCTGCAATACTCAAACAAAGGCATTCAGAAGCAGTGGGAGAAGTAGGTGAGGAAAATAAGAATTTCTTCTGAGAAAGTAGCAGTGCTAGTAGTACAGGTACATCCCTGTTTCATCAGGGGATGATTTCTAAGAACAAGCATAAAACTCTGCACTTCAGAGGCTATTGTATGAACACGATCAAGACTCAGTACTTGGTCCAGTATAACGTTTTTTATGCAGCTACAGGCACGAGTACCCAATACAGCCCAAGCATACAGCATGAAGAAGTGTGATATGAAGTCTGCTCTCTGGCTATCTGCACCAGTTCAAAGGATTTCAGCCCACTGGGCCAGCACCTAGATTGCTCTGACTTTGGTAAGTTCCTGCTCCTACACCTTTACACGAGCAAACATTCGGCCACAACACTGGGGTAGGAAGGAAATGAGTTTAAACTCAGCACCCCATCTTTTTTTGAGCAAATAAGCAACATGTCAGTCTTCCTGTCTGCCAAGGGTCTTCCAAGACACCAGAGGCTAACTAATACTACAACACCAACAAACAAAGCATATGAAATAAGCGTTATATTTACGTGCACTGCAGCCCATTCTCCCTGTGCAAAGGAAACACGTACAGCCCTGTCCCAGGACACAGCAGTTACGTGACTCCTCTGACAGGATCCTATCAAGCTACTCCCATCCCACACAGCTTGTGGCTGCAGACTGACAGTTCACTCAGCACTGCAGGCTTAGTACTGCCACAGAGTCTGAACAATCAGCTCCATGGGCATTTTTGGCATAAGGTCACTTTCAACACAACAAAAGTAATGCTACCTTTGCAGGGAATGATTGCACTTTCTCAAATTCCCTAATGTTCCACTTGCATATAGCCATGAAGACTGTGGTCTATACTCTCCCAGTACGCATTTTACCCCTTTTTTTTAAAGACTAAATATTATACACTTACTTTGCTTATAACAACTGCTTAATATTGACATAATTAGGCAAAGTCACCATCACATAACCTTAAAATTCATATCTATTGTACTATAGTATAGATACAATAGATATGTATCACTAAGTACAGAACTGCAGCTAGCTTTTTGATCTCAAGACATTTATTTCTCCAGTTCAATCTGAAAGCTTTTGTTTCCTCCTCTAAATGTCAGTTTTAACCAGTCTCCTGCCTTCATGTTTGGCTCCCCTTCAGTTACAGAAACCAGTTCTAGTGTGCATGATAAAGGAGAGCTCTAATGAATTTTTGCAAGAAAATACAGAAGAATTTAAATAGAGACTTAGATCCATACCATGCAATTAGGAAGTGTTTTTTACAAATTTTTAGCTACTGAATCCTACAAATTTCTAGGTGAGCCAGAAACTACAGCAAGTATTATTTTCCTTTATGAAAGCACTCAGCCATTTAAAGCATACTTTCCTCATATATGTGAAGTCCTACTGTTCTACCTCTAAATATATGATATTATAAGAACTGAAATGCAAGATAACTAGGTTTAGTTTTGATGAAACTTATTACATATCCTCATCAGCACGCCTGAAGACCATTCATCCAAAAGTCATCTTTAAGACCATTTACTTTCCTTCTTTCTGGAGGCAAAGCAACTTGAAGTAACTTGCAATAAAGTTAAACACTATTTTCTGCTCAAAATTACTTATATAAAATACAAGGGAAAGGAATAATAGTTTTCTCTTTCTTTAGCAGTCCATCACCAGACTTGAGAAGCAGGATAATGTTCTAGTAAGAACAATGAGAAAATGTGAAAGAAAAGACTTGTGTTCCATAAACTTGCCATTTTTTACGGAGCTGTGAAAAGCAGATACTACTTACAAACAGTGCTTCCTTGGAGAACTGACTTTAGATAGGCACAGAGGAAAGTAAAGATGGTAATTTTGTCATTCTAGACTCCAACAGGAAAGACACAAAGCCAAAGGGAGCACATTTGAATAATCAGTTTCTTGTATCAAACTGTCAATACAATTAGCTCGTAAAAAAACTGCAGATCTTCCACAAGGGAAAATGGAAAGCTAAACAACAGTATCTTAAAAGGCACTAAATGGAGGTAAGACTGGATAGACAGCTTAGCAGAAGTCACATCCCATTTCTCAAAAGGGAGCAAAGTACTACAGTTTACGACCAAGAAACTCCCTAAATCCATAACAGAGGCAGCGTAAGCTGCTAAGAATGGTTTTCTGCATACACTTAGTTTTCAAGTTGCTGGAATCAGTTGTACTCTCTCCATGTGTACAGCAATAAGCATGGTCCAAAGACAGGAAACTGAACTCAGTATGACCTTCAAAAGGGATCAGTAAGAGACAAGAGAGACATTTGTAATTACAGCACAGCCTGTTCACTTCTGAATTCACTTTCTTCAATTCACTTATCAAGATTACTAAAACAGTACGGGGACACTAAGCCAATTCACTGTTACAAGATTGCATTTTGAAAACCTCTTCCATTCCACTCATACAACACTAGTTTTCCACTATTTAAACAAAATCTTGAATTATTTCCAAAAATAATTGCTGAATGTACGTGAAATACGTCTTCCTTGTGTAGCATACGAGATGTAATACTTATTTAAAGGCCAGATGGCCCTGCATTCACTATTGTATTGTTAAACAGTAGTCCTGAAATAAATCTTCAAGTTCCTTAAAATTCAGTTTTGCCATTTAGGAAGCAGCTGTGATTAACACTGACTGCTCCACCTACTCAAACTCTGAAAATATTACTTGTCATGCTAAATTCAGATTAGCCAGAGAGAAAAAAAAAATTTTGCTACTATTTAAATCAGCCTAGCCAGGCCACCTATAAACAGCTCTCCTTCTACGTGTTTGCAAGATAGGCCTCCTCATCACTTTTGCTGTATCACGTAAAATCTTACTATGCTAAACCTTAATATTGACTTGCTCTAGGCAACTTTGAGAGCTTTTCCCACTCTGAGCAATGCTACCAGATGTATAACCTACACTTGTGATACTCTAGCATATGCTAAGAAAAACACAGCCAAAGACTGGCCCAGCAATTCTTCAGCAAAATAAGCATGCCACTGATCTGCTTCTGCATCACATGCATCAAGAGCACCATCCTTGCCTTCCAAGATCTTTTATTCTCCAGACTGTCCTATTCAGATCATCGTTACAGACTGTGAATTCAGATGTTGCCGAAAACCTCTAGAATTAAAAACATACCTATTAAAAAATCATGCTTAGTGATTTTGTTTCCCTAACATGAAATTTGGATACTTTGGTTCCATGACTCTCAAAAGGCATGCCTATAACACATCCTTCTGCGCGGCATTATTCCTAAGTGCTCTAACAGTTGCTCTACTCTTCTCATTATGTTCATTTGCGTTACAAAATGCATACGCTAGCTGCAGACATGAGGAGGAAAATTTCTCTGCTTACCTGGTAATTAATTCCCTTTCAGTAGTAAGGTCCACAGATCCATTCAGCCTGCTTGCAGCTTGGGGGTAAACCAGACTCATCAGTCACTGGCATCAGAAGAATATCCCTCCCACCTAAATAAATTCTCACCTTCCAATTATAAAAATTTCTAATGCCAAAATAATGCTATTCTGCTTTCTTGCATCACAGACTGTACAGTTCTCTGAAGAAAGTTGGGGTTACAAATCATGAGAGTACTACAAACTATGCTCAGGCATAGGCAAGAGTGATGAAAAAAAGCTAAAACTTAGATAGGAGCTAGATGTTTCATATGCTGATGGCCAGAAGGCCTTAAATCGTAACTTCAAGAACAGTGGTAGAGTTACACACTTTACTTCAGCCAAAAAGAAAGCTGTACCTGCTAATTTTATTGTACCCACCAGTCAGACAGAAAACTAAGTCCTTTCAGCAAGAAATGCCTATTTGAACGTTTTTTTGGCTAGGGCAGATTCCTTTCAAAGCACAGATCTGAAAGCCCAATGCTAGATTAAACATCAGAGACTCACATAAAGGCTTTCAAAGATATCTGGACTTCACTCAGGACAAAGAACCACATCTAAATAAACACACAATTATGACCAACAATGTATCTTCTCTTTCAAGATATTAAATCATGAGTGCACAGCATGAAAATTTTTGTTGGTAAAAAGGCAGTATAACACTGTAGGGTGGGAGGAACTAATTCTGAGGTCAATGCTATGAAATTAATACACAAGGACAGAACATGCTTGAAAAGTACATATATCTGATCATTCATAACACTGTAAGGCATATGAGGAAGGCTGACAGACACCTTGATTCCTGAATTTCAGAAACAAGCTGTGCCCTGTGTTCTAGATGTCACATACATAAGGAACTTCTGAAGAAAGACTCTGGAATAGAAATTCCTAAATGCTACCCGTGGCAGTAAGAATGACCACACTTGCTCACTGAACAGCTCTACCATCACAAGCAGAATACACAGGGAAATCAGTCTCGCTTCATTAGGCTGAGAAACACTGAAAGTACACTCCCACTAACAGCTTAAATTGTGTAACCTGTTTCTCTGAACGGTTCACCTAGGTAACAGGAAAACTCCTGCTTAAGATAATTATTAGCTTTAATATCTCACATACATTAGCACTCACTATTTTACTCCATGCGACACGTTAAACATCACAAATCACAGAGAAACACAAAAAAAACCAACAGTGCTTACATTATAACATCTCATCTGTTACCATGGCCCAAAGCAGAGCTTACTAAAGAGATGTGACACAATACAATTATACACAAGGCACAGGCTTCAAAAAGGAAAGGTTTTATCTAACAAGGGAAAACTTCTAGCACGCATTCTGGCAATTGATAAACAGTCTGAACTGGTCACGCAGCTGATACACACTGACACCATCCATGCACAAGAGGACAAAACTGAATACAGAGGCCTTGCCTTTGTTCTTCAAGCATCCACTTGGGACCCTTAAATACACTCAATTTTGGCAACACAAAGGAAAACGTGAAAGGGCTATGCAGAATTCTTAACGGCACAACAGAAATATAAACAGCAACTTTACATATCAAAAGCTAGAATACATTATGATACTTGCCTGAGACAGCAAAGCTGATCGTTGATATTGATCTTATACATCAGGCAATAGCAAAACTGGATTGAGTTGAATTTGGTCTCAAATTCTGTCACTGACTGTATAAGGTGATTTCCCAGACAAGACTCTAAGGCCACGGAAATTTAGGATGCTTTTTCCTAATTTTCCAAATCCTTTAGTGGCCAAAAGACCAACAACAAGCACACAGACTTCAGGTTTTTCCCTGAGCACAACCATACCAGAATAACTCACCAATATGCACTTTCTTGCTCAGGATTTGACTGGTCATACATAAAGCACATAGTCCAAGTTTATTCCATTAAATAATAACATGGATCTTCATGCAAAGCACAAAGAAATTCCAGCAAGGCATTTGTAAACATATCCAAATGCTTGGAAGAGTCTTTTTTCATCTCTTCAGCCAGAAAGAGACACTCAGCATGACTTTCTTTCAAATACCTAGCATTTTGGGGGTCCCAGAAAGGGCAGGAGAAAATGAACAGAGAAGGGAACAAGCAGCACAAGTGTGCTATGTTTGGAGAACCCAAAGATGATTAGGGGACTGGAGCACCTCCCCTATGAAGACAGGCTGAGGGAGCTGGGCTTGTTCAGCCTGGAGAAAAGAAGGCTGCAGGATACAAAGGTGCAGCCTTTCAGTACCTAAAGGGAGCCTACAAACAGGAGGGGAATCAACTCTTTGAAAGCATAGACAACAGCAGGACAAGGGGAAATGGTCTGAAGTTGAGGGAGGGGACATTTAGGTTGGATGCCAGGGGAAGTTCTGTACAGAGAGAGTGGTGAGGTGCTGGAACAGCTGCCCAGAGAGGCTGTGGATGCCCCGTCCCTGGAGGTATTCAAGGCCAGGTTGGATGGGAGCCTGGGCAGCCTGGTCTGGTGTTAAATGAGGAGGTTGGTGGCCCTGCATGTGGCAGGGGGGTTGGAGATTCAGGATCCTTGAGGTCCTTTCCAACCCTGGCCATTCTGTGAGAGCCCACACCATTCCATTGCTTTTACCAAAACATAAGGCAGTCAACTGGACCAAACTCACTTAAATGATGATTTCATGCTTAAAATAAACTACAAAACTTTTGTGAAATAAAAAGGAAAAGCTGCACCTGTTGGTATCCAGACTGAAAAAATAGTTATTATTTATAAATGAAAATGTATTCAAAAAAAATGTTTATGAAATTCACTCTCAGTGGTAAACATAATATAAGAACTTTAAGCTGCAGTCATAATTGACTGCAAACAAGAACCTTTCAATCATTTCTATCTATAGTTAGAATATCTCTCTCCTTGTCAACAGTGTCTGAAATTCCTTCGTTTGAAGGAGAGAAAAGGAGCTTTGTTCTGCTATTTATCGTGAAATGTGAGGTGCTTAAAAATAAATAAATAAATAAAATCACCAGATTCGGATCATTTGAATGTATTCCAGGAAGATCAACATTCCCCAACAGAATTCAAGAACAATTACATTTTCGTGGGATGTGTCATTACTTTCCCTCCTGTTCTGTTAATATCCTTCTATCTTGGAAAAGTCCAGGTTTACTTCCCAACTGCCATATTTCTTTCCACTCTGAATACTCGACGAGCCAAAAACAAAAGCTCAACACATTTGTCCCTGCTTCTTTAAGCATAAATCTAATTGGCATAAATTTCTGCTAAAAAAATTCAAGTGTTTTTGTATAAATAAAATATACATAAGTTCAGAAAGCTATTCTGGGTGCATTTGTCAGACTGAAGTAGGCCTATCAGATTTGAATAAAAGCCTAGCCCTCCAGGAAAATTCACCAAGAATAAGCATATGGCCCTTCCTCAAGCAAAATAGAGTCCCTGGGTTTTAGCTTCAGCATTGGCAACTGACTCTGAGGAAGAATGAGTTACACTGCTGTGTTCTGTAACAGCTCGTATAAAGTTTAAATAGTTTCACAGCACCTCCGTGGACTGTTTAGGATGGACAATAGAAAAATTATTACACATATTTTTCTATAGTTTCACATACTGACATTTCTGCAAATGCCTGGTATTCCCATTTTAACCAAAATTGTTTCTATTCATTTGTTCCTTAACAGAGCTTACCACCAGCCACATTTGTCAAATGACAAGCAGGCTAAGCAAGGAGATAGAGCACAGCAGTGACTCGTCAGGGAAGCCAGTGACCTTCCTCCAGGTATTAGTTGTAAAGCAGCAGCCTACTTTAAAATCTGAAAATCATTTCAGCTTGTCATGTTTCCCATAACCATTTTCAGAATCAGGAAAGATCCGAAATTGTAGCCCTAGATTTTCAGTAACTAAGAAGTTTCAACAAATCTGTTCTTAGCTGTCACTACTATGAAAAGCTGCATTTAAAGTTCTGTGAACTTGCTGTAGAAAAGGAAGAATGTCACAGAAGCCCCAGCCCACGCCATTTTTAATAAGACTTTGTCATAGTCAGTGGGCACACATTAGCTGTACCTGTTAGTGCTTGTGGAATGTTTTAAAAGATATTTCCTACTTCTATTGCTCCTGGACTAGTGCCCACTGACAGCTTTAATACTCACAGGAAGTGGCTAAAGCAATGCTGGTCTGGACTTGACTACACTGCAGGAGCTTTTAATAAGATCCCTTCTGGAGGACTCTTCTATTTATAAAGTTGGATTTTAATGACTGTTAGGGACTAAGCTGGCTCCCCAAAGAATTCTTGTTAAAAAACACTCCACTTTATGAAAGGATGTCCAAGATAAATAGGCCTCTACTGTTAGAGGACTCAACATCCAAGTTGTTCTTCCTGTGTTCCTAGGCTTTCTGAAGGAAGAAAGAGATCAAAGTGGTTTGAAGTTGTTCAGTACATGAAAACTTAGAACAATACAGGCACAGTAACCATAAAGGCAGGTACAGAGAGACAGAGAGAACAAACTATCATGTGTTGCCAGAAAGTTCCATCTCTCTAAAATGGTATGTTTCCCAGCAAATCAGCAAATAAGCCTTTGCAGCTATTTGCCAGGGCCAAATACTACAGATGTCTCCATAAGCTCAATGAGAAACTGGACAATTATGTGGATCAGAATTCATTATGTCTACCATTAGACAAACCACAATCTAGAGCCCAGGAAATCCCCCGAACCAGAAGATGGTAAGAGGAGTAATCAAACATGCATTTTTCTTAATCCACATCAGTATAGCTGTAGAAGAAAGGTGGGCTAAATGTGCCCTTGGTCTAAACATACTCATATGTTTAATTAAGGAGATGTGGAATTACCTTTTCTCCTTCAAATCTCTTCTCTAAGAGAAGAGAGATTCATGTTTTGCAAGCTTGGATGTTTGTTACTATCAACAAGAGACAAATAAATGAAGTTCACTTTACTTTTCTTGTGTTTCTGCTTTAGAATTCTGTCCCTGCAATGATGCTGTACTTTCCAGAATTAACAAACATCTCAAAGGCTTATCAAATTCCATCTTTAGAGCTGTTTTGTGAATTTCCTTCTCCACGGTTCTCTCTGGAGTTCTTTCAGAACCAAACTGCTGCTATGGTTAGGAGCCCTCTAATTTCCAGCCTGATCATAGCCAGCTTTTACCCGTTTGTTCTTGTGCCAGCACTATCTGGTTTTGAGCTAAGCTGCAAGCTGGCTGACATGTTTACAATAACGGATCAATGGCCTTTACTACAAAAAAGGAAAGTTAAAGGTCAATTCTGCATCATGAAACACCTATTTAATTTTGCATTTAAAAATCCAAGTTAATCCAAATCCCTGAAAACAGAGCCTAAGTATACATACATATGATTCAGATGCTGAATTGACTTGCTAACGGTAAGTGAAAATGCAAAGAGATTCTTTTTTAACAGACTGATTAAGCACAAAGCTGTAAATGACTTCATAGGTATATCACATTATATACAATCATGCATGTGACTTACATAGTATATGTACCAGGAAAGAAAATAAATAAAATAACAAAAAGGCTAAAGAACACTTACTTCCCAATGTTTTCAGGTAGTGCTTGCAGAGAGATATCATTTACTGAAAGACACGTTAGATTCTGTAATTCAGGAAAGCTTTCGGGCAACCTACGGAGATATTAATTCAAGTTTAGGACTTCCACATAAGTATTCACATTAACAGAATACACAGAGGAAAAAAGAACATGTTGCAGAAAATTAGAGTCTTTTCAGCCAATATACACAGAGAAGGGGAGAAATGTCTATATTCCAGCACGAATCTTGAAAAATTCTGGGAACCATAGTAAGAAAAAAGCATTAATCTCTTTTCCTTGCCTCCAATTTGCAACGTTACAAAGCCATATACATATAGCTGCATCTAAAGCATTATAAAAAATGAAACTGAAAAAAATATTCTGCTGGTATTTTCCTGCATCTGCTAGATGGTAAAATAATTAAATCAATTACTCTGATTTAAGCTTCAGTTATGTACATGCTTACAGCAGGGCCATTTTGTGTTAGATACCAGGCTGTAGTTTTTGAAGAAACACTCTGTTTACCAGCAAGACAATGTTCTGTTGTTATAACATTTTACATGTACTAGTCCACAGCACAACAGCTTGCAATCCTACTCTTCTCACATTATAAAAATGCAAGCAACACTCCCAAATTACCTAAAGTCTTCAGGTCCAACACCCAGTTTTCTGCACTGCTTGGATTCCCCCTACTCACACTGAAGAACTCCTTCGCCCTCACCTGCAGGCAGCCAGGTTGCACCAAACCTGATCCCCAGAGCACACAACATAAGCTCAAGCTGTAGTTTGGTTCCTGCTCCCCACACCTCCCAGCTCTGGGAACGCAGTATAATCCACTGACTGCTAGCAAACTGGAGATTCAAGTGTATGGGCAAGCACAGATGTGTGTGATGGGGGAAAAGGGAAGGAGACAAATTACAAATTCTCGTGTGCTCAACCCCATACCGCTCTGTTTGTCATTTTCTGTCTTTCATTAACAGAACATGTTTGGTATCTCTACAGTGTGAGTGCTACTGTGACTGTTCACCCCCCTTAGGTGTACAATAGTAATAGCTTACTTTGAAAAAGCAGTTTTTACCATTTAGGAGCTAACAGTTTTAAAACTGTAGTTAAATGGTTTATCTATACCGTATAGCAGACTTCTAGTCTAACCTACCTAAATGCATCTCCTTCTTATTAATATAAACATGAAAGCAGCTGAAAAGCAGCCATTTTTAGTACTGAAGTCATTCAATTTGACAGTGAGACAACATTCTGTATTAGTGGAAGCACATTGATGGCAAAGTTCTATGACTGGCTTTTGAGCTCAGAAGAAACAAGAGCTAGGATCAATGGCTAAAAAAGTTCTTTCCTTCAAACAAAAGGAAATGACTGCTAGGCTTTCTCACTCTATCTTGGGTAATTAGTGCCAAGATCTAAATGCTGTAGATACAGGTAAATACAGGTAAAACTGAAATTCTGGACTTTATCATAGAAAGCACCAGGCAACCATGTACAAACAACTTGAACTGTCTGCATTTTCTAACTTAGTAAACTGGTTGGAGTGACGTTTTCCAGTACATACATACATTTTGGAGCCATTTTATCACGAATTTTTAAATTTCTCCTACAACCACCAGCAATGAGTTATGAGATCCATTTTAACCCCATTAAGAAACCCTACAACTCTTCTGTCAGTTCCTCTCAGCTGCAGTCACGCATTACAGATGCTGTCTAAAGAGATACATTACTTGGGTCCTAAGCCTTATTTGGTTCACAAAATGGAGAATGATAGCCAACATGCTACTGCTTAATATGTTTTATTTCAGTACCATCAGATGCAGCTCTTGCTGTACATACGGCACACTCATCTCTGAGAAAACGCTGCGCAGTGACTCTCATCACTTTAATATCTAAACATCAGCTCAGCTTCAGTTTGCTTTACCAGATTTTTGTGGTATTATTATCCTCAGCATATAAATGGGCTACAGAGGCACGGGGATTAAGATCACAAGTGTCCCTTTAATGCTTAGAGAGCCGAATTTCCAGAGAACTTAGAATGCACTATGCACTATATTCAAAGCGCTGCTCTGAAGAATCTCAGCTGCCAATGTGGGAGAAGCTGCCCTGCAAAACCGCTGTAGCAGCTTAAGATATTACAGACACTCAGCTGTTTGTTACCACTCACGCATCCCAGCCAGCCAGCCAGCCAGCTAATCGTGCAAGTATTCCCAGCCTATCTCAGTGCAAAGCAAAGAGAGCTGGTTAACGCCCACTGTGAATGCTCTGGTTTGTGTGAATTTCTAAGCATCACAAAGGAGCTCTGTGGGACAGGCCAGTTTAGGAAATGGTTCTCCAAACAGCGTTCAAAGGCTCCAGCTAGCAGATCACCTCTTCTGTCCTTTGTTATCTCCGTCTCGGTTCACTATATGAATTCCAAACTCTTCAGCAAATGGAACAGAAAAATGTAAACAAGCCTCTTCTGTAAGTGTGTAATCCCTCGACTCCATCAGAATACAGACCAGGAAACAGCAGCAGCAACCAGTGATAGATGCAGTGCTTTTTTGCCGCATGTTACTGCATGTCACTGTGTCCCAATTGACAGGAGAGTGTTGAAACACTAGTCTAAGCTTTAATCATTAGGAAAAGCCATTATCTGCAGCAGCTGAGCTACAATCTATTCCAAATTGTCAAGCACCTGGATTTGTGCCAATACATTCGTGCTTACCATTGCTTTATCTCTCCCAGGTATGAGCGTGGTTTTCCTATGCATTTAAGAAGAGGAATGAAAATTACTTAGAAGAGAATCAGATTTGCATTTTTCCTGGTCGGCTAACAAATTTCATCCCCTCCCAGTGAAGGTGCTCATCACGTTTTAAATCTGAACTTTCGCTACAGATCCTGCCAGAGACAGACATTATTGGCAAGATTTCATAGAGATCCTAAATCACAATTCTTAAGGGCTTATTTAAAATTGTAATTGTTACAGCAAGATTGTAATTCTGGTATGGCAAGTACTAAGAAGAAGATGGAAATTACCTAGTTAGTGGATTCCCACTGAAATCTGCTACCTGTAGTGCCTTGCAGAATGAGATGCTTTCTGGTATTTCAGGAATATCTGCAGAAGAAAAAGAAAAAAAAAGGGGAAAAAAACCATCATCAAGAACTGTACAGCATCTACACTGAAACTATTGCCTCATTACATGCGGTAACGTGCTACTGCAAGGAGTTATCTTGGTATCTTTCAAGCCATTTCAACATGCAAGGCTGCTTCATGCCCAAGTATTCATACTTGAAACCAGAGCAGGAGCAGCTACCATTGCAAAGCTGCTTTGCACTTCTTCAAATCCCATTTCACTTTCCTGCTCTGCACTGTTTTTCCTGATCCCAGACTGTTAACCTGTGCTTCAACCAATCTGCATCAGCCTCTGTCCAGGAAAAAATGGATTCTCTGTGTTCTAAGATTGTTCTGAAGAACCAACTAAAGTCTGAACCTCCTGTAATTTGATCGATACACATCCACAATCTGTGCTGGCAGAAAGTACAGGGGGAGGAAGAGCAAGGAAAGGAAGAAGAGAGTGTTCAAGGTTCTGTTCATAATGCACACTCATGGAAATAGAACCACACTAAAGATAAGCAATTTGAAAACATTATTCAAATCAACAAGTCCCAAATCAGTGCTAGCATACTATTACTAAAAGGCAGAAAGTAGTAAGAATTACTTATACATGAAAAAAGATTTTTTCTTCTACCTCCAATACTAGATTTTTATCTACTGAAGCCAGTCATGCTACCTTGAACACAACGTTTTTTAGGGCCTCTTACTTCAGGCTTCTATGAGCAGCCTGCGGGCCCTCTGTGTAAGCCCTTGTTTATTATCATTGAGATCAGCAAGAATGAAACAGACATGTTTGGTTTCCTTGTTTAACAACTTAAGATTTATATGATTTACCTGGGAAGGGATTTATAAAGAAGTCAAGTCTTAAAATAAAAATCAGACTTGTGCTTCTGGGGTTTTCCTATTTCCATTCTTTTGGCATAGTATTCCACTTGTTTCATCTCCTCACACATCAGTAGTCCCTTTTTATAGTAGGGACAAACAGCTAGGAACACTGACATCTAAATAACTACAAGAAAAAAAAAGTCATTATGAATGCCTGACTGAATAATCAGAAGTAATAAATTCTTGCAACACATGAAGTTCTTAGAAATATTTGCCTGCCTCTAACGCCACAGAAAGTAAAAGTAACAAAGTCACTGCAGGGACATTGTTGAGTCCTAAGAAACAGACAACTTTCTTTTTCTTTTTAAGCATTCATGTGAAAGCATTCCCTTTAGAAAGTGCTCTAAGGAATAGAAGCTGCACACAGAACTGAAAACTTCCCCCTTCCCTACACAGAGACGAACATGAAATCAAAACAAAAATCATAACTGAATTTACAGTCTGCAAAGCTTCTGCCTTTAATCATATCAGTCCTCTACGTGAGCACTGTCTGTAGAAGCCTGAATTTACACTACAGGATTACTGAAGACAAAGGTCCTATCTACACTCAGCAGACATTACAAGCTCTGCCTGGCGTTACAGCACTGACAAATATGGACACTGCTAATCACCAGCAAATTCAGAAGTTCATTGTCCAACCACCTATTCCTCGTACCACCCTTCTCTGGATAACCAGTTGGCAAACGAATAGAACAGCATTGGCTCACTTATTTTTTAATAGCTTTGTCCCTCTTGCACACCCTCTCTGCTTCCCCACATCAAAACTAGACATCATTTAACACAAGCCTTAATTAATTCAAAGTAGATCTTCATTATGAACTATGGGAGCCCAGGTACTATTTGTCACTCCTGAGAGGAATGAGGGAAAGGCTGTTGATGTATTCTACCTAGACTTCAGCAAAGCCTTTGACACAGTCTCTCACAGGCTTCTTCTGGGGAAACTGGCTGCCTGTGGTCTAACAGGTGTACACTTCTTTGGGTAAGGAACTGGCTAGAGGGCCGTGCCCAGCGGGTAGTGGTGAATGGAGTGAAGTCCAGCTGGTGACCTGTTCCAAGTGGTGTCCCCCAGGGGTCGGTACTAGGGCCCATTTTGCTTAGTACCTTTATTGATGACCTAGATGAGGAGATTGAGTGCACCCTCAGTAAGTCTGCAAATGACACCAAGTTGGGAGGTGGTGTCGATCTGCCTGAGGGTAGGGAAGCACCTGGATAAGCTGGATCACGGGGCTGAGGTGAATGGGACTGAGGTTCAACAAGGCCAAGTGCCAGGTCCTGCACTTTGCCATAATAACCCCATGCAGCAATACAGGCTTGGGGATGAGTGGTTGGATTACTGAAGAGGAAAAGGACCCGGAGGTGTTGGTTGATGCTCAGCTGAACATGAGCCAACAGTGTGCCCACGTGGCCAAGAGGGCCAGCAGCATCCTGGCCTGCATTAGAAATAGTGTGGCCAGGAGGAGCAGGGAGGTGATCATCCCCCTCTACTCAGCACTGGTGAGGCCGCACCTCGAGTACTGTGTTCAGTTTTGGGCTCCTCACAACAGGAAAGACGTTGAGGCCCTGGAACGTGTCCAGAGAAGGGCAACAAAACTGGTGAGGGGTCTGGAGCACAGGGCTTATGAGGAGCGGCTGAGGGAGCTGGGATTGTTCAGTCTGGAGAAGAGGAGGCTCAGGGGAGACCTCACTGCACTCTGTAACTACCTCAAGGGAGGTTGTGATGAGGAGGGGTTTGGCCTCTTCTCCCAGGAAACAAATAGGACCTCAAGGAAATGGCCACAAATTGTACCAGAGGAAGTTTAGTTTGGATATAAGAACTTTTTCTCTCAGAGAGTGGTCAAGGACTGGAATGGCTGCCAAGGGAGGTGGTGGAGTCACCGTCCCTGGCAGTGTTCAAGAGGCATCTGGATGAGGAGCTACAAGACACAGGTTAGTGCTTGTGGTAGCAATGGTAATGGGAGGGTGGTTGGACTGGATGATCTTGCAGGTCATTTCCAACCTTGCGATTCTATGATTCTATCACTATTTTACATCCTCAGATGTCTCAAAACAACTTATGTCTTTGCAGCCCAGTCAACGTCCACAACTTTCATACATGCATCTTTTTACACATACATCTTTTCTGCATAGATACACATATCATGTGTGAATTATTCTTTTTCATTAAGTAAAAAGCAAACCTCAAGTAGCTACACTTCAATTTTTTGAAAAACAACCTACATACACATGTATACACATATATACATACCTAAAAATACAAAGCAGAAGATAAATTTTCAATGACAATACCAAGTCTCTGAAACTACGCATGCTATTGATTTCCTCTATCAACATGTGGCTTCATTGCCATGCTGTAAATATTTCCTTTTCTATTTCTATGCATTCTTAAGCCAAACTATTTTGATAATCTCCTTCTTTTACAAGTCTTAGCTATTATCTATAAAAGCTAACAGTTAATTATCTGAACTATGTAAAATATACTCTAATATTAATTGCAATATAGCTGCACACAAATTATTTATAACTTGGATGCATTTGCAAACAACAAAATCAGTTCTGGAATTAACGCATACTCTCTCAGCCTGCTTATTTCAGGCTACAAAATCATTACATGAGCAAAACTTATCAGTAGAAAATGGTAACAGATACAAGACAAATAAGAGAAATTCCAGTTTCATATTACACTTTTTCTTCGCGCTTAAAGTGCATTTTCCTCCTGCTGATGATGCTTTTGCAATTTGCTTTTCTCCTCTATCAAACTGGATGAAGAACAGAAAAAAAAAAAATTGGTCCATCCCTTTGGATTGTGGATTGTTATATGTTCAGTAAGCAAAACAACGTTGAAATATAAATATTGAAAAGATTTATCAGCCAGAACAGAAGCAGATTACTAGCAGACATTTTATCACTATGCATGATGACTACTATAGGATTACTTTGAACAAATAAGAGAAGAGAAAAGTAGCATTTTAGTATATGGCAAAAAAATCTGGAGTGATTATTATAGCAGAGGTGATGACAGTCCGTAACAGAAACACTGGCATAATTAACTGAAATGCAATGCAGTATATCAAAGTACATTAAAAAGTCCATCTATCTCCTAATGGATTAAGCAGCTTTTGCCATTACTGCTTACTACTAGGTTTTGTTACAGACATTAACACATAAATCACTGCCAACATCAGCAGCAGTATGTTAGAATGCTTTTCTTGCCACCGCTGGATAACTGACTCAAATCCTACTTAAATATCTAGGATTCTTCTAATACCACACACTGATGAATGCTCCACGTTTATATGACGCTCCCAGATGTTCTGGCATACAGATTGTGCAGCACTGCTCATAGTAAAGCTATAACCAAGCATAAGCCCTGTGACGTACAACAGTGCAAATGCACCAGCAGGAAAAAATTCATGCCAGCAGAAAGTGGCAGTCATGTACGCAAGAGTGCATATACATATATACAAACACAGACACACACATTTCTATTCAAGATGCCTCTTCAGATATGCATCGTCCTTGGGAATTCTGCATTGTATGAGTGCAAGAATTACTAATAAGAAATCTTTTTACTTTCTGCTAATCTATTTTTGTTGAAGCTTTTTACAACAGCAATATGCCCCAATTCTTTCTCATCCCTTCTTGCCTTCCTCTGATGGCTGCAGGAGTTGGGGAGGAAGAAAATCTTCATTCTAAATTGATAAAGCCTTTTGTACAGCACTTTTTACTGTGTCTTTATACAAAATTTGAAAACCAGGCAATATTCTTTTCTTTATCCAAAGCCTACGTGGCCAGCATTCTTTGCATACTCTGCAACAGTGAACACCATTTCCAATTATCAATATCAAGATAGCAACGGTCAGGAAGGTCATAGGCTGTGAGAGGACCATTAGATCAGAGATACTTTCAGCTGCAAAGGCAACACAGAGCATTCTGCTTTGGTGGGGCTGGTTGATGAGCCACACCACATTTACACCCAGTAAACTCACTCCAGACTTAAAAACTATGAAACAAGGCAGCGCTATTTCTCAGGAGACAGATAACCAGACACTAAAAAGATCGCGTTCATCCCGTTCAATACATGGAAGAATTTTCTCCTGTCTCTTCTCACATTACACATATATTGTATGCATGAGTTAAAGGCCCAGCCAGCCCATTATATTATCAAACACTGTGGTGCGTGAGCAAAGCAGGAGTCATGACGTTTCCCTTCCTTTCATAAGGACATGCACTGGTTTGTGTTGGAAGGGACCCCAAAGCCCACCCCGTGCTGTGGGCAGGGCTGCCTCCCACCAGCTCAGCTGCCCAGGGCCCACCCAGCCTGGCCTTGAGCACCTCCAGGGATGGGGCACCACAGCTCTCTGGGCAGCTGTGCCACTGCCTCACTGCCTTCTACATGAAGTTACCTCCTAATAACTAACCTAGACCTCCTCTCTTTCAGCTTAAAACCAACTCCAAGTGGTCCTTGCCATCCATAGCACAGAGCCTTGAAGGCTGAAGCCTGACTTTGTAAAAGCTCTTCCACCCTGCTCACCGCCTCCTCCGCCTTCCAAGCTTGAGAGGAACAAACTATTCAATTAATCAAATGTCTTGCGAGGAGGAATTTGTGCTGCAAATGTTTATTTGCCTTTGCAGAGGGCTCTTCAGCTGTTAAGCTCAGCTGAGGAGGTTGTTATCTCACAGCAACAGGGCACCTCTCTCCCTTCCTGAGGGGTTGCTTCCTCCAGCAAGACAGCTGAAGAAGGGTTAAATCTCCCTCCCTGTCCACATTAAGATCATGACACGTGGAATGATGAGCTTATTGCTTTTTTTTTTTTTCATTCTAAAAAGGTTCTGCTATAAGCCCTGAAGGATGAAGTAATCAGTCTCTTTACCTGAAGTGTTACAATTTCTGGGACAAAATGTGACAGGAGTCATGTTGTTCTTGCAAAGTCTATTATGATTGAGTGGCTCTTGTACAAGTTGTAACATTTTCCTTTTGAAACTCTGAGGCTGAGGATATACAAAACACAAAAGAAACAGCTCTTTAAAGAACCGCCCTTACAGCTTTATGGAAAATACACAAACAGGTTCAGGTTGGGTTTTCTCAGCCAAATCCCTTACTATTTAATTAACAACAAACTGAAGTGAGGTAAGTATATCTCTTCCTCCTCCTCCTCGTTTTTGTACACTTCCCTCTTCCAAGGGAGGAGAGAAACAGGGAAAAATGTTGTTCACAATAGAGCATTTCATAGCTACATAAAGAGTAGAACGTCACTTAAAAGAAAACTGTATAAAGACTTAAAAACAATCTGGTTTTTTGAATAGTTAACACGCTGAAAATCAACAGACTGTGCTTCCTAGCTGCAGCAACAATCAGAAATGTGGGGTCACATGCTGCAAATGGTAAGCATGAGAAAAAGAAAAGGGCCAGGGCTGAGGGAAACTCAAAGATTAGATCACAGGGAAACAGTAATTTCAGGTGAATTCAGCAGAACAGCCGGACCTCAGCAAGGAATTACATCTTCTGCTTTTCATCAGCAGCTAACAGCAAGGGTGTTAAACAAGGATAGGAGATGCCTTTATGAGGATTTCTGTCTTGGACCTTGAAGTTAGAAGAAATTAAATCACAGAATCATAGTATCAGAGAACGGTCTGGGTGGAAAAGGACCACAACGATCATCTAGTTTCAACCCTCTTGCTATGTGCAGGGTCATCAATTACTAGACCAGGCTGCCCAGAGCCACATCCAGCCTGCAAATACGTTTCATAAAAGCAAGGAAAAAAAGAAAAGTTAAAACTAGTATTCTAGTTTTGAGAAGCTGAGAAGCTGCAGATGACAGATACTGTGTAAGTACTGCAACAGTCAAGCTGCATATTTATTGGCATCTAACCTTCTCCGCGAAAAGCCCCAAGAAGTTCTACAGAGAAAAGAGTGAACAAAGCCTGTTTGCAGATCCTCATTTTATGATCTCTAATCTAGATTAGCCACAAACTGAAGTATTTATTTTAATGTCACTCCCATATGGATTGACATTTAATGCTTGACCAAAGGTTTCTGTTTCCAGCTTGGCCTACTGGTTTCAGAAAAGCCCCACCTTTGAAACCTATGTCTCCTCTTGAATTTGGATGAAGCTATCAAATTTGCTAGATACACATTAAGGTTGCTAGATACCTAAACCATCACAGTTCCCTTAGAAAAACAGTAAAATCTGGCATAATGTACCATGATGGAAAAATCACTATGTTGCAAAATTCTAGTAGTCTGCAGTAGACACAGAATCATAGAATCACAAGGTTGGAAATGACCTGCAAGATCATCTAGTCCAATCATCCTCCCATCACCACTGCTACCACAAGCACTAAACCACATCTTGCAGCTGCTCATCCAGACACCTCTTGAACACTGCCAGGGACAGTGACTCCACCACCTCCCTTGGCAGCCATTCCAGTGCCTGACCACTCTCACATTTTTTGTCCCCAGCACTTTTCTTTAAGAATCGATCCCTAACGTTCACATTTGGGATACGAAGATGATATTGTGCTTTAAGCTCATGTTTTAAACTAACTTCAGAAGAGGTATGGGAAACAATACAAAGAAAACATGCCAACAGAAATTAGAATTGTCCAAAAATTACTCAAGAAACCACACAAACACACCACTGTCAGCAGGCAACTATCTGAAAGAGTGAAAAACCTGTTTTCTTCTGGTCTACAGCTAGGCAGCCTTACTACCAATTAGCACCAAACAAACAAGAATAAAATCACTCGCCTGATTGCCAGACATAGGCTAGAACTTATCATTGTCAGCAGTAGTGATCTGCTGCTATACAAACTACAGCAGACACTGGTTGGATATCCCATGGTTTCCAGGTATTCACAACAAGGGTTACAGTGAGTGTATCCATAGCATGCATTCTTGTCAGGTAAGAACCATCTATCGCAGGAAAAGGAGTGCACAAAGGACACAAAGCAGTTCCGAAGGCAAAAAAGCAGCCTACCTAATCTAATAGCTGAATATTTTAACAACAAATGTCTGTTTGCAAACCGTACTGCCTCACTACACGTCTTGCTGCCTTCTTTTCCTTTCTTGCCCACTGAGCAAGTATTAACTTACAGAAATGTCTCAGCTTACTACTTACTGCCAGAACCATACCAGCCTATTTGTGTCAGGGCCACTAGTGCCAAACGGAGGGGAAGAGGACTTCCATGGAGAGAGTTCACAAGCTGAAGAAGCGCAGCAGAGGCAGACAGTGTCACCTGAGGTTGCACCAAAGACCAAAAAGCAGCAGTTGCTACATGAGAGTGTAGCTTGAAAGGAACTACAGGTCAGGTTTAGAAGCCTTAGAGTGTTTCTGCCTACCTAGCTGATGTTCTCACTGCAAAACAGCTGGGTCACCAGCCCAGGCTGACTTGAAACAAGCATTCAAGTCTCTTCCTCTAAGTCAGTACTTCTAATTTGAAAACACTGGTTATCTGGCTGTTTCGTGGGAATACTTACCCATTCTGTGGGCAGAAGGGAGGTAATTCTACAGAAAGGATGACAGGTATGCCTCTGATATCAGACAGCTGAATAGAAGGAGAAAGCATTGGTGTGCATGCCCCAGTACAAACAAGCAATGTGAAGTCTTAAGAGTGAAGCAGCATCTCTACTGCTGCATTAACTGATGTTCTGTATATCAGCCATGTGTGCTCACAAGCATCGTAACAAAGCTTTAAAATACTTCTGTGATTAAGATGTACACGTCACACAATATGCAGCGATTGTGGTGTTCTGAGGATGACTAAGAAGTGTAAACAGACTTTTAAATAGATTGTAAAGCAGCTGAAAAGAATAAACCCTTCAAATAAGAAGCAGTAATATCAATCAGAAATTAAATACTGTTGCTGTTGGTTTCTGAATGTACAATGATAACTGAATCACAGAATCATAAATTCCTTAGAGCTGGAAGGAACCTCTGATGGCCACCTAGTCCAACTCCCCTGCAACACCAAAGCTAGATCAAGTTGCCCAGAGCCTTATCCAGCGTCACCTTCAAAGTCTCCAGGAATTGGGCACCCACCACATCTCTGGGCAATCTGTTGCAGTGCCTCACCACCCTCACTGTAAAAGATTTTTTCCTTATATCTAACCTAAATCTGCCCTCCATGAGCTTGAAGCCATTTCCCCATGTTCTGTCACCACAGACCCTGCTAAAGAGTCTGTCCCCTTCTTTCTTGTATCTCCCCTGTAGATACTGCAAGGCCTCTATCAGGTCACCTCACAGCCTTTTCTTCTCCAGGCTGAACAGCCCCAGCTCTCTCAGCCTATCCTTGTAGAAGAGGTGTTCGATTCCATGGATCATTTTTGTGGCCCTTCTCTCAGATCTATGTCTCTCCTGTACTGAGGACTCCACAGCTGGATGCAGTGCTCCAGGCGAGGTCTCACCAGCACAGCGTAGAGGGGCAAAGAGTGAAGATAATATAAAATAAGAATTTCCCAGTCTACAAACATAAGCCATTTTGGAAGCAAGGAAAAGGTAAAAGAAGGTTCTCTGCACTTGGGACATCAGCTTGCAGCTGCCAGAAATTGATCTCAAAGATCTTGGACACAGGTCAGACTGTCAGCCCTTAGCAGCAGCAGGTCATCTCTTCTTACACTACCACGTTTGGATGCTTCTGAGGAATTTGCAATTATTTTTACATAAACTACTGCATATTTGCCATAATGTAGCAACTGCGTCAAGATGGGACTTTAGAATTGCAGATCTTGGTTTCACCACACTTGTATCCAGAACAACTGCACTATCAACAGTGCCATAAGCCCAGTTTAACCAGAAACTGCAGAAATGTTATTAAATAGCCATTTCCACAGCACAGAACCAACTGCACATATCAAAATTGCAATATTATCATTAACAGAGTAACGAACCATTCAAAGTAAAGAATCATCCTGAGGACTCAGCATCATGCTGAGTCAAATATGTCTTAACAAGATCTGCCCACACACAGATTGCTTTAGTAGCTGCCACAGCCAACCTATCACTCCTGAGTTCAGCAAGTAACTGATTACAGCTGCACAGAGACAGGAATCAGAAACAGAGCCAGCATAATCCATCTACAGAGACCATCAAAATCCACCTGATACTTTTCCACTGCTTTGAGACTCAAGGATTGGACACAAGAGAAAACTTGAAGGTTAGCGAGAGCTTCCACAGAGGATCACTACTGTCTTGCTGCTAGCTAGAGAACAACAAGCAGCACAGATCTGGTCTACAGCCACTGCATGACTAAGTTCTTGGTAAGCATGTTTAATGAGAACAAAAAGAGTAGCAGCAGAGAAGCCTGCCAGGCTTTTATCGCAGAGACAGCAAACATACACAAGCACAAAAGGCTCATCCCCCACACAGGCAGAAGGGTTAGCCTTCATGGCAGGCAGGGGCACACAGCAGCACTGTGCAACGGGGCTCCCACACCTGGGGGCAGCCACCAATGCCCAGCAGCCAGTGTCCGGTGGGAAAGCTCACAGGGGTTTTCTGCGGCTGAAACTGAAACGAACTGCTGAGCCACCTGTCAAAGGCTAGGAAAGGTACAGGAGCTTAAAAAAAAAAAAAAAAATCCAGGACTCCACACTATAATATATTATTACGAGAAATTATGCCCGCTAGAAACTTACTTCAAATAAAAATACTATTACTAAGCAGGTTAACACCTGTGGGGCATTTTAAAGAACATGCAATATCAGGAAAAGTGTATCAGGGGAATCTGGAGGATTTAATATTTATCAAAGGCAAAGAAACAAAAGAAAGCGTTCTTGTAGCAGGGATGCACCAAAAAGGAATGAACCACATCTGCAGCAGCACGGCTTACACACACAGCAGACATAATCCTGCATACAAGCATGTGTTACATTAACTGCAGAAACTTCATGCCGTTCTTCTTCTGTCTGGAGGAAGCTACAGAAGGAGAAAAGCCATTAACATGGTAATGAATGTGAGATGGCAGGGCTTTAAGCTCTATGGAGTTTAGCCCCCAGGGGTTGTGAAGAAGAAAAAAGGAGGAGAGGATGCTTCAAGAAATCTCTGCGGGACCAGCAGCATGGGCAGCAGCCTGCTACAGTGCCAAAGGATTTCAAACAGTGGCACGTGCTCCTGGAGAGAAGGAAGCTTCAGCACCGCGCCTGCTGAGCTACACAGAAAGAGCTGCAGGAATTGAGGCACATCTTCCTTGCCTTGGATTACATTACTTTTCTGAATCACAGGGTCTTTGGAGACTGAGAGTGGGTCCCACGTGCTGTGGGAAAACACAGAGCACACAAGCATTTCTTATTCTGCCTAGAGGAGAATCTCTCTTATTCACCACGTAGGCAAAGACTTGATCTGAAACTCAATGCAAAGCACGGGAACCCTGCCCAACCAAGTGTATGTGCTTCAGCAAGCCAGAGTCCCTGAAAAAGTCCCTGGTGATGTGAGAATCCTGGACGGGATTTACCTGAATATGGGGCTTTGGAAGGATTCAGCAGTCATCTCAGACAGACGGCAGATGAGCAGCAGAGTTCTGTGTGTCAGAGGATGCTACCTGGAACACTCATAGTCTTAGACACAACTTTGCCAGTAACCCCAAAAGCTCCAGCACCCACTGTTAAAATGCAGCAGGTCTGCTTTCTTTAGCTTTGAACCGGCTCACCAGCTGCTTGAACAACCTGACACTGAGGAGCAGAGATGAACTGTACTGACAGATAACCCTTCAAATGTTCACCCTCACTATGCTATCTACTCAGCAAAGCTCTCCTCTGCCCTCTGATATTCCTATCTTTGGGCTTTTCATACTGCCTTTGCTCAAACATCAGCCTCATCAAGGCTAGAAAACACAGAGGGATGCTTCCTTTGAAACCTACATTAATTCATTCTCATAAAGGAATAAGAAATAGCATTAACGTGCAAAAAAGAAGGAAAACTTCAAGATCACATGGCTCTTAGCCTTCCCCCCAAATCCTCCTCCCCTTGCACCAGTAAGGCTGTGCTGGTTTTTATAACCAGAGCTCATTCATGTATACTCCCCACAGTGAAAGGAAAGAGCATAGGAACATGAAGTTTACATCTGCAAAAGATTTTTACGTTTACTTTGAAGGATTCTTGCAGTTTAATACTCACTCATTAACCAAAAACTCCTTAAAAGATCAACTGTGTACTCAATCTTAATATACATGAATGTGTCTCAGATACTGTAAAGAACCTGGGAATGTAAGAAAGTCATACTTGAAGAGTTTCCCTGCTCACCTTTTCCGAGAGTCTACACGGAAAGCACATAACACTGCACTGCACAGGCACTCAGAGCTGGTGCCAGAGAGCCAGAAGATCCTGCCAGAGGGCATTGACCCACCTCCAAATACAGCACATCACCACTGCACAAAATGCAGAGAAAATGCTTCCACTAAGGCCTGGAAGTGTCCTGAAGTTCAGCCGTACAAGTGACACATCAGCTCAGGGAACTTCAAAGATCAAATGCAGACCAAAGGATTAGATGGAAACAAGGAAGGATGACATGTTACCATTTTATTAAGAGGGAGATGGAAGTACTTTCTTTGTTTATTCTAAAGACTTTCCTCCTCTGAGGAGGAGGAGAGGTTAAAATATAAAGGGCTACTACTGTACACGGATCGTTAACTGAATTTATATTTGCATTTTTATGCTCTTGAGGAAACAGAATGGCCAGAACTGAAAGCAATTAGCGCAGTGAACCAGACAGCTAAAATAACAAAAAACACAGAACAATGATCTCTTATTTCCCGAGTTCAGATGTCACCATCACACTTTTCTATTCATGCAGCATAGTGCATTTTGAAAAGCTGGGCTGTTTTTCTGTGCCTGAAAGGAATACAAAGAGTTCCTTTTTTTTTTTTTTTTCCCTCCAAGTAGTTTAGTAATTAGAAAAACAAAAAGTGAGGAAATGCAAACCACTGAACAGGAGAAATCTTTGTCGGGTTGCAGATCTAACATACTGGAAGTTGGATTCAAAATACAAAAGTTAAGAAACAAAAACATTGCAAAAAAGCCAAAACCTTGTATGAGAATTTCCCCCTGCAGCATCACATATGGTGCGTGTTTTGCCATTTAACTCCGAGAGCCAAACGAGACAACTAAACATGACTAAACAGTGGAAAGTAACATCAGTCATCTTCTGTTGTGCAGTGGTTTCCCTGTACCACCTCACGGTGTGTTTCGGTGTTAAGCCGAAGAGTCAAATTGTGCGTTAACTGTGAGTGCCCTCTGGGACAGCAGTACCAGTCACCTTCTGCAATGAATCACAGAGAGGAATCAGCAATGCAATAAAACGCACAATTAACACTGAACTTTGGATGCAGGAAAGAAATTGCTTCCCGCAACCTGCGTACGTCCAGCACATCACTTCAGAAAACACTTCCTCGCGCAGTAACTTCTAATGACACGCATGCACCTACCCGGCCATAAATGTTCACACCATCTGTTCTTGTTACAGTTGAGCTCTCAAGCCAACTTTCAAGTCAGGCTGACAACAGTTCACATGGCTCTGATCCATCAGCTCTTTTGCAGCTAGTAATTCATTTGCAGAAAGAACTACTCAGCCAGCACAGTATTTCCTTTTCACTGAGATCTGTCACAGACAGCACCAATCTCAGCCAAACTCAGTAGCCAAAAATACTGCACCAACGAACGCTCATCTATTTCTAAAATATTTTAACTAATGTGATTTTTCTGTTTTTCAGACCATTTCTTTCCAGTTTTCTTCTCTTCCAAGGCTTGCAAATGTGCATGGCATTATATGGTTCACAGATTTTTTTTTTTTTTCTCCAGAAACTGCCTAGAGACTCATTACGCATCAGTTATATTGTCAGATAGCATTAAAAGCACCAAACTAATAAAGAGTAGATACAAAATGCAGATAGTTACAGGGAGGTGAGGTGACAGCTGAACGTTCTTCTGTGACAAAGAGTCAATGTGATATTACAGTGTAACAAAAACAAGGCTTCCTTTTGCACTATTTCTTCTCCTACCATTCAGTTACAGCCCTCTCCTATTTACAAGGCTGCACAGCCGTGCCCCGGCCCAGCCCACCCGTCACACACCTCAGAGAGCATTCTGCACATATACAAGGAATACAAGGAAGCAAAAATAGCTGACAGTTGCTCTAATTTGTTAACACTGATTCACTCTTTCTAGACCACTGGGTCATAAGGCTGCTTAAAGGTGACCCAGCAGGCCCTGACCTTCTTTGAGAATTGCTAAGTTCACCAGGATACAAGAAAACAGCCAAAATCCAACCCGTTTTCACGCCACCATGGCTTAGGACAATATAAGCAGCATCAGCAACTTAACAACAGAATGACAAACCCATATGGTTTCTAACAACATATTTTAAACTACAGTTTCTCCCAGCATCCTTTTCTGAATTTCTCTCCATCAGTAAGAAAACACTCATTTACTAGAAGCAAAATGAGAAACACAAGCATTCGGACTCTTGTTAATGACAGGCAAAGAGGGGAATAGAAAGAAAGAACTGGATTTTAACCCAGAGGTACCTTTTCTGGGACAGATAGGAGTTCTCTTTTCTCTCACTCTCTTTTTAAATTCTAAGCATTTTGGAGAGCTCAGGGAAAGAAATCAACATAGTGACAGATTAAAAAATAGGGTTTAAAGCATTCTACAAACTGGAAAATAAAGCAGGCTCTCAGAAAGGCAGAACTAAAGCCCAGTATTATTTCATTGTTATATTTCTACCACTGCCTCTCTTCTGCTCATTCCCTCCTATCCATTTGGAACTTCAGCTAAACCCACGCATCACACAGAAAAGCATTCTGTGAGACACAGACAGCAGCTTCAGAGACAGAAAAACGCTACTAACCCAGCTGTGTAGATCCTGCGATACGACAGTACAAAAATCAAAGAAATTAACTTTGCAGCTCACCATTTCGAGACAAATCCAGTTCCACCAGCTGCATGAAATTCGCTATTTCTGGAGGGAGCCGCTGGATTTCATTATCACTTAGTCCAAGTTTCCGTAACTTCACAAGTTGGAAGAAAGGCTGAAAGAAAGAGAAACTCAGTGTCAGAAGACATTTGCAAAACTCACACGAATGCGATAAGCGATGAGCAACAACAGAACGTGAAAGTTACACTGGAAGCTGCTCACCTCATTTGAGCTGAAGTTATTGCTTAGAAATGGTTATGCTTCTTTAAGACCTCTTTCAGAACTGCATCAGAATGAATGCTTTAATTTTTGCATGCGAACACTAACTGCAAAGCTAGCCAGTAAAGATCATAGCAGATTTACGCTAGTGAAATCCAGAGTGCCTGCTTCAAAATCATTAATGGGGTGAGGTTATCCATCAGGGTAATTAAAAGCATCCTAATTACACACCAGGGCTCATTAGGAAGTTAATGCACAGAGACACTTCTAAAGGATGATCCAGAAAACCCACACAGAGGGGCTGCCAAGGTCTTTGTAACAGGCGACTGCAGGAACCAACTAGGTTATGGAGCTGCTCTCCCCCAGGAACACCTCCTTTCCAGTCTCATAAATCCCACGTTCCTGTCTGGAGACTGGCCCCATTTCAGAAGGACTAATGAAAGTTGTGTGTGATGCACATGACTTCAAGCCTCTCCAGCACAAAGAGGAACCAAATCACCATCTGGCTCTATGATCAGCTTCTCCAGCCTCTCACACAGGCGTATGTACAGCCATGTTTCTGCAGTCTACGTCCAAGGGTGATGGCAGATACTGCAACAATTGCTTACCAACTGCTGGCACAACAGGGACGAACAGTACATGCAAAGCAGGCAGGACACTAACTCACCCCCAAGCTACGTCCTGGCAGCCCTCAGGAAAAAAGAGCCATCAAATGACACCAGCCAAGTATGCAAAGGGCGTCTTCACTGCACAGACTCATAGGCACTGCAAGTCACATCAGCCTTGCACTGCACTTATCAGGTGCAGAAGCAGCTGCTAATTGAGAGACAAAAAATGGTCTCTAAAAAGCTACTAAGACACAGGCATCCCTGGTGAGGGCCAAGAGCCCGTATCACAGCTTTTCTCTCTTCCAGACAGGCATTTGAAAAAGCCCAAAGCCCCATTCCTGGAGGTGTTCAAGGCCAGGTTGGATGGGGCCCTGGGCAGCCTGGTCTAGTATTAAATGGGGAGGTTGGTGACCCTGCCCGTGGCAGGAGGTTGGAGATTCATGATCCTTCAGATCCCTTCCAACCCTGGCCATTCTGTCACTCTGTGACTTGACAAAGTGACTGCAAGTGGTGGGGATCTGGGCAGAAATCCGTACTGTTAACTACATGGAGTCTTGACGTTGAGTTCCGTGTCCCTGGGCTGCACAGACATTTCTGCACAGCAGTCAGAACTGGCCCACTTGATTACCTGTGATCCATTCTTGGAAATGAGCATCTCCATTTTGTGGGTTCTTTTTTGTTTTGTTTTTTGTTGGTTGGGTTTTTTTTTGTTTCTCTGTTGTAAGTGCTGGAGTGCATATAGCGCATATTTTCCTATCGTTAACATCTTCTAAACCAAAGGCATTCTTTTTTGCTGAATGTTTGTTAATGTGATAAAACCAACAGTCAGACAGAAGCCTAGAAAAGCACTTAAAGACACATTTGTTAAAACACAGCAGGATTACATTCCACAGAGGAGATCCCAATCTGTCCTAGTACCGTCCAAAAAATTCTTGGCAAGACCTACTGAAAAGGTGTCTCGCTGCAGTTTTTTCTCAGCCAGTTTGTAGCTGCTGAGCCATGCAACAAACACCGATGTGCTGACAAAAACCTTATCAAATGCAACAGTTGTCCTTGCAAGAGATCCTTCACAAATGAGAAAAAATAGAAGAACACAATAAAAAGACAGAAGATTAAGAGACAAAATGATCATTAAAAAGATATTGAGAGGTGGGGATCCATTGGAAGGCTTGCAAGCCCTCACCTCACCCACTGTCAGGGATGGATGCATTTATTTACTGGATATGCAAAGCACGCCTGTGCAACAAACAAATTACACGACCTCTAAAGGCACTCTTGGTTCTGTAACAGACCACTTAAAATAAATGCAAACCGGGAGCCCTGTTTCTAGCTTGCATGACAATTTCTAATGCATGACACCGTTTCCTTGATCAAATCATAAAGTGCAGTTATGTGAATGGTGTTTCTTTGAACTTCGTGCTTTCTTGTTTGGTTTTTTTTTTCCTTTAAACTACAGAACATAACGACCCCTGCCTGCTCAGTACATCCTACTCCCTTGCAGTAACTGCTCATCCTTTATCCAAGGCACAACATGAATGCTCTTGAGCACTACTGCAGTCAAGCAATAACTCCTTTCTGCTGTATTTGTTTCACCTGTCAAAAAGTCCACAGGGAAGACAGGGAATCAAGAGCGTGTGGAATAGAGTTCAGCAACTGTAAATATATATAGCAATATTTGTTATGGCTTCACCATTCAGAAATGGCTACACCAATCAGAAATGTTTCCAATGTATTACATCAAACAGAATTCAGTTTCTATTTGAAAAGCTGTAACAGCTGAAACTCATTGCAGCTTCTGCGTTGAGGCAATCCAGGGCACAGCAGAACATCCCCACAACATGCTGTAATAGCAGGGTTTGACTGCAGACCTGATGTCTCCATGGGTATCTTGGCAACACTTTTAATACTGCTCAGTTAAGCCAGCCTAATTAACAGCGCTTCAATGAGACAAATAATTCCATGAGCATCAGCACTAACAGAGCCTACAACTTTCTATTTAGCAGCAATTTCCAGCCTTAAATTGAAGCTTTTCTTACTATCAAAGAACATATAGAGGTTTCTCTTATACATCTTGAATGGAGCCATTTTCTCACTGGAAAACTAATCAAGCCTCATCCACTCAGCCCTATATTTAAAAATAAATACAAAATAAAACCACGCCAACACTTCATTCTGGCAAAATTGGGTTCATGTCAGCCAATGGAAGAAGAAAGAAAACAGAAACAGACTGAAGAGATAAGCAAGCAACTCACAGAAAGAGCAGCTCATGTGAGCAGAGGGGTTTGTTTGTTACAATGCAAGTGGCACTCTTGATTCTACAAAGGAAAGTTAACAGAATTAAGCCAAACCGGCAGGATTGATAGAACTCAAGATTTTCCCTCGGGAAAGTGGCCAAAACGATGCTCACTCCTTGAATGAACCACTTGTGCAACAAAAACTTGAATGCCCAAAAACACTGCCTGAATTCTTCAGCACCTTTCCTCAAAAAAAAAAAAAAAAAAAAAAAAAAAAAGATGGAAACAGCTGTCAACTGAAATCAAAAACACAGCAGGGCAGGAACACCTACTTGGAGCTACAGCTGTGTAAGGGGAGGAGCAGCATTTCAGTGCTAGAGTCTTCTAGTACTAGAGACACAGCAAAGCAAAACTCCATTTGGCACAGGTAGCACAAATAAATGATAGCAGTTTGAAGCAGAAGGTCATTACTAGCAGTAAAGACAACAAACATTAGAGACGAATGTAATCTACTGACTAATTTTCAGCAGAAGTGAGAATGAGAGGGAGAGGAGGAGCACTGCAAATTATCTCCAGGGTTGCAGGGTTGTATTTACACAGGAGAAAGATTTATTTACTTACATATTCTGTTGTCGCATGCACTTGAGCTGTTGCTGACATGCTTAAAAGTTTGTAAGTGCTTGCTTTTATGTCACATTTCCCTTTGACACCACGCTGTCTCTGCTTGTGAGAATTCATCAGTGGTACTACAGTACCTTACCAGGTCCTGATTCTTACTTTACACATTTTCCAAAGTTGTCAATGACCAGCTAAAAGATATCTAGAGGAGTAACGCCTTTGCCATGAGGGAGTCAGCTTGTCCATCAAGGTCCCCCAGGGCCTTTTTCTTCAAAGCTGCTTTCCAGCTGATTGGCCCCCATACAGCCTGTACAGCAGCACAGGTGAATCCTCCCCAGGGGCAGAACTCTGCATTTCTCTTTACTGAGCTTCACGAGGTTCCTCTCTGTCCATTTCTCCAGCCTGCCAAGGTCCCTATGGATCACAGAACAACCCGCTGATGGATCAGCCCCCTCCTGAGTTCTGTCTCATTTGCGAACTTGCTGATGGAGCACTCTGTCCCATCACTCATGTTATTAATGAAGATGTTAAGTACTACTGACCTCAGTATCAATGTCTGGTTACACCATTAGGGAATTACCTCCCCCTGGACTTTATAGCACAGATGACTGTTCCTTGAGTCTGGCAAGTCAGCCCTTTTTCAATCCACCTCACCGTTCACTTATTCAGTCCATACTTTCTCAACTTGTCCATGAGGATATGGGAGACAGCGCTGAAAGCCTGGTGAAAGTCAAGACAAGCAACATCCACTGCTCACCCCAGCCACCAAGCCATTCATCTCACTGTAGAAAGCTATCAGGTTGATGAAGCACAATTTCCCCTCCATAATTCCATGCCATCTTCTTGTCCTTTATCTGGCTGGAGCTGGTTTCCAGAAGGATTTTCGCCATTACCCCCATAGGTGAGGCTGATCAGCCCGTAGTTTCCAACTCCTATCTTCAAGAAGGAAGATGTGGTATTACCTTTCTTCTGGTTCTCTGGAATCTCCCCTGATTACTGAGACCTTCTGAATATAACCAAGAGTGGCTTTACAGTAAAACTAGCCAGCTCACTCAGCATTTGTGGGTCCATCCTGCCAGGTCCCATGCACTTGTCTATGTTCATACTATTTAAACGTTCCCTAACCTGATCGTCCTCCACTAAAAGCAATTCTTCTTTTCTCCAGACTTTTCCCACTGATCTCAGGGACCCAGGATTGCTGAAGACCAGCCTTAACAGGAGACCAAGATGAAGCTGGCTTTCAGTACCTCCGCTTTTTCTGTGTCCTCTGTCACCATTTCAGCATTCTCTTTGCCGCACTCAAAAGCAAATTCTCCCTAGTCTGTCTTTTGCTGCTGATATATACTGATTATCATTTTGTCCTTATTAGCCCTTCCTAGATTCAATTCCAAATGGGCTTTGACTTTCTTAACTACATACAGTGTCCCTGGGGCACTCCCATGTCAACTGTCAACACTCCATCCTCTTCTAAGCTTCCTTTTTGTCTGAGTGTTTCAGGAGCACCTGTTCATCTACACAGACTTCCTACCACTTTTGCTTGTTTTCCTGCTCATCGGAACGGTCTTCCCGAGCTTACAGAAGGCGACCAATGAAAATTAACTCTCTCTCCCATACCCCGCTCCTCTCCAGGATGGTCTCCCACAGACTGTTCCAGGCACATTTCTGAACATGCCAAAATCCGCTCTCCTAGAGCCAATATTCATCCACTGCAACAGTCCAGCCATGTCAGATACCACACATCTCCACAATACCAATGAGATCTATCAATTTCAAAAAGCAAATAAAATTTACTAGATTTACACTTTGAGAAGGGACAGTTACAACCTATACACATACAAACCTAAAAAGAAGTTTAGAATATCAGTTCATTCCACACCAGAATACCAGCTGTCAACCAAGCTGCGTCAGGAAAGAAATTACGGCAGAACGGTGAAATTCAGTCTAAGAGATATTTTCTAAAAACAAGGAGTGGTACGAGAAGAACAGAGTGCCCTTTTTCTTAAAGAGCTTTCACAAGATTCTGGTATGATAACAGCACCCTGGATTTCAACACCCCGTGTAATAAAGAGATGCACAGACAGTGCCCAAGCTGAACGCTAAGCGGCTGCTCACGTTTCTCCAACACAGAAACTGGAGCATGGGAGGTGGCCACTGTCTAACCAGGTCCCTTGTGGAAGTGGTCCCACATCAGTCGAAGACCGGCACAGAGAAGCACTGGCATAGAACAGTGAAATTGGCATAGAACATAAAATTATAGATACAGCTATGGGTAAGCTGAAAGAAGTGAAATGGCTGAGTTACATCAGATTAGGTCTACAAATCCTACATACAAATAATCCCCAAAAGAAGAAAGAGTTCAGCAGACCTTTAAGCTAAACTGAGTGCAGACATAAAATTTTGCCTCTTTTTTTTTTCCCCCATTGGAGTTTTCACGTAAGCAACATCCGCTCAAAGTCTCATGAGAAAGTGGTCTTTTTCCTTTGAGAAAGCACCACAGTTTTGCTGTTAGACAAAACAGCAGCAAAACAAGAGACAGAAATTACTTCCACTACTCACCAGTGAGAAGAACACCGATGATTTAAGATAAAAGCTAAAATAAAATATTGCTGTCATGGGTTCTTAAGAAACTTCCATTTTCTAGGAAATAGGAGGAAAAAAACAATGCTGAGGTCCAGTTTGCTACAGCAAATTCAGAGACAGAGAGCAATTAAGCTGACAGGATGTACTGGCCCTTAAATTCTGATGCTCAGGAACAGAAGACAACACTTAATTGACCACGGGTTGATCTATAGAATTGAAAGCGCCCCATTTTTACCTGATGCTTTTCATCAGGTTAGCTATTGAAATGCACTGTGCAGAATGTGTTATTTTCTTCTATCAAAGCAATTTGCCAGAAAGCTTATTCTTCAGTGAAGTATAGCCCTTGACACGTAGCAAATGATACACTACACATTACAGCTTAGCCTTCAAGTTTTCACTCACAAGGAAAATAAAAATGGTTTAGGTTTAAAAAGAAAAACACAGACTACATTTTTTAAGTTGCTCTGAGCTCACAGGTGCCCACACAATACGTTTTTCCCAGTCAAATCAGATACAGCAAATATTCACTGGAAGGCTCTTGGATGGAATACTGCACACCCAACGCAGGAGGAATTTTTTAACAAGAGCCATACTCTTCAACTGGCCCTAAACAAAGGCCTTATTTTTAAGTCTGAAGGGTGCAGCTCTTTAATTTTTCTTGTAAAGCACAAGTAGTGAGAAGCATGTTGACAGCTAGAAATTGCTGTTCTGTGGGAAAATATCCACAACTGCCAAGAAAGGATATAGAGACCTCAGTATTGAGGAAAACCACCAGAAGCTTAACGGGCACAGCCTGCTCCTCCAGCACATCCCACCAGGCTGGCTCATCCTGCAGGAAGGGCAAGAGGAGACGATGGAACCTGCAAGGCGGCAGAGGAAGGGGAGGGAGCAGAGGGAGAGAGAGCAGAGCACAAAGAAAGAAAACATCTTCAAGGGCAGTCAAGAATCAGGCACAGAAGGGATGTGAGAGAGAGGAAGCGAGGAGCAGAAAGAGCGTTTAGACTGAAGGAAGTAAGCAAGATCCTGGGACATCCAAGGACATGGCAGGAAGGGAAAATATGCGTGGGCAGGGCAAGGAGCCTGAGACACCAGTGGTAGCAGCTAAGAAAGGTCACTGTCAACACAAACATGGGCAAGTTCTCTAGCAGGCTGCTGAGTAACGAAGCAGAACGGTTAGGGAGGCCTGGGAAAGGAAGAGGAGTGCTGAAATGGGAAACCAAAAGGATCCCTGTGCAACAGCAAGAGGATAATTATTTATTTTTTTTATTGAGTTGCTGTAAAAATTATTGATTTGTGTTCCTGGGAGGATGATGGGTATATATTTAAAGAAAAAGAAAAAAAAAAAAGTAGGGAAAAAGGGGTTCTCATCTTGGTTCATGTATGCCTTAATACAGAAAAGGAGAAAACGAAGCGAGAAGCAGAAATAATGGGGAGGCATTCAGAGTTGTAGAACGGCTCTGGGCAGAAGGGATGTCAAAGATCACCTCGCTCCAACTGCCTCCTGTGCGCAGGGCTGCTGACTGCTACATCAAGCAGCAGCTCAGGCTGCCCAGGCCCCATCCAGCCCGGCCTCGAGCAGCTCCAGGGTCGGGGCACCCACAGCCGCCCAGCGGCCCGTGCCTGAGCCTCACCGCCCGCTCCGTGACAAACTGCCCCGACACCTGATCTCCATCTCCCCGCCTTTACTTTAAAACCATTCCCCCCCGCGTAAAAAGCCGATCTCCCTCCTGCCAGAAGCTCCCTTTAAAGTACTGGAAGGCCACAACGAGTTTTTCCCGGACCCTCCTCTTCTCCGGACCGCACGCGCCCAGCTCCCTCAGCCTCCCTTCACAGGAGCGGCGCTCCAGCCCTCGGACCATCCTCGCGTCCCTCCTCCGGACCCACTCCACAACTCCACGTGTCTCTCGCTCTGGGCGCCCCACACCCGCACGCAGCACTCCAGGAGGGCCCCGCACGGCTGACCCTCGCTCTCCCGGCGCGGCGCGGCGCGGCGGCCACCTGCCGGGCTGCTCACCTGCGCCCTCCCTCCGCCGCGCTCGAGCGACGCGGCGGCTCTGGAACCGGTTTCGTCCCGCCCGCCCCTTCCCCTCCCCGCGCTCACCTTGGGCAGCTCGCGGAGCTGGTTGGCGTCCAGCAGCAGCTCCTCCAGGCTGCGGCTGTAGCGGTAAATCTCCTCGGGCACGGCGGCCAGAGAGCAGTGCCGCTTGTCGATGGACTCCACGTGACGGTTGCACCGCCACAGGGGGATGCAGTGGAACATCGCCGCGGAGCGCGCCGCCCCGCCGGGGGGACGGGCCGCTGGGGGCCGCGGGGCGGGCGACGCCGCTCACCGCCGCCCCCTCCCCGCCGGCCGCTCGCCGCCGCGGGTCCCGGCGAGACGGCGGCAACGCGCATCCAGCGCGCCCCGGCGGAGGGAAGCGGCCCCGGGTGAGCGCGCCGCCGGCCCCGGGAAGCGGGGGGGAGAACGGCGGGCGGGAGCCGGAGCGCGGCGGGAGCAGCCCCCTATTGTCCCTCGGCGAGCCGCTGCCGGCCCCGCAGGGGCGTCGCGGGGCGCCGGGCGCTGCGCTGCTGGCGGACGACGCGCATTCCCGCGCCTGACCCGGAACACGGCGGCCGCTCCCCCCTCCCTCTCTCTCTCCCTCCCACCCCTCCTCCCCCGTCCCGGCTGACATCAGCGGGGCCGGGCCCCGCCGCCCCGCCCCGGCTCCGGGCCGCGCCGCCGCAACTTTCCGCGGTCCCGCCGCCCTTATCCCGCGGTGGAGGCGCAGGACGAGCGGTGCGAAGGAGCCGCGGTGCCCGCAGGCCGACCCGCCCGCCCCCGTTGCCGCCTTTGGCCCTGCCCGCGGCGCCCGCCAACCTCACCGAGCGTCTGTGGGTCGCGTCAGTTTTCAACTATTCGAGCACAGAGTTATGAGGAAAGCGGTGTAGTAAATGTGGAAAGTGGTGCACTGAAAGTACGGGATGCTGTTTGGAGCCATTGCTGATCTTGTTCAAAAAAAAAAAAAAAAAAAGAAAGAAAGAAAGAGAAGGCAGAAATCAAAATGCTACACTTAAGGCTTTCTGAAACAAGAGCCCTATCCAGCCTAACTTGGAATGACTCCAGGGACGGGGCACCCACCGCCTATCTGGGCAACCTGTTCCACTGCTCACACCCTCACTGTAACAAACTTCTGCCTTATTTCCAGCCTAAATCTCCCCTCTTTTAGCTTGAAATCATTTCACTCGCCCTATCACAACAGACCCTGCTAAAGAGTCCTTCCCCTCCTTTTAGATACTGAAAAGCGACTATCAAGTCTCCCTGGAGCCTTCTCTTCTCCATGGCCTCGGAGGGTCTCCATTGTTGGTTCTGTAATGCCAGTTTGGGAACGCACATGGTGATGTAAAATAGACTTGAAAACATGCATCTGACATCAGAGCTTCTCTTGAAGTAGTTCTGTTTTCTTGCATAATGATAACTGCATGCATTTACAGGAGCGGGGCGGAAGGAGAAGTTTATCATAGCAGCCTCTGCCCTTCTGCCCCTGTGTGCTATTGCAATAAGTAGTCATAAAATCACTTTTTTTTTTTTCCCTAAACAAACTGATAAGTCTTACAGGCTACGTTTGTTTAATTTCTTTGGACACTGCAGTGATCTGCCTAGTTTAGGGCATTTTTGGACTGCTTGTACTGTTCCAGTTTGCTGTCCTACAAACCAATGAACTTTTCAAAAGTTACCCTTTGTGTGTATTATTATATAATAATATATGAACCAATATAATCAGTAATTAAAATAAATATGTGGAAACTCCCTGTGTATCTACGTAAAGAATACAAAAAAGTCAGAGTGGAAAGGACTGTGAACATCTCTGACTTGATAACAACTAAGCTGAAGAGCTGTTTAGAAATCTGCAGGAAGTGATCAGCTGTACTGAATTCTGACCATGCTGCGATTAAAGATGTGTGTTGGAGAGCAAGGGTCAGTATTTCAGCATACATTTAATCCACTGTGGGTGCACAAATCGTTTATAGCACATGAAAACGAAAGCTGTGATTGATCTTTCTCATCCTGCACGTGAACAGAAGATCTTCACCTGCGGACTTTGAGAGGAGTGTGATCCACTGCAAGTCTGTGGTTAAACTCATGGTGTGGAAACAGGCATCAAGGAGGCCTGGTAGCAAACTGTTGTTGAGGAAGCAGTATTCTCACAGCTGAAAGCAACACTCTGAATTTCAGCTTGCAAATAAATCCATCCAGTTTGGGTAGGTGTAATGAGTTACTGGTCTCTGCTGTTCTGAGAATCAGCAGAATCAGATTGCCCCAGTGAGCAAGCAGAGGATGACAGTACATTGACAGGATTTGTACAGGCACATATGTGACAAACTTCTTAACGGGGTAATTGTGCCCCGCAGGGATAAGAGAAGCACTGCCTGCTCTGACAGCAGCAATCCTGCTGGTTTACACAGATGAGTGGCACACCAAAGTGTGGCTCACCTACAGAAGGAAGCACGGGCTGTCCTCTCCCAGTTCTGCCTGGCTCCAACTGCCATTTGATAGCCATTTGGTTTGCTTCCATTTTATTTTGAGGTTTTTTTAATCTAAGTCCTTTTCTTTCTTCTCCTGTTCTCTCCTCTTTTTTGCTTCTTAAAGTACTTCTGTACTTTTATATATTGTTTGCCTTGACTTTATTTACTCGAGACAGCTAGGTTTTGTCTTACAACTCTCCCAGCAATGCCCTGAGCCTTTGAGGTGTATGGAATCTGTAAGAGAGGCAATGCCACAGACATTTTTTGGTAGAGAAATGAATGCCTGCAGCAGATTATTTCTTGGCAAGCTGCTTTACTCAGCCTCAGGAAGACACGAACAGACTTCTCCAAACTCAGCTTTGGAGGGGAACAGATGAACTCTGGTTCACCATGATGCCATGGTTCACATTTTTTTCTATTGTTCACACTGCAATCAGGCAACCAGGTTTTGTGTCCATCACCGTTGCTCTGCTAAAGTGCATGAAGGTGCATATAAACACAGGAGAAAAACATTCTTTTTCTTCTAAAGAGGATGTACTCCTGAGGGCTGGCTACACCCCAGTTACTTACAGCACATGTACAAGGAGCAATCTCACCTACACAGGACTGCCAGAAGGGCTGTGCTGCGTGTAAGGGATCACCTTCACAGCTGGAAATGGCAGCAGGTACTTGCTGCACGTGCTGTCGTGTCAGAACTGAAATGTGGGAGACAGGTTATAACTGAAAACTTCAGACAAACATCCTACAACCACTACCAGTTTGGTCTGGGAATATAGGTAAGAACATCAGTCCTTGTATGTGCTTGCCAACAAATATATATATATATATAAAACTACTTTTCTGTGATTTTAAGGACCTCAGACAATGAAATGTAAAATACAGATAAGGTGAAGCTGACCCCAGGAGCATTCTTCCCAGTTATCATTCAGGAGAAGTGAGAGCAAAGTCACACTGCAGATCCCCTCCTTGGCACCGGTTATGCACAACTGCTCTCTGATTTTCCAAAAGGAACACTCCATTTGTTTGCAATTCAAGCAACCATTGTCAAGTTTTGAGTTCCTTATGTTCCTTGAGTTCCTTGAGGCCCTGGTTTTCGGTGAATGTGAAGAAGATGACTGCTGCTACAGCAAAAGCAGGAATAACTGAGTCAGGACACTAAAGAGCATTTTGGAGTATGGGGGGGGAGAAAAAAAAGAGAGAGAATGGAGAGAAATAGCTTTTAGCATCATCATAGTTTAAGTAGTTCATAAAATTCAGAGTTTAAGACTCACTTAAATTAACAATAAGAAAATAATGAAAAGGAAAAAAAAGCACACCAAGTTCCTGAAGTTACTTCTGCATTAAGGCCTTCTTCCCTCCCGCAACCAGGTGTCCCAGTGCCCTCAGAGAGGAGGAGATGCAATTACAGAGCATGAAGAAGCAGGGGCACAACAAGGAAGGCACAAAGAAAGGAGAAGGAGAGACTCACAGACTGCAGGTGATAGCAGCAGTCCAGGCTGCAGTAATCTAACCAGCGCTCTCAGTACAGACTTTAATGCCACTGGAGGAGGAGTTAGCCACCCTGTGAACATCCATGTGAGTACTGCTAAACTGCCAGCAAGCAGAGCTGCTGTGCCTAAAAAGAGCTGCTACAGTGCTGGAGTTCTCTAGCACTGACATACTCCTCTCAGTTTTGCTGGGTGAGGACTCCAACCACACTTACTCCTCGGTTTTTGTTTGAATTGTTTAGAAGGGGGCTGTACAAGCAGCAGGTGGGTGGAAGTACGAAGCATTCCTGTGTTGATGGTAGCTACAAGACCGCAATGAATTCTGGTTACCTCACAAGCATCACATCCACAAAGTTTTTGTGCACCTGAAATAATTGGTATGGAATAATGTTAATGTACCATTGTTACAAAGATATCCCTATGAGTTCCAATGAATTACCATCTGCTAATGCAAAGCCTCAGTGGCACATGCTGCCAGCGGTGCATTTAACACATTCAGTGTGTTTTTGTAGTGCTATAAATAGCAATCACTTTGAGCAATAGCTGCTGCATCTTTTCTCTCCTCCTCTCCACTCCCACCCCCAAACAAATCGCTCACGTCACCTTTTATTTGAACACAATGAGCTGTAATCACATGAGGTATTACTCTGCTTTAATCCTATTTGCTTCAGTTTGGTTTGTAAGGAGTGGCCAATAATATGCGGTTCCATTGTATCCTATGGTTTCTTATTTCGCACCAACTTTCATCCTCTTTGGCCAGAAGAACAAATTAATAGGTTCTGGCTGGTAAGGAGAAGCCTGTGACTGGGGATATTTTTTTTTTCCCTTTCATTCTTTCTTTTTTTTTGTCCTTTCCTTTCCATTGCTCTGCTGTCACAGCTGTTGGCTAGATTGTGAGCCCCAAATATTTTTCAGGCTTTCACTATTTTGCTTTGTCCAAGAAAAGGTCCGACCTCTCACAGCAAATTTTTATTTCTTTTAGTGCCAAGCAAACAAGTAGATGCACAAATTCAGACCTGTGTTTGATTTTTTTTTTGAATCAACACCATAATTTAATTAAATATCACTTCACTGTGTGCAGTTTAGTGCTCCGTTTGCCATGCCTGACAGAGACAACCAACCTGCTGGGTTTGGGATTAAAATGAAATAACAGGCACCAGGAGGAGGTAAGTCACCTTACCCTGCATTCAGACCTGACAGGGAAACTTGGGGTGGGCATCAAGCCACACCTTCATCTCATACTCTTCATCCACTGGATGAGGAGGAACCCAGCTCCCAGTGGGCTCAAAGCCAGGTTCATTCAGCATTACTGCGCAGGAAGCTGCAGCATTACTGTGCAGCATTACTGCCTGCTGGGGAGCTGGCCCAGGCAGGCTTCATAGAATCATGGAATCAAAATACTTTGAACTGAAAGGGACCCAAACGGATAATCAACCTCAACTCCTGCCTCCACACAGGACCATCCAAAATTAAACCCTACGTCTGAGAGCATTTTCCAAAAAGCTCCTTGAACTCTAGCAGCCTGTTCCATGCCCACTGCCCCTCAGCTTCCTCTTCTCTGGGCTAAACATACTAAGGGACTTCAGCCGCACCCCATACATCTTCTGTACTCATCACTGTCTTCGTCAGGGCAGAACTGTGCCAGTGCAATGGCAGCAGCAAGTAACTTTGCTCATACCAACACCATCTTTATGGGCCATTGCTTTGGCACTGATCAATGGATCTGGAGAATATTTTACTGAGTGATGGGAAGCAAAAGCAGCTAACACTGAGGGTAGTAAAAATTTGACAGCTTTGAAAAAATATTTTAATTGGCTCATAATATATATATACATTGTTGTTGTATAGTTCATAATTTCCTTCTTCCTCTCATCTTAGCTGGAAGGGAAGTTTAGTGCCCTCAGGGTAATCACATGGGGTCTTATCTGCAATTACAGATGCACATACAGTTCCACATTTGGAATTATAAAGGCAAGTTTTAATGTTGATTATACTCCCCACTAATTTCCTATAATAGCTGTTTAGCTCATAGAGTGCACATTAATTAGACTGTTGTACTTTAACTATTTTTGCCATAGATTTCTTCTTCAAATCATAAAACACATTAGAAAATGGTTCCTGATCTTCAGTAAAAAGAATGAAACATCTGACATTTCTCCATAGAAAAAGAAACAGATAGAATATGAAAGTGACTTATTTAATGAATCAGATCAAGGATAAAGGAAATATAAGCAGAATGTATTTAGAATGCCCGATAGAAAAATATGTTACCTGGTGCAATTGAGTGACTAGGTGTTATGTAGCAGAGCAATGAGAAACACAACTGTCTTCAGATTCAAATAGCTTTCTGAAGATATATCATGCTGAATACCAAAAGGTAAGTTAGCAGTGCAGGACATGTATACAACAGCTCAATCTTCTAGTTGTGCGAAAATATATAGTTGGAAAATAATTAACTACCATTAAAAATAAGCAAATTGTGAAATAAATACATAAATAAATCCCATGAGCTTACTGTTTGCAGCAAAATGGTAAAGCACGAATGTCCAGGTCACCAGCTATCTCCTTCTCTACAACCTGTGTTAAAACTGTCACAAACAATTGTTATCAAAAGAATTCAGGTCAAGTAAATCTTGGCAAACAGACACACTGTGGTAAATTAGGAAGTTTATGGACACTTATCAAATGCTCTGCAGGCCAACAGAAAGTAAACAGAGAGCAGGATGAGATGGAGTGGGACTCTGGCATACCTTTCATAAACTCCCAAAGGCAAGGAACTGCTGTCAGACCATCATTCGCTTTCCTATGAGAGAAGGTTTCTTCAGATATCAGTGTGCTTAGTAAAGACTGTTGGATTTTAAGAACGTGTTCAAATTAATTTGATTATATGAAGAGATGAGATGACTACAAAAACTTGAAAATATGTGTACCAGAGAAAGATCTGACCATTCTGTTGGACACAAGCCTGAAAAACTGACTTCTTCCAATCATTATCTGTCATGCAATGTACACTTGCTCTTGCCCGTTGGTGGGAATCCTCACATGGGAGTACCACCAACCAGAGGTGAAGGTGGATACCGCTCACTACAAAGTACCACTGCTTATTCACCTCGCATGCACACACAGATCTTACAGCTGAACATCTTATTCAAGATTTATAACATTCATTTATATTTTCAGTTTTCAGTGCTTCACCCAGATGCCCCACAGGCCTTGTAGACATATGGGAATGTGAAACCTTGGCCTCCTTCCTGGCACATGCTCCTTGCAGCCCCAGCTGGCAGGATGACACTGGTAGTCCTGCTGCCTGCACATCCACCATCTTGTTCCGTACAGTGCTAGTTTTTTTTGGAGAGAGCTGGGTTTGCCTGCCTGATGCTGGATACTTGTTTCACCTAAGGAAAGCCTGTCTGGTCCCAGCCCAGAGCTCCTTACTGCATCCCTTGGCCCATGCATGGTGATAGGCTCTGTTGAAACTGTATGGGTATGAAGGCAATGCCTCAAACACATCCCAGTCATCTCCATAGGGATGTCTTTTCACTCATGGAAATCATTGCCTGGGTGAGGAAAAAGTTAAAATCTATTAACATCCATGCTTAAAGGCACCAACGTTTTGTAACCTGCTCAAGCTGCTGCTACACTGGGACAGGTTTGAGCTCTCATCTCAAAATCAGTTTAGTGGGCTCACTTGGTTGAGACCTTTTAAATATCTTCAGTTTTCAGCCTGAACCCATACTGACATGGTTCACCTAGTCTTGGGTCCAATGCAGATGTGGCTAGATGATGCAGTTTTTGTCTTAGCCTTTCTCTCTCTTCATCTTCTACAGGACCCTTGTGAGACTAAGGAAGTTCTACACTACACCATGAATGAACCTCGGGGCTGAAAACTGAGTAGAGGGAAAGATGAGGGGACAACATATATAAGTGAAGCCAGAAACAAAACTATTTGGCGCTTTCTAGCTTTTGCAGAAACACGGTAAATCCTGCATGAGTCTCTTCTTCCCTCACACTGATATCCAAATGCTAAAAGTTTCTGACCTTTGTGTGCTTCCCTGCTCATCTTCCTCTGCTGAAATTCCCTCAAACTGAAAACAAAACCCTTCTTCACATTTTGAAATCTGTCTCAGAAGTAAAGGGAGCCTTTTCTCCTTCTGTCATCACAAATGATGAGAGGAGCTGATAATCTCTATCACAAGTTGGCTCAGCACCGCCTTTTTTGAGATCTAGTTTCTACTTGCTCACAGTCTCACCAGAGATGTTTTCTACCTCATGAGTCTGACTCAGATTCAGATATTTTCAAGAAAGCAGCAGCTAAAATGATCATGTCTTTCTGATAATGTGTTTGCCAGAGAATATGGTATGCAGTACTCTGAAAAGACGCACAGTAATCTTGCTATCTAGACCACCTTGCTTTAGAAAAAGTCTTTTTAGCAAAGAGAGTTGCTTAGCAGAAAGACCACCAATGCGCCTTTTGCTGCAACAACCATGAAATTTGTACAAGATCCCTCTGGGCAAAAAAAAAAAATAATCAGTTCGCATACAGTCGGCAGTACATGTGCCTAACAAGTCTATTATTTAGCAGCTAAAAATCCCGCATTGTCCATGAACTCAGTGGACACCAGTCTGAACATAAGTCAGCAGTGTGCCCTTGCCACTAAGAAGGCTAATGGCGCTGTGGGCTGCATTAGGCAAAGTATCACCAGCAGAGTGTTCCTTCCCCTCAGCACTGGTGAAGCCACATCTGGAATCCTGTGCTCATCTGGGGGCCCCTCACTGCAGAAGAGACATTGACATACTGGAGAGAGTTCAAGGCCACAAAGATGAAGTGGCTGCAGCACTCTTGTGAGGAGAAGCTGAGAGAGCTGGGACTGCTCAGCTTGGAAAAGAAGAGGCTCAGAGGGTCACATCAACACTTACACAGACCTGAAAAGAGAATGCGAAGAGAACAGAGCCAGCTTCATTTCTGTGGTGCCCAGTTCCAGGACAAGAGGTGATGGGCACAAAATGAAACACAGGGCATTCCCTCTGAGCACCAGAAAGTGCTTCTGTGCTGTGCAGGTGACAGAGCACTGCCACAGGCTGCCCAGAGGCTATGGAGTCTCCTCCTTAGATGTCTTCAATCTGGATGTGGTCCTGAGAACCCTGCTCTGGGTGTCCCTGCTTGAGCAGGGGTTGGGCCAGATGCACCCAGAGGTGCCTGCCAATCTCAACCAGCCTGTGTTTCTGTAACACTACTTGTTCCTTTCAGGAAGGTGGACAACTTGGCTCTGCAACTTGGCTCCCCTGACCCAGGGACGTGTTCCTTGTAAGCACTGGTCAGAGCAAGGTGCTTGCTCATTTACCAGATGAAGCAAAAGTGAAATTCCTCTTTAATTTGTCATAACACAGCACAGATTTACCTCTATATTGGGAACAAAAGCATGTGATCTGCACTGGCTGCACAGTCTATGATCTGTGGCACTAAGCAGCAAACAGAGAGAATTACAGCATGTTTGCTGAGCCTCAGCCCATGCCAGAAAATCTAAAAAGAAAAAGAGAGAGATTTATTTTGATTTCAGCCCTACACTGCTTGTTGTGAGGGAGAATGGAGAACTGTTATCCGTAGAACTGGCTTTGTGGATGGCTGCTGTTTTTCAAGAGGTAAATCCTGGTTCCACCTCAAGCTTTAAAGGGCTCTGCACTTATCTAACAAGCTGTCTAGCAGTTTGGCATTGTCAGTCCTCTTATTGGCATCTGGCAGAAAAAGACAGGGCCCCAGCTTGCTCCTAGAAGGAACCAAGCATTCCCTGTGTGATGAGAGCAGATGCATTCACAGGCAGCCCAGGAACAAGCTGCTTAAAAGCAAAATGTGCACACAGGGATAAGGTTTTTTCAGCCTACATAAGTGTTGATGCATCTGTAAATGGATGTAGATCAATTATTGATTTTCATTGAAGCTGCATTAGAGTTCTCATACTAGGGACAGAAAAATCCTCTCTGTTCACTGTAAATCTAGGGTTTGCTGCTTGTAAAACCTTTTACTTCTTTTTCCAGCTTTCCAAATCAATTCTCCAATTTTGCAGTGGCCAAAAGCAACATCTCTCATTTTCCAAAAGCCACCCAAAAATCACAGTGGGCTCCAGTTGTTAAGGGATGGCCATGGGTGCAGGAGGAAAGGCTTCCACCTTGCTTAGGGACTGTTATCAGAACAGTTGTGATGGGTTCCAGCTCTCTTTCTTCTTCACAGTTAGCACAGAGAACACTAGGAAAGAACTGATAAATCTGTTCCTTCAACAGGATGCTGCCCTTGGCACCCTGCTTTGGGTGTCCCTGTTTGAAGAGGGGTCAGATGGACCCAAAAAGTCCTTGCCAGCCTTCCTCAACTGGTGATTTTGTGACTCTTTCCCCACATAGCCTCTTCTGAAGCTGCTCTCCTTCACTCATTGCGCACAAGGCAGTATGTTCCTACCACGCTCTGCTAGTTTCCCTATTAGAGAAGCAGCAGGGTGTACTTGGAGTTAAGACAATGACATTGTGGTCAAGCACCACATCACCTGTACCTGCCATGGGTGTTTTCCTTCTGTCCTAGCTATTTTCTAGCATTCCAAATCTCCCTCTCTGCTTATCTGAATATTAGGTTTGGTTTAGAACCTGGAAACCAGCATGGTTGTTGAGTGGAACAAATATCCAGATTCAGAGTCTTTTGGTGCCTCTCAGGTCTCTATCACATGGGAAGCTCTGGGCATGGCTCCTCTTCTGACCTGTGAGAATGAGTCTCCACAAAGATCCACCAGTCTTGCAGAGCTGTGTTTGGAAAGATAACATATCAGCCTCTTTCTGAAGCACTCATCAGATGCCATGCCACCTGAAGGACATTATAAAGTAGAAAAATAAAGGCACACTTGGCCAGTCACCTTAAAAGACTTCAGCAGCTACGGGAGATTGATCTTTATTGGAGAGACACCTCATGCACCAGCAGGGAAGAATGGAACAACCATGCTGGTACATGAAGCGAATGTGTCTAGCATAAATATGTCTGTTTATAACAGATGAATCCTTTATAAGGGAAAGATGTCCAGCCTTAATTTTTCTACCGAGTTTGTCCTCTGGCAAAACTCGCTGTCATGATTTCAAACGTGTTTACATAGCACAGGCTTTCCATTGTTGGAAAGATGAGGTGGTTTAACAGAAGCTTAAATTAAAGAAAATAAAAGGCTGAAAAAGCTAAGTAGATTTTTTTTCTTGAAACTTTAGACTGAAAAAAAAAAACCCAACAAGGTAGTTTTTCATGAACACGTTCACGTTTCATGAACAAACATGAAATTTTCATGTACTTACAGATATCCTGTTGCCAGCCTTCCCCCTAGCTCTGATTTTTATAAGCTGTTGGAAAGTGTTTGACAAACCATATCAAGTAATAATCAAAAGATAGGAATGTTTGGCAAGGAGGATGATCCCATCAGACCTACAAGAAACAGGCCTAGCTGCAGGGGATGCTCAAGCATGGGAGCCTGCAGCAAAGGAAAGGTGAGCAGTGATTGTTCACTTGCTGCAGGAGAAAGGAAGCATTCTTCTGAGCAAAAGGGAGGGCCAGCTTTTAGGGCAAGGGCAGCAGGAGCAAGTCATTACCTGTATGCTATGTTGCTGGTAATGTCCTTGTGGGATCGGATCAGGGATGCCCCTGGGCTCACGCTGTTGCTGATGCTGTTGTCAGCAGAGCCAGCCCCTGTGGTCAGAGGGGTACAGCCTTCAAAAAGAATATGAATTTGGAAAGATCAAGCTCCGGTCAGAATCCGCAGCAGAAACAGTAACCAAGTCTAGTAAACATAGCAATGCAAGGAGGAAGAAATGTAGTGAGCTACTCTGTGCTTTAAGTATGCAAGAGTGCAGCAATGCAAGCTTTTATAGAAATAAATAGTTCAGTCAACAAGAAAGATGGAACAAACTACACGTTCTGAATGCTGTAGGAGTTTAATAGCCATAAGAAGTGAAACCAATTCTGTTGCTGATTCTCTTGCTTTATGGGTGGTAAGCTTGGAGTTTGGCAATACACAGCACACATAGAACACCTTTATGCAACACTCTGCAAACGTCAACATGTTTCTTTCCGGCTGATCAACCTTTGCAGACCTTTGAAAACGAGGACATCCAGTGGCTAAACGTTGCAGCAGCGATTTTCACGAAGGATTTGTGTTTGTAGCAGAAACACCTGACCCGTTATGTCAAACTTCTGCACTTCATAGAGGCCTAAAATAGGTCGTGTGTGGAATAAAGGCTTTTAGATAAGCTTTCCACACTGGGATAAATTCCATATAATCAAGGGCTCACAGCTGCAACAAACTGGGGGCAGCCTCAGTAAGTTTTACCCAGTAATGTGTAGCCAAGAATATTGCTTCATCTTCTCTTCTCTGCTTCCCTGTGACGATGGGCTCACTATTTTATTTGCATCGTAAAACAAATAAAAATTAACAAACCCCATCACATTTCTAGGTTAGCCTCTAGATATCTTATTTAGCTGTAGATGGTAAACATGGCTGTGAGTTTTAAATGCCCTTTGTTTCCAACCAGTCCCTTTGGAACCAATCAGTACAGCAAGCAACCTGCACCATACCATCAGAAGTTTAACCTTAAATGCCCCAGTTGGAATATTAACTCCTAGCTCTTGTTACTGTAGTACTGATAGCAATTAATTGCAAGAGATAATTTAAAACAACATTCTAGGATGCAAAAATTGCACCTTGTAGAAACCACAGTAGAAATAAAATGAAAATACATAAAAATCAAAATCTCTTCTGGAGGAAATGGGCCACTTTTGTACATTTACGGGCTTTGATTTTCCCTGGGGACTGGCTGTCAAGCAACAAGAACTAACATCTCACCTAAAGCCAGACATCTTGTGGAATGATGAAACAAGAAACCCTCACCTTATTCAAAAGTTGCTTTGAATTAATGTCTCTTAGGATGAGAAGTAATGGCCTCAAGTTGCACCAGAGGAGGTTCAAGTTGGATATTAGGAAAAAAATATTCTCAGCAAGGGCACGAAGGCACTGAAACAGGCTGCCTGGGGAAGTGGTGGAGTCACCATCCATGGAGGTGTTCAAGAAATGTGCAGGTGTGGCACTGAGGGACATGGTTAGTGGGCATGATGGGGATGGGTTGGCAGTTAGACTAGCTGATCTTAATGGCCTTTTCTAATCTTAATGATTCTGTGATTCTTTACTTACATGTTTCAGAGTAATCCCTTGAAGGTTTGTCAGGCAGCTCTTCATACATCCACCATAGCTTTGCACCAGCAGAGCACTGAAAGCAAGGGAATAAGCTCCAGACCTTCCATTAGTAACTTCCAGCATGGCATGCATGGAACAGTCAGAGAACAGGGACTTGTGTAATCTCTATCTCCTCTTTTTCACTTTCATTAAATCTCTGCACCAGAAACTGAACCCAGTGCTCGTGGTTAGCAAACAGAGTGCAGCTCCAAGGTACCCAACCCAGCACTGCTCCCTGGCAGTCAAGTGCAGACAGAGCAGCTCCCAGAAGGTTTCAAGTCACCTGTCCATCCCAAGCCAATCTTCAGCCTAAACCTTTCAGCTGCTGAGAAAACACTCTTCTCCTTCATCTCCTCTTACCCTGACTTTCCTATGCATTGGCTGCAGCAGAGAAATAATCCAAATCGGTATGAGAAATACAGAAAGAAAGATTTCTCTTTTCTCAGTTATTATTGACATTGTTTTTTGAACCAATGCACCTCTACTTACAAGAGCACTAGATCTTATTCCAGAAAGGAGGTGGAAATGTTTGCTCAGCAATTTGGGAGCCTATTTTTACAAATGTGTCTCGCTGCTAAATCGGGAAAAAACTCAACTTGGTGCAATGAAGGGTTCAGGAACATAAGGCAAGAGAGGAGAGAAGCTCTGGCAATGCCAGTTGTGATGAGCTCACACTGCTATAAGACTGTAAGAATTTACAGCTTTCACATTTGGGAACTATATTTAGAGCTCAGGGGAAAAAACAACAAGCAGAGAGCATGGTGAGCACTCCCATTACTGTATTTAATGGAGAGTTGTAGTTTTCAAGACTGACTCTTTTTCCAGGATTACAGCATACTTTTCTTCTCTCATTGGGAGCAGGAAGAGCAGGAAAAAAATCCCATCATGGATTTCTGCACTCTTAAGTAAAAAGTTCCTGTATTATAGCGCTATCTGGGGCAGCCATGCCTTTTGGCTCACAGCATACAAGCTCCTGCCATCTTTCACTTTGCAATGTGAAATTGAAGAGCAGGAGTGAGAAATTCAGGTTATTTTATTCTCCACTACTGTTGGGGTCTTTGTCACTCTAGTATGTCACAGCTTTTCTGGACCATCAGTAACATACACGGATACTTATCCGATTTTACTTACTGGTAAAGTCAATGATTTTTTAAGCAGATGCTTAAAACTATGCACTAGGCAAAGTCAAGTCAAGGTTCCGAGTTAGACTGCATTGCCCATCTTTTCTCTTTGTTCCTCCGCAGATGTAACTTTAATTACATAAGCTTCATAAAGCAGCTCATGAGAGCAGCTAAATTACAGACAGCAGGCAGGGACAGGTGTGGAAAAGTAGTTTGGAGCTCTGAGAGATGTTGCAACCTGTGCTGCAATGCAGGGGATTTGCCAAAGCGAGTGAATATCGTCAATAGCGGAGCTTCAAGGCTCTATGCTTCCTACAGTGGCACCGTGATGAGTTTTTGACACAAAGCCCCTACCTGCTTGCAAGAACTTCATCCCAAAATTAGAGACATCTTTTCAATAAGCTTAATTTTGCGGCTAAATCGTTCTGGCTTAGTACAAGGTATCTGCGTTTCACTGAGTTCATTATGAATGCAACCGCAAAGCATGTACTTATTTCTCCGGAGGCTGACTCAGATTATATGTTGACAAGTTATACATTGACAGATTACATGGTGACAAGCAATTCATCCTTCCACTCCTCTCACCAGTCCATCAAAGACTGAAACCCTACTGTACACAGACTGAAAGTGACAAAACAACCGCATTAGTTCCTTCTCATGCGTTTCATTTGGGTTCAGATGTCTGCTTTCAGCTGTGAGGCATAAAGGCAAAAACATTCCTCTTCTCTCTCTTTCAAGTGAAAAAAAAAAAAAAGTTGTTCAAGAACTGTAAGTAACAAAACAACAGCAAATACGTATTTCAATATTTCCAATGGTACAAAACTTGCATAGACATTGTTGTCACTAACATCAAACTCACGCCTGTACCAAAATAATACAATAAAACCTCTCTCTGCTCTGTAAGACATTGAAAATGTTCTTTTCAGTCAAAGGCCTTCAAAAAGTTACACAGCATCCATGCTTCATCTTCCACAAATTAAAAAATGTACACATCCATATCATCAATTTTCAACAAACCGGATGCTACAACATTGTCATTTTCTCCTTATCACCCTGAGCCCATGATCTCGATGGAAACCTGCTGTCTGTAATCAGAAAAAAATATATGGCAGAGAATTGCTGGCTGGTTCTTGCTGGGGTCTGAAAATAGCAAGGCAATGTCTGCTGTGTTTTGAAGAGATTTATCTAGCTTTGACCAGAGTGCTTGCAATTTTGAAGTCTGACTACAGCTATCATTATACATTGAAAAATAATAGGTGTGTATCATAGAGGTTTGTTTTTCCAGTTTGGTGATAGTGGATTTTTTGTACAACTATTCGACTCCACAGACCATGAATATTGCAAAACAATTTATCTGACAGTCTAAGTGGCTGTTATTGTTCCTGTATGTCTCAAGTTCCAGAATATATGCTATAGAATAAATTGCAAAAGTTAAATATTAGCAGAGAAAAAAGTGGTACAGCTTGCGATCTGAGTCCAGGCCTGCACATCCCCCATCCGCCCATAGCAGTGCTTAGGAGTCAACCTCTCTACTCACATTTGCTCTTCAACATCTGGGAGTTTTTTGTGGGTAACTGCTACCGATGTCTCCATAAAGTGAGCACAACCACCCCCACAGCCTGCCAGCATCAGCTTTCTCTGACTTCCTGAATCCCATTTTGCCAGAAGCACTGTCTCACACAAGCGGGAGATGTTCCAATACTATTTGCCATTCAGACAGGTAAAGAGGAAAAGCAGAGAGCCAGTGGGGCTTCCTGCAAAGAGAAGCACAAGCCTCACAGTCTGAACACAAATGCATGGTGGCATGTCTGGCAAGCAGTGTCACTCTCCTTCAGCCTCCTGTGCTTACATTTTCCTAAGCGGAAAGTGGCAGTACCCGATCAGATGCCCCAGGAAATGCTGCCTTGCCCCTAAGGAAATGTGACATTTCCTGCAAATTGTGGGGTGCCAAATGTGGCATTCGAGGAACGTGAGCATAATTTCTGGAGGTTGGTGGTCCTTCCTGTGGCAGAGCGGTTGGAAATTAATGATTCTTGGGGTCCCTTCCAACCCAAGCCATTCTATGATTCTATGATGCTCAACTGAAGTGAGGTCGGACCTCTGCTCATGGGTGCTGCTGTGTGCCTGAAGAAGAATAGTCCACCAATAGGCCACCAAGCCTCCTGGGAGAGATCACCAGGCCTCCATACAGCTGTCTGTGACCAGCCTTGTGCCATCAGCACGGCTGGTGCTGCTCTGAAGCTCTTTGTCCCCACTAAATAAAACAGCACAGAGGACAAACCAAAAAAAGCAGCCTATCTAAAAAACTATAAAAAGGCACCAGAGTTGCAAGGTGGGGTAGGGGCAATGCTCAATCCTCATGCCTCACCCACAGCTCCAGGTCCCCTGCAGCCCACACATACAGGCTTCAGAGGAAAAGTCCCATTTTCAAGCGCTAAATTGGACATTCTAAGCCTGAGTTTGAGCTTGGCATCTGTGCTCGGGAACACAAGCACCTATTTCACACCAAACGTCAAATTGGTCAGTCAAAGTGTGAAGAAAATTTATTTAGCAGCCTGAAAAAAGTATGAGCAAGCACTCAGAGATAGCAAACATACCCTGTTTTTGAGTACATCAACAGTATCCTGATTATTTTGGGATCCATTATGCTGTAGGCAGCTACGTCCCTGAACTGGGAGGCTGCCTCTAGGAGCACTCTGCAAAAGGGAAATGCCACTGCAAACACATTTATAACATTATTCATGATTCAGAATAGGGATTGATTTCAATGTGGGAACTAAGGGGACGCCCTGAAAATGAGGGGTATGAAAGAAAAATGTGCGCACAACATGAGGAAGGTGGAATGTACACCAGGGTATCCCACAAAGGTTTTTCTTCTGTAGCATTAAGTTGTTGCACTGCATCAGAGCTGGAGGATGAAGGGTTACAATGCAAGGGAGAGGCAGGCAGGCAGGCAGACATCAAAGCTAGGTGGAACAAGAAGGGAAGGGGTAAGGGCACCACAAGGATTAATTCCCATTTCAGCTCCTGAAGAGAGGCTGGAAATGACAGCAGGCTTTAGCAGAAAAGAGGTAAAACATCTTAGTGTTATGGGGAAAGCTGGCAACACTAATAGCTCCATTAGCATGTTGGATGGGAGACCAGAAAAACTGAGTGTTATTTTTAATCTCCGATTAGCCTGATGTTGCTCTGATTTTTAAGTTGCCCACACTTGTGGTTTGGCATCCATCTTGAGGAAAAACTTGCAAGCTGCATATCAGCCTGCTCATTAGGCAGTTGTTGTGAGGAAATGATCCAGACCATGATTTTTGTAATTGCTGGAGGGAGCTGCAGATTCAAACTGTGCTGAGCTTCAGGAGGAAGCAGGAGCCCAGATCTGCTGAAATACTCAAGAAGGAGACAATACAAGCCCTGCTGTCCCAGAAAGGACAACGAGAGGCAGTAGATAGGCTTCATGAAGTTGTAGAGGTGCCTACAAGGCCCCAGCCACCTCCGAACTCTCCTCAGGACCATACTCACACGGTGATGTGGTCATCTTCCTGCTTGCATAATGCTTGCTGCCTGGAAATCAGAGTGCAGCCTTCAAAAAAGCTAAACAACCTCTAAGCTCAGGTGAACAACAATACCTGAGGCAGTAGGAGGGACAAATCAGCCCAATATGGAGGGCAAGGGGCAGCAGGGCATCTGTGAGCAGGATCAGCCCCCAAACAAAAGCCTCCACTCTCCTTTGGGCAGATCAGCTGGAAACTACCACTCTGAGAATTAGAGCAATTCTTTCCTGGAATAAAGGATTTTTTTTTTTTTTTTAAATTAAATTTAATTCAGCAGATGAATAGATGATGGATAAAGAATAAAGCTTCCTGTTCAGAGCCAGGAGAACTTCAGTAGGGCAAATGGTTGCCCTGTCCCATGCAAACTCAGCATCTCAGTGGGTTGTAACAACTACCAGGAACCATGAGGAATGCTAAACACTGTGCCAGTCACTGCAACACCAAAAATACAGTCTGTCACATACTTGATTTTTTTCTCACAAAACTCTCTCTGTGCTATAAATGCCATAATTTGGAGAAAATTACACTGTTTTCAATGTTTACTTAAATGCAAAATATAGCTCAGTCTTACTCAAACAACTGAGACAAATGCTTAGCACATGATGCATGAGTTCTTCCACAAAACTGTAAATACAGATTATAATCAAGACACACTGTCATTATAGCACTGAAAGTTTTGATAACACTGAATGATTAAATAACTCAACAGTAGAGCCAGTCTGAGCTTTTGTTGAGGAAGCTCTTCCCTAAGCCTCTCTTGTTAGGCAGGCCAAAGAGATGTGCTTTTCGCTATTCAGGCAGGGCTCACGCTGCTGTTCATCACTGCTGTTAGCTGTGCGTTTTCAGTGGTGACTACATTGAGAAATAGCATTTTGTAGTTGAGAATTTGCTCTATCAGTGTGACTGTGCTCTTTGGATCTATTGAACTTTCCATGGACATAAGTAGGAGGCATTACTTTGAATGATCTATGCCCATCACCCCAGTTCACTAGGCCAAACAGTGGATGGGGAAGTCTGAGAGGCAAGGCATGCCTTATCTCCTTATGTATTCCTCTCCCCCTTAAAGCATGAGATCATTTTGTACTACGACAACAAGTTCAGTATGGCTGCCAGCCTCCTAATGATACCACATACCCTAATAAAGGCAAGAATTTGAAACACTGCCACTTGATTACCCGGGCGATGAACACCTAGAAAACAACAAAACCTCATGGCACAGGGTCCCCAGCTCCTTGGCGTGAGGAGGTCACTGCTCACCTTGCATTCACCTTGCAGTGCACCAAGGATTTTAACCAGAAGGATGTGCAACTCTGCTTGAGGTCAGCACTGTTCACCTCTCAGTAGCACAAGCAAGCTGAGGCTTTCTGGAAACCTGCAGAAGCTGCTTTGTGCTCAAGCCCCTGGAACTAAGCAGCATTTCATTCTCCCCTTGATTTCCTAAATGCCGAAAGCCAGAATTCAGCTGTCAGCCCCAATCCAGCACAATACTAATGCTCTGAGAAGTCACACTTTAATGCACCACTTTAGCATTTATCTAAGATTCAGACAGACTAATTGTCTAACTTCCAGCCTGAAGGGTCTGAAAGCGCTGAAAAGCACAGCAACACAGGTAACTATGGGAGATGTGCTCTGCAGAGAGTTGGCTAGAGCACTTCTGTGGGAGAGAAAAGCAGAGAATGTACTGTGTGTTGTAAAGAACTGCAAGAAGGGAAAGTGCCTCATTGGGAAAAAGAAACTTTGAAACTGTAAGGAGCAGGGTAGCAGGAGGACAAGGCTTCAGCTTCTTCCCCTCGGAGGTCAGCATTTCAAGGAGAGAGATCATCTCCCCTGCCATGTCTCAGCAGCTTTCTTGCCTTCTACAGAAGAGACTGCTTCCTTCTCCCAGAGGCAGGCAGCAGCTTGCTCCTCCTTTTCTGCCCAAACAGCTCATATTCCTGCTTCTGCAGGCTTCAGCAAGCAGCATCTCCTCTCATGCAGGCTCCATAGGGACTGGAGAAGAGGCAAAGAACTTTCTCTCCTACTTGCATCTCTGCAGAACAACAGGTATGTAAAAACTTCCAGAGCTGTGCAGCCCTTTCCTGAGCTACCACTTTTTCTAGTCTTGTCGTCAGAGACAAGAGGAGGCAACTTTATCTGTAAACAGAGTTCACAAACACAATGTGGCACACTTCCATAGGCCCCATCACTGCTCACAGCAAATGCACCATCTTAGTTTAGTCTAGATTTTAAAGACTTAGATTTTAAAGTCTTGGAGGGAAAAAAAAAAAGGGGGGGGGGAATAACTGAACACCCCATAGAGACTGTTCTCCACTATTCTGACCTGAATATTTTCTTCATCCTCAGCAAGCTTGGAGATAACATCAGGCTGAGTGATGCAGCTGACACGCTAGAAGGAAGGGATGCCATCCAGAGGGACCTGGACAAGCTTGAGAGATAGGCCCATGCCAACCTCAAGAAGTGAACCAAAGCCAAGTGCACGGGATCAGGGCAACCCCAAGAACAAAAACAGGTCAGGCAGAAAATAACTTGAGAGCAGCTTTGAGGAGAAGGATTTTGGTGTGCCATCTGATGAAAGACACAACAACGTGAGCCAGCAATGGGCGCTTGCAGCCCAGAAGGCCAACTGTATCCCAGGTTGCATCGAGAGAAATGTGACCAATTCTGCTCCTCTACTCTACTCTCACGAGATCACTCCTACAGTACTGCATCCAGTTCTAAGTCCCTCAAGACAAGAAGGACATTGAGCTGCTTGATCAAGTCCAGAGGAAGACCATGAAGAGGACCTGAGGGCTGGAGCACCTCACCTACAAGGACAGACTGAAAGTTGGGGCTCTTCACCTGGAGAAGAAAAGGCTCCACGGGAACCTTACAGCAATCTTCCAGTACCTGAAGGGAGCTTACAGGAAAGCTGGGCAGGGACTTGTTAAAAGGGCAGGTAGCAGCAGGACAAGGGAAAATGGCTTTAAACTGGAAGAGAGTAGATTCAGACTACAAATCGGGAATAAATTATTTACTGTGAAGGTGGTGAGACACTGGAACAAGCTGCCCAGAGAGCCTGTGGATGCCCCCTCCCTGTAAGCTTTCAAGGCCAGGGTGGATAGGGCTATGGGCAACCTGGTATAGAGGGAGGTGCCCCTGCCTAGAGCAAGGGGTTGGAACTAGATGAGCTTAAAGGCCTCTTCCAACTCCAATCATTTTGTGATTCTACTGAATCCAAAAGTCATTTGGATGCCAAAACTAGATTTCTATTCCTTAAAAAAAACAAAAACAAAAAACACAGCATTGGTCGCTTGAACACTGGAATGATTTATTTCTGGACAACTATGATAGCCTTATGCTATACTTTACTTCAGAATCCTGGCAGTTCTGAGCTCTGTTTTCAGTTTTTCTTATCTAGGACCACATTGGTTATGCCAAATCCTAAGCCCTTTCCCAGCTCTGGGACAGGATTTAACCTAGAATATGCGCATCTGTGGTCCCTGCTCAGCTCCTGGAGTTTCACGTTTCCTCTGAGGGCAGTCTCATAAGAAAGACCACTTCACCTCAGAATTTTGCTGTTTTCTCCTCCTACCCTAAGGTAGGAAGCACCAGATCATACACCCTTTTATAAACAGAAAAGCAGTCAGGCTGATGTTTTCTTCTTGGGCTCAACCACTAACAAGACTGAAAATAATTCTGAATGCTATGAAACATTGGCAGGAAGTAGAACATGGGTTTTATCCATGAAATGGACAGTTTAAGACATCTCCTTCATTTGTGGTATTTTCCACAAGAGCAGGGCTTTCCTTTTGCAAACATAGTTTTCTCCCATTATATATTTCATTTGCCAGAAACAAACAGAGCTTGCTTATGGCATGGAGAAAAGCAGCTAGACTGCTGGAAGAGAGAGGCAAGAAGTATTTACTACGTGCAATACAAGCCTCCAGTTGAGTTAAACTTCTGCCACTGACTGATTAGCAACTGTATGATGACCAGAGTCAGACTCATGAATGATATGTGGTATACTGACTGTTCAGCCAGGCTTGAATCCTGAACATTTCCGCTCAGAAATATATTTACAGACATGGAAGACTGACACTGCAGTCCTATTATTTGAGACAGTCAGAACTCCTCCCCCAGGGGTTTTCACATCAATATTCCTGCTCTGATCTCTCATTCCTTTCAGTGCAACAATGCACACAGAGAATCTACTAGGGCTGTTCTGAAAGTAATGCCTCCTATTTTATGATGTTGGCCTCGTGACATCAGAGGCAGATGGTGGTGGTATGGCAATAGAGGCTGAACATATCCCATTATATTCTGTTGCTGTGTGACAGATGGCAGCAGAGGGGCAGTTTGGCAAAATGGTGTCTGACAAGCATATGAAACAAAGGTATGGAAATGAATTTTCCTCCATGCGGAAAAAATTGCACCCATTGACATTCATTGACACTTGCTGAACATTTATGGAGACCGAAGTGAGGATGTGAGCACTGTGAGGCAGTGGGTGGCACATTTCAGTAGAGGCAACAATGGGTCACCTCCACTGGCGCAGATCGTGAACAAGCACAGAATGCACACTCTTGTTAATGGATGATGAAAATGCACATCTAATGGTAGCAACCGTGTTGAAAAAGAGCATTGTGTAAGCTGAGAATTTGCTCTATCACATAGCATTATTGTACTCTTTGTACCTGTTGTCATTTCCATGGAAATACATAAGAGGCATTCATTTTGGAGCAACCTATTTATGTCTCTGTTCCTTTGACCAATAAACCATGACACACTACCTATGTGCTCACTTAAAATCCTAGTACAGAGCATTTGCACAAGCTTTTATGCATAGGTGAATACACACACCTTATCAGACTGATAAGATGCAGTTGGAGCAATACTTTTTTTTTTTTGTAATCAAAAAAGTTACAGGATGCTGAGGCAACTCACACAAGGTTTCCTGAGAAAGAGACAGCTGCTAGTTTCACAACAGTCTTGCTATGTGCCTTAGAATGCAAAGACCTACAGAAGAACCAAGTTAATAGCAAAACTATCTTGTATCTAGTGACTGCAGTCAGCCTCCAATCATGTGGAAGCCATGCCACGAAGGCAAAAATCAGACTTTAAATTCATGCAAATAAACTGTTTTAAGAGCAGCAACTAGGAATTCTCATTCCTAAAAGCAAGTCCATTCATAGATCAGTCCCAAACTGCAGCAGCCTGCAGCTCATAAGAGGACAGCTATTTAAGACCCCATATCTTTTCTCTCTGAACACAAAGGGCCAATTCCTCAAGGTCTTGAGTTAGGCCTCTTCACAGCAGAGTCAGAGTAGCAGATTAGAGTAAAAAACAACTTTTCACCAGACTGCCCAGACTTAAAGAAACTCTGAAGCCAGTAAGATCCCAACAAGATGACCATAACATCAAGCTGACAAAGTTCTTGGCTTCTCTCTCATCTAATTTGTTCCCAAAATACTGACTGCTGTCAGGGCTTAGCACCTTTAGAGTCTCACACAATGAGAATTACATTATTACTATTATTTATTTATTTATTTATTTATTATAACTTATACCAATAACATCCCAACTAGAAGCAACTGCTGAATGGTGAACAGCTTTTCATTAAGTCACTGTTGCAGTCTACCCTATTTGCCCCAGAAGTATATACAGCCTCCTCTAAAAAAAAAAAAAAAAAAAAAAAAAAAGCAATTCAAACTTAAGACATTCTTCTACCTCTCCTATAAAGTTCATTAAAAAAAAAAAAAAAACCTAACACAATTTTCTGTCCTAAGTAATGAAATATATTAAGTTTCCCTTTCTCAAATGCTTGTGCTAACTAACCTCGGCAAAATATATCCATGGCTTGAGTGCTTCCATCAAAAGCTTATTCAAATTCATACAAAACTGATAAACACAATCTATAGAAGTCCATATGAACCAATTTGTTACTAGCAAACACTGACCTTATTTCAGTTCAGTCTTCCTCATTCATGAATAAGGAAGTGGCAATACGAAAGAAGACCAGGGTTTCTTTATTATTGCAAATCATTTGCTCCTGCAACATACAACAACTACTTTTGCAGAGGTAAATTGGGAAATTAACATTAATTTTACTTCCATTAACTGTAGCACAATATACAAACATTTCTATAAGCTTCCCATACACATCCTCGTTTTATCGCCGTGCAGCTCTACACTTCAATGCTTTTAAAGTTTTCTTCATGATTGGTGCAATCTCTTCAATAACAAGAAAACAAGAGAGACCAGTAAGGATTACAGCATAATACAAGTAATTTATGTGATAGTAGCATAATATTAAGCATATATTAATAGCCAGCTAGTTAAAGCAATTATTTTGATAATCTCTCCACTTACTTTTAATAGGCTTCTTTCCATCTTGAGTCATTCCATTTGAGCTAGAGCTTCCACTGCTGCTAGCAGAGTTCAGATTTGATGAATTATTGTTTCCATCTCTGCTTTCTGGAGACCTTTTTCTTTTAAAGCCAGGAAATTAAAAAAAAAAATAAAATTTTTCTTTTAATTAAGTTACTAGTGGCTTTGTCTCATCTGGAGAAAAATGCTGGCAGTGTTTTAACAAGTTTGCTTCAACATCAGTAGTGTGGTATATATACACTCACGGGATAACTCAGGTTAGAAGGAGTCCCAAGTGGTCATCCAGCCCATTTACACCCTTGCATAGATTTTCTCTGTTAGATATGCCTCTTATTTACCCTTAAAATTAAAAGATCAGACTATGATGGATCAAAATATTTAGCAACACCATGATAATACATGATGGTCCACATTCAATTCTTTCCTATTTGTCTTTCTGAACACAAGTGAACTAGCTCTCTGCCAGAAAACAAGAGCAAAGTGACACTGTGAGTTTTCAGCTGTGCTTTGTTGTTGTTTTTAAGTTAGGAATGCCTAGAAAAAGGCACAATAACCCTAACTGTTAGGTTAGATATACCAGTCAACAGGACAAGGCCTGAGGTAACCACAGGAGGCATCAGCTCTGTGCAGGACAGTTAAACCAACCCAGAATTTAGCTGCCAGCATGTCAGCAATCCAGGCAGCCTTGTATGCCTCAGGGCCAGTCATTAACGCCTGCTGCCAGTTAAACTACCACATGGCAAAATGCAAACAGCCTGCTGGGGATCTGCATGCCTGCCTCATGGCCCTCATAGCTCCTGCAAGTGAAGATTTCAGACGTACACAGTAAAACTGATGGAAGATTTTCAGAGAACGTGCTCAAAGAAGTGAAGTTAATACATCTTGCCTAAACAAACTCATGCTTCTTAAAAAGGCAAAGCAGCAACCCTACTTACAGCTTCTTTCACACAACAGCAGATCCTCCTAGTTTATGATATGCGAGTACATCGTTCAGTTGCTGGAGCAGAAAGGACGTTTACATTACTGTACCTGAAGCACCAAACCAGAAGGCTAATCTGTCATAGATGCAACCTCCCACAAGTTCACTGAAAGCAGAAGCTGCATTCAAAGTGCTTTAACCTACTATATTGGTGGCAGGCTATCTTCTCACTGGTAACAGGATTTAGAAAGAACCTTCCTAATTTAATCACCCAAAGGTACAGCTGTGAAAAGGTCATCTTTGGTATAAAAGCTTGTTTTAATAATTTCATACATGCGGGCTTTTGTTCCTGCCCCATGTCAGCACCATCTCAAACAGTAAGACAGACGGCTCAGTAAATCAAGTTCCTGAAATCAGCAGACTTTGTTCTTATATACTTTCCCAGTGTTCTGTAGGTGGCTTTTTTGTTGTTTGGTTTTTGGGTGTTTTTCTCCCCTGTAAGCCTAGGTCAGTTTGCTTATCTAGTTCAGAGTCTTAGGCACAGAAACAATTACTCAGCATGACTACAGGCCCTGCAGCACAAGGACAGAAGCTGTCTGAAAGCAATTCTGCTGACATTGTTATAGTAAGTTAGAGCAAGCCTTATCCTTGCAACAGCTGAAGTTTTATACTCCCAATTCCTAGTTGTCACTTTACACTCACATATTCAGCAGCCTGCATGACTGTTGGCAAATTCAGAGTAACCAAGAACAATTAGAACAGTTTTCACACAGAAATGATCATTTTGACAGAGCTAGTTGCAGAACAGCTTTGTCAGCATGGGGACACCCAGACACTATGGAGAAAAGGGAGAGTGCAATGCTCAGCCACAGGCACAGCAAAGTAAGAGACCACAGCGCAAGATTCACACTGCCTGAATACAGGTATGTTTTTCCTCTTGGACAAGAGCAGATCAAAGCAAAAAAATGTCTTCGTATAGTTGAAAAGGCAGTTGAAGCTGGTGCCACAGCTAGTTTATCTCCCTATTACAGCCATTTTCTTGGGTGTAAGAGGAAATCATTAGGCCAGGAGAAATGGCAGGACAAACCCCACAGCTCTTTTTTAGCTGTAGAACTGCCGTGAACTAAGAGGTCAGAAACAAACAACAGAAATATTTGAGGAATCCTAATTTCCTGTTCCTCCAGAGATTAGTGTTAGCTGCTGCTACTGGACAGTCTGTTCCAGAGCAAAAGCCCAGTCAAGTGTGTTAATGGCTGTTGAGATTCTCTCTGGTTAGCTCCATCACTCTAGGACTTTATGCTAATAGAAGAATATGCAAGACTACTAAGCAGGTTTACAAATACAAAACATCAGCGCTGGGAACCTCCCTAGGATGTCAAGCAGCATTAACGTAACCTACAGAAAAACAGTGGCCACTGACTCTTCAGCTGGGAGGATGAATTCGTCAGCAACACACAGAGAAATATGCAATGACAACGCATACACAGCAGAGCAGCAGACCAGACTTAAAAGGGAGTTATTTTCTAGCCACAAGCTGCTTAAGGAAGTGAACAGAGAGCTATGTATAACTTCAAAAATATTTTGCCAGCAAGTTTTTGTACTGGCATTGATGTCTCATCTCCAATTAAAAGCACAGTACAGAACACTTACTTCCACTTATCTATGACATGAAGTTGGGTGACAGATCCTGCTGTTCCATGGATTCCCTGCTGTCGGCGAATGCTTCTGGGTGGCTTTGCTGCACTGGTCACATAAGTCATCTTTACTTGCCGGCCTAATGCAGAAGCAAGGAGCAGAGGAAATGTGACTTCCCCCCCCATTTTCTATGTTCAAAACTAAGTTAAGAATATGACTGTGAGCCAATTTCTAAAAGTCTAACCAGTAAACTCAGGCTTGTCTACAACGTGCTGCACATATTACACATTAACACGCTGTATCAGTGCATGCACTCATTCTGTGTGCATCCTTACTTGATGCCTTCTCCTAGATACACAGCATCAGTGATTAGAGCAAACATGTCACTAAGTCTCACATAGTAAGTCTCAAGAACAGAAGAGAGTGAGCTTTGAGAAATGAAAAGCTGTCCACAGATATTACCTTTCGGTTTCTCAGACTGAGCTGAAAGAATGTTTTTTGTAAGCATCTTCAGCTTTTCTTCTCTCTCATTGAAGAGTCTCAAGTACATTTCCCGCCAACATTCATATTCCAGGAGGCTCTCATTTTTAAAATCCCTCTGGCAGTGTTTCTTCCACAGGTGGTCAGACTCTTCTGTAAATGTCTTAGTTTGAACACAAGGTATTTTAAATCAAGATTTTTAAAGCAACATTTCTAAGCATACCTGCTTAGCTGAGACTGTAGACAAAGCCAGATCACCTGATGGAGTGCAGAACAGATCCCACCAGATGTGCTCTCGCATGACTGGGCATGACATAGAGTGCCATAGAGAGATGCCACCTTCAGCTTAGACATCCTGTAGCTCCAGCAGGGCTCTCTGGGTTAATGAGCTGTGCTTTCAGACTACATTTGAGTTTCCAGCAAGGCTCAGGCCATACCAGCTCTCAACTTCAGACATGCAGAGAAGTGACCAAGTTGCACCACAGAGTGCTACACACTTAGAACACCTATGTCCAAACACATCACGGAGCCAAAAGCTTAGCACTGTACATGAGAGACCGAGCACATGCAAACTGGGAAGTACCTGTGGTGACATTTCATATGTGCTTTGCAATCTTTGCTGCTTTTAAACCTGAAAACACTTGGTCCTACTGTGCCTGCCAAATATTATGTCTTTGTTGTTGGCTTTTCCCCCCTCCCCCTCTTATTTTCAGGAAATAAAAATACTTTTATTACCCACAATGACTTTCATTTAGACTTCAGTTATAATTCTCTCAAATGCTTTAAGTCCTAATAGTTGAGAAAGAAATAAGTATATCAGGCACAAAAAAAAAAAAAAAAAAAAAAAAAAACCAGTGTAAGCTATTGAAGAACCTCTATCAAAAGGGGTGCAGGGAAGGCAGACAGATGCCCAGTCTCCCCTGTGATTCCCTGAAATTAACAAGGCAGAATTTACCGGATTACATTCCTCTACTCGAAACAACTGCTCTGGTGTGCAACGTGTTAGCACAGGCTCGAGGATCTCAAAGGGAACACCTCCTACTTCGTGCAGCACTACAACAGAGGACAGCACTCAGAATAGCTGGCGTGTTTTACTCGGTGTGTAGCACCACTTACCAAGCAGTTAAAAAATAAAAATAAAATTGTAGCAAAAACAGAAGAACATGAGTTTTTAAGTCAGAGTATGAAAATACTTGATTTCAACAGACCCAAACTGACTGGCAGCAATACATGAGGATGGAATAAGCATCCTGGAATAGTTGCTGCCCCATCTTTATTGATAGGCATCACTCCCCTCTCTGCATACATAACAGAATGAATGACTTCTTGATCACTCATTCTAGTTTACATAAACAGACATTGTGAAGGGAAGTCAGGTGCTGTGGGGTTTTTTTGGCTTTACAGGACCTCGTATTTTAACTAACAATCGGATCTTTTTTTTTTTTTTTTGAAGTTAAGCCTTCAAAACAAAGTTAATTTCAACATGATTACAAATCCAGTTTTATAAGTGCCTTTTGGTCTGCTCTGCCATTGTCTGTAGGGAGGGACAACGTCTATCTTCTAGAAGGCCAGCCTGGGCACAGAGAAAGAAAATGAATCAGATACTCATTCAGCACAGCCTGCTACAAAGCTCTTAAAATACTCACAGTCAATATTATTTTGAAGCACACGGATGCACAGCTCATACAGTGTAAGCATCTTTGAAAGACAGACTGGTTTAGAGCCAGAGTAGACTTGCATCTTGGAGTTCAGTCTCCGTCCTGTGAATTGAACTATCTCACCGACTTGCTGGTGTGCTTCCACAACAGGCTCTAGGGGAGTCACCAAGAAAACATCAGCCAGGGTTTCCTTTACCTTCAGGCACATTACAAGGCTTTAACTATCCAGCTTTCAGAAAAATGGCTGTTAGTACACACAAATATTCATGTTTGTTTTGTTTTGTTTTTAATAATGTACCTGTGTTGTAGTTCAGAGCCCTCATGACAGCAACTAACATCTAACAGCAAGACAGCAACTATGCTGAAAGTGTAATGCAAAGTGTAATTTGTGCTGCACAAACTCACATTAGGCTCACATTACTTAGCTCAGGACAACTTGTATCAACTTTTGCATCTGGATGCTTAGAATTACATGAGCTGTATCGATATCTGGGTAACTTCAAGCCACTAGTGCATCACATTCTATTGACTCTGGCAAGCCAGAAGGTGTAACAGCAATGATACTTCAAGACCACAGGGATGTGAAGTTCACTGAAACCTCACAGGAGCTGTGAGGGGAAACCACTGGCACTTTGTGTCACCTACAAGTAAGGATGCAGCCAGCTCCTCTGCTGAAGACAGAACTGGTTTTTTCCTAAGACAATTCCTACTAGGGCTATACCCCCATGATAAAGCATAGATAGACTGGAGCAAAGATAAATGGAGGCTGTAGAACGACTACCTGACCTACATCTCCTGTACCTCCATGATAATCTTTTACAGCATTTCTTCATCTAGAAAGCTGTAAGAGGGAAGCCGTTATATCTCCCTTCAGATTCAAAACTACTTTCACAGAAAAGTAATTGAAAGAAAGGTGGTTCTTCATCACAGAGAGAGGAGCTAACACAGCTTATTAGGAAAGGAGATGAAGACAGCCCTAGCTAGAGATGTAAAAACGTGCTGTTTCAGATTTCTGAGCATTGCATACTACTTACCTTTAAAGTCAGCAGCATATGGGGGAGAGGAGATTAAGATGCCTGGCAGAAATTTAGGCAGTGGAGTATTAAGAAGATCTTGGAGGGATCCCACCTTGGCCTGTACACAGTCAAGAAAACATTGCTTTGTTGTTACAAATTTGAGTTTACTGAGGCTTAAAATAAAGTACAGAGAAAGATTAAGTGAGACCAAAAGCTACCCACAGTAACCGAAACTACTGCTTCTCTGCACTAAAATTCACTCACTGCATTGCTTTTCAGCATATTCTTCCATGCTCTACCACCAATACTACATCACTGAAGGAACTTAGTGGGATATCTGCAGACAGTGCATAATCAGCAATTAAAGAAAGGAACAAATGTGTTCAGCTAACAGGCTTACAGATAAATTGCTACTTGAGGTTATAGGCATGCAGTGAACAAGACAAAACTGCAAGATGACAAAAACAGGTTAAACGCTTAAAGGCAAGCTAAATGCCACGCTGGAGAAAAAAGCAAGAAACAGCTTTAGAGCTGGTACTCCCTAGCCTCCAATACTGTGCTTGATAAGCCACATAGTCTGAAGTCCTCCTGGATATACCCCTTAAAAAGGTGATTTAAAAGCTCAGGAATCTGGTAAGTGCTTCCACCAACATCCACCATTTTGGACAATCCCTAAATCAGGTCTTGGGCATCTCCTGGTTGTAAGCCAGGCACTTAGAACCCAGAAGCTGCATCCCCCAAAACTTTATTGCAGCTATCTTTAATAACTTTTCAAAACAAAAGCAAGATTCTTTGCTCAACTTTCCCTCAATTCCCAAGCTTATGCTGGAGTATCATGCACAAGCCTCTATATTAATATTTCTCCATTGGCATAGAAGATGTCACATTTGTACTGCAGATCCTTCACGAAACAGAGAACCCCCAAAGCTTTCATATCACAATCATGATAAGAGATCCAAGAGACCTCGAATTCCCTCTGCACAAGCAGCTTCTTATAAAAGACCTAAATAATAAAGCATGTTTACTTAGTTTACTTTAATGCATTAGAAGTTTGTTTGTTCCCAATGCAGATCTAACTAATAAAGAGCTGCAGCTTCTTACAGAACAGCTGTGTCACGCACAAACATCTGCTGCAACCATAAACTAAGCCAGTCAAGAGTGAAGCTGTGGGTAAAAAGCAGACTAGCAGATATTGATCAAAGACCACTGCCAGATAGGAAACAGCTGAAAAATGAGACAAATTGATTAAAACTGTCAGTACACAACAAATCTTTTCTGCCCAAATTATCCATAAATATTGGCCAATACAATGCAATTTATGTCAAAACCACACAATCTGTTCTTGAAATAAACATAGCTGAATTTCACTGAAAGAGGCTGGAACACTTATTTGTCTGCAGTTGGTCTGCTTTCATCTCAATTGCACAGTGGTTTACCTTTTTGCTGGGAGTTCCTGACTGATCATCTTCAGAGTTTTGTACTTTTTCTTCTCCCTCATTTGCATGAGAAAGCGTTGAAGTCTTTTGTAGTAATGAGCTGCTCTCCTGTTTACTGCACTTCTCTGGACGTTCACTTGTAGAACAAGCTTTCCTCTTTCTCTTTTTTGTAACCTGATCATAATTCAGGTAAGATTCAAAAGACATAGTAGGGGGCTCAAATTCCTCATCACCAGATAATTCGGATTTGCTTCTCACAGCAAGTTTTTCTTTCAATTTCGTCACAATCTTAACATCTCTCTGTTTGGAAGCATCCTTAGGCTTCTCCTTCTTTGGGAAGGAGTCTTTACCAGCTATACAGGAATGCTGCTTTTCTGGAGCTCTCTTGTCCTTGGAGGCTCTCTTTTTACAGTCACTCTCTTTAGCTTGAGGACTTGTCTCCAGGAAAGCATGTTTAGAACCACTGCCATGACATCTTCTGTTATCACAGTCTTTTTGAGACTCAGAGTCTCTATTTCGGTGCTTTTCTTCAATACAGTTACGCTGCTTGTTCAGCTTTCTAGATACGGATGAGCTACTGGAACTTTGGGAGGCTGGTACAGATGCTTTGGACTTCACTGAAGGCTTTCCTTCCTTGGAAACTGAAGATTTTGTCTCATCTTTTTCAATGTTTTGTTTTCTTTCTCTGTGACCATTGCAACACAAAGGGAATTACACCCCATATACCCCAAGCAGATGTTAAATCCTTGAAGAAACAGCCTTTTTATTCAATAAAACAAAAGCATTAAATCACATCACATGGCATAATTCTTAACAGGACTTGAAGTTTGAGTGCTGACTGGCTAATGGATCAAAGCAGTCACCGGTTTGTTTTCTAGTTATTTTGTAAAAGTAACATTCATTTCTGTGATTCTGTTTATGGATTTGTCACAATGTATACTTGTCATTCTAAATACTTCTAAGATCTCCAAGTTCTATTGTATTAAATTACACTGCAGTATAATTAACCCCTCGAAAAAGCAAAAAAAGAAAAAGCAAAAAAAGAAAAAGCAAAAAAAGAAAAAGCAAAAAAAGAAAAAGCAAAAAAAGAAAAAGCAAAAAAAGAAAAAGCAAAAAAAGAAAAAGCAAAAAAAGAAAAAGCAAAAAAAGAAAAAGCAAAAAAAGAAAAAGCAAAAAAAGAAAAAGCAAAAAAAAGAAAAAGCAAAAAAAGAAAAAGAAAAAGCAAAAAAAGAAAAAGAAAAAGCAAGTTCACACCTACCTTTTGTTTTCTGGAGGAATAAGCTTTTTCCATTTCTTTACCAGGGATTTAGCTGCATTTCCAGCAGTGGCATGTTTCCTAAAACTGTTAACTGTTTTGCCTATGCCAGTTTCCTGTTAGAGAAAAGAACAAGAAAGATGAGTGAAACCAATCGCAGAGAGCATCCCAAGTAAAACCACCTCTAAAACTGTTACAAACCATATTAGCATGGAAGTCTCAGTAGTCTTATGGCAGCTAAATAAGCACAGGCACTGCACTACAAGCAGAACTGAAAGCAAGGGATATAATTACAACCAAATATGGGGAACAAAAAACAGCCTTAGTTCATAAAGCCACTTTTCTCCATTAAATGTATGTATATCAGAACTTTCACTTTGTCTGAACACTTATGCCCACAAAATGATTACTGCTAAAGTAAACTAATTTAAGCAATTCAGGTCTTCTTCAGGCTTATATATGTACAGTGTAGCATATTAGCGCATATGAGCACTGTATTGTAATCAAAAAACAATCTCAGAGAGGAGTATTACAAGGCAGAGGTGCCTGAGAAGCAGAGTTCATATGAGTAACCTCAGTCACAGCTACAGAATAAACCCTTGATATTTAAGATCCACCACATTCACTGTTCTACACTTCAGTTATTTTCACATCATTGTTGAGTCTTCAGATCTTGCTCTACTGAGTTCTATGCTGTCTGAGCAGAACTATCCTGCAAACTTTTTGGCTATATAGTCACCACGGGTGAATTTTTCAATCCTGTGCTATCTCTGATTCACAAGCTCTCACTTTTAAGATGCACGCAAACTCTGGAATTTAAGTCAACAGCAATCTAGTACTGCTCCTGCTTACTAGTTAAGGGATGCTCCTGTAAGTTGTGAAGGGTGGTAGTTCACCTCTCTCCCATTGCTCAGAGGGCTAGCTGGGCATCGGTTGGGGGTGGTGAGCAATTGCTCGTGCATTACTTGTTATATACACATTTATATATATATAAATATATATGTATATAGATTAGTCATAGATTTTTATTTATATATACACTCAATTATTTATCCTTTTCCTTTTCTCTGTTTCCATAAACTGTTTCATCTCAACCTACTAGTCCCATCCCACTGGGAAGAAGGGGAAGAAGTGAGTGAACACTTGTGTGGTGCTCAGCCACCTGCCAGGTCAAACCACAGCACCATGCCAGTGCAGCATTTACATTCCTAGAAGAGCTTTAAATAAATACATGGGACCTTCAATTGTTTAATAACTCTTTCCTCTACTCCTCTTGAAGGCTTCCATCACACTCTATCACACTGTAGCATGCAAGCATGCTGGAAACATCAGTTGCCTATGGAAGTCCTTTGTCATTTTAAAAAAATTTACAATTCACATGATGATTACTTCATTTTCCAAAATAAATACCAAAATATTGCTGTATCCTAGCAGAAGCCATCTGCCCTTAGGCAGGTGAATGCCTTTGCCTAAATAAGCTGGCCAAATACTTACCATATTTTTCTCTTATTCTGCAAAGAGCTCTCTCATAACACACATTTTTCCTCTTTCCAACATACAGACATATTGCCAAAGTAACCAGGAGCTTCCTAAACCAGTGTGAGAATTTCTAGCGCAAAACCTGACAGGATGTAGCTTGGGTAAGGACACAAAAGAGAAGTATTACTATAACTTGGGACACCTGCTCTTTAAATGCAAGATGCTAACCCAGGGCAACTAGTTAGAGACACATTTAGGCAACTGACCTAATCAATCACCCACAATTGTTTCATCTTAAGCACTGATCTGAAAGCAATTGTAAAGCAAAAGGAAACCAGCCTTAAATAGCGAAGTTCTCTCTAGACATTCAGATCTGCTCAGTACTAACACTGCTGCTCCAATGCTGCATTTGTCAAGTTGCACAGTTTCTGGAGAAGTCTCCAGAGCTTGTTATACAGAGTTCTAAACGAACAATGGCTAAGAGTCAGAACTACAAGATGTAACACTGCTCACTGCTTCTGGGACAGCACATCCCTGAATTTTGAACTCTTCCATAGTCATTCACTGTGTAAGGTTATTACTGGTCACTTACTGTTAGAATATCCAGTGATATATCCAAATCCTGTAGTAGCTCAAGTACTTTTAGAATCTGGAAGGAAATATTCAAATTTTATTATATTTAGACATACGGCTGTAAATCCTGTCCTGCTTTTCCTCATCCCCATTGCCGTGTTTAAACAATAAAGCTTGAGTAACAGCCAGTAAATCCAGGAAGATGTGAGCACACATGTGTAGTATAGGAGTGCAATATAAGAAGTCTGTGCTGTGAACCAGTGCTGTTCTGCTATACCCCAAACTGCAGTAACACCAGAAAATCAATAAGTATGAACTTAGTACTACAGCAATTACATTAGAGATCAATAACACAGCAGCACATGCTGCATACACGGCCCACTCCTGTTATGTCAGTGACCCTGCTCCAACACAGAGCTCATTCAAAGGCTGCGCTATGGAGAAACAGGACCTTGCAGAAAGCGGGGAGCCTCCACTCTCCTTCACCATTCAAGGCCAAGAGGAACCAAGCCCCAAGGCGTTCAATGTGAAAAACAACCGGTTTTGAATCCTTAACTGCTGTTTGTATGCTAATAAGAACAAATCAAGCTACAACAGCTGTTGTTTCACACCAGCAGAGCATGTAGTTTTGATTAAATGCTGCTGTTGTGTGTTTGCTTTTTTTGTTTTTTAAATAAGTAGGAATGTATTTTTCAAATACATACTAAATGGCCCATTTTCTTTTGAGAGGGTTTTTTAAAAAAAGAAATACAGAAGTTCCATTTGTAAACAGAGTATGAATTTCTTTGATGATGGGTCAGCAGCACACCTGAGTCTTGTGTTTGAGTACACACAATTTGCTTTATCCTTCACAAACACCTACGAAGCTGTGTTATGCAATGACAAAATTAATGTGTTACTGAAATTACAGGATGTTGTAGGGCTCCAGCAAAGCCTGGAACACTTATCTAGGTTTTCAGATCATTACCACTTTTAAATGCAATGGCAGGAGCCTGCTGGAATGCAAAGATAATAATCCGAAAGCTTTTTGAACTTCAGTAATAGCAATGATGGTTTAAGTAACAAATGCCAGAATAACTGCCATTTAGCAGATTAGATATTGCTTCCGAATAACAGCAGGAGGCAAAGGGTATTAAAAATAAGCGAGCAGCACTGTTTATGAAAAAGTTACAAACTATATTACAGGATTGTTTTTCTCCACAAAGATTCCCTGTTCATTGCAGGGGAGTTGGACTCAATGGCCTTCAGAGGTCCCTTCCAACTCTAAGCATTCTGTGATAATCCTCACTATTCCTGGAGTACGCTGGAAGCAGAGTATCACTGAACTTCGTTGTGCAGAGGCTCTATCAGCGTATCTGGCATGCAGTTCTTCCTCTCACACATCTGTGCTGCAGTACAGTTACTGAAATCTGAAGAACTTCAAGAGAAATGTTGCACAGCCTAGCAAGAAATTAAAACCAGTTTTCCATCTCAGGAGAATGGCTCATCCTCCTCAGGATGTTACAAGCTTGATGGTTACCTTGCCCTGGACTCTTCACAGATCCAGCCCACGAGCTGAAGACCTATCCTAAAAAAACCCACCAGGAAAAAAATATACGCTGCAAAGATGCTTACGAAGTTCAGTAATTGCTGACAATGCTAATCACAAGCATTAAAAACTAAGTTATTAGTGTCAATTTTAGCTAATTTAGTTCATTATTAAAATTATATTCGTTCAATTTATTTTGCAACCAGAAGGAAGTAACCCATTGCTGAGCAGGTACATTTCACTCTGTAGGCGGACGAGATAATCAAGCAGTACAAATCACTGGGAATAAATCCCACAGAGACACACCACAATGCTAAAAGATGTTGTCATCAAGCTACAGAGACAATGGGGATTTGGAGCATTTTCTCTCGAGGGGTTAATTTATAGAGCTGAGTTCATTTCAGAAGAATCTCTGAAACAGATTCAGGAAGCAAGCAATTACCACTCATACAGCTTCAGAATAGGCTGTGTTGTACAAGTACGCAGATGACAAACAAGTCTGAAAACAGTCAGCACGTCTTAATGAAAGACAAAACTTCCACTGTTTTCTAAGACAAAGTCCACACTGCTCAGTTTGCTTTCCTGAGATGTATATCACATTTCCAGAAGTAAGACAAAACACAAGAGTTTCATTAAGAAGAAAACACACAGCAATTACCAAGTGCTAAAAGTCCCTAGAAGAGAAGCACTGGTCTCGTGAGAGCAGGGCACAGCTCAGCCTGCTGCAAGACCTGCAGCCATGCACCTGAGGGACTGCTGAAGGAGACAGCTCTGCCTGCCTGCGTTCACAGTGTGAATGGACAGAAGCACGGCCTCACAGACAAACGGACAGCCAGCACACACATGCCAACAGAGCAAGCTGTGATGAAGGAGAGGAGGCATCTGGAAGCAAAGGGCAAAGATAAAAAGCATGTGACCAGCTTTCTGGAGTGAAAACTGAAAGCGGAGCAGTGATGAGAACAGGGCCAGGTGCACCAGGCATGTCTGCTCCCAGCAGACCTCCTGCACAGAACCCCAGCGTCATCTCCCTTCTGGCGGAGCCAGACCCTCAGAAGGATGGGGCCCACTACAGGCCCCCAGGCCACCAGTGCCCAGTGACTCATTCCATCTCACCACAACTACTTTTCTTTTCCTCCCTCCTCTTCCTCACTCTTCAAAGGGTTCCTTATGATTGTTTAGCCTGTTCTTCTCACTAACAGATCATCACATTCCAGCAAGTTGTGAATCTACATCAAGACCTCCTGAAAGAGCACTGCCCAGAGAGCCTTTGGATGCTCCCTCTCTGGAGGCACTCAAGGCCAGGCTGGATGGGGTTGTGAGCAACCTGGAGGTGTCCCTGCCTATAGCACAGGTGATCTTCAAGGTCTCTTCCAACTCAAACCTATGATTCTGTGATTAAAGATGTTAGAAAACCCGGTGCAATCCCAAGTGAGGCACTTGTATGATACGCTCAGTTGTCCTCACTAAATAACCCTGTTTCCAGATAAATAAAAAGTATAGCTTTGCTTTCAACCATTGACTCTCATTATCTTTCTGCTAACTAACAGGGTATAAGATTACCTTTTCCACAGCTTTAGGGCCAAACAGATTGATTTCTCAAGCTTCAGAAGCTGTGCTAGCCATAACTACAGCCATTCTGTTGCCACTGAAAAAAAAAATCTTTTCAGCTTGAAACAGCTTTTTTTTTTATTTTAATAACAGCTCCCAGAGCAAGACAAAATATTCCTGTAATATTCCTAAAATTATATGGCAGTAGTAACAACATAAACTAACAAATGCTAACTACCCAGAGATAGCATTTATTCCATCAGCCACTGCATTGTACTGCAATTTCATGCTCAAGCGTTAACACATCAGAGCTCCAAATCATTTTCTGAGTCAGTGCTTTCCAAAATACAGTCTCCTATCTGGAATGACCTATATTCATGGCTTCTAGCTGTGACTTTCCACTGAGCCATGTTAAAATGCATGCTGCTCAAATGAGCACAGCCTTGCACGTGATCAAGGCTGCTCAAATTCTTCGTTATTTGATGCAAAGTTACTTTTGTACTTGTAACATTTTACTGCAATGCTTGCTGCCTTCTAAATTAAGAAAGACTTGAGTAAGATCCAGTCAAGAAGAGATGTGTAATCACTTCCCCCCTAAAAAAATTTCTTTCTGATGAGGGCTGTCACTTATTTTTGCTGAGAGCAATTTCAGTCCATTTTACGTATTGCATCAGGTATGTAACACTGATGCAGTAACCAACATCATAGCAGCAAGTCAAATGCTTTAAGAGATTTTAAGTATATTTGTGACAGGTAGTATCAGCTGAATACAAATGAATTTGGTGGTACACATCTACATGAACTCTCGTCAAGTGGCACTGATCATAGCACCAAGCTTTAATTTTACACCAGGTTGCACCTTACATGCAACATTTCACAGCTGCTCATTAAAATGCTTCACAGTCTTCAGTGGGACAACAGCACAAAGAAACGGTTTTGTTCATGGTTTCTTTTTCCAGACCTGATGAACTCCTCTACTTTCTTAAGGCTCATTCAATACCTTAATCACCAGTTTTGCACATTTTTTGGTCAGTTCTTTCTCTCCAGAGTAGCCATCAAACCTGACACACTGCAAAGCTTTTAAGATGAACAGCTGATGTTCTGAATCTTTCCTGGTTCCTGTCATACCCAAGTACTTGGTAGTTAGTAAGAACAGTGACAAAATCAGACAAAGAAGCATGGAAAGAAATATTCAGCAACACCAACACCTACCTACAGTACTAATTTATTAATCTTTCTGCACTTATTTAAAACATTCCTCTTTACCTTTAAATATGCCACAAATGTTTCCTTACTAGACTTACCTTTTATTACTAGCACAGTTCATGCCTGCCAATTTCCAGTTATCAGTTTCTCCCTTCCCTCCTCCTTATCCCTTGCTACTTATAGCTATTTCTATCTCACCAGACACAGCTCTACCAAGGCCTGCGGAAGTGCTACAGCACCACCATTAGACCCAGCTGACACAGCTCTTGCTTTTAGCTCATACGAGGTAAAAACTATGCCTCTCCTCGCTTACAGAGTCAAATCCACCTCACCAGGGCCATCCACATTTTTGTCTCTTAAGCTGTCTGTGCTTTAAAAGCCCTTAAGAAGTTACTTCTGGAATCGTTTCTCTCTTCTCCCTTCCTTCCCATCTTCTGTTCAGAACTGCATATCAACACTAAAGTTTAGATATAAGGAAAAGATTCTTTTACAGTGAGGCTGGTGAGGCACTGGAACAGGTCACCTCATCTTGTGGCTGATGCCCCATCCCTGGAGACTTTCAAGGTGAGGCTGGATCAGGCCCTGGGCAACCGGATCTAGCTGTGGTGTCCCTGTTCATCACAGGGGAAGAGATGGCCCTCAGAGGCACCTTTCAACTCTAGGGATTCTATCAATCATAAACAAATTGTAAAGACTAAAATCTGATCATTTCTGTAGCACAAGAACTGCAAGGTCAAACATCTGCACACAGGTATTTCATTTGACAGAAAAAGCTTATAGAATCAGCATTAGGAAGACAAATCATTAGTGGCTAATAAAAACATTTTTCAACACGTATAAACACACACAGTAGATCTGAACATAGTAATGAAGATTTTTTAAGTTTATTACCCACCAAGGACAACGCAAATTAAGCACTCTTTGCCTCCAAGTACTTTCACAAACTTGCATCAACTTCCAAAACCCCCGCAAACCGACCAACCCACCACCAAAGCGTGCTTTTTATTTTCAGCTAGAATTCAGCCTGTCAAGAAGTTCTGGTTTGGTTGCTTATCTTTACAGTCCCTTTGGAGTACACTATCTTTTGTCAAACGACATTCACTAGGAAACAGCCTGCCAGACTCCTGCATCGCTCGCACAGGGAGTGCCTTCTCTCCTTCTCCCCTCTCCGTGCCTCAAAACCTGAGGAGGGCCCATCTTACGTGGCCCCGAACCACTCTGAACGGATGCGTTCTTAGTGCAGGCGCCCCTTATCTGCTTCCTGCAGCTACAGAGCAGCCCTGCTCTCCCACAGGTAGCTTAATTCCTCCCAGGTAGGAGGGCAGCCCTATTCTCCCCCATACCAGGGCCATGAACGCAGGATGTATCAGATCCCACACTGCGCACCATCAGAGCGCACCCGGAACGCTTCTCTCACTGCGAGAAGCCCTTAGGAACACAGCACGGAGCACCGCCGCAGCTCAGCTCTGGATCTCCAGCCAGGGCAGGACCTGACAGCACCGCTGCCGCACAGCGCGCTCCAGGCACAGCAGCCCTGCACCCAGTATTCAGCCTTTCTCCTTGACGCCGCCCTAACAAGCTCTAACAGGCCCAGCAGCCTCGACTCAGCTACCTCCGCAGGCTCCTCCGCGCGGCTCAGACGCGACTTGAGCGCCCGCACGCTGCTCCGCACCGCGCTCCGCCCCTCCGCCATCGCCGCGGCCCAGAGCCCCGTCCCTCCCCCGCTCGCCCCACTTGTAGCCCAAAGGCGGTGCCTCCCCGCCCCGGCCTCGCCCTCCCGTCCCGAGGCGGGGCCGCAGTGCGCTGCCCGGCCCGCAGGGGGAGCGCCCGGCCGCTCCGATGCTGCCTCCGGGCTCCCTGCCCGCCGGATGCTCTGCTGGGCCCGGGGATTGCTTGGCCTAGGGGCGCGGCGAGATGGATTCTCCATGAGACCTCGCAGAGAGAGATCTCAACACAGTGGAAGGCTTGCAGCCACTCACCACATGGAGTTTAGCACGAGTGAACACTGGATTCTGTGCCTGGGACAGAGCAACCCCAGATATTCATACGGACTGGGAGCTGAGAGGCTGGAGGGCAGCCCCATGGAAAGGGAGCTGGGGTTCTGGTTGATGACGAGTGGGACAAAGCCAGCAGTGTGCCTGGCAGCCCAAAGGGCCAACGCACCCTGCGGTGCCCCAGGCCCAGCTCTGCCTCTGGGAGAGGGGAGGGGTTGTCCTGCTCTGCTCTGTGCTGTGCGGCCTCACTGTCCTTATCGTCATGATCTAAATACGGGCTTTGGAGATGCATAATGCTTGGCTGACTATACGCAAAGGGTTCCGAGCCAGCAAACCAATCAGGATCTAAAGCTGAGCCACAATTTTGCTAACATTTTTAGTAGAACAGGGCAGATCTCCACATAGCCGTAGCTGTGATGCTAGCATTCCACCAACAGAACAGAACACACTAACTTTAAAAACAAGGCTTTACAGTTACCAGAAAGCGTGCAGCAATGGTGCTGCATGGAGTATAAAAGATTGCCTTGAGGGTTGCCTAGAAGTCCCTATTTTAGAAGTCTTCTCTATTGCCAGTTCTGGTTCATGTCTGTGCAGATAACAGCAATTACACTGGTTTACTGTTCTACGAACAAATCTCTTGAAATTTTTGGGTTTTTTTCCCCTAAAGAATGTTAAAATCTTAACACAGGACCTGCTGCATGGATTGATAGCATTGCCCTGAGCCGCTCACAACTGATTATGGAGAAAATTAAGTATTTTTTCCCCCAACATTCACTCATAGCTAAAAGGATATATCTTTACAAACTTAACATCACTGCCAAAATGCACCGTCCTGTCTCTTAGAAGGCCATAATTCATAACTAGTTTGCTAGGATTTACATTTTCTGTGGAACATTATCAAACTATTTGTATAGTAATTAATTTCTATCCCATTGGAAAAGAAATAATCAGAATGACAAGAAATTATTTTCAAGATATCGAGGAAATAATGTGAAGAATATTTGAGAATTAAAAACAAAAAATCTTAAAGTTTGAATTTTAAAGATGCATCACAACCCGCAGCCAACGCTGCTACTATTTGCTTTTGAAGAGACTTTGTGTGTGCAAATGAATGGAAAATGAGAATGACAGTTCCAAGATCAGCTTGGATGCTACATAACAGCCTCTGGTCTGGAGGCTGAGTGAGTAAGGGTCTCATGGTTTTGCCCTGAGGTACAACCAGAGTTTCAGAACAATGGAAATTATTTGACTGTGTCAGCATTAATATACATAAATGCTGAGGCCTGCCCCCCCATGATGGTTATCTCTGTCCTGCACAGCACAGCTCAAAGCTTGTTCAGCCTTTTCTGGAAATAAGAACTTAGTGCTGTATTGTATTCCTCATTGTAGTCTGTGTGATATTTCTACTGCAGCAAATCATGTAGGGATATTGGAAATGTATTTTAAAGACTAAATAAGAGTTGAATTTATTTTACTGTTTCCAAATACGTTTTTCAGAGCTGGTATTAAAATTAGAATGATATATTTTTTCTACAGAACACGACAGAGTATTCTTCCTGGAGAATAAATGTCCTTGTTATCAAATAAGCTCACCAAAAAATGTCAGATAAGAAATTCTTTCTCTGAAAAATGTTGGCTTTTCAGAACTTCTTTAATTATAAAAATTGATGGAAGTCTGAGTGCGAGCTGTTAGGACTGGTCTGACAACATCCAACTCCTGCCTCTGTTTTTTGTCTTATAACTTGGTAACTACGCTGACACAGAGATGTGCTGTTGTTTAAATGTGCTGTTTTGCAGCAGTTGCTGTAAAAGCCCATCTGAGTCAGAGGCTAATCGAACAAATCTACCAGATGAAGTATTACACGAAGTCTAGTCAAAAGAAAGTCTTCTCTTTCCGTGACTTCCACACCCCCGATGCCTCTCCCTTCCCATGCAGTCACTTCTACCTTTTCTATCTCTTCCTCTCTCTTCTTTCCATCTCCCATGGTATGAAATTCCTCTGGGATGTAGAGACCTGGTTTTAAACTAGCCAAATGTGAAGGTAAAATACTACAGCGTATTTTCCAACCCACAAATAAGGTTCATATGGGTTCAGAGGATTCAAAGTTCAAACCTTTGTGGAAATGTATCAGGAGATGTGAGCCAGCATCCTTGAAAGCCAAGGCAAGCTTTCATGGGAGCAGTGACCTACCTGATAAACAGGACATGACTGTGAATCCCCCTATCAGTCCATTTCCTTCCCTTTGCCCAGAGGTAAGCAGCTCAGTGCAACAAAACATGGAACTGAAGTGCCAGCTTCTTTCTGTTTCCCGCTGGTTATTTCAGATGCTTGTTTCACAGAGCACACTGGCTTTTGCACAGCCCACCCTCAGATGTCACCATCGCCAAGCAGTGCTCAGGGAGCCCAGGCACCCAAAGCAGGGTAATCTGATGGTCTCCCTACGCTTACCTGGCACGAGCATTACCTGGTGTGGATATGTCATCTTCACCTTTCCCTCCTGCCTTGACCCTGAACATGACAGTTGTCCGCGTTTGCCCCCCTGGTTTCTGAAGGCTGGGCAGACTGGGGAAACTTAATGCCTGTGCCTGGGCAGAGGCAGGGAGCGAGGCACCGAGAGGAGGGGTCATTTTAAAGAGCACTCGAGCTCAGGCTGCGGTCTCTTTTGCTCGCTGTGACAGCAAAGGGTCACAGTAGAAACCACAAGCTGGGACTTACCAGGTGGCCTCTGATCTTCCTCTCTTCTTTTTACCACCTTTCCTGTCTTTGTCTTCTCATTTTTCCTAGGAAGAGTCAATTTCACTGGCAGCGTCTTGGACAGCTCTGAGACAACCTATTTCTGAGGAGGGTAAGGGGTTTTTAACTCCTCACGTTGATAGCGTTTAGAAGATAGCATATTAAAGGGGGGAAGGTTGTGTGTTTGAGTGTGCTGTTTGGGGACCGTCAGCGTCCTTTGGCATGAGTTGCTGTTAATCTAAAGTAAATCAGGTGAAGGCAAACAGCTATAGGAAAGGAAATTATCCAGGGCTTTCAAAGCTCAGCAACAAGGAGTTGTAACACGTTTGTTTGGTTTGATTCGCTGGTTCTGAATTTCCTGTTGCTTGTGCTTTATGCACTGAGGTAGCCAGTGCAATTGCTGCTGATGGAAAAGTAATTTTCAGGAAAAAAAACTTTGGAGAGTGGACCTTTTTTACCAAATTAAACACATGCTTTGAATATTTAAATAAGGTCTACAAGGAATACAGTATTTAAATAAGCTCTACAAGTGAAGCAATAAACATTAAGTGACGGATTTATTGGAATGTTTAAGTTATGGGCCTCTAAAAATATGTAGAACTACAAGTCTGTCTGCCAAAATAATACATTGCCTTGCCAGCAATAAACTTGTGGCTATTAGTATGTCCAAAGACACCCAATGGTTCTGTTTTGCTTTTATTCTATGTCAACGATTATACATTGCAGGGCAGACAGCATAGTTTTATTGCAAAAAGTTGCATTCAACAACCAAGTGGACTAAAGCACCAGATGCACCTCCGATTGAACCTGTCTTAAAATGGCAAGCTGCTGGGAGGCTGCTATTCCTGGAGGTGACTCTGATAGCTCTCAACAGATGCAGCTTCTGGAATGCAGCCGGGGGGGGGAGGCAGGGAGCAGCTGACCCCAGTGCTGGCACCCAGACATTTGGGGACTGCAGCTGACGTCAGCATGCGCTGACACTGACACTTCCAGCACACATGGCCTTCTCCCTCTCCTGCTCTGCACGCAGTCGTCACCCAGCAGAAGAAGAAAAAAATGCCTGGTACTCACAGGCAGCAACCATTCCTTTCTAAAATTAAATCAGCATTTTTTTTTATGTGCTGTGCACTTAAGGGAAAATCAGTGTGCTGAGACTTCAGATTGAAATGTGATCAAACTTTTTTTAAGTTGATCTGAAACGATCCAGAATGTTTTATCGTGAATTAGCATTTCTCTGTGCTCCGTCTGCTATGAGCACAAAGGTCGCAAAGAAAACCAGCTTGAGCGAGTTGTTTTAAAATCAATGGCTGTATCAAAGATAAATGTTATACCTGTTGTATGTATTGGAACGCTGATCTCAGCAATTCCGTTTTAACTCTGTTACTGAAGATCAGCACTTTCCTTCAATGTGTTTTTGCATACATAGATATATATTTAGGAAGCTCCTTTGAGAACTGGTTAAGGATCACATCGCTTGTGTTTGACAAAAACCAGGCTCTGCATTTCAGCAAGAACTGGAACTTGTCCAGAGTTGATAAGTGTAATTCAAATTCAAAATATGCGTGACTTTTTTTCAGATAAAAGTTAGACAGCATCTCTTCTCCATCAATCTCCAGAAAATCCTAAAAATAACATTATAACCATTTCAAATTACAGACAACAAGAAGCAGAGAGAGGGTCTGTGAGTAGAAGATATTTGCAAATCTGACATGGGAAATAGAATATCATCATATTTTATAAAATATTTTATCATCATAAATTATAAAAAGTTGAAGCAATTTGGAACAGATTTTAAATTTAAAATCAGCATAAGATCGTACCTGTAATTCACTTTCTTATCTTTTATGTTACCATCTCCTAAAGAATTTCCCCACTCTTAGTATTTCCTGGTTACACTCTGAATTCACTTACCTGTAAATCTATATTAGTCCTGCAGCGAGGATGAACAGAAGTAGGGGCCCATATTTTTCTTATACTTCGGATCTAGAACCTGGCTCATTTCAGAACTGTACACTCTGGCATACTCATTTAATGTTTATTAGGAAGAGAGTTTAACTCTTTGAATGTGTTGACGATAATTACTATTTTCATCTCATTATTAAAAAGAAAAGGAATTGTGGAATTACTTGTGATGTATTCTTCATAATTTGAACATGCATTGTTACAGATAAGCAGCTACATTACCATCCAGGAGAGTACAACAATTAATAGGCAGATAGACTACCCTGTGTATTTTGATTCTGTGGCCTTTGTATGTATTGACAACGATTAGATCTGTTGCATAATCACTCGGGTATTAAATTTCACAACTGCAGTGCAGCTCTAAACGTTTTCGCTTTATTTTTAGCGAGCTCTTGGCTGTAATATTTCATTGCAGTCATGGCACCTAAGAAGAAGAACGTGAAGAAGAACAAAGCAGCAGGTATCAGTGAAATGACTATCATTGTGGAAGATGGCCCCCTCAGCAAACTAAATGGATTGAATGGACTCCTGGATGGAGGCAATGGTTTCAGCTGCGTCTCGTCTGAAGTTTCTGACCCGTCATACAGCCCAAACCTCTTGGAAGGTCTAAGCAGAATGAGACTAGAAAATTTTCTTTGTGACTTGACTATCAGTACCAAAACCAAATCTTTCAGCGTTCATAAGGTGGTGATGGCTTCAATCAGTGACTACTTTCACAACATCTTAAAGAAAGATCCGTCCACTCAGAGAGTAGACCTCAATGATGTATCTCCATTGGGTCTGGCTACTGTTATCACCTACGCTTACACTGGAAAGCTCACTCTCTCACTTTATACGATAGGTAGTATTATTTCCACAGCAATTTATCTTCAGATTCACACCCTTGTAAAGATGTGCTGTGATTTTCTAACCCAAGAAATCAGTGTTGAGAATTGTATGTACATTGCCAATATTGCAGAAACGTATGGACTGAAAACAACCAAGGAAGCTGCACACAAATTTATTAGAGACAACTTCATTGAATTTTCAGAAACAGATCAGTTCTTAAAACTTACTTTTGATCAGATTAATGAACTTCTTGCAGATGATGACTTGCAGTTGCCTTCTGAAATTGTTGCATTCCAGATTGCAATAAAATGGCTGGAATTTGACCAAAAAAGAGTAAAGTTTGCTGCTGATCTCTTAGGTAACATTCGTTTTGGTACTATCTCAGCTCAAGACCTTGTCAATTATGTCCAAACTGTTCCAAGAATGATGCAAGACGCAGATTGCCATAAGCTCCTGGTAGATGCCATGAACTATCATTTGCTTCCCTATCATCAGAATACACTTCAGTCTAGAAGAACAAGGATTCGTGGAGGTTTCAGAGTGCTAGTTACCGTTGGGGGACGCCCTGCTCTAACAGAGAAGTCTCTCAGCAGAGACATCTTATACAGAGATCCTGAAAATGGATGGAAGAAGCTTAGTGAAATGCCCGCTAAAAGTTTTAACCAGTGCGTGACGGTGATGGATGGATTTCTTTACGTGGCCGGCGGGGAAGACCAGAATGATGCCAGGAACCAAGCCAAGCATGCGGTCAGCAATTTCTGCAGGTAACTCCTTTGTTTGTTTGTTTGTTTGTTTGTTTTTAACAATACTTATTTACTCCACACAGTGCAGGGAGATAGGCCAAGCTGAACTGTGACGTGCAGCATGATCAGATCAGACACGTGGAAAGATGGGGTGGAGGAGCTATAGGTGCTATTCTTTATTAAATTTTGAGTGAACAAAACAGTGCAACTGAAATGCACAATAGCTTCACCATGATGCACAATGAGAAGTGAGGAAGTGAGAAATTAATAAGGGAGGTTCTGAAGTAGCACTGCAATGCATTAGATCAGATGAGACTTTAAATTCCAAGAGCTGATGATGCCTCACAGAAAACTCTGAAAAATATTATAATTCTGACTTTCTATGCACCACCACTTGTATTTTTAACATCTCTCACGATGCATTTCATATCTTTTAGCTTTTGATTTATGAAGAGCTTAGAAACAATGAAGGCTGAATGTCTCTTGTACAAGACACTCCAAACAATACCCTGCTTACAGTTCTTATCTGTAGCCATCCAAGAACTGCACAAGCGATAGCAAATACTTGTCACTTGTCTAACACGTACTAGTCAAATGATGATTTTGGTGATGGCTTTTGAATAGCTTAGCCTAAAAGTTAGTGGCACATAGTAGCTTGAAGCAGGAGTTGAAAAAATTTATTTTCTATCTAGTAACAGACTATGGACACACAATACAAACATGCAGCCCAACAATGCTTCCTTTTCTACTCCCAGAAAAGAACATTCCATTCAGATAACTTCTCCCAAAGAGGACCACCAACATATAAAATTAATGAAAAAGGGAAGTTATCTAGATCATTTCTATTGTAATCTAATTTATCAGAAGAAAATATATTACCTAAAGGAGATTACACTGTTGCTCTCCAAGCTTCTGCCTCTGAGCTATGCCTCAAATTCTATCAAGTCGTGTGCTTGGTGCATACCTGGGTTGTGCAGAGGAATGGTGGAATTCTTGTGGTCTGCTCAGTGTTCCAATCCCTCTTCTGCCATTAACTTTGGCAATGCTAATTAATATGAATATGTATGTGCACTTGCTTTCAGAGTTTTACCAATAATAATATATAACAACTAACAATTACTGTTTGCTCTCCCATAGTCTTTTCCTCATTCGCTGATCCACTCAGCACGCAACAGGAAAAATGTAAGGGTCCACCAATGTACCTTACAAAACCCCTTGCCCTAAGGAAATGTAATTTTCTATTTGCTACTTCACAACTGCTTATTGAATAGTCAAAGACAGAGAATGTTCTTTAAGATAGATATAGTGTTAGGAAGCAAAGATGTTCTCTCCGCATAAATCTTAATTGGCAGAAGTGGCAGGAGGAAACACCATTTAGAAAGTACTAAGAAGGTGCTAATACAAATCACCGCTCAGTGCTTTTTAAAACTCTGAATCCATTTTGACAGCTTTTCAGTAGGTTTAAATTGCAAAATTTTACAATTTCTACTGTATTTTAAAAGTATCACTTTCTGATTACGAAGAGTTTATTACACAAACTCAGTTTTCAGAAGAGTCAGATTTGTTTTATTTAAATAATACTGATTGTGAATGGCATAAACACATTTTCCTCCAATAAAGAACTAAATGTATTTGGAAATTTAAGCAGGGATGGCAGTTTCATTCCATTGACTTCTACCGGGCTAAAAAAGTAGCTGCACGTTATTGATTTAGCGTTCCTCAACCACAGCAGTAGGGGGACAGACATAGGACTGTGGAATGTACCACAGCTGCACGTGAGATGGACACTCTCTGTTTTTACCCTTGTAGATACGATCCTCGTTTCAACACCTGGATTCACCTGGCAAATATGAATCAGAAGCGTACCCACTTCAGCCTGAATGTGTTCAATGGCCTCCTGTTTGCAGTGGGCGGTCGCAACTTGGAAGGTTGTCTCTCCTCGATGGAGTGCTACGTGCCTGCAACTAATCAGTGGCAGATGAAGGCACCCCTGGAGGTGCCCCGGTGCTGCCATGCCAGTGCCGTGGTGGATGGTAGGATCCTGGTCACAGGAGGGTACATTAATAATGCTTACTCTCGTTCGGTGTGCATGTATGACCCCAGCAATGATAGCTGGCAGGATAAGTCCAGCCTTAGCACCCCTCGGGGGTGGCACTGTGCCGTGTCCCTGCTGGAGAGGGTCTATGTCATGGGTGGGTCACAGCTGGGGGGGAGAGGGGAAAGGATCGACGTCCTTCCTGTGGAGTGTTACAGCCCTTACACGGGGCAGTGGAGTTATGTGGCACCCCTCCAAACTGGAGTTAGCACAGCCGGTGCTTCAATGCTGGATGGGAAAATTTACTTAGTGGGGGGCTGGAATGAGATAGAGAAAAAATATAAGAAGTGTATTCAGTGCTATAACCCAGATCTCAATGAGTGGACGGAGGAAGACGAGCTGCCTGAAGCCACTGTGGGAGTATCCTGTTGTACTATATCCATGCCCAACACCAAGACAAGGGAGTCCAGAGCAAGCTCAGTCTCTTCTGTACCAGTCAGTATTTAAATCTTGGTCAAACCAGCAACCAGTACAAATGTTTACCAGCATAGCAGTATAATTAACCCTTTAAGTAGCATTTATGAGCTTATACAGAAAAAAAAAAAAAAAACCAATTGACTTTGCAACAGTATTAACACTGCAAATTTGCCAGTTTTCATGACCTTTAAGACATATGCTGTAAAACAACCTATTAGGGAAAAGATGAATTTACTTAGCAGGAAGAGAGTTAAGCCATAACTGCAGAGAGAATTTCATTCTGTTCCTGACTTTGCCACTGACTCACTGTGTTATCTGTGGCAAATCACACTTTCTTTGTGCCTTGATTTCCTTACCTGTAAAATAGAGATAAATTTGCTTCAGAAGATTGTTGTGAGGCTTTTTTTAATACTGAGTTTTAAATGCTTTCTCAACTCAAAATGAAAGTCAAATGTTGGTAGTAATAAATCTCAACAGAAATTAGAAATGTGCCATGTCAACATAAAATTGGTCAGTTTTGTTATTTTTTAAGCTTTTAGTATTTTGAGAAACAAAAAAAAAAAAAAAAAGGAAAAAGGAAAAAAATACAAAAAAACCTGCATATAGCATGTGCATACTTTACTTTTTGGAGCACTGATATTCACAGAAAATTTGTCAAAACTTTTTCTTCTTCAGAAGCTAGTAAGAGATCCCTATCTTCTGCATGAGAACCTTTAATTCTCTTATCTGATGCTGTGACATGGCTTTCAAGACCAGAATCCACAAAATACATGAGCTTCTGTAAGCATTATGTCCAGCCCTGAGGTCTTCCTTGGGTGCTACGTTGCTCTCTTGGCCTCCGTGTGTACACCGTGGAGCAGACAAACACCTCCTCCTCCTCCTCATGCCAGGGAGACTCTCCTGTTGCTCCAGATGGAAGACATGAAGGCCATCCAGTGTGTCTCCTCTTCCCCTACTCTACCCCACCTTTGTAGAAATGTACCTCTGGGTTGTCTTCTCTTGTGAGAAGGCCCACTGCAGAAGCCAGGAGGTGCCACAACAGGGACAAAATCTGGAAACTGAGTTCATGCCAGGAGGCACCGAGGGCTAAATGGTATCTCAGGATGGAGAAAGTGCACGGAGCATCTCTCCTACTCTACTGTTCTGAAAAAGAAAATTTCCCTGTGAGGTGATGAACAAAGATTAAATGAAGACTGCTTTTAAGCATAGGATAGATGTGTGGAAAGCCATGAATCACGGGAAACTGGATGAAATCAAAGAGACATTCCTTAATAGTAACCCAGAGATCTTAACACTTTTCTTACCAGGTGTAGGCACAACATCACACAAACTAACATTTTTCTTCATGTATCATTAAGTATCTCCTTTTGAATTCTCTGCTAGAGCCCTATTTATGTTTTGAGGAGCTCTTGGGCACATTTTCCAAAGGCTAGATTAACTCAGATTAATTTCCAAGAACTTTTTTCCTAATCTCAATGGACAGTGGAGGTATTCGTGTAGTCAAAGGGATATGCAGCCCACAGAGTCCCTGGTGAATTTGATTCTAAAGGACTGCTGTCAGTATAATATGCTTACATCCTTCTGTTTGAGAAGAAGTAAAGTTAGATAATAAAATGATTTAGTATAACAAAAAGGGTAACAATTCACTCAACATGTGCAACAGTTTATTTCATTTGCAAAAGAGAAGTGCTGTAAAATTGCCTGTATGTACAGACTTTGCTGAGACAAGCATTTAAAGGACTCTCCTACTCAGTACTTTGTAGCTTTGTTACAACTCCATACTGAGCATGACACAGTTTGTTAGGGATGAAGTAATTCACGCTGTCCTTTGCAATTACACTGAATGGTACTTGATCCTGTTTTCCAATCCTAACTAAGAATCCACATCTGCATCCTGCAGACTGCAGAAATTTAAATCCCAAATTCAATTTCTGAGTATTGCATGCTATTAGAATACACTGCATTACAAAGACCTGTAATCAGAGTACCAGTCAGTTTGTTTTGGTTAATTTGATTTGCATATAGTTATCCTTGTCTAACTCAAATGAGTAATAATTCAAATCCAGTCACAGAAGAAAGCATGGCATTGTGTAACAGAGTAGGATTAATGTGATTTAAACACAGATATACTGGTCCTGCCCCCTCTAGTCAAAAACATTCTAATGGATGAGAGCAACATTTCTCCTTTCTCAAAGTCATGATCTCGTGTTCCATACGAAAGTATTTAAGATGCTCTTTGAAAAATCCTTCTGCTCCAATAATTTTTTTGCCAAATTGTAATACTATAACTATAGTTGCTTAGACACCCAGATCAATGAAGAGACAAATTCATTTATGTCTGTATATATATGCTAGTTTTTTCATGCTTCTACGGTACCCATTAAGAAGGTATTTAAGAACTGAATAAATAATCATTTTGCCTCAGATAAATATGGGATAAAATTCTGTCATGCAAGCATCTCTTTTTTCCCTTTAGGAATTCAGGTCCCAAATGATGCTAGCAGTCAGGTGTTGCTGCATGTTTTTCTCTTTTGTGAACCGACGCTTTCTGTACTTCAACACCAATCTTCTGGTCTTGGATATAAACTTATTTGTGAATGATGGGCTAAGTGCAATGAAACCACTCTCGTACTACTTAAAGGGTTAAAAACACTGGGGCCAAATCCTTTTCATCTTACTCACAAAAAAAAAGTTCCACTGACTTCACTGGGACTATTGAATAAGATGTACAGGATTTAAAACTCTTGGCCAAATTCTGGCAGAACAATACATATAGATGCCTGCAAAACTGTCATATCCAGAGGGAAGATTGACCTCTCAGCCCTCACTGCCCTTGGCCGCAGTAAATCTATAGGGAAGTGTCCTAGGACAGGAGTCAAGCACCGCTGGCCACGTGTTTCTTCCATTGCACAAACTAGGTACATACCATAGGCAAAGAATCTTAGGTAGATGAATAAAAGACATTGTTGTCATTATGGCACTTCAGTGTGGCTTTGTATTTTCATTGTTTTCTGTAAACATCTGTTTAGGCTTCAACTGCACATTGAGCCAGGATTTGGTCCTTAGTATGTGACAGTATCAGCTGAACTTAATATTTTTCTGATCATACCAACGTACTGAGCTAATTGTGACATTTTTATGTACAATCTCATTTTGTTAGAACTGTAAGAAGTGGTTTGTATGTTACGTGTTATGGGACGGTGTTCTTTCATTGTTCGGTACCATATTTTCAATCTCCAAATATTTAATAAGAAAATCTCAGCTGAATTTGAAATATTGTGTATCCCAAAAAGAAAACCTTAAATGCAGTTTAGGAAGTACTGTTTACAGTGATATTAAGTATGGTAGAACTTCCGACTGTACGAGACACAGGTTGCTAAAACACTACAGGGATCTTCTTTAATGCTATAGTAATATTTAAAGAAATAATAATGTTGTCTTCAAAATTCCTTGTGCCCATGCATATATAGTCTACAACATCCGTGCTTCCAAGGAACTGAAATCTGAAAATGATCTCTCTTCAGTCTGTGATTTAAACAATTTGATTACATTTAGTTTTCTTGTTTAATAATGCTTCTATAGGTGTATGGAAGAGTGTGTTGTAAGGTTATGAGTGAGGAGCTTACTGTTGAAAAGCAATGCTGAAAGGGAGATTTTGTGCATAGTTCTTAACCACTATGATGAGACCATGACCATTCCTGAAGTTAACCTGTCAGATCATCTGTGGATGAGTCAAGCGTCCACTAAGCTTGAGTGCCAACTTCTAGCTGGTCAGAGAGGGGAGTGGTGAAAATTAGCATCAACCAAAACTACAAGGAGTTAAAAAGTGCTGCGTGTTGAGATTTTTAAATGGCAGTTCTTGCAGGAAAAAGTACGTGATTAATTAAATGACTGATGGCCATCCTTTATATTATTCTTAAGCCTAGATTCACTGATCCTACAGCTTTAACTCTTTCAAAACCCATGATGGTTTTGGGGGGACTTTTTCCATAGTAACAAAAATAAGTTTGTAGCTGCAAACCTGGCAACCATAAATATAGTTGTATGAGTACATATCCCATTTTGAATACAGTGAGGCCTCTTATATATGTGTACATATATATATATATATATATATATTCTCATGCATTAATGTTTGGAAACGTAAATTACAAGAACTAAATGCATGAGTACATAAGAATTAATATATAATAAAGGCCAACATGGAGGTATCAGGTCAACATTCTATATTACCATTCAAATACCTACATTGACCATACATAGACATGATTTCCCCAGTGAAATCCTGTGTAGGCTTTGCGTTTTTTTGTGCAACACACAGGACTGGAGATGCAAGAAGATCCAGACAGTGGAAAGCAGAAGATGGAGCCCCTTAACACAGTCAGGAGATTTAGATTTTGATGCCATTTCTCAAGGATGTGTGAGAAATACACGCTGAAAGGAAATATCTGCTTCAACACACACCTTTCCACTTTTGTTACTTTTTTTTTTTTTTGCAGCTTTTGTTACATAACTGAAATTGGCCAACATTTCTTATGAAAACCAAGTTTCAGTTTTCTATTGACTGTAATTTCCATTCTCAGTGGAATAGAATTTTCAACTTAGTGTAACCTGGGCTTACCCAAGCCAGGAAATATTTTTCAAGCTCTGAATCTACTTGCTTGGAGAATGCAGCTGAAGCCAATAGTCCTTCAACACTTTCCTGGCATTTTTGCTATGAATCTTCTCATCCTTTTGTCAAAGATCTGCTTTGTATAATTAATCAAAAATATTTTCATGAACAGATTTGTACTCTGATTCCTCCATGCAGGAGGAGAATCTCGTCCCTTTTTATTTTCTTTTTTTTTTTTTGTCCATTATTGAGTGGTTCTCTCACAAGCAACCAAAGCAGATGCTTATGGTGCACAGATGCATACAGTTCATAATAGCTCATCTGTGAATATAATTAAAAAAACAAAACAAAGAAAACCTCTTTGCTGGTGGCTGTGGTAAAGAAAAGGTCGTAATCTGGAATGCCTGTTGGAAAAAGAGGGGTGAACAATGAGTCACAGGTGCTTATTTTTAAAATGTGGCACTGCTAAGAGCTCTATTCCCAGTAGTTCCCTAAAAGACAAATGAAAATACATGCAATTCTGTACAGCTTGAGTGAGAGATTCAGATAACATCAGATGCGTTTTGCCATGCAAAATACTAGTGTGTTCATTGGTTTCTCAATGGAAATTAAATTTTCAGTAAAAATCTAGACAGTAAATTTACAAGGAATACATCATAAATCTCAGTTGGTAAGAATGGGAGCACAAACTTTTAGATACACTGGGTGTTACACTGGCTGCTGCCTTGGCAGTTTTGTTGTCAACAAGTTAAAAAAGATAATTTATTTGTGTAAAACATTTCCCTGGCTTATAAGTGTTAGACATACTGCTATACAAATAGGTTTTCTAATTATACACTGTAAGGATGAACTGTGATAACACATGGGAACATATTTCAACAGAAAAATCTATATATGTAATGTGAGAATGTTACTACTTAAAAATTAAAATGTGTGGTGCAGCAGTTGTTAAGTGGAATAAAACAGCATGTCAGTATTTTTCATTGTATGCTTCAAATAAAACTGTTGACACATAGAATGAATTAATTTTGCTGTCAAGTCCGTTTGTATCTCTGCAACTGTCTTTCTATCAGGCTAACCCCTGGCTGCAGTTTAAATATCCTTTGTATTCCAAGCTCCATGCTGATCACCTCTTCCATACCAGCTAATTGGCATGTTTGTCATACGCTGGCTGTCAAACCATGGTCATGGTGAGCTACGCAGGATGACGCTGGTACCACTTGTATCCTATCTTTTTCATTTCTTTCACAAGGAAAAAAACCTTTCTTTTTAACAAAGCATTTCACAGTCATTTTTCATCATTCAAATGCCTTACAAGAAAAGATAACAGAGTGGATGCGTGATGAGCAATCTGGCATATTTTCCTTTTCATTGTATGAGTAACATCAGAGGAAATAAAAGCATATAAGTTTTGAGGGGAAAAAATTAGTCACAATTCTAAAAGGCAATTAAGTTGTACCTTTTGAGAGGTTTTGATGTATTGAAAAGTGTTCCCTGAGTTTTGACAAGAAGAGTTTTCTTCAAAGCATGATTTGCCATTCTGTGGATGTCCAAGACAGCTTGATGAGACTGCTGAACAAGAACGTGACCTGCATGCAATTTTGGGCACCAGAATATAAGAACATAAAGCTGTTACAGAGTGTCCAAAGAAGGGCGACAAAGATGGTAGACGGTCTGGAGGGCAAGGTGTGTGAGGAGCAGCTGAGGTCCCTGGGTTTGCTCAGCGTGGAGCAAGGAGCTGAGGAAGGCCTGATGGCGGCTGCAGCTCCTCACAGGGAGCGCAGGGCAGCGCTGAGCTCTGCTCTGTGTGACAGCGACAGGGCCCGAGGGAACGGCATGGAGCTGCGTCAGGGAGGGCAGCTGGGGGTGAGGGACAGGGCTGCACCAGAGGTGGTGGGCATGGAACGGGCTGCACAGGGCTGCGGGCACGGCGCTGAACTGCCAGAGTTCAAAGAGTGTTTGCACAATGCTCTCGGACATAGGGTTTGAATTGTGGGTGATCCTGTATGGATCCAGATGTTTGACACGATGATCCTCAGGACATTGTGTGATTCTGTGGATCACGCACCTTTGGAGCATCAGCAAGGTTCCTAACATCTGACAAGGTATCTGCCTTCGGTTATGCTCACCTGCACATCAAGTCTAAAAGTCTGAAAGTCAGGACTCAAGTGCTTTAATGTACCTCCCTAGTGTCAGTTGACATGCTCTGGACTCATCTGCTGTGGTTTTTCCAAAGGTCCCATGTCCTAACAGCCAGCCTTAAGCAGTTGTCCCAGGTGGTGTAAACACCATCTCAACTGATGTGAGATGCTGATCTGTGAGCGATCTGCAAAAGGGAATTAATTGGCCTAAATGTAGCATTTTATGCCATTTTCAACACTGCGGGGCACCCCAGATATCCTCTGCCTGACAGTCCAAGAGTAGGTGGCCTTTCTGTTGGTATCCCAATGTATCAACAAGTCCTGGCTGCCTCAAATTTGCTGAAGTCCTTATCCAAAAAGATGCGCTGAATTGTAAATTATAATTAATATAACTCACTGTACTTACCCTATATAAATCTATTATCCAAATCTACATTATCTCTTCTTAGCTCCAAATTTACATTAACCTTCCTTATCTCAAATCCTCACAACACTATTCAAAAGCTAAGTATCAGCATCATTTCCTTCAGGGGAGAGGTCTATTCAAAGTGGTGATGTCTGTCTTTGGCCCAGTAGTAGGATATAATGTTGTCACCTCTCAATGACGACCTGGCTGGTAATTTACCAGTGTAAGTACAGTGGTGCAAAAGTTCTTATGGAATAAGTAGATCCCTAGAGCATGCAACTTATATTTCATCTCGTTAATGGTGTGAAGCAGAAGGCAAAAGATTGAGGGATCACAGATGCAGAACTTCTGTCTAGCAAGCATGAAATGTTGATGGCTGTAAATCATTTTCCAGCGATCCTCAGGTATTTAAAATCTTTAAATACTTAAATCTTTAATGGTGTCAGATTTCTTTTTTTTGTGTGTGATTAGTGCTGTTGCTGAAGAAAAGTAATTGCTTTGCTTAGCATAAGGAAATTGCTTTGTATAGAGTCATAAGCTATAAAAGGAGACTTAATATAGGATATGTTATTCACCTACTCAAAGCAGAGTTTGGCCATTTTTTTGTAAGGAAAAACATAACCAAGTTCACAGCAGCCTGTGAGGGATTATGACCTGTTCCTGTTGTGCAGAATGGGAAGAGCAAGTCTCTCCCCTGACCCCTTGTCAAAGCTCATAGCACATAGGTCCCCACCTCAGCAGCAAATGAGGCTGCTGTGGTATTGCTGTGCCCAAGCCATAAAATGTGCTACTGCCATGTCTCACCTCTAGATGAGTTCTCCCTGCATCCAGAGAGGGGAACAGGGAAGAAATGTTAAATTTCCAACTCAGTCCTTTACAGCTACATGCTATCCTTGATCTGTTGAGAGCAGACAGCAAAATGATCATCTGTAGCTTGTCTGTAAAAAAAAAAACAGAGAGAGAGAGAAACTAACAGAGTATCACTACTTTGAACTAGTCTCTGTTCCAGCAAACCCTTCATGATCTGGCTGGAATCTTCAAAATAGTCCATGTATCTGGAGTGGAAATAATAATGTTAAGTGGTGTTAAAGGGTTAAAAAAAATAAAGAACTATGTAAATGACTGCTGAAAGCTAAAGTAGAGCAGATAAAAATTATCAGGGGTGTTTTCGAGGGAGCAAAGTACAGGAGTCAAGTCATGAATCTATGTGGTAAAAAACTGCTAAAAAATATTTCTAAATAAACCATGGTGTAAGAAGCAAAGATTTGAAGCAAGTCTTGCCAAATGCATTATTTGGCAGCATAATTAAAGTAAAAAACAAAGCAAAACAAAAAGCCAGAGTAAAGTAAACATTGCCTGTGTTCTTTCTTACTGCATTTGCCTTGTTACTTAAGGGTCCAAAAAATTACTTATTTTTCTGTATTCCAGATATATTCTGTATTTCAGAAATGACTATGCCATCATTTTCCTTCAAAACCAGTGAAACAGTATGAATGAAATATTCACTTAGGGAAAGCTTTTTTTTCCCCTAAATTATCCAAAATACACCTGTAGGACTTGCACAGATTTATGGTGTCCGTTATGCCAATGTGTAAAGGTCTATAAATCAATGTGTTTCTTCTTTCTGCAAAATGCTCCCAAAATAAATACAACCCAAACCTATGACATTGTGTTGTGTCTCATCTGAAGGACATTGTTTATCATTAAGCAGAATACCTATGTAGCAACATGAACACAGCCACGAAAACCCATAGGAAATGAAAAAGACTGCTTTTGTCTTCTGCCATTTGTATATGGGATTATTCTGAGCCAAACAGTGAATTTGTTGAAGGTACATATCAGAGAATTACAGAATTGTGGGGCTAGGAAAGACCTCAAGAGATAATCAAGTCCAACTCCCCTGCTAAAGCAGGTTCCCTACAGTAGGTCACACAGGTAGGGATCCAGATGGGTCTTGAATATCTCCATAGAAGGAGACTCCACAACCTCTCTGGGCAACCTGTTCCAGTGCTCCATCACCCTTACCATAAAGAAGTTCTTCTGCATGTCAGCATGGAACTTCCCATGTTCGAGTTTTAGGTCATTGCTCCTTATCCTATCGATACATACTGCTGAGAAGAGCCTGGCCTCATCCATTTGCCTCCCACCTCCCTTTAGATATTTATAAAAATATTAACCAGATTCCCCCTGTCTTCTTTTCCCCAGGCTGAACAGACCCAGATTTCTCAGCCTTTCCTCATAAGGGAGATGCTCCAGACCCTTAATCATCTTTGTCACCCTCTGCTGGACTTCCTGTCTTTTTGGAACTGGGGATCCCAGAGCTGGACACAGTACTCCAGATGTGGCCTCACGTAGGCAGAGCAGAAGGGCAGAATCACCTCCCTTGACCTGCTGGCCACACTCCTTTTAATGCACCCCAGGATCCCACTGGTCTTCTTAGCCAGTGGAGCACACTGCTGGCTTATGGCCAATCTGTTGTCCACCAGGACCCCCAAGCCCAATTCCACAGAGCTCCTCTCCAGCAAACCACCCTCTAACCTGTACTGATGCATGAGGTTATTCCTTATACTTGATCTAAGCAAAAAAAAATAAAAATCTGAATAATGTTGCCTTCTGCAATATCCCCTAAAGCAGAAAAAGGACAAATAACAGAATCCTAGAGTCATGGAATTATTAAGACCTCTAAGAGCATCTAGTCCAACTGCCAGCCCATCACCAGCATGCCCACTAGCCACGTCCCTCATCCGGTATGGCTATCTTTCAAATGAAGATGATTGTACGGTGAACATCTTCGATAAGACAGCGCTCCAGAGCTTCGATAAGGCAGCCGAGAACCCCTTCGGCTTCTCTTAGCCGAGGTTGATGTCAGCGATGCGCTGCTTACTCCAGCGAACTGAAATCAAACTTGAGGAAGAAGCCGGACCGCTGCTCCCGCCGCGCGGCGCCATGGCGGCTCCGGGACGCAGGAGGGCAGCAGCAGGAAGGACACGAGCCGCGTGCTGCGCTGTGCGGGACGCGGCGTGTCCTAGCGGGACCCCGGTGACAATAAAAGGGGCAATCCAGGAGGGAAGCCAGAATCCTGACACCCTGTATTGTACCAGGAACGGTGTGGTGAGCAGCACTAGGGAAGTCATCCTGCCCCTGTACTCGGCATTGGTGAGGCCTTACCTCGAGTGCTGAGTTCAGTTTTAGGCACATCAGTACAGAAAGGACGTGGAAGGTGCTGGAGCAGATCCAAAGAAGGGCAACAAGGTGGTGAAGGGCTTGGAGAATATGCCCTATGAGGAGAGACTGAAGGAACTGGGGCTGTTGGGTCTGGAGAAGAGGAGGCTGAAGGGAGACCTTGCTGCTCTCTTTCATACCTGAAAGGTGCTTACAGTGAGAGTGGGATTGGTCTCTTCTCACTGGTGACAGGTGACAGAACGAGGGGAAATGGCCTCAAGTTGTGCCAGGGGAAGCTTAGGTTGGATATCAGGAAAAACTTCTTTACAGAAAGGAAAGTGCTCAGTTGTGAAGCACTGGAATAGGCTCCCCAGGGAGGTGGTTGAGTCACCATCCCTGGATGTGTTTAAAAACCATTTGGATGTGGTGCTCAGGGCCATGATTTAGCAGAGGGTTGTTAGAGTTACGATAGTATGGTTAGGTCGTGGTTGGTCTCAATAGTCTTGAAGGTCTTTTCTAACCTGAGCGATTCTGTGATTCTATGAGTAAAACTCTTATTTCAGACGGGAATGCTGGGGTTGGAAAAAGAGGAGGAAAAGCAAAGATGACAGTTATATCGTGTAAAAAAATGTCAGTGGCAGCCTGCCCTCCTTACTTCAGCTCCTGTCCATCTCTGCACGAACACTTTGGGAGTGGACTGTGACTTGAGAGGAGCCCAACAGGGTGGTAAAGCAACCTGGAAAACATGCAGGCGTTCAGTGATGGGGAGCTGAATGACTCCGAGTCAGTAACATCGCAGTCCAGTGACACAGGAAGGCAGACAACGTTTTCCTCAGTTAAAGTTTTCTTCGCTGTGGGATGCAATTCTGGCAACCACAAGAGAGCATCATTCCCACAGCAAATAGGATACAGCTCTGGCGAGGGAGGACAAACAGCTTAACTCCTTTGGGCTCACAGTGGGAACTTTGTTGGCATGTTCCAGATCTGTGGTCCCTACCTCCAATCTATACGAAGGTTCCTTAGTCTGCCCTGCCAGAGCTCGTTCCAGAGGGACTTCATAATATTTATCCCCACCGGAGAAGGAGAGTGCATACATGTATTTTCTGCCTCCCAACCCAGTGCCCTAAATGCTGATCTCTTGGCTGCTCCAGGACAATGTTTACAAGAATATTTTCTGCTTTCATCTCAGCACAAAATGGAAATTGCTGAAGTTTAGGAACTGGGAAAAACAGTTCTTTCCCATGTAGCTGGGAGGACAGTGTAGCAAACAGCTTTAGGTCCAGCTGCTACTCTAAAGCTCGTGTGCTGGTGACTGCATACACTTGAGTGTTCAGCCAGTGAATTATAGCTTGCTATAATAAGAATGTTCTGCTTTCCATTAGATCACACTCACTGCAACAACAGCAAATGAACTGAGGCAGCCAACAGAGCCATCAGTGACTTTTCTGTGACAGTCTCTTTTCTTCTGTTCTGGCAAAAGGACACCTTGGTGGCATTATCAGAAGAAACAGATGAGCTCCTCTGAAGGAAGAAGAGAGGTCCCAGTCCAGGTGAACACCAAAAACTCCAAGAATCTTAGCAAAACTAGAAAAAAAGTGGTAGCAGATATCATAATTCTTGTACTAAAATTCAAGTCAGAACTCTCTCATGGTGTTATGCGAGTAATAAATAGCACTCTCAGCTCTTAGCAGCAGTCTGAATACTTCTTTATCAAAAAACCCTTTGAAACAAGAGATAGGTGCATTTCCAGGACTGACATTGTTGAAAGGAATGATGAAAAGGAGAATGGTTCACCCTGCAGAAGCAAAGCAAGTTTGGGTCATGCTGCCAGAAGTTGGAGCAGTTTGTGTGAGAAACAAGTGTTCTGAAAATTTCTGTGTGATCTTATCTCTTCAGAGGGACAGACCACTTAGAAGAAGCCAGATAAGTCATGCAGGTTATGAAACTGAGCAGTTGCAGGCATTATCTGTTGGGAAACCTAAATGTTTTTTAATCTACCATTGCTCCTTTGAAGCAGCCAGTGCAGCCGTATCAAGTGGCTTATTCAGTCACTCACAAGGTCCTACTTTAGGAAGAGCTAAACTGCTTTTCAGACTTTACTGACTGTATTGGCTAGAGTCAAGATTCACCTCTATGTGTCCAGCACTGGGAAGGTGTCCTGGCTGGCACCCAGCTGTTCCAAAAGGGCAAGGGTTTCCCCTGTAATTTCCCCTGTCAGTGACAGCCACTTGTCTCAGGCTTCTGAAATAGCACCAGCATGAAGTTGAGCCACTCATCTCCACTGCCTGAGCCGCTGATCTCCACAGGCAAAGCATAGCAAAGCACATTTATAATAGACACGTTAGAGCAAAGGCATTCTCATGGAACTGGATTCTGCTCTAGATACTGTATATCTGTCTCTGCACTTGAAGATTTCTTTGGCTTGCAATTTTGCTTTGAGGCCATTGTGTCTTTTAATTGCAGAATTCCATGCATATTAGTCTTTCCAACCACGAGGCAACCTGAAATAACTGTTCAGCAACAACTTACATTAATTGAGCTTTAACAGGTTGGTGCAGAACAGATGCGCATGCATAGAGACAGTTCAGAGACTCTTTCTCGGCTTCCTTCTACCTGACTTACTGCTATTGACTGAACACTGGCGTCAGCTGTGTTTTGCAAGACAGCCCCTGAAAGACAGACCAATGACCTATGGCAAAGAAAGAAACTGTTGGATGAGGCAGGAGTGAAAGTATGCAAGAGACAAAGCAGTAAAGGGAGGACAAAGGAATGGTCAGTATTGGTACCAGGAACATGACTGGCAGCAAACTGGAAAGAACTGAGAAACGACTCATTTCCCTGTGTCAAAAGACCTATCCTTTTTCAGCAAAAGGATGGCAACAAGTTCACTGCACGTCACTACCATACTTCCCACTGCTGTCCAACCCGGAGGACAAAGATAGCCAAAGAAAGGAATCTTGGGCAGTGGCCTTGCTGGAGATATATAGAGGCTGAAGCTTCTGAAGGTGGAAGGAGGAGGCAGCATCCACCGTCTGACATTCAGCACACAAATCCAAACAAAATTCTGAGCAGCACCAGCTTGGGGGTGATTGCTCCGGTTCATTTGTTCTGAAGTTTTTCACCAAGCCCATATTACTTTGAGTGAGTCACTGAATCGCCCTGTGGCTATGAGCAAACACTGAGCTATCTCTGTTATGCCTTTTGAAAAACAGAGCAGTGAGCTATGTTTCGCTGATAATGAAAATGTGAACATGAATGGAATTGTGCCCATAAAGTAAATTACTAACTAAATATGCATTAGCAAGACATCCTGAGATGAGAACAGTCTTGTGGAGGCAACCAAACTAATGCCAGCCTTGAGCAATGCCCTGCCTTATTACTTACAGAAAGTCACCATGACAAAGCACAACTTGTTATGAAGGTTATTAATGCAGTAATGACTCTTGTCATTCAATGACATTGCAGGGATTAACAGGCTCCTGAGAAATGTCTCCTTCTGGTCATTTCCTCCTGTGAGATGCTGTTGCTGCCAGTGTGTCTGCCTCTCCTGCAGCGATGCTGCTTCTCAGTCTTCTGCAAACAGCCAAGTGACTGAGATTAACCAGGAAACATTGCAGTGGGTACACTGTCACGACACATCCCAGGCCCAGCATTTTAGAATGAGTAGTGCCAACATTCAGGACAGAATCAGAACAGTAGTGTATTCCTATTTCTTTATTTGCATTACTGTGCATTTTACAGATTTAGGTTTGTTGAGTAAGACATTTACTGCATTCAGCAAAGAGATGCTCTGACCCAGAGAACGTGGAGCAGGAGCAGGACAGCCATGGGAAACAGAGATAATGAATGTGGGGAGCAGCCCCTGCAGAGCAGTCACTCAGTCATCATCAGAACTTTAGCAGGCCTGGGGAAATTCAGAGAAAATAATTAGTTTTGCAGGTATCTGTGGTGACTTTTTCTGAGAAGGAAGAGTGGCGGTGAGGAAAAACACGCAAGTTCAAAAATTGTCAAGCTGAAAATGGAAATTGGCACCCTATGTTGATCAGAGGTAGGGCTTGGCCTCTGCATGATGAAAGGGCTGTTGTAGAAGTGGTTTCATCTGAGCAGTCACAGCATGCAGAAATGAGGTGATTTCATGAGAACAAGCAATTAATTCTGTGAGAAGTAAATCCAGTGAAGACTTGCTTCTTACCAACTAGTGTCTTTTTTCTTACCCACCCATCACAACAACCCAAAGCTCTGTACCACTGTCTCCTCACCTTGGCAGTGCACTCATCTCCTTGGCACATCCCCTAGATAGCAGCAGGATGAAGGGCACCATCAGCTCCCCTAGCTCCCAACAAGGGGTCAGTGTCAGCTACCAGCCTGATACCCACAGCAGCTGACCACCAGCTAGCCACTGCTGGAGGGCACACACCACAGCTTTGGCCTCAATGGACATATAAATTTCATTTCTTACATAGAGCCAGTTTTCAGATGTCTCATAGAAAACTCCACTATTAGGTTGTTCTTCATCTCAGCTGATGATCCCAACTAAGTGGTACAGAAAGGCACTCTTGGCTTGTGATTCATGCTATCCCAAAATAGATGTCTGAATCAGGACAGTTGAATCCAGTTGAGAAGTGCCAACTGGTCTCCACTAACTGTAAGGACAACCTAAGGTGACAATTCAGATGATACTACATACTGATACGATATCCAGAGTCTAAACTTAGGTGAAATTAATCCGAATGCCTTTGAGCTATGTGCCATACTATTGCAGTGTTAAAATTTGGCAGTCAGTTTAAAAGTTAGTAGAGGGGGACAGATGAACAGACACGATCACCAAAGAGTTCCTTCCTTGGGATGCTAGGCTGAAAAATCAAGAAGTACAGGGTAAAGGCGAGAAAATAAAGATATAATTGTGCATATTTCCACAGAAGATGCTGCATTCAATAAATTATTTGTTGTGTCAACTGGTCTGTTCTAGATTTCATGCCCATACATCAGATTTAAATATTTAAGGTCCCAGATAATAAACCGCATAAAGCTATACACAATAACTTCTGTGTAAAATTCACAACTGTTCATTCAGTTAGATAATGTACTGAAAAAAAGGCAGCGAGTTTCAAGTTGATTTATCTTCTTAAAGTGTAAAAGTAAATTCAGAAAATTACATTTATTTTGGGAGGCCCTATGTGGAGTCAGGAATTGGACTCTGTGATCCCTACGAGTCCATTCCGACTCGGGATATTTCATGATTTTATGATTCTATTTATCACTTTAATGGCCTAAAAAAATTCTGTATAACAGCTTTTCCAGACCTCAGGCCATTTTCTGCCTCTTTCTGAGCCCACTCCATCAGCTCAGCCCACTCCATCTGTTCAGAATCCCCACACACCTTGTGTGTGTGTGAGCATCCTGAGCAATGCACCCCAGTGCTGGTGTCACCACAGCAGCTAGAACCACCACTTGTTGCTTGACAGCAAGTACCAGCAAGCTGCCTTTTTCTACCATGGTGAATGTAGCTCACTTGCCTTCCTGTCTTTTGCAAGTTTTTGCAGGAATCAATGTATGTTTTCCTAGCAAAGTAAAAGAAACAAAGCGATGAAAGCCAGAAGATCAAAGAGAAGTCATGCAAGATATGGGTTTCAACAAGATGAGAATATTAAGATGTTCTGTGATGGAAAAAGAAAAGAAAAAAAAATCTATGAACTTGTAAAAGACATTGAGCCTTTCTTCCACATGTTCCTTTTAGAGTTCAGCTTGGGTTGCCACACACCTCTGTTTCTGCAAGCCTGGAGTTTGCCCACAAAATCCCTAGTATGGTCTACAGTGCAGGTTCACAAGAGCTACAAGAATTCTGTGGAACAACTATAGAGTTTCTTTCCGGACACAAAAAAATAATCCAGTCCAAGTTGCTAGGTATTCTGAAAGTTGCAGAAAACTGAGATAGCATTAGGGAATTTTGATTGGGGAAAAAAAATAGAGAAATGAATGCATTCCGTACATTGTATTAGAAAGACGTACATTACTGATAAAATGAAGACTTTCTCTAATGACTTCAAAACTGTTTCTTATTAGTCTGCTGAAGGAGAGCCAGCTTTCTCGTGCTGATAGCACAAGTGAGTTGTGCAATGACAACCTGTCCCAGCACCACGTGGCTCTGGGCATTTTATGCCCAACATAATGTGCAAATATGAAGTTATTGGTTTGCTAGCAAGTTTGCTCATGTGAAACGGGGCCAAGAGAGAATGACTGGACAGAAATGAGAGAGACCTTTCACATTATGGAAGGGCACATGGTACGTGAGCCTCACATAGCCTGACAGCAAGGCTTCGTGTTTTTGCAGAGAAGTAGAAACTAACACAAAAGTTGTTCAAGGACTTCCTTCTGTTAATTTAGTTACAGATAAATTGAATTTTCAAGTCTATGTGAAATGTAACTTGGCCTTGAATTTTTATTTTTGGAGAGGACTGTTATTATATGGGTAACAGCATGTAGAGTTGGTAGAGACTAAGCGATTGGACAAATTCTGATTTCTTTGTGAAATGAATTAGTAGATTTGGGCCATGCTGCTCACTGACCCAGGCGTTGATCTGTAGCTGCTGCTACAATGTGAGTTCTGTGGGATTTGTCTCAAAGCTGCCTCCTCCAGCTCTAAGTCCCTTTCTCTCACAAACAGGAATGTGCTTCAAAAAGAAAGTCACTTGACTTTCCCATGAGTTTAATTTCTACAGCTATTTGTCCCCTGCAACTACCGTGCAAGATGCACTCCTGGATTTTCTGCTTGAAGCTTTTGTAAATAATTTACAGTTCAAGGAATTGAAATAAGCCAACTAGTCAGAAGAGAAAATATCAATTGTCACAATTATCCATTTTTCTGGTTTCTAGTGCTTCCTACCACTCTTGATAGGAAAGTGCAAAATCTGTGGCAAATCTGATCTACTGGTTCCAATTTGAAATTGAAGTCATTTAGGAAGAACAGGTGCCAACTGGAAAACAAGCAGACAGCTTAAAGGTAATTAAGGATAAAATATTAATCTATTTGCGTTCCAGAAGGCTGCCCTTTGACCTTCTTTGAGATAATACATTAACATCAGGGTGAAATGTTCATGTGCTGTCCAAACTTTTTACCTGATTCTACATTACAATATCTGAATGTATCATATGAATATATCTTATGAATGCTGAGTCACTTTCTTATTAGTACAGTTAAATAGCATGACATAGCTCAAGTATGGGACCAGCCATATCTCTTTGGCTTCATTTGTTGATATGTCAGAAGAAAAAATTAAATGAATTCATAAAAAGGACCTATCTGCTCACTTGTTTTCTTAAAGAAGATTTGATCCTCTTAGATTATTCCAAATGTAGTTTGCCACAATAACCATCTAAGCATGGTTATATATGGCTATGTGTAAGCATAGTATGGCACACAGATACACAAAGAACGACTGCAGGAAAACCCATCCACAAGTGTTAGTTGCTCTCCACTCCAAGCAGTCTGAGATTAAAACAAAAAGCTTTTAGGGGGCACAGGACCAGCAATTTGGTGCCAGTGGAGTCAGCCAGCTTGTGCAGAGAGCACTGTCAGCCTTTGCTAAGAAACAGCAGCTTACTGAATCCCTACAAAATAGTATTAAACTTTCAGAAGTAAAGATCTTACTGCTGGGTCAGTAACTGAAGAACAGCTTTATCCAGGACAGCTTCTCTCTTTGCTCTGCACTTTCTGGAGAAAAACTAACAATTTCTGTGGATTTCTGGCAATTACAATTACTTTTGGTATCGCTTCTCAAAATAATACCGTTCCATTTCAAAATCACAGTATTTATTGGTTGATCTCTCAGTGTTTCAAGAGCATGAGAAAATTTACAGTATATATATGCTTATGCAATATATATCCTTAATGCAAACGTTTCTTCATGAACAAGGAAAGTTACTGCCTTCTGATCCCTTTGTCACTTTTAATTATCTTTTTGATTCTGCTGCTGATCTGTAGGTCTTGGAGAAGTCAGTGTGCAAGTAGGACAAGCATCAAATGCAGAAATGAGATGTGCTTCCTTCAAAAATACAAGCAGATAATATCCTTATTTTAGAGCAAGAAAATGAAATTGCATGCCTTAGGGAAAGAAAATGTGATAAAATCAGGACAAGAACAACAACAAAAAAAATCTGACTGAACTTTGTTAAACATTCTCTGATGGTACCATAAAACAAAGCTCACAATACCAGTTCCAGGAAAGGGTATCCAGCTGTTCATATTTGAAGATCCTCATCTGACTTTGTAAAGCTGAAAGTTTTCATCTTTCTTATCACTAAAAGTGCCCATCATTAAAATTAACAAAAATGTTTGCTACTGCTAAGAAGAGAAGGCAAGAAATAAGCCTCCTTTTCACTTGTTGAGAACAAGACTAGGTAGGAAACATGCTATGTTTTCTATGTTAAAGCTCCTACAGTTGATCCTTTGGGAAGTGAATTCTTCTACAAATTTGGTAGGAAATTTAAAATTTGGAGAGGTGAGGGCTGAGCTCTATGTGGAATTCCTCAAACTCCTCAAAGAAATTCCTGCTCTGTTGTGCAGAGATGGAAGGCCACTGGTCACGGGCCTGAGGGCTGCGCCTGCCCTGCACAGCATCCTGCTGCTGCCCAGGCCCTGCACTGCCACATAGGCCCCAAGGCAAGAGTCTGCACAAGGAGCCTGCAGGGAGAGCTAGGCAGGAAGAACAGAGTCACAGAATCGTACAGTCATAGAATCACAGAGTGGATTAGGTTGGAAAGGACCTTTAAGATCATTTATTTCTGAACTCCCTGCTATAGGCAGGAGCACATCCTGCTAGACCAGGTTGCTCACAGCCCCATCCAGCCTGGCCTTGAATGCCTCCAGGGTGGGAGCATCCACATCCTCTCTGGGCAACCTGTTCCAGTGCCTCACCACCCTCACAGTAAGGAATTCCTTCCTAATATCTAATCTACCCTCTTTCAGTTTAAAGCCATTTCCCCTCATCCTGTCACTGCATGCCCTTATCAAAAGTCTCTTCCCAGCTTTCCCATAGGCCCACTTCAGTTACTGGATGGCTGCTAGACCTGCACGAGGGACCCATTTACAGCAAAGAAAGCACGAGAGCAAATAGCTGGGCAGTTTTGGATTTATCTCATCCCAACTTCTTCTGGACCCAGGAAAAAAACAGTGTCTTTTGTCGACAAGTATCGTGTGAAAGGCAGTGGGAACACACCTATAGTGTGTCCTTTTGGGACTGATTCCTTGGAGACAACCACCTCTCAAAGCATGTGTTCAAATGGTCTGGTAAACCTACGAATCACAACACTGCACCGAATGAGAATTAGCATTGTGAAGTTAAACCCTCTAACATCATGAAATGCTAGAATTAATTTAATGTGGCACCCTGCTGTTTATGCATTACAGTACGTCCTTCAAACGGTACAGCTGCAGTAGCATTCCTTTCAGGAGATCCCTGCTTCATTCAGTGTACAGGAACAGCAGAGGTTTCTTAACGAGAGTCTAGGTGAGATTTTTATTAGCAGTGTCACTCAGAGAGCTGCACTCTGCCTCGCTTACTGAACCCTTTCTCAGCAAGGCTCTGAATAGAAAATTTAAAATGTACAGTTTTATTTTGGAAGTTCAACCCCTTGTAAAATTCAGCTGAAGCTGAGTGCTTAGACTCTGTAGTCCAAGACAAGAAAATTTTAAAAATGAAGACCAAGCAGGACCTTGCAGATCTTTTCAGGTCTTGCTTTCCACAGGCTGTGCAATATCCAGCTGCATTCACTATGGCACTAATTCTGCTCTCCTGTCAACTTTTCAACTTAACTCTAAAGCCCTTCCATATTCTGCAGTAAACAAGTTAAGACACTTCAGGGAACAGAATCTTTCAGCTCAGCCCCAAAAATTCACATCTTGTCTGCATTTCTGACTCGCTGCAGCATAAGTTTGCAGAGTACAGAAAAATGCCTCAAGATACCATAGCGAAATGTGAAACGGAAAACCTGCAATTGCCTCTGATCTCTCACAGAATTGAACACCGTATCCATTACTGACATGCATGCACATAGAAGGACAGATTCCTTTTAGAAGGATCCTTAAGGTGGTCAGATGGGTCAAAACTGAGGGAATAAGGCAAAACATCCAGTCCTCCTGCTTCCCAAAAGACAGCACGAGGGCCATATTTGTGGCACCAGGAGCATTAGGCGAAGAGCTGTCTGTGGCAATGGCAGCTGCAGGCTGATATTTGGTGGGATTCCAAAGATTCACCCTTTCTTACAATCCTATGAATGGGATTAGACGTACCTCCAAACTAAGAGATGCAAGGAAGAAAGCAACACAAGTACTCTGTTTCTCAAAAAGAAGATAAGCTGGAAAAGGTGTCAGAGAACAATCTGTAAAGCAAATCGAACGAGTACACTCTGCAGGCTACATCTTTCAACCATGGCTCCTTCACACAATAGCTCTAGGGTTTCTTCAAACAAGATTTAGGTTTTCCTAAGTAGATGCCATCTTGAGTACTCTACCATACCACATCTAGCCACCTACCAACATAGAGGGTGTAGGGATTCAAGAGGTCCTACATTGTATCAGCAGTACCATGTGAATAGCTTGGCTACTTTGGGTAGCTTATGTCCAGATGTGGACCTTGATCCCTACCAGCCATTTCACTGAGGCTCAGTGTTGAGGCATGTGCAGACTATCTGCTGCCCTGCACCTAATTCTCTAGCATACCTGCCCACTGCACCTGCCTATCTGATGCAGGATACCAAAGGCACTAAGTCACTGTGGTGCTCATCTCAAAATGCTGTTGTGTGAGGAGCATGTTTTTGTTGTGTTTTGGTTTTAATGGGCCTGAAGCTCTACTTCCCATCAAACTCAAAAGGAGGAAAAGAAAACCTTATATGACCTTTCAGGAGACGATAGCTTGGGAGGTGCCTTTCCTTTTATATCAGGCTTAGCAGAAGAATGAGGAAACAGTCAGATTACTGTTAAAATGAATGATGAATCTGCATATCTGATCACTGACCTAGCTCTGAAATAATACCATATTTTATTATTTTAGGGTGAAAAAGAGAATGGTTCAGAATTTATGAGATTAAAACTCCTTCAACTGCAGCCAATGGAAACACTGAATGTGACTTCGGAAGAAACAGAAAATGTCTGAGTTAATCTGAAAAATACTTTGAACAATGTAGTGATTACCACTTGCTGACAATCATTAGCTTTCCTTCCTTTCCTCCGTCTGAATCACATAAAATCTCTCCAGGGCAGTACATTTATTTGTTTGCTGTCTAGCTTCATAGTTTCTTTACAAAGTTTTGAGAGGAAAATGAAAAGTTGATGTATTTCCAGAAATCTAAGATAGAAGGAAAAAAAAAAAAAAAATAACCAGAAAGAAAGAAAGCCTACCTAGATTCTGTGGAGATGGCAAGAGAGATTGTGGTTATCAGGTTATCTCTCTTGCAGGGAGCTGAAAAATGAGTTTACAGAACATTCAAACTTTATTGACTGCATTCCTGCAGAGCAAAGCCTTCTTGCTGCTGTGACACTGGCTGATCTGTAATACTCACTCTGTGAAAGGCTAAACCATAACAGCAAATAAAAACAACTTCTATATATGGAATGGTGTAAAAACGAATTGTGCATGAACAGAACTTGGATGTTTGCTATTCAGGGGTAACAGCACATTACAAGAAAGCTGATTTACTTACCAGCTTGCCTGTGAGATATAGGCTGTGTTTCCTATTTTCCTTTTCTGAGACCCAGACCCAGCATGCAGTCCTATCCACTAGCATTAGCTATGGTGCTCCTCAGTACATACCTTCATGGTTTGAGTCAAATCCACACAACATCACAAAATGATTCACCTTTTTCCAGTAAACTGAATTGGCTTGGTGCAGGGTCAAAAAAAAACACAAGCCAGTGCAAGTGAGGAGAGAAGGGCCAAGGTGAGGAGAGCAATGAGTAGAGCAAAGAGCCTTTTCCACTATTTGGAAATGAGCTGTTAGATCATCTCAAGCCCAAACGTGTAATTTCGCCTGTGACAGCTTTGTTGCAGACACTAATTCTCTGTTACCTGCCCTATAGACTTGTCTTAACAGCCATCTGCAGCCCATCAGTAATTAATCAGCCTGCCTTTGAGCGCTGAGAACAATATGATCTGTGGTGAACACAAAGAACTTCAGGAGAAAACTTCAGAAGCCTAGTGATCTAAAACGTGCAGCAGTGTCCAATGTTTTCACAAGGCACTCTGGTAACCCCTGGGAGCTGTGCATTTCTTTTCATCTGTAGCACCTTTGTATTCCAAGAATCTCATCCTCGCCTCCAGGCAACCTCCTTAGTCAATCAGGAGCACTTCTTTCTGCAAGAGATGCTGAGAAACGCGTGTGGTAACACTACCAAAGCTACTGCAACCCACTGTCCATAGCTACATCTAACGGCAACGTTTGCACAGTGTATGGGAGCAACACTGAGGCAACAACTTGCCGAACTCTTCCCTCATAACAGCTTCTTACAGGGAGTAAGTAGTGCTGCTGAGCCCACTTATACATACTTTCTAGGAGAAAAGATCTTTCTAGAAACACAAGCTGTCACAGAAAGATACAAATAAGACGTAAAATTATTTGACTACCTGAAAAACCCAACAGAAGGCCAAGATTTCCTGTTTTGATCTAGTAGGTCTGTTTGTTGAAAATGGAAATGGCATATTCATGTTTCTGCTTCGCTAGCATTTGGTAACCTAGCTGAAAGCACTGTTGATTCTTGAGATGTCTGGAACATGCATTGGCTCACTAATAAATTTAATCTTCTGTTACCTCCAGTAATGAACAGGATTCTACTTGCGATTTTGAGCAACTATTTCATGATTAGGTTAAAGCTTTTTCCCTGATGGAGTATTACACAGTATTACACAGCTCTTGTGAAAAGAAAGATTAAAGCAGACTGGTGGGACAAGAATCACGAGAAATTTGAGAAGTAAAAAGGTTTCTCATGGGATAATGCATGGGACCAAAACTCGTGCGCATGCATGCCAAAGGGGAGCCTCCTCTGTCCCTTGGCATTGAGCATGGATAAATGTTGGACCAGAACAGCACTGCTGCTTCGGCAGTGCCCTTACTACCTCCTCCTGGAGACATATGACCCTACAGTTGGAAAGAACCGGGTGGTCATAGCTAATCCCATGAGGTAAACAGACAGGAGTCCTGCTGTAAGCACCACGAAGCATGGGAGCACGGCGTGTTTGGCAGGCAGAAGCTGTCTTTTTTACATAACTGTGCAAAGTACAATTCCAGTGATAAAACTTTACAGTATTTACAGTTTATATGGGGTAAGGTTTACATTTCCTCTACTCTTATCTTTGTGTCCAATGCATTCTTTCACAGAAGAGGGGATTTGGGCAAAGACTAAAGAACATACGGTTATAAACTACTGGGTAACCACGTACTGTTACTGGCAGTATTAGCAAGGGTTACAATCCAAGCACTTATTTTCATAAGCCTCAAACACAATGGAGACTTTAGGGATTTACTAATGGAAGGCTGGGTTTGTGTTCCAACTCTTACCTCACCTGCTAAGTATTAACTATTCCTTCACACTTAAAATCTTCATGAATTGCATATGTCAGGTATAAGTATATAGTACAGAGCCTGAGCTGAAACTTGGAATATAAAACCACTGTACCTTGCACAAGGCAATGTTACTAATGCAAACACAAACATACAAAGGTAGCACTATTTTAAAACCTACTTGCATATTGTTATTCTTTTATGATCCTAACTTTAATATCAACAGTTGAATAGCAAGGGGAATCTGGTTTGTCAAGCCTCCCAAGGGAATCGGTCAGAGAAAGTGAGGGCACAGCACACATCATTTACCCGCTCCACTGACCTTCTGCACCAGGAGATCAGTAGGTCACCATCAAAAGGTTCAAGTTTCACATCAATGGTTTAGTAGGGAACACACAGCTTTACCCAAGTGGTCTCTCATCAGTCCTGACCTTTTCAGCAGTGCTCTTCGGAACGGTGCTCTCCCCTGCAAAACTGGCATAGGGCAGGGATGCCACTAAACATCCCTGGAGTTCTGAGCTCCAGTTAGCTACACAGATGCACAGATGCCAGTGTGTACAGAGGGGACAGAAGAGAACAGGATGCCAGACCATGTCTGGCAAGCTACTGCCCAGTTTACCACCTGCTGGTCCCACTACCTCTGGCCACAGATTCCTGCCACTTATTCTTTCTTATGTGTTAATTTCACAACATACTTCATGAGAAATTTAGCCTCTTACCCTAAGATAACTGGAGCAGCCCCTATAGCTGATAATCTACAGTTAAAGTAAAGCAATAATTATTGTATGTTTTTAAAGGAAGCATCCTGGATCCTACCTGAAGCAGCTTGACATCTCTGCTCCTCAGTTTGTCTACCTGCACACTAGGACTATTTATGCTTAAGGCCACCTTCCAGTTCCTCAGAGGCTATAAATTTTAAAAATGTATTTAAAAATAAAGAGCTATAACACTAAGTACTAGACCAACTTTTAAAACTGTCACAATTACTCCATTAGAGAAATTTAAAAAAAAAAAAAGCATTTCCAGCTTCCTGCAGCTGAGGAAGATGCAACTGATCTCCGGAAACTATTCTGTATGTAATTATTAGCAGACTTTAAGGTATTCTGGTTTTCAATGTATTCCTGAAAAAAGTACTTTTGTGCAATATTATGTCTAAAAATATATTTCTCCCCATTAGCCATAAAGAGGCACAAGTCACACAGAAACTAAGGGATGGCACTCAGTGTAAGTTTGAGATTGCTTTTCAACACTTTTACAGTTGCAGCCAATGCTATGCAGTAATATTATATAAACACCAGTTATTATTTTTCTTTCCATGCGAACAATGACTTATTCTTTAAGGAAAACGATGTCCTGGTTATTAGTAAAATATCAAAGGGTATTTGCTGACTGCCTCAGTCTTTCTTACCGGATGTAGTTCTTTAGGTTAAAATACTCTCTGGGATTTAATACTTGGGGAAAAATCAATATAAGGTAATTTTTGTATAATCTTCTTGCGACCACCCCTGCTTCAATCTGACAAAAAGATCAAGTGTTTAAATCAGATCCTTTTTTGGGACTTTGGACTTATTTAAAAGCTTGGAAAGCTTTCACTGGAGTTTCTGAAAAGCTCTTATCTTATCAAATCCTACTCTGCTATCTCATTTTCTTCCTGAAGGTTAGGTAGTTTCTGCTGCTGCTTTATCAAAGATACAAAATACCTGTATGCGTGGCCATTTAAAACAAGGGATCATTCCCATTTGGTTCATTGTTACATGGCCAAAGGCTTCCAGAATGAGCAATCTTGTAAATATTGACTATTCCCATCACAAATCAATCAACCATAATTTAAACCACAGTAACAAAATTGAATGACTAAGGGAGAAAGAACTGCACTACAAAATGAGCTGCCAGGCAATGAACAGATGCACAAATTGGATAGGAAATCAGATCCTGTCTTGAGAAGCCTCTGATACTTACAGCTTGCAGATCTAATACTGTGATTGTTCAGTACCTTGTGCTGGACATGACCTGAATGCCTGCTGGTCCAAAAGAAACTGAGATTCATGCTAGGTATCTATACATTTCCTAGATATTTGCTTTCCCTGGGAAGGAGACCTCACCACAAGGGGACAAGTGGAACTGCTCCCAGGACAGGACGAGCTTGTGACTCCAGGTTGCCACTGGACAGAACATCCCAAAGCAGGATGATTGAACCCAGGCTGCCCACCATGGCACACTCCAAGGTGGGAGAACTGCACAGCATTATGGCTGTTCTTCCCTTCAAGGCTCCTGGCACAGCAGACACAGGTTCTGCTTTCCTTTCTTGAAATATGGTGTTAAAATCCAGGTATGATGTGTTACATCACAGAATTGTAGGGTCTGGAAGAGTCTGCCCCCATCCATTTGATTCCCACACGTTAGTTACTTATAAATAGTTATGGGATTCCCCTCTCAGCCTCCTCCAGACTGAAGAGTCCCAGGTATCTCAGCCTTTCCTCATTAGGGAGATGCTCCAGGCCCTTAATCATCTTTGTAACCCTCTGCTGGACTCTGCCTGGGAGAACCCTGCCTTTTCTGAACCCCGAGAGCTCAAAACTGGACACAGTATTCCAGATGTGGCCTTACCAGGGCAGAGAAGAGGTGGAGGATCACCTCCCTCTACCTGCTGGCTGTGCTCTTTTTAATGCACCCCAGGATTCCACTGGCCTTCTCAGCCACCAGGGCACACTGCTGGCTCATGACCAACCTGCTGTCCACCAACACCTCCAAGCCCTTTTCCACAGAGCTCCTCTCCAGCAAATCAGCCCTAACTGTACTGAGGCATATGGTTATTCTTCCCTTCCAATCCAGGCCATTCTGTGATTCTGTGAAGACTCTGTATTTGCTGTTGTTGAACTTCATCAGGTTCCTCTCTGTCCAACACTCCAGTCTGTCCAGATCTTGTTGAATGGTAGCACGGCCTTCTAGAGAGGCAGCTACTCCTCCCAGCCATATCATCAGCAAATTTGCTGAGGGTGCACCCCCTCCCTTCATCCAGGTCACTAATGCATCTTACTTAGGAATTATGCTTTTTTTTCTCCACTATGGATCAGTATTTTATTCACAGCTGCTAAACTTCTCTATGTAAAATAACACAGTTTGTGAATAGCAGGAAAGAAAAAGCAATTGCTAAAGAGAAAAATGTTATGCATTTATTCTACTTTTCAACTAACTTGTGAATGTTTCAATTAATATTCAGCTAATGTTCGGGGTTTTGTGAGTTGTTTTCAGAAGTTGATTGTGGAATTAAGACTTTTTGGTGTGTCCTCTTTGACTGCAAGAAAAGAGTACAGTCTGACAGTTCTACCCAAATAATTAAGTTGCTTTGTTAGGCTGCACATGTCTGAAATCAGTCCTTCGGAAAAGTGTGCTGTCAGCAAAGCCTTTGGAAGGACTTTGCACAGACTCCTTGTTTCTGGTCATGCCTCTGTTGTTCCTCATTTCTTATGCCTAAAAAGGAATTCATCTGATATTCATTGTAAATTACATGACATGCCAAAGAAAACAACTTGGCATGTGGAGTGGATTAGAAGTAAGTTTGTCTTCAGCTTTGTTACTGAGCATCTAGTGTCATTTTATACTATACAGAGAAGACACTAATTGAGAACCTAGTTTGGAGAAGAACCAGTATTATAGTTTGACCAGAGTAGGCCTCTGTTAGTTATCTTCTTCACTGCAGAACAGGAAGACCTTCACTGGATGACTCTCAGAAATCAAAGAATCATAGAACATCCTGAGTTGGAAGGGACCCTAAGGATCATTGAGTCCAGCTCCTGCCTGCACAAAGGAACATGCAAAATTCCAACCCTGTTCTGAGAGCATTGTCTAAATACTCCTTGAACTTCAGCAGCCTGTTCCACACCCACCACCTCTGGTGCAGCCCTGTCCCTGACCCCCAGCTGCCCTCCCCTGACGCAGCTCCATGCCATTCCCTCAGGCCCTGTCGCTGTCACACAGAGCAGAGCTCAGCGCTGCCTCTGCGCTGTGAGGAGCTGCAGCCGCCATCAGGCCTCCCCTCAGCTCCTTGCTCTGCGCTGAGCACACCGAGGGACCTCAGCGCTTCTCATACGTCTTCTTCTCCAGACCCTTCAGCATTTTCATAGCCCTCCTCTGGACGCTCTGCAACAGTTTTATGTCCTCACATTGTGGCAGCCAAACCTGCACCCAGTGCTGGAAGTGAGGCCGCACAGCACAGAGCAGAGGCAGCGCTGGGCCTGAGGCACCACAGGGTGCGTTGGCCCTTTGGGCTGCCAGGCACACTGCTGGCTTTGTCCCACTCGTCATCAACCAGAACCCCAGCTCCCTTTCCATGGGGCTGCTCTCCAGCCTCTCATCCCCCAGCCTGTACATACATGCAGGGTTACCCTGTCCCGGGTACAGAATCCGACACATGCCCTTCTTAAACTTCATCTTATTGGTGATTCCCTCTCCCTTTAATCTGTTAAGATGTCTCCACATGATGTCTCCATGCTTGAGAGAACTCCTAATTTAGCATAGTCCGCAAACTTACTTAGCATATCTTCAAGTCTTGCACTGAAAACATGTATAAAAACACTAAAGAGAACTGGCCCTAAAACAGAGTCCTGTGGAACCCCACTAGTGACTGGCCACCAGCCTGATGTAACCTCATTTATTATAACCTTTTGAGCCTGACCTGCATTAACCCAATTAATCTGTTTAGTTTGAGTTACTTGTTGGAAAACTTTCTGCATCAAAAAACAATTGCCTGACCACAGGTCTCTCCAATGCTTTAGGGAATGCCTGGAGGCCCCCTAACTCAGAAGGAGGCAGTTACCACATTTGCTCCTCATCTCTGTTGATACTGGATACAGGTGCATACCATAATTTATGGACCTGGATCAAAAAATACAGTATTTTTTTTCTACCAAACACACTACTCTAAAATGTTGAAAGGAGATTGTTCCAAATGAATTCTTCATTGTATCCACAGAATAACACAATATTCAGAAATGACAACTCAATAATCACTTTGAACAATGCTACTCCAAAAATTTCATCTGATGATTTATGAAGAAAAACAAACCTTTCTTTATTCCTTGTAATAACAGCCTCATCACAAGACATCTACTTTTTATTTGTTACTTCTAATGACAGCTGGTAAAACAAAGCTTTCTGTAGAACAGGGCTTTGAGCAACCTGGTCTAGAGGAAAATGTCCCTGCCCATGGCAGAAGGTTGGAACTAGACGATCTTTAAAGTCCCCTGCAACCCGAACCATTCTGTGATTCTATGATTCTATGCCCGGTCTCATCCCTGAGTCTTTAACCTCTTTCCACGAGTATATTCTCAAAGCTCCAAGCTACTTTATTGAGATTTAGTGGCAGCTGATTTTAACAGCTTAGCAGATACTCAAAATACGAAGTGGGTTGTACTCTCGGGAGGTTCTAGGAAGACAGGAACATACAAACACTAGGCCAACTGCTCACTATTACAGGTCCTGTGCCATATATTGTCTTTCTACAACCCTATCATCTTCAACTTAAAAACACACAGGCCTTTAACTATTTCAGCTGGAAAACTTTTCAAGATCTCTACTGATCTTCATCTAGCAGAAAGTCTAGTAGATAGTTTTGGAATGCTTTTCTAATGGCTTTCGAAGCAAGGATCAGTAAGATCACTCAGGACTTTTTAACTTCAGTACTTTTTTTTTCTTAAAATATTTGTTTCTTGGCATAGCCCTCTCTGGGTGTTACCATGCTGCTTCAACATTATCATAACACAGCTGAAACTAACCTGAAAATTATTTTTCCATGTCTGGGGGAAAAAAAAAGAAAAAAAAAAGGTAAATTCCTTTTTATTTTTGGATGCAATTAATTTGTTCCTTTTCATAGAAGACAAGGCTCTTCCATTAAGTTTCTGTTTTAAATCAGAGCAGGGAGAACAAAAAGAAAGGAAAAGTTGATATTTATTTAACTGGATATGTAATTTGATTAGAAAAAAATATTCTAATTGCCCAACAGGTAAAAAAATAAAAAATAAAAAGCAAACAAACAAAAATAAAAGAACACTCAAACACTGAAAGTGTACTAAAATTACATCCTCAAATAAATGATAATTTGCTGTGTGGTAAGTAGGTACAGCTTCAGAAATGAGGAACAGAGTCCCTAGCTGGGATTGAAAAGCAGCTACTCAGTAAATGAGCGGTTTGGCCCAGTTATAACACAGATCTTGTTGAGGGAAAGTGAATTTGGACTGAGTCTGCATATTAAAGTTCCATATTGCTAAGTTTAGATAAAGGACATTTTTGGGGAGGAAGTATTTCTTCCCAATAAAATGGCTTTCTAGTAAACAATTTCCTTCAAAAACGAATACAGGTTTTCCTTTGGACTGTCTGGAGAAAGTCACATCCTGGGGCTGGGAATATTGGTACTGGGTTAAACGCATCAACCACATCAACCATGTATGTTTGGAAAAGCTTCTTTTTCTCTTTTTTAATATAAAGTGTATTGGAAGCCATTATACAGCACATCGAGTGCACTAGAAATGATTATGCAACATTACGAACACATGCAAATATTACACAATACTTGTGCATCATGAAGTCATATTTGATGTTATGCATAAGTGAATACTTCTGCACGTGATGCCTGTCAGCCTTAGAATAGTTTATACTCTTCTCTGCAGAGGAAAAGGCTACATATATCCCAACACTGCCAAAACAAACATTTAGAACTGAAGGAAAAAAGAGCTTCAGTTGAAGACAGTAAACACCTCATAAACAGAGCTGAGATGTTACACTGTGAAGCTAAAGATCACAGTGTGAGAGAACAGTTTACATTTTTATCAGTTTTACTGGTGCAAAAGGAAAGTAGCTTGGTTTCCTGTCATAAATAGTGTACTACCTCAATAGTTGATAAGCACACAAGAATGGGGTAAAAATGTAGACAACAACACTGAAACAACTCAAGAATTTGTATATTAGTTGCAAGAGAAAACCACTGAAAATGAGCTCTTGAATTTCAGGATGAAGAGCAACATTCATGGTCAGCTGAAGAGTACAGACTGCTTAATGGCAGCTTGCATTACTGTAAAGCTTAGTTTGGAAATTTAGTCTGTGTTGCTAGAAATGTACAGGACTGTGTGTAATTACACACAATAGCACACTCAAGGCACTCTGGGACGATAACAAATACCCAAAGCTTCCAAAAACTTCTCTCAGAACACAGCACTGTACCAGCCATGTGAACAGTGAGCACAAACGCTACATAACCCAGGCAGGTTCACCTGGATTCACATGATGTGACAAATGGAGTTTGCTTTGATATAATAACATTTGCTCCAAAATCAGAACAACTGCCCCAAGGGAAGGAAAGAGGCCACTGGCAGAGTCATTTCATACTGTTTGGAAGCATTTGGTATTGATGGGACTTCTCAGCTGCACCCATTTGGACACTAAACCTATAGAAAACCTGAGATTGGGTGACAGTGTGGTGGTACTAACATTTGAATCTCCGTCCTTTGGTGCAAGTGGCCTCAAATACAAGGGGCCACACATGCAGTCACTTTGTCCTCTCACAGCACAAACATATAGAAGTTGGTTCTGCATAAGCAATATTTTTCATCAGACTTCTGTTGCCAAGCGTGAAGATTTTCTAACTCCCCCGCTTTTCAAAAATCAGAAAGACTATGGGAATTTTGAAACTAATGGAAGAGATTTTTTTCTTCTCCTTCAAAACACAATTTGAATGTTTTACTAGTCCTCAAAACCCTTAACTATGCAATCCTACTGCATGCCAGCCATGCTTTCCCCAAAGGCCTACAAAGAAGTAGCTGTGAAAATAGAATGAAAAACAGGGCTCAGGCAGAATGAATTGCCAAATCTGAGCCCTCGTCTGCTCTGCAAACTTCCTTACATCCCTCGCTTTTTAATGGTGCCCAGAAAGGACAGCGCTCTCAGAAGCAAGTCTCTCCCTTCACCTAAGGTTCAGCTTCTTGCTCGTCTCCTTGTTTAGATGACGCTTTTGATAGCAGCGACACAGCCCTTCTTCCGTTTTGTATCGAGCCTACAATGCACAGCGTGACACTTCCCGCCTTCCCCGTGACGAACGCGGCTCCGGTTCGCCCCGAGGCAATGAGCCGCGGCCTCTCTCCCCTCGGCAAAACGGGACACAACCACAGCGCGGGAAGCGCGGCCCGAGCACAACCGGCTCGGCACGGCGAGGTACTGCCTTCTGAACCTGAAACTGTCCATTGACTTGTCTCAAGAGGACCCGAGCGCCCATCTCGCCGCAGCCAGGTGCTTACACAGACAAACGTGCAGGAACGAACAGCGTAAGCTCCTTCCCGGCCTTTGTCCGGCAGGAGTGAACGTCTCGCATCCCTCGATCCTCCAGGAGGGCCGGGCCGGACCACCCGGCCCTGATGGCCCAGCACCGCCACCTCCTCCGCCGTGCCCGCGGAGCTGCCCGCGGGGCGCAGGAGCCGGGCGGAGCGGCGGGGCGGGGCTGCCGGCGGAAAGTGCTGAGTCACGGCCTGACGCGCCGCTGCCGTCACGTGCGGCGCTGGGCTCGGACCCGCCGCGCAGCGCGGCGCTCGGCGCAGATCGTTCCGAGCTCGTGCTGCGGTTCGCCGCTCGTTTCCGATCTCCCTCGCTACCCGGGGCCGGCATGGGGCTGCTGTCGCAGGGCTCGCCGCTGAGCTGGGAGGAGACGCGGCGGTACGCGGAGCACGTGCGGAAGCACGGCATCCTCCAGTTCCTCCACATCTACCGCGCGCTGCGCGATCGCCACAAGGACGTCCTCAAGTGGGGCGACGAGGTGAGTCCCCCCGGCGCGGACGCCCCGCGCGCTGCCCCGGCTTTGTTTCCCCGCCGGCGGTGCCGTAGCGCGGCCGCCCGGCGCTTCCCGGAGCGCTCTTCGCCCTGAGCGAAGCGCTCCGCCGCGCTCTCCAGGCTGCGCGCGCGGCCCCGTTCTCCCCCGCGGTCGGTGTGCGAGGGGCCGCGGGAGGCGGTCGTGCTGCCGCGGGCGGGCCCTGCGCGCTCGGCGGTCGGGACGGGCCTCGGCCGCACCGCGCGCGGAGTCCCGGACCGGCGGGGCAGGGAAGGGAAGGGAAGGGAAGGGAAGGCCGCCTGCGGGCTCTACTGGAGGCGGCCGCCGCGGGGCTGCCCTGCGCCTGCCTGGCGCGGAGCCTCTCGGCGCTGTCCGACTGTAAAGGCCTACGGGAGCCCGTCCGCCGCATCCGCGCTTTGTGCCACCGAGCTGCGCTTGGCGGCGGCCCCGGGCCTCTGGGAGCAGAGCCTGGCGCTTACAGGTGCTCGTTGCCGGTGGAAAACGCCGTTCTCCTGCACGGCAAGACCTCGTGTCCTCTGCGCGTTCTTCTGGCTGCTCGGGGGTTAGCGAGACAAACTGAAATGCTTGGATATATCTCTGTGTGACACTGGTGTTCCTGTGGCTGCTGCACGGCTGAGGCTGTGCTGGCAGCAAAGAGCCTCGCAAGTTGTAGGTTCAGGAGTAAAAATGGAACAGAGAGTAATTCTGTTACTCCAGCACTGAACTTGAGGGTTTCCTCATGAACCTTTAACAGAGGTGCCCGCTTCTAGTGTAAGTCAGCCTTGTGTTCTCAGGTATGGTTCCATATCCACAGTAGGTGAGGTAGATCTGCAGGCATGCTGGCCCAGCATCCCTCCCCAGGGACCCTCTCCCTGAGCTGCTACCACTGTCCAAGCTCAGGACCTGGCCTAAGCACCAGTCACTTGATCATATCTTAGCGTGGGCTGTTCTCACAGCAGCACTTCACAGCAATCCAGCAAGCTGTGGTTAAGGTGAGGCAAGCATTAGGAGGTGTGGAGGAACAGGTGAGCAACAGCAGCTGCTTGTTGTTGAGTGTGCATTGTTATGTTCAAGTCACTGGGTTCATCACCTAGCTGTGGTTTAGCAAATGATAGTAACCTCAGGTGTAGCAGCTTATCTTTATTCTGTACTGTACAATCTTTGTATTATGCAGCCTTAAGGCATGCATTAGCGTGTTGAGTTTGTGCCACTCTGCAGTTGTGCAAAGCAGAATCACGTCTGTGTAGCTTGCTGTGCTGTAGGCAGATAGTGTGGAAAGCAGTAAGTTTGTTTTCATATTTTTTTTCTTCCAATTTCTGGTTATTAGAAAGTGGACTCACACTTACACAGTCCAGCTGACAGCTGGGCAGTTATCACTAACTTGCCTTCTATGTGTTTTGACTCTCATGTATAAAGTCACAGCCTGAAGGTATGTTACTGTCTTGAAAACTCATGTAGACAGAAATCAAGGAGGATGACAGGCCTCAATGGTAGCAATGAAATCAGGATAAAGAAAATTACTTCTGTGTTAACAAGATGTTACTGAGATATAGTTTGGCAGAAGATACTTTTTTCAACTTTGTTTTTGAGGACTACTTGCGAGCAAAACCCAACTTCTGTAGCATACGAGTTTGTCTTTCACTGCAGACAGTGCAAGTATTGGGCACATTGCCCTAATCTCTCTAAAACTGTTGTGGGGAGGAAATATGATGGCTTTATACTCACTAGCAGACAACCTTAGTCTTGATCGTATTATTATGAGGGTTCTATCACACAGCATGTGCTGTAAGACTCCTTGAGAGAGCATTGGTGATCCTTTAGGATGCTTGTAACCTGCTGTAGACTCCAGTGGTGCCAGATGAAACTGCAGGGAGCCGTTGTGTGGCTGTCTGCCTCCTGCTGCCGGTCAAGAGCGCTAAGGAGAGGGGCTGACAGAACGGTGTGGTGGCACTTGATCAGAATGAAGCTGAGCAGCAACTGCAGCTCCCACTGCTGCTCTGTACTGTGACTACAGAACTGGAGAGGTCAAAGCATTGGCTCTGTTGCCTCTGAGACAGCCAGCTTCTTGCTTGCGGTGTTAGGAGAGCCAGGGTCTCTGCTGAACTGATGTTGGCTTTCTGAGGTCTGTTTTCTGGGGGCTTTGTTTTCTACGAGCATGAAGATTCTGTTTGAACTTTTTTTTGAAAAGAAAGATGTAGATATACTGCAGAATAAGACTTGCTTAAAAAAAAAAAATCTTTCTAAACATCTCTTTGAAGCCGTGTTTGCAGGTAAGTGTCCTTTGCCCCTTAATTGCCATTCTGCCTCATCTACTTTAAAACTCCCTGTTAATGCTTGGCATCTCATGGCTGTGGAAAATACAAAACATCAAACTGCCTCATTATCCATCATTAAACCTCTCTTTATGATCCTTGCCTTAATGCCTGTCTCACATTCTCCTGAGGTTTTCTTCCTTTTCTCCCCAGCAGCAATGCATGGTTAACCATGTGTTCTCAGAGAAAAGTCACTAGATTTTTTTTTTCTGTGTGCAGCAAATGCAAAAACTTTTAATTACTGTATATTAGCAGAGGTATCAGGCACTACATGAGACAACTGGATCGTGCTGCTAGAAGGATATTTGTGGTATCAAGAGTTTAAAAATTTTCTTTGAGAGTAAGACAAAACCTACTCCGTTGCTTCCCACCTTTCCTGCTGAAAGCTGTCTTGTGTGCTAGTGTGCTGTGCAGTGCCTCTGCTCTGCTGTTTGCATTCCTCTAGCTGACAGCTGTTGCTTAAATTTCACTTTGCAGCTTAATGTGGACATTTGGATCAGACAAGTGGAATGAGTGGCTCTTGGCTAGGCTCAGTTCCATCACTTTGTGCTGCGTGGGCATGTGTGTGTGCAGAGTAACAGCATCTCATGCAGATCTGCATATGTGGATACACATTCATTAGTACTTACGTGTGATAATTCAAGTTTTTTGCCATCTGTTTCATCCCTGAATGGGACAGGTTGATGTTCTGCAGGCTGAATGCCTGTCTGGGCTGGGAAAATGATGCAAGCAAGAAGAGCTGGAAGAGGGAAGTTGAAGGAGCAAAAACCTGTAAAGAGTATATGAAAGTGTTTGGAGGGAGATCCCCTCAGAAGAAAAGCTGTTGAGAGCAAGGGTGAGCAACACATGATGGTTTTGTTTGGAAGTACATGCAAGTTAGATGGCATCTGGCTTGTCTTGCTTAAAGAAATTGGACATAACCATTTCTTCATTGTTTGAGTCTTGCTGCTGTCAGTGTTAGGCCATAAAGCACACTGTGCATCTTCAGTTGTTGTTTTTGTGCTGACAGGGACTAATTTTAAAGACGTGAATTTTACTATATTTGGTACTGAATTATATGAGACACTATGAAACGTGTAGCATACTGCTTGCAAGTAGTCTTGCAGGTAGTCTTCCTGACTTCATTCTGTTGTGGCTTTTCTTTCGTTTACTGCATAATGTTGCTTTCTCAGTCTTTTACCTTCTTTTGGTCTGTTTTCTTTTCCTATTTTTACTTTTGATTTACTCTTTTAAAATTATACCTTGTAAATTGAGAATGGAAATGAACATTTTCTGCTCAGCACTTCTTAATGCAGGCAGCAAAGCATCCTTTCTCTGAAGGTGCTGGAAGAGAAGTCAGAGGGTTTTTGGCAAAGTGACTCGCAAGGTGTTACTTCTGAGGAGAAGATCTCTAAAGTTTTCTGCTTTTTCTTGATAAAAACCCGGACTGTAAAAAGAACTCCTCATCCTTTTGAATAATTCTTCTCAAGGACCTAGCTACAGTATTAATGTCTTGCTGCAGTTCATGGCTTTTGTTTTTTCCAGACAGGAACAGCACAGTGCTGGGATCAGTGACGCTGCACCAGAGCCTACAGAATTTCAGGCTGGTAAAGCCATCGCTACAGCTGAAGGAAATGAATTTGGGTTCAGATGCACGTGGTTTGAGGCTCCTGTTTAATATTTGTAACTTATTTAAAACCAGAGACAAAGTCTAGGGCATTTTTTTAACAATGATTAATCTAGCTCATCTGCTGTATAAAGTAAGTGTCGTTCCTGTCTCTGAAACATGCAACTGAAGTTTTGGTCACTACTGCTCTAAAAGACTGCAGAGGCCCAGTGAGAGACATGCAAGGAGGTACTCAGATACAGGCCCTCTACTGGACTCTCTCCAGCAGATGCCTGTCTTTTTTATACTGGGGAGTCCAGAACCAGACACAATGCTCCAGGTGAGGCCTCACCAGGGCACAGCACAGGGGAAGGATCACCTCCCTTGACCTGCTGGCCCACTCCTTTTAATGCATCCCAGGATCCCATTGGCCTTCTTGGCCACCAGGGCACACTGCTGGCTCACGGCCAGCCAGTCAGAAAGCTAATGGAACAGAAAAGCAGCAGATGTAAAGCAGTTATCTTAGAAGGACAAAGGTTAGATATCCTGTGGCATAGGAACTAAGATGGACGCCTATGTGGATGACAAGTAAGCAGTTTCTTAAGGCTTTTATTTGCAAAACTCCACATGCTGCAAGATGTCCATCCCTCTGTCCAAACCACATAGACAATTTTCAGGTGGCTCATTGGGTTTCTTTAACATTCGTCTGCAACTTTCTAATTAGCTTTTTACTGTATATGTTGTAAGCAAAAAGAGCAATAAATTGCTTTTGTATTTTCCTGGCTATCAGTAATAGATTTTCCTTTTAAGAAAAACAAATAGCCAGGTCTTAATCTGAGGAGCTCATAATCTCACTTTGTTCAAAATGCTCTGCAGAAATTACTTTAAAGCTTTTCATGAACTCTTGTGCTCGCAATAACACCAATGTATTATCACCTTAAAAAAGGGTTGTTGTTTTTTTTTTTGTTTTAACATTTGAGCTCATGTTGCTTTAAGACAATCAGCTGTAGTCTCCCCCTCCCCCCACGAAATTCCCCCAAACAATGCATTTTTCAATTTCTCTCATGCAGAAATTCCTCATGATGGCTCCCTGCCAGATGCAGTGTGTCTGGATGCATCTGAATGGTAGTTGTCTTAATCAATGCGCTTGCCTGCTTGCCGTGTGAGGAGAGGCAGCACTCAGGAATGATTGGGTTATATGTCACGTGTCTGCCTGTTCATACTTCCCCTCTGAGCTTTGACTAAATAAAGGGACAGTGGCATTATTTGTTTACAGGTAGTTGTGTTTCCTTTGTATTTTCATAGCTGCACTTGCTGTTTATTAGGGTAGTGTTCCTGGGGTATGAACTTAATACTGCTTGAAAGCTTTGAATGTTTGAGTACACTAATGAATATACTAATGAATGCAAATATATCTCCTTAAATCTTGATTTGAACAAGGTAGGTGCCCTTGAAGAGTCATCTTGTTTATTCCTTCCCTGGTTGGTTTGGCTGACAGTTGTGAAACTACACTTCTGCCCTGCTTTAATCCTTGTATCACAACTGTAGCTGTTAGCCTCCTTGCTGATTAATTATTCGCTTCAGCTGCTTCCTTCTCAGATCTTCTGTGACCAAATTGCAAGACTTGCTCAAGCTGTAGTGTAGCAGCTGTGAGCCATTGTGGTTGGGTGTGCTGAGAATGCAGCAGTGCAGAGCTCGCAGCTCTGTCCAGTCCTGCTGGAAATAGTGCGCACCTTCCCTCAGACTGCTCACGTGTGGTAGGTGCTGATCTGTTTCCTTATAAAACATGGTGCGTCTCTGCAGTGCTCTACAGACACCGTGGGAAATGGATCCGGTGGCTCTTTCTGTGGAAATTGCTGTGTATAACTTTCTTTATACCTGGTGGTTGCTGCCGTGGTCTTGCCTGCATTACCTCCTCGGCTTAAAACAGATGGGACTGCAGAAGAGATGAGCAAACAAACAGGAAGAGAAATGCAAGGTACCTAATATTCAGAAGACTTGAGCTGTTAGGCTGAGGAAATATGTGGGAGCCTAGATTTGGAGAGAGAACACAGGTCTGAGGGAAGTTTAGCTCCAGGGCTCCCAGAAGTTGTGCTGGGATTTGAGAAGCTCCTCCTAACTGCTGCTGCAGAAAAATAATAAAACAAAAAGCTCAAACACAAAGATTTGTACATCCTGGTGTTTTCTTTACCCTAAACTGTTAGGAAAGCAGAAGCGATTCTCAATTCTTTCTATCTCAGCAAGTAAAAAATACAGGTACAAGTCCTTTGCCTCACATTATGCTTTCAGTTTTCTTTATTTAAACTGTGTATCAGTTTGGAGTTGCTCCCATAAAGATTCTTAGTCTAATCCTACAGGTATTTGGCTGTGTTATACTGAGTGTTTCATCAAATAGTTTATAGTTGGTTGCTTTTTCTAAAGCTAATTTTGTAGTTCATGGAGAATGTTTTGGAGGGCTTTTTTGTTTGTTTGTCTTCTCTAAACAAGCCATAATTTGTAATAAATAGTGATTGGGGCCCCACAGTATGCATTGATCTCCTCCTCCACGATCACAGATTCAAATAAAAGGAGTTTTAATTATCTGCTGCTTGTATATTTCAGATAGAGAAATATTCTGTTCAGTTAACTTCCTCCCTTGCGTGGATGTCAAATGAATTGCCATCATCTTGTCATGGAATTACCATCTATTGTTTCAGCGTAATTCCTCTTTTGCTACCGACTTGTTCTTCTTGCTGTGCAGAGGTGTTATCTCAGTTAATGGTATTGGAAGGGCTGAGTAGGAGGGATGGGTACTGGAAAGGGGTTTTCTTCATCTTTTCTCTCCCTATCTTTGTGATACTAGAGGCAGTGTAGAAGCTTGTGGCGTCTTGTTTAACAGTTGAAGAAATTATCTATTACTAGTCTACAAAAATTTCTAGCCTGTGAGAATTAGAAAATACAGCTGTGCCAGAAAGACTTGTGCTTTTTTGTTTTAAATCTAAAAATTAATGAGTATCTTAAATTTGTCATTGGAGAAATGTGACACTAACATCATCTTAGTCTTTTATAGTATTACCTCAGATGTGACCCAGTTCAACCGCTGAAGAGGAGATGCTTTGTTCTCTGATGTGTCCACGTCTTGTACCAGGGAGGAATGCAAATAGTTACAACCTCTAGTTTTGAGTAGCCCAGCTTCCTGGTGTGTGCAACACAGGACATCCTCTCGTCATGTTAAATCACGTGCAAAAAAAGATTTTTTTTTTTTATTTTTTTTATTTTTTTTTGCAAACCTGATGTCAACAAGTGGGAGGGGAGCAGGCAGGAAGCCTTAGCTGGGTCTGTCTTGCCTCTACATTTTCTGCAGCTACGTCTGCTTCTGCATCTTCATCTTTTGTGCGGTACGGAATGCTTCAGCTTTGTACTCTCAGTGTAATAAACATCAGTGACACTGGGTTTTTTTTGTTACTGTTCTTTAAGAGCACAATTGCTGTAGGTTGATTTTGTGTAGAGTTGCAGACTGCTTATTGGATTAGCTGCTCCGAAGGTGCTTGATCAAAATTATGCATTTTAGGAAATACATTTGAGTAACAAACTTAAATAAATAAGAAGTATTTTAATGGCAGAAAATAGGGATTGCAGTCCCATGAGCCTGGCTGCGCTTTGTGTTGTGTGAGTGATCTCAGGGCTTGCTGAGAAATGGGGGCACCGGCTTCATCTGCGATGCCAGAGTTGTTTTCCTCCCAAGTTCTCTCCCTCAGGACTTGGACTCTCCTCTGTGGGCCTGCAAACCTTTCAATTAAATGTTATGAGCTGCTTATTACTGTGCCTGTTTTATGACAGCAATGGTGAGAAAGTAACTCCATTAAAAAAACAGCACATGTATCACGAGTACTTACGGGAAAAGCAGAATTTTCTGTGTTAACACTGTAGACCTGCAGTAGAGCTTTTTAATGGGCAGTCAGATTATTAAACCTTTGTTCCTCTGTAGATTGTCATTTTAATGAAATGTGGCATTTTAATGATGCAGTAAGTGACCAATAAATGTTCTAAGGAATTACATCTTTTGCCACAATGGAGCTTAATAACTAGTGAAAAGAGCTTGGGTTTTTTGTTTGTTTGAGGCTATTGGGAATAAAGGTTAACTTTAAATGTGTGCATAAATATGTGAGGCATACTACATGAAAAGACTGTAGATGTTTTTGTGGCTTCTGGGAACAGAAAACAAAAGTCTGGAGACCTTGTTCGGTACTTAGGAAGAGATTGCTTTTTCTTTTTTTTTTTTTTTTTTTTTTTTTTTTTTTTTTTTTTTTTTTTTTTTTTTTTTTTTTTTTTTAAAGCTCCAGGCCAAGGGGGAAGTATGAATCCAGAGGCAGCTACTGAACTGGCATTAAGGCAATTCAAGTAATTGCTCCAAATACTCATGTCAGTGGTTGCCCAGTGAAGGCACTGCTAGGGAAAAAAACATCAGTAAGGTTGTCTTCGAGGAAGAGTGGTGGTCTGTGAGTCATCCCAGGCTGTTCTGTGTCTCCCATGACTCATCTGTGTCAGTTTATTAGCCTGGGTAGAGAAGTCCAGGGAAAAGGTGAATGCAGAGGTTGTTTTTCCCCAGGAGGAAAGAGCAAGGCAGAGAGTATGCAAACTTACCCTTTCCTCTCAAAACTTTTTCTGTACATTCTATTATTATTCTATTCTTATGTATATTCTGTATACATAATTCTTTCAAAATTATTTCATAGAATCGTACAATCACCAAGGTTGGAAAAGACCTAAAGATCATCCAGTCCAACCGTTCACCTATTCCCAATAGCTCCCACTAAACCATGTCCCTCAGCACAACATCCAGTCTTTCCCTCTGTTGTATAATCTCAGCCTCTTCAGCACCTTATTTCTGAGTTTACCAACGTGCAAGTCTGGATGCTTCCATGAATATTTATATACAGAAATTGCTCATGGCAAATACACTGTACATTAAAGGCATCTGTCAAACGCTCCGGAGCGGGGCTTTGGCACTCAAATATCAACCAGGCTTTGGTCTTGGTGTACTTAGCATAACAGTATTACGTTGAGTGCCCTAAGAAGGGGACTGATAGTGGAAAATTGGCCCCTGCCAAGGCGTGTGTTTGTACACCGATACTCGTTGGACGCGCATCAATTCTTGTTTCTGCAAACTGCTGCTGAAACTTTGCTTGACTTCTGTGTCTTAAAACTGAAGTGGTATGCTTTGTGAAGAAAGAATACATGTAATTAATAAAAGTACATGAACTGTAGCATGCAGTTTCAGACATGCTTGCCCATTTCCAAAAAACAATTAGCTTCAGCATTGCTGCTGGGCAAGTCCAGTAACAGCTACTTGGCTTCTTGTGTAGGAAGAGGTTTGGCTCCTTCCCAGCTAAGGCTGGTTTGCAGTCTTGCCTGCAGTCGAATCTACAGAGGCAGCATGAAAGAACTTTGAAAAGTTTTAACGTTTCTCCAGCAGGCAGCTGTAAGAAGTAAACCTGACAAATGAAGCAACTGTGTTCTAGGAACTGTCCTGCCAGCAAGGTGCCCCAGGCCCAGGAGCACAGCCACCAAGTGAGGGGTGGGGCTGTCCTGGGCTGTTTTACCTCCAGCACTGTGCGGGCTTTAGGTGCCGTAATAGAAGAGAGCATGGAACAGTTTGACAGTGTCAAAAGGAGGGCTGTGAAGATGGTGAAGGGTCTGGAGGACAAGATGTATGAGGGGCACAGAGGCCCCTTACTGTGTTCAGAGCAGGCAGTGCGTGGGGGGCATCATGGCGGGTGCATCTCTTCACAGGGAGCAGCGGGGCGGTGCTGAGCTGTGCTCTCTGCTGACAGCGATGGCCCTGGGGAACAGCATGGGTCTGTGTCAGGCGAGGATTCCTCGCCAGTTTGTAGTTCTGTTTCCCAGTGATCTGTCCTCAGCATTTCTGCAAGGTGAACATACCCTTCTTGGTCAGAAGGTTTTGTGTATTGGAACTGTGTTGTGCACCCCACTGCAGGGAGGAGCCTTTGGTCTTCACTGGTATCTTCATACTGTGCATTCCAGATGGGGAAGAGAGACATGTTCTGCTTTAGAGAAGGAACACCACCTGAGTGCATGAATCTATGGTGTCTGCCTTTCTTACAGCAGCAGAGTGCGCTTCTCTAGTAGACCTAAGTAATGCTTCTTAGCTATGTGCCTTAGTTATTTGGCCTAGTGTGTATTTTGCTGCTCACTTGGTAGGCTAGTTAAAACTAGGGAGAAAAGAGAACTGCAAGAGTTTGTCAAAGTAAGTTTGAGGTGAAACTCACACAATTGACTTTCATTCAGACTCAAAGCAGTTACAGACGTGCTGATGCTTTCAGTTTGGCCACGACTCTGAATATTTTTGTGGATAAAAAACAAGACAAGTCTGTGAATGAAGAGTTCAAGTTAAATGTAAAAGTGTGTGAACTGTGAATTTGTTTCTCTTTTTTAGCTGTAGGCTAAATCTTTTGATGAGCTTAAATTAAATTCTTTCAGAATGCCCATTCAGTCAGTCTGTGTGTTGGCAAGATATTCTGTAGCAACTTCTAATTGTTGGCAGCTGTCTGAAGTTCTTCTTTCTCATTAATTTTAATGCCAGATCTTCTGTGTGTTAAGACAGCTTTGAAGATTTAGTCAGTGTTTCTGGGGGCAAGAGTAGCAGTTGTTTCTAAAGCTAGGTGCGTAAATGGCATGTATTCACTGCTGTACTCAGATCATGAAACGTGGTTTCCTTCTTACTGCCTTCTTAACTTAATGCTGCTTTACATTCTTCTGGTTTATTTTCTTTTGTGACGCTTCTAAACTGTATATAATATAGTTCATAAAGAGCAGCAGTATTGTCACTACCAGATTATTGTAGGTAAATTACAATAGGGTTTTTTAAGATAGGAGGCTAATCACAGGAATGTATTTATACACAGTGACAAATGTTGGCCTTTTGGCGTCTCTGAAGTACAGCTGCAATTCTTTCACCCTTTTTCTGTTCTCAGTCCCTCCTGAAGGGTGCCATAAGGGCAGTGTGGAGGCCAGGTGCACAGGAGGCTTGAAGACAGGTCTGTGACTAGGTATTATAAGTTGAACTGTGCACTTAAGTACCTCTGATAGGTTAGGAGTGAAGGTAAGTTGGCTGAAGCTTTTCCAAAGCAGGAGGTGGTGTTGACTGTGGTAGGAACCCAGGAAGTGTGAAAGAAATCCCTTTGTATGGCCACTAATAGTGAGTCAGGTATCACTTGATAAAAACTAAATCAATGCTTGAGTGCATTCCAGTTGGCTGTTGTCTTATCTTGAGCAGATTATTGTGGCATAATGCACACAAACCACAGAGAAACTCTGTGTTGCACAGAAACTAGAAATCATTATTTATCTTTAGGGGATTAAGATTTGATCTTGCAAAGTATTGAGAACATGCCTAATTGCTTGATGAGTCCCTCCAGGATTTGTGTATAATCAGATTCTATAGAATTACAGACGTTCTCAGATAATTCTGGTTTAGATTTAATCATAAACCCTGGCAGAGTATTACATTCATTGTCACTGTAGCTAGCAACAACTCTCCTATGAATGCCAAAGTAACCAAAGACTAGGAAGCTCACACATCCATTTAGTGTGATGGGAAACACTCCACAGGCTTTCCTGTGCTTTGCCAGACTGTTTTCCCAGATGCATCTCTGTATAAGAAGAGGTTGTTACCAGTTTGTACACTGGCACTTCAGAATCAGTGCTTTGTGTGAATCTCCTGGCACTGAGGTAGAGTTGTTCAGAAAGTACGTCTGGGTAAATCGTGGTCAGAAATCATAACTAAGTGCAAATGCTGGTAAATTCTACCTGTGGAAGTATAGTTTGAATTTATAACTAGAACTGGATGTTTGCATTACATTAGTTGTGAAGGACTTGGTTTAAGAGCTGTGAACACAAAGCATTGTGTATCAGTGCTGGTCCAATCAGGACTTTTTGAAGCCATTACCCTTGTGATGCATTTCCATCCATGACTTCTGATTTTACTTGGCAAGTAAAGCATCCCCTTTCAAATAAATGTCAGAAAATAGAGTTGTGTCAGTAAGGGTTGAAGGGTTATAATGTCCAGGCAGCTGTCAGGGTGCTCTGCTTGGTAGTGCACTGCAAGTCTGTGAAGGAATTTTGGTAGCAAACATGCATCAAGATTAGAAAGTTTGAAATGAGTGTTCTGAGTGTTCAGGCAATCTGGTAGGCAAACCGTTTCCTTCAGACCTTTGGCACAGCACTGGAGTTGCTTTCAGCAGCAGCTTGAGGGATTGAGGTCTCTGCGTGCATGGCATAGGAGCGAGTGAGGGGGGCAGCCGGGAATAGAGGCAGGCGGAGGTCCTGAAGCACAGCGAGATGAGGTTAGGAAGGCAGGGAGGGAAGAGAGGCTGTGAAAGAGAAGCTGAAGCAAGCCCCCTGTGCTGTACTAAGAGCTGCATTTATAGCAGCCTGATGGCTGTTTGTTACAACTGTGGACTTCCCATAGTGTAAATGAGACTCTGTTGCACCACCCTTGATAACCAGTCACTTGTTGGAACTATAAATGGATGTCCTGTTTGTAGAATGAGGGCTTTTTGTTTTTATCAGCTGCAGAGACTAACCTGTGGGATGACAGACGTTTGTGGTTAGCAGTTTGCGTGGGGTTTTAGCTTTACAAAGCCAGAATCTTTCTCTGAAGTGTCTGCGGTCAGAAAAAAAAAAAAAAGTCAAATTTCAAGAAACTTCAGTTGATCTGAAGATGAAATAAGCATGCAGCTATCTTCTCCAGTGTTGTTTACCATATTCATAGGTAGCTATGGTTTTTTTTAAGCTTCTGTTCAGTGTGAAATTTGACATCTCTTTATGCTTGATGCTTGAAATCATGTGCCAGTGAGAGTTTGTGTATGAAGAAAACTCTACCACTAACTGCTTATTTTCTTTTTATTACTTACAAGGTTGAGTATATGTTAGTAAAATTTGACCATGAGAATAAGAAAGTACGCTTAGTGCTGAGTGGCGAAGAAGTTCTTCAGACGCTGCAAGACAAGGGAGAGAAGATAAACCCCAAGTAAGTAGCTGTTTCCTGTTGCTTTTTTTTCCTCTTCTTGTGATGTTGTACAGGATTTTGTACAACTGATTTAACTTGAAGTCTGCTTTTTGTAATGCAGTAAGTCACAGGTATCAATATTCACAGATTCCAGTGGGATGCAAGCGGTGAAAGATTTTGAGTGCATCTGCAGGTTTTCCATGGACCTTTGATTTTAGACCGTGTAAAAACAAAGGACGTAATGATGAGCATACAGAAGTTTCAGTTTTAGGTATTTGTTTTGTCTTGCTCTGGTTTTGTGGTCATGTGTACGGAGTGCCTGCATACCAGAGCTTCCTGCCCAGTGGAGCGCGTGCGCTCTCAGTGCATCCCTGACTGCAGGAGCAGATGAGGTCTGTTGAAGGGAGCTGTCATCTTTGGAAGCGCTGTCCCATTTTTGATAGATTTAGAAAGATAGACATAAAATGGCAGGGCAGTTCTTTTCCATCCTCTGCTCTCCTGTGGAATTTGCAACAGTAATTAGATCATATTTCCACTTAAGCTAGCCATAGAACTGCAGTTCTATGCAGCTTTCTAATTGGTTGCAACAGATCTTTGTTTCCCAAGCAGAGAAACGAGATCAGAGATAGCAAAGTGTTTTGACTGAAAAGAGCTAGCACTTAGAGGAAGCTAGAAAAACTGCTGTGGTGATGAAAGGTCTTTGTGCCCCAGGCGCCTTAACCTATGTCATCCAGAAAGGCTTGCCTGTTTTTGCTTCTCAGTAGAGGGACCAGAATGCCAGCAAGAAGAAATACCTCTGTATTTAAGTCTTTTGCTTGAAACCACTGCTATGTGAAAGAACAGCAAGGAAATGCTGCTTGTCTTTGGACTCTGTGGAGGTGGCTTGTCAAGAAAGCAAGCTGTTTTTCAGGGTGATTGCTGGTGTCTTAAACTTCATTTCATTTCTTAACCTGATAAATTCATGATATCTGACCAGGTTTCCATTAGCAGCAGAAAGAAGAAATAGGGCATAACTTCCTTGCTTTGTGCTGTGGCAAGTTAAAACCCCAAGAAACAAAAGATTGAGATATACTGAAGGCGGTTGCAAGATGACATTAAGCAGATTCTGCTTGCTGCATTATGCAACAAACTTTCTAGCACAAAACTGTGCTTTAACTTCTTTTAGCTGTCTCCTAGTGGTGGGATCCATTGGAATGTACATTATGGTACTCCATCAAATAATCAGCTTTAGGAGATTTTTCTTTCAAGTTGCATTTGTCTGAAACACGTGCTAATAATCCATCTTCTGTAAAGTTGTAGAAGTATTTAAATAAGGCTGTTTGTGTTAAAGCCACCCAACACTCTGGCGACCAGAATATGGAAGCTATATGATTGAAGGCACACCTGGGCAGCCATACGGGGGAACCATGTCTGAATTCAACACTGTTCAAGACAACATGAGGAAAAGGAGGCAAGAAGCTGCTTCTGTGCTGAAAGAAAATGAGGCTATTTGCACTGTGACGTCTTTTCCAAGGTGAGATTGCTGTTTCAGATGTGTAATGCTGAATTTCCTTTCCTCCTTATTCTACTTAAATGCTTTTTCATAGAATCATAGAATGGCCTGGGTTGAAAAGGACCACAATGGTTATCTAGTTTCAGCCCCCATGCAGTGTGCAAGGTTGCCAATCACTAAACCAGGCTGCCCAGAGCCACGTCCTAAGCTGTACAGTTAAATTGAGCAAAATATGACTCAATTAACAGTCTTGCTTTCTATAACTTTTTATTGCTGTGAGTCAGAAATAAATGAATGTCTTCTGTACTTCTAGGTTGCTTCTAATTTATGATGATTTTGCAATAGAATGTCTGATTATTCATAACATAAAGTATTGTACGTAGAATAGCCTGCAGTATTGGATTGGTATGGCACATCATACACAAAAGGCTTCTCTCTGTTTATTTTCCAAGCTTTGATGTTTATAAATAGCATTTGTAAAATGTGGCTAACCTGACCTGTTCTTTTTTTTTCATACTACTTATTCACTGAAGCACACACATCCTTCCTTTTAAGGCTTTGAACACGATAGAAGAAGAATGTGATTATCATTACAAAATGAAGATTTAAAATTGTATAATCCTGTATTTACCAAATCTAGAAAGCAGTACACCTCTCCTGAGTTCCCAAAGGGTACATTTCTTTATTTGTCTTTCATTGTGAAGAGACTCTTGATGAAATGCATTCAGAATGTGCTTCATTGCCTAGGAGAAACTGTATTTTGTGACCTTCCTTTCAAACACGGTTCTAAAGGAGGATTTAGTGTGTTAGTTCTGGTCAGCCGAATAAATGAAAATAGTTAGGCTGAAAGCAGTGGGGTTCATTGGTTGGTCGGCTGCTTTTTTTTGCTCAGCTGTTTTTAGAAGTGAAAAAAGTTTTGCATTAGAATAGAAGCATTTGGGTTTACCACCTGGCTTCTTGTGTAGTACGGAATGAAATGGCCCTGAATTCTTACTGAGTGTGTGTACACCACAGAATGTAACTTAGCAGCAAGTATCAGGTATGAAAATGCCATCATGTATTCTACCTGAAGAACTCTGTGTTGATAAAATGCACTTCCTCTATATGAGAACTGTACTAGACATGATGGCTTAAATAAAGTCCAGTAGTTCAGTATATTACAGAATTGCATTTTGCCCTGCAACATAATGAAAAGATGATGTCAGTGAATATCGTATACGAAGATTTCAGAGCTAGTCTTGCAATTAATAAAGGGAAAGAGAGGGACTCATCACCTTGTAGATACAGACAGTTTTTATGTGACTGTAGAAGCAATACATAAGACTTAAGCGAACACCAGTGAATAATAAAATGTGCAGTCTACGTGTGATTTATGTTTGGAATGATTCTTAGCTTCATCCATCAGGATTTGTTCTCCCTAGATTATATACTTCCTTGTTACTGCCTTATGCTGTCTTGCCATTCCAAGTCTCTATTTGTTTAACTGTAATCCTGCTAACTTAGCTTATGAGATTTTTTTTCTGTTGTTATTACAACCTCTACAGTAGCATACAAATGTGTCTGTTGATGTGCATATAGCATAGAAAAAAATCTGTGCATCTGAAAAGAAAGAAAATGTTAGAAGGAAGACCAAGAGTAGGCTTGTTCAGATTAATTCAGTTAAAATAAATTGCTTAAATGTTAAAACAACAAAAATAACGCTAACTTAGAAGCTAACTGACTATCCCAGCTTTTAAATTTGTGAGCCCTTGTTGCTGGAGCAGAAAACTTTTCTTTCTGGACTGGAGCGATGCAATTACAGCGTTCTTTCTGATTCATCATGTAAGCGATAAAGTTGGATTTAAATGTGGGACAGCTTGGATACTTAGCTAAGAAGAAAGCAGTAGTGAAATATGTGTTGAACATAAGTCATTTTTACAGGAATATGAATATCCTTATTGGTATTTTGAGTAACTTGATTATAACTGTTTTCATATAGCCAAATATTGGAGTCTTTCTGGGTAATTCTGGCTTTATTTATTTACTCTGCAGTATGGAGGAATTAATGTTATGCAGCTTTACTTTATTTGGCTCAGCGGGTATTGAAAAGCTACTTATTCTTGTTTCAGATGGTTCTTAAACTTGCAAGGAGGACTCCAAAGCAAAAGACTTTATTTTGATTTTCTTTATCATCTCTCAGCATTTTATGCCTAATAGGTGTATCTTTTCCTTGCTTACTATTGTTTCTCCCATTTTGAGGATTCTTCAAAGTTCCAAAATCACAAGTTGTGACAAGCTTTTAAAAATCTTTTCATTCCTTCGTATACCAGAATTCTTATCTTAGGTCATCTGACACTTTTAAAATCAGTCTGTTTTCTTAACGACTTGGACTCTCACTGTTGTATTTCACAGGTTAGGGTGTCCTGGATTTACGCTGCCAGAATATAAGCCAACGCCAGTAGAAGGAGGAGCTTCAAAATCCCTCTTCTTTCCAGATGAAGCCATCAATAAACATCCTAGATTTAGGTAAGAGTATTTGGGGAGTGTGAATGGGAAGCCAGATGTTTTTCTTCACTGAATTATTACAGGCATACCTTCGAAAGAAAGCTACTTGGCTACATGTATTCCAGGGTCTTGGACAGAGATGTTGTGATGCCGTGTGTTTTTTATCAGTGACTTTAAGTAAACTGTTAAGCTCAAGGGATTTCATATAGTAGTTTCATGACATTATCAGACAAATGGTGTTGATTTGGTTCCTGCAAAATTGTTTCCAGTTAGAAATCCTGTGGTTAACCACTTTTCTCACTGTTAATCCAGCTCTTGTTCAGGTATGTTGCAGTGCATTTTATGTCAGCAACATCACGGTGTACTGAACTTAGCCAGGTTCACCCAAAGTGGAGCAGAGTGTCAAACAACTTGTATGGTCCAGGAAGGGGTTTGAGCATAGGGTGAGACTTCAGAGAATCAAATATGTCATTTAAAAACTAAGCAGTACCTTTTCACTCACCCTTGTTCTCTTCAGGTCAGCAGCCCATTACTTCTGCCCATCAGTCCCTCAAAATAGGACTGACTTCAGTGAAGAAAAATTCAGTTTAGAGTCTGCTATAGTCCGTAAAGCAGGGAAAGAAGATCTCAAAAGAAAGGCTCAAAGCAAACAGGAAGCTTATATTCTGAAGTATTGAATATTAATGAGAAATTAACTGTGAAACTATATATTCTTATCTCAGTACGCTGACCAGAAACATTCGGCACCGAAGAGGAGAGAAGGTTGTCATAAATGTACCGAGTGAGTGAATCCAATGTATCGTTTCTTCTTTTTCAAATTCAGTGTTCAGTCTGTTACTCTGGGTTACTGAATATCTGTGTTCTCCACACAGTCTTTAAAGATAAGAATACACCATCACCGTTTATAGAAACATTTCCTAATGATGATGGAGAAGCAGCAAAAGCAGCGAAACCAGACTTTATATATATGGACGCTATGGGGTTTGGAATGGGCAACTGCTGTCTTCAGGTAAATACATCTACTTTTGAGATGTAACTGAATGTCATCTTTCCTAAACTGTTTGTTTGTTTGTTTGTTTTTTAAGTTACCTTATGTCTCATTGCTGTAGCTTAATGTAGTTGATGCGATTTCAGTGTGGCAAAAGGGGAAGTAAAATAACAGTTTTGTGTGTGACAGTGCCTTCTTAAAATGCAGATTTGTTTGCCTGCTCTGTGTCTATTTTCTGCAAATTTTCAATGGTAATTTGATATTTTGCTGAAAGGATTTGCTTGAACTGGCCACATCCCTGTCACGAACCTTCTCCTGAAACTCTGTTTTTCAAGTGTGAAAGATCTTCTGTTGTCTTCTTCCTTCAGGCGTATCCAAAGAGCCTGGTGGAAATGCAAACTGAACTGCCTAGTAGAAATATGATTTGGTTAGGTTTTTTTTTTGGCTATTCACCATGTATTTTTTTTCTCTTCCCAATTCTTAGAACAGTAAAAACAAAGAGTGACGAGGTCATTGGAGCACCTTTAAGAAATTAATAGCTCTTTTCTGTATATATTTCTTTACAAACAGCTTTAACTCCTGCATACAAATTTCCTCATTAATGCATATTTTTAGCTACCTATCAAGAAGCTACCTTCTCACTTCTTACACCATGAGCTACCAAATCTACGTGGGCAGCTGCCTCCTGTTCCTGCTTAATGAGGGACATACTGCTGCTTTTATTTCCTCTGTTAATACATTCCCTCTTTCTAATTTTCTTTTATTCATTTGCTGGACTCAAAGTGTCCAGTTTAAATCCAAGTGTTGTTTTCTTTAATTCTTTCAATCTGGGTTTTTTTTGTAGTTTTGTTTGTTTGCGTCAGTGTTTCTCTTTCACAGTAGCCCAGTGGGGATGATGTCTTAGGCAGCAATGATGTATTTGACTGTTGTTAAAATCTGCCTGTTGCCAGCACTGGCAGCTTGTAAGCAGGGTGAGGAATAGGGTTGTGTTCTGTCTCCAGGGGATTAAAGGAAATTCCCCTATTGTTTCACCGCACTGGCAGAAATGACCACATTCAAAACGCTTCTGTTTGAGGCTAAGAAAGTTAAAAAGATGAACAGATAAATACTGTTTTGGACAACAGCTGAGCATGATTACTTGTTGCTGTAGGTAAACTAGGGAGAATGTGATGAAATAGTGAAATGTGTCTGAAGTAAACACATGCAATATTATATTATATGCAGCCTCTTTTGTGCCAGCTCTTTTTATGATGCAAGACCAACAAAGAAATCCAGCCTCTGCTTTCAGTCACTGTTTGAACTTTAAAAAAAAAAGTTAATCTCTGTTTATAGAACACAGTTTTGCTTTTTATCAAGCTTAAATTCAGTACTCTTGTTATTGTCAAAAGGAGAATGAAAACAAAGTTGTCGGGTGCTGTAAGCAGCTGCTTATGTGTTAGCTGTTAATTCCTTACAACCGAGACCAAGCACTGTTAATTCCTTATAACGTGCTCCCTGCTTGTTTTCTGTAGTTTGTGGTGTAGACTTTGTCTTTTTCTCACCACACACATAGAATACAACTTGATTTGAGGTATTTTTGGGGTCAGAAAGTGTCCTGATCAGCTCACTTGGGATCATTTGCATGGGCACTGTCCCCTGTGAGCAACAAGGCATAGTGCTGTGCTCCTGCCCTTGTTTAGGCTTCATGCACTGAGCCTGAGATGTTCTGGATGTTTTTTGAATCTTGCTCACAGGTGGGAAGGGCTTCAGTGGCAGGTTAGGAATCTGTGCCTTTGTTGGAGATTTTAATGGTCTGTGGTCAAGGATAATTGTATTCAACTGATGTTATTCAGGCCAGTATCACCAGTGATGGTGATTCAGAGTTGAAGCAGGTTACATAAGGTCAGGATAGGATTCATTCCAACCTAAATTACTCTGTGATTTGTGAATGTGTAAACTCCGAAGAAGGAAACAGAGGCTTTTAATCTGTTTATCAACTTTTAACAGTATTGAGGTGACTGGGCCCTCTCTGTGTTTCTGAAGTGCATGGAGTGGTGGTTTGAGAACTCTGGGGAGTAAAATCAGTTAGAAATGCATCAGAGCAGCATTTGATGCTGCTCTGAGCAAATTTCACCAAAATTGCAAAGAAATGATAGTTTCTGGGGACTTTTGTGGTACAGCTTCCACGTCAGTAACGGTAAATAATATTTCATCTTGTGTTGTGTTCATTTTCATGTTGTGTCCTGGCCTCCAATGCAGGCAAAACTGTTCTTTCAAAAAAAGTTACAGTAAACAAATATTTTTTCCCAGATGCGGGATCAAACACAAACATACTGAAGGCAGTTCTTTAGAACAGGAATTGAAACAGGATTGGCTGTCACATAAAGCAAATTTTACATCTACATCTGACTGTCGTTTTAAGTGAGTAGGTTCCTGGTGTGGTTCCTGAATGCACATTATCAACCCACGTGTGTTGTACATGTTAATTCAGTTGTCTTTGGTTCTGGCAAGTGTTTGTGTGTCTGGCTTCAGAGCTGAGGTGTTGTCATCTGAAGTGTTTTAATAAACATGGAGAGTGTGGGGAAGGAAGCTTGTAATACAGATGCTGCTGGTAGATGAGGCAAAAGTTTGTCCAAGTGTCTTGAAAGAAAAAGCACGTAAACTTCTGATATTAAGATTCTTCTACAGTTTTGTAGGCTCTGATTCCAGGAAGATTATGCTTGCACTAAGATTATAGAAACTGTAATAGCAACTGTCCTTCCTTCATTAGGTAACATTCCAGGCTTGCAGCATTTCTGAAGCAAGATATCTGTATGATCAACTAGCTACAATCTGTCCCATTGTGGTGAGTAATGCACTTCTGTCACATCACATCCTCGTTGTATGAAAGCCACCACATGTGAAAAATAAAATCTGAATTAAGACCTTAAATGCTAGCTACAAATTTAATATTCTGGGTAAAATGTTGATTTCTCTTACTATGCTATCACAGCAACAGTGTCATTCGTTTAATGTCCAAATATATTTAATGAATGTGAGCTATCACTTTGGAGTGTTTGAAAGAGAAGCATGTGATACCACAGAGCTTATGTCTCTAACTTTACCCTGCTAAACACATGAAAAATAATTCTGTTGAATACTTCTTGAAGTGCATTGGGGGAAGCTTTTCATGGAAAATAGCTGAAGTCACTCCTCGAGCAATTCGTAAATTTTTGGCTTTGGTCTGTTTCACTTACATCTGTCCCTTTGTAAGAGTGTAGAAGCAAGTATTGTAATAAAATTAATATTGGCCTATTTTGGATAGTGAACACTCTGTGTTCACCTACTCTGAGTGAGATGTATTGCAGCTTTGCTGCTGAAGTGCCTGCCAAATAAAAATAAAAAGATTGCTGGGTGAATTTCATGAGTGCAGAAGCACCGTATTTGCTGATCTTGTTATGAAATTTCTTCTTCTTCATCAACTTTCTGTTCCTTAAATGCTGAGGTAGTAAGTATGGAGAACATTAGGTGCCACTTCAGAAATGCTGACATTTAATGCAGGCATTTTATGGGGATAGGAGTTGAGAGACTTTGTGGTATGGGCTTTGTCTGCGTGCTAAACTGAAATGTGTACTTCATGCACGTTTCCCTTTCCTGTGGGATTAAGGCACTGGTTTTGGTTCCTTGGCCTGTACTTCTGTTTTCATGTTAGGCTGTTTTCTTTCAGATGGCCTTGAGTGCTGCATCTCCGTTCTACAGAGGCTATGTGTCCGATATTGATTGTCGCTGGGGAGTAATATCTGCATCTGTGGATGATCGAACGCGAGAAGAGAGGGGGCTGGAGGTAAGTGATATGGGTAGGAGGCATCTGCTGTTCTTCAGAGAAAAATGTTAAACTTTCATCGATACCAAATTCTGCTTGTGGTCATCAGAGTCCCTGATGGGGGAATTTGACAGTTGTTGTGGTAAATACAGAAGAGATTGTGTAAGCAGTCATGTTGGTTGTACAGCTTACAGAAGCAAATACCTTTTCAGTTAGGTATGGAATTCCAGTTAAACTCCTCTTTTGCTCCTCCACAGCTTACTAAAATTGTCCGTGTTTAAATTTTCCATTCTGTGCTTAGGCCCAAAAGGCAGAAATTGGTTTGAGTTAAATAGCAGGTGATGCTGAGTAATCCAGTAATGTAAACTGGAGCTACATGAAGGGAGCAATTGCCAGAACTTCAGGAATTTCTGTAAGAATTAATTGGCATCTGAGACACATAAGAAAAAAGTCTACTTGAAATACTTCTTTAGCTTTAAACCCAGTTTAAGACTATTTCTAGCAATGTGTGTGTAATAAACTGCATCAGTATGTGTTGGAACAGGTACAATAATGCTTTCCAGATAGTTGGGGTAATGTTGATTACATCAGGAAAATGTTTCCATTTAAGATTCATGCTTTTGATGATTTTGAGGCTGTAGGGATTTTTAAAACAGCGTAATAATTCTGACATAAGTGTCATTAGTGAGCAAAACTTAGGTAACATTGTTAACAAGCTGTTAAAATATTGTATTCTTAAATTATATAGCCACTGAAGAACAACCATTATAGAATCAGTAAATCCAGATATGATTCCATAGACAGTTATCTATCTGAATGTGGTGAGAAATACAATGACATTGATTTGACAATAGACAAAGATATCTACGAGCACCTAATAAAGGAAGGTAAGTGATTGCTTCATTATGAGCAGGTTTAGAATTGTGCTTGCACTGTATGGGGATATTTTAGTTTTTGTTTCAATCATTGTGATTTCCTGAGAGTGACTCCTTTTCAGAAAGTACCTATGCACCGTGACCTTAAGAGTAAAAAATACATATATTTGTGCAAGAAACTGTCCCTAATTCCAGCATGAGAAGCTTAGTGAATTGTGTACTAATCTTTTACTTTCGTGGAGAGACAGAACTGCTTTAGGAAACGTGACACAGAGGCACATCAGAAAACAGAAATGGCAGCCACACCATCCAACTGCCACTTCCAAAGAAGACCTTGTTCTTTTTTACTCTTTAATCATTTCCTTCCTTCCCAAAATCATCATTTTGACTTTAACAGGATGTGGTGGGTTGAGGTAGTATTGCAGAGTTGGATTTTTTTCACTTTAGGTTCTTGTAAAACAAATCATTTCTTAGAGCCTCCTTTGCTGCATTTGAATTGTTTCTCTGAATTTTCATTTTGTAGGTATTGACCACCTTTTGGCACAGCATATTGCACACTTGTTTATTCGAGACCCATTGACTTTGTTTGAGGAGAAAATACATCTAGATGATGCAAATGAATCCGACCATTTTGAGGTTGTGTCTGATTTAGAGGAATTTAATAAATATCTGTGTACAATTTCTCTTTCTTTATAGTACTGCTTAGTTGAAGGATGGTTATATTGGCTAAGAATATTCTTTTTCCTGACTTCTTCATTTCAGATAGTTTTTTAGCATATGACTTTGCAGTTATAAGCATGTATTTCTGTTTAATCATTTACTTAGAAGAAAATGGTACCTTATATTTTAAATGCAACAAAATTAAAGGGCACAAACCAGTTGTGTATGTAATTGATATGGGGAATTGCCTTTTTTGTATGACTTCCTGAAAGCTCGTTTGCATGGCATCTCTTCTGCATGTGTCTCTCTTACACAAACTAATGAAAATCTGTATAGCATAGCTATTATTTTGTAATCATAGTATGGTATTTTTACTCATTTTTACATTTGGATGTATCAGTCCCTTAGGAAAAGACCTGTTTCATCTCAGCTCAGCCTAGTATCTCATGTAATCCTCAAATAAAATAGTATAAGAAAGTATAGCAGAGTTGCTTAGAGGATGAATAGTTGTATTATGCTTTTTAGAGAGTCATCACTCAATTTGGAACTATTTCTCTGTTAATTTGAGCTTCTTTTGGGGAGTTATTAAGACGGTTCGTTTTGCTTTGATTGTCTTACATAATGATGCGTATCTTAACTGCAACAGATAATTTCTTGTGCTTTGCAGAACATTCAGTCTACAAACTGGCAGACAATGAGATTTAAACCACCCCCTCCAAATTCAGATATAGGATGGAGAGTGGAATTCAGGCCTATGGAGGTAAGGAGGGAGTCAATTTGCACAAAAATCCATTTACTTTTAAGTGGGAAAGTACTAGACGTGCTGCCATTCAGTATCAGACCCTTGTTACTTGTGTTTTCTTCCCTCTGAGTTGCTAGATGCAAATGAAGTGGACAGCAGTGTTTAATCAGACATGAACTGTGGAATGTAACTGACAGGAGAATCCACTGTAGCACAGCAAAGCATGCTAATGGATTTGGGGTGACAGGGAAATGAATTAGGCTTGTACTAAAGCTTCTGCAAACAAAGACCTGTTTAGTTTCCAGGGACCTTACTTCTCCGTGCTGTTATTGGTGCTGAACAATTCCGCTGTCACTGTTTTGTGTTTTACAAGTGCTTTTATTTTATAGCTGTCTGATTTGAGTCCCTTAAGTAGGAGTTTAAAAGCCATAATGCATTTCTAATTACACAGAGCCTGTAGGTACAGGTTATTAGGTAGCCTTTTGGAACACAAGTGCGCTTTGGCATTGGTTTAAAGGGTTGAACTTGAAGTGTCCACACTGTGTTGTGCACTTGAAGGCACGATCATTCCAGCACGTACATCACTGTCTCTGCTTGTAGAATGTGTATGAATATACACGTCAGTGTGAATTGTTGGAGTCCAACCATTCTAAACTCTCTCAGATAGCCATCTGTTTCTATGGGCATGTTCCCACTAGTGTAATTCCATCTCTAATTCTTTCATGTCTAGGTCCAGTTAACAGACTTTGAAAACTCTGCGTATGTTGTGTTTGTGGTACTGCTAACTCGAGTGATTCTGTCATACAAACTGGATTTTCTCATTCCTTTGTCTAAGGTAGGTGTGAAAGATGGGATTTACTGAAGCTAATTGCAAAATATTTGCATTGTGTTTAATTTTTATCGTCTGCAGTCTAGGAATTACTGAGTGTGTGCTTACTGAACAATCATTTCTGTCTTTCAATCAGTTTTCATTTGGGCCAGTAATTTGCTTCAATTTAACTTCTGCAGTTGCAGATATTTTACTGCCATCTAATGGAGTTAAGCTTGTAGGGGCATTGCTAGCTGCCTCTTGATGTTTCATGACTCCTTTAAAAATGGCTGATGGGCCCTTATTTAGAAAAGCATCAAACCACTGCCTTCATTTCAGTTGCATGCTCTTTCTACAGTCCTGCTGCTGTATCTCAGTGAGCAGTGGCCATGTGACATTATGGTTTTCCTTTTTGGTTGTTGTGTGGCTTCATGCTTGTTTAATGAACACCAAACAAAATGCTTCCCTGAAGTCCTGCTTGCTCGTGCCATAGGAATTCCTGTGGTGCCCAACAATGTCAAGCAGCTACAGAAATGCTGATAAAGAGCATTGTCACAAAAATGTTTTGAGACTCAAAAAGGGCATGTTTCCACTATTTTACAGCAGAAATAGACCATGGAGTTCAAATAAACTTACTTAGGTATTTGTTCTAATGTGATTACAGTGTGTGTCTTGTGTTCTTACTTTTTTTGTTGTTCGTATTTAAAGGAGAAGCTGAGGTACCTAAGCAGGATACTTCCCTCTTAGCTTAACAGAATTGTCCTGCAATGCTATGGGTAACCTTAAAGAAGATCTTGAAGACTTTTGGCAGACTGTATAATAGAAAGCACTGCCAGTGCTGTCTGCATAGTGTCCTGATGCTTTTCTTAACATGTTTAATTAAAATGGAGAAATATACTGAAGTTGTAAACTAATGGTAGTTGTATCATACAGGTGGTGTGATCTCTTACAATATGAAATCATACCAAGCTTACAAAGAGAAATTCTCTTACTTACGTCAGGGAATTCAGATTCCAAAAATAATAGAGCGCTTAGTGACATTGTTATGTGGAATGTCTGAAAAGCACAACAACTTTATTGAATGTTTGTTAAGACTGAAACAGAGTTTGGGTGCAGAAAGAATATGGAGAGAGTTTGTGATGAAGAAATCAAATTGTCTGAGCCTGCCAAGCGATTTAGCAGGTAATGCAGCACAGAACTGTACGACTGTTGGTAAACTCACCTCTTTCAGTTCAAAAGAAACGATGCAGGTTTTTGAGACTAATCTTACACTGATCTCTTCCATCTGATTGAGTACTGCTGTAGTTCAGTTAGCTAGTGTGTAAATAAATTCCATAATACAGGAAGAACGAGAACGGGCTTTTGAAAAGCAAAGCTTTGAAAGGTAGGAATTAAGTGAGGATTTCACATTATCCTTAAAGTTAAAACACGGAATTCAGCAATTAGTATCCCTTCTTCTACAGGCAGCGTAGTAAAACTAGTGTCCAAAATAAGCAATGTTCATTCCCTCAGGATACTCCTACCAAAGAACTTGGACAAATTCTCTGTCTGTAAACTTAGGAGCAATGCTTTGTTGTTTGTAGGTTTTCTGGGAAGTCTGCAATGTGGAACTACTTTTCCGGCAGCTTATCTGAGTATTTCACAGATGTTTGGATATGGGATATTCCCTTACAATGTTACTGGAAGTGTTTGAGTTTATTTTAACTTTTTTTAGAAACAGTTATAACTTTTCAGAAGACTTCAATGACCTTGTTAATAAAAGCAGCCGACTGTGGATAGGAGGATAGCAGTTTTTGTCTGTACACAATTAAATTGCATCTGGATACACGCAAAAAAATCAGATGGAATGCAACCTGTTACACACAGCTGCATTCTGTTTTCGGTCTGACTTATAAGATTAACGTAGCATTTTCTAACAGTACCTCTCCTGCTGGAGACCTGATTTTATAGTGTCACCTTCTCGTGGTTTTGTACAGAAGCAGTAAATACTTATTTCCAGAGTTCAGTCTTATGTGGTAAAGCAATTAAAAACGCGAGAGATTTTTCAACTGGTGAGACTCCAACCAAATGTGAGGGTTTGGAGAGTCCTTGCTTTCTATAATGCCATTGATCTCTGCAATATTTGCTTTGCTAGGTGGATGAAAATATGAAGATGGCCCAGAAAAGAGATGCTGTTCGGCAGGGAATGTTTTACTTCAGAAAGGATATTTGCAAAGGTATCCCTGCAAGCATTCTAACAACTTGATGGTCAATAATTACTGCATTTCTTCTGACTTACTACTTTCCCTTTGTCTCTCATGAAGGTGGAAATGTCGTGGATGGATGTGGCTCTGCACAAAATGGGACGGGCACAGACACGGAAGAGTACACCTTAATGAGCATTGATACAATTATAAACGGGAAGGTCATAGCCTCTTTACCTGGGACACACAGCCTTCCCCTCTGCTCTGTCCTCCTTGAATTGACTAAGCATGTTTCATGCTGACTGTGTTCTCTCATACAGGAAGGAGTCTTTCCTGGTTTGATCCCAATTTTGAATTCTTACCTTGAAAACATGGAGGTGGATGTGGACACAAGATGCACCATCCTAAACTACCTGAAGTTAATAAAAAAGAGAGCATCTGGTATGTTTGATGCTTTCAGGCACTGCTGTTTTTTTCCTGCTGTTTTTCTACTTCGAATGTAATAAGGATGTTCTCTAATTATCAGTTGGGTAGAACTAGTGGCAACTGTGACTTTCTGGTGAAGTGTTAAGTCTTAGGAGAAAAGGACTGACGGGTCCTTTGGCTTAAATTAGGTCATGTTTAATTCTGTTCATAAATGTTTTGTGATCCATTTTAGAACTTGACTTAGGAGTACTTGGTACATTACTCCCAAACTGCAGTTGTATTTCCAAGATATTTTTTCAGCAGCACTTTTATGAGTATGTGGGGCTGGGTCTGATAGCCTGGCAAAGGGCCTGGCTGCAAAGTGTGCTGGCGTTAAGTTTGGTTAAGCTCTGATATGCAAGAGCATGGGGACTTGTTTTTAGTTCCCTGATAAGAAAGTCCTTCTGTAAGTAGTGAAAATCTTTGAACTCAAACCAGGTTCTTCTGCCTTTTTCATGCTGCATTGCCTTCTCAGGTGATATAATGACCTCTTATGCTCCTTCTTTAAATGCAGCAGTGTACTGAGCAGAAGATGCAGGCCAAGGGCTTTCATTCAGAACTGGGCTTAACAATCGTTAGCAGCCTTATACTGAAGTACAAATCCTTCTTGTGCCTTCCATGCTTAGTTTAGCTAGACAGTTGTACAGTCAATGAATATACAGATGGTATATGTAAAATCAACGAATATACAGATGGCATAATATATCCAGGAGTTTGGCTGATGTAATTATGATGCTAGACTAAGGAAAAGAGGACACTCACCCTGTCCTGGGCTCATGTAATAAACTCTGGTGGATCTCCAGTAGAAGAGATCCTTCCCCACTGGCAGTCAGCTCTTAAATGGGTCTAGGAGAGGTGGAGCCAAGCTCATAGAACGGCTTGGTTGGAAGGGACCCCACAGATCATCAAGGCCCAAGCCCCTGCCACAAGCAGGGCCACCAAGCTCCACATCTGGTTGTCCAGGACCACGGCCTTATGAGTCAGAACACAAACTTTGTTTATTTGTGATACATTCATTGGTTTTAAATTAGTGTAGCATTCTTTTTTAATTACTGAAGATTGCGATAGAACATTCTAGCTAAAGATGTTTTTAAAACTGAGGCAAAAATCAGGTCTTTCTCCTGCCTCTTAATTTAATGCTTTAGCAGCTCTAGAGAGTGGTAACACGTTTTAATTAATTGTTGCTTTCACTGAAAATGTTCTTTCAAAGCCTGCTTGTTTGTGGAAGGTTTCTGTCCCTCAGGTAACACAGATGAGGGATTTGGTGCTTGACTTAACAAAGAGAAAGTAAACTGGTAAGAAGAAAACGTTTGAGGTTCGTTAACCCTCAAAGTAGCAGAGCTTCCAAAATATTCCATTATTTTGTATTGCTTATAATTAGATTTAAAAAATGCTTTTGGAAAAAAGAGAGGTGCAGAGATACTTTTTTTGTATTCTTTTTCCTGAAGAGGTAATTAACCCAGGCTAAACGCTGAGCCATGGGTGTTTCACATTCAAATGTGATTTCCAATTATTTCAGGGTTTCATGCCTTCTAGTTCCTATGCTGCATGGTAATGTTTCTCCTGCAAAATCATGAACATTGAAGTCTGCTCACAAGTATAGTCTTCCAGCCTTGAAATTCCTTCCTCCCATATTTCTTTGTTTGCAGGTTTCCTTGCATGTTTTTTCTGCTTTTTCCTAATTCTGTTATATTCTTCTTTTTTTTTTCTTTTTTTTTTCTTTTTTTTTTCTTTTTTTTTTTTTTTTTTTTTTAAGAACTATATGCTGCTTTTAAGGTGAAGGCTTATACAGTGTGTAATACAGGTGTATGCACTTAGAAACAGCATCCTTTATTTTCAGGAGTGCTGAGTGGTTGGGCCATCTGACCGCTAGGTGTCCATGCTGGTCTGTGCTGCCAAGCTCTGGGTGCTGATGGTTGAGGAGTGCATCTCTTGTACTCAGCTCATCTCCCAGCTGTGCTTCTCTGTGCTCATGTGTCCAACACCTTCAGCAAATGTTTCTTGCATATATTTTGTTCTGCCACTTCTTTATATGGAAGTTGTATAAAACACCAGCCACATTTCTTAAAAACTTGTTTTTTGAGGGATGCATCCTGTCAGCCTACCGTGATATCTTACTTTCATAATTACCTTGATCTTGTACTCATTGGAGTTTGCTTGCATGTACTGCATTCAGGAGTGAGATTTAGTAGGCTGAATGCTGGTGTCCAGCTGGCTCACAGCTGCTGCTTCACAAGGACACAGGTCTCCTATAGGCAGTGTGTGTTACTTGGTGCTGGGGGCCCTGGGGCATCTGATGGCTGCCCTGTGGCCAGCAGTACCCTGCGTAGTGAAGCATGGGCAGTGTGCGCAAGCCAGGAGCTGCTGTGGTTGGGAACCTGCCTGTCTTCTGCTAGAGGAGCTGCCAGAGGGAAGAAGTAAGAGAGTGATTAAGGGCACATGAAGCAGAGATAGCAGCTGAGTTGGATGGAAAATTATATAGGATCACAGAATGGTTTGGGTTGGAAAGGTCCTTAGAGATCATCCAGTTCAACCCCCCCCATGGGCAGGGCTGCCACCCACCATATCAGGCTGCTCAGGGTCTGTCCAGCCTGGCCTTGAGTTCCTCTGGGGTTGGGGCATCCACAACTTCTCTGGGCAGCTGTGCCACTGCCTCACTGCCCTTTGTAATTATTGTAGTGGTGTCTGTTGGTTTGTCTCAGACAGCTTTTCTATTGAAGTGTTTTAAAGACCTCTTGCTATTCCATCTGTTGGTAACACCTGTTCTAGCATCTGAGTGTGATGCCTTTCTCTGTGCTGCTTTTATAAAAGATTTGAAATTTTGAAGATTGTACCAGAAGAGTTTGGGGCTGTCAGTGATGCGTCAGCTGAATTTTGCTTGAAGTTTTAGCCTCATTAAAAAGAAAAAAGTAGGAATGCGTTTCCTATGAAAGTTAATTAATTGTGCGTGGAATGTTGTGTTTTACTGCTACATAAGGTGTACTAACTGACATTTGGTTTTGTTTTACCCCCAGGAGAACTAATGACAGTCGCCCGGTGGATGAGGGAATTCATCGCACAGCACCCAGACTACAAGCAGGATAGTGTGATAACAGATGAAATGAATTACAGCCTTATTTGGAAATGCAACCAAATCGCGCTAGGCCAGGCAGAATGTCCAGAACTGCTGGGGGTAGGATTTAACAAGAAACCAAGTGGAAACAAAACTGACCCTTTGTAATGAATGTTTGTTAAATAATAGAAAGTTTTAAGTCTTTTAGCTAAGCACTAGCGAAGGTACTGTGAATCTGATACAGTTTCATGGTGTGAAGACCAAAACAGGGATACTGCACTCTAAAATGGGCCAATGCCTAAATATGCGTTTAAGGCATCCTAAAGTGGGCATATTCTTATTGTTAAGGTTTATACAATGTACATGTAAATAGTAAAATATTTTTATGATTAACATCAATGTATTTTAATAAGCATTGTATCTAAAGTTATTGTGAATTAGCTCATTAACTTTTTTATGCTTAGAAAAGGAAAATTGTCCTGAACAACTTTGTAAATGTAATGGTACTTGTATATTATATGCATTCCAGTTACTGAATGTTTACTGTAATTTTTTAACCTGGAATGTGCTGAGTAATCTACCTTATTGTGTAAGAAAGGAAAAAAAAAAACCTTAACCTACCTGACTCCCAGACTTCTTCCTTCCATTTTGGTTTTGAAAGTACTTAAGAACAGAAAAATGCATGTGCATCCCATTTGTTAATCTCTACAGCAGTTCTCAGTTGCTGCAAGACCTACATCTGGGTGCACAGTGTAGAATTGGAGGAACAGAGCTATCTCTAGTCAGATAACACCCTGTCTCCTGGTAACTGCAGTTTTACACAAGTGCTGCCATGTTCTTTCATAACCTGCATTTCCTACAACAAGAACTCCATCTTTTCCCAGAACTTTTTTTTTCCTAGCATGGTTCAGACTTTTGCCCCACTTTTTATGATCTGACAGAACAGCAGAAAGAGGGAAGAGCTGATGTAAGAGAGGAGGAAGTGGGAGCTGAACATAAAACTGTCCTTATGCAGGAATCAGGTGACTGCTCTGGGCTCTGGCACTCCTTCACTGCTGGGAGAGCCTGCATTGCTGCTGCTCCCACAGTCAGTAACAACTGCAGGACCTTTTTGTTCTTCCTAATGGTTGAGTTCCTCATTCCTCATTCACTATTAAAAATATTTCTGGCAGCATGTTTATACTTCATACAGGTAGCTGAGGTACCTACAGAGCTGTAAGTATGGGCAGCTTTACCTCCTCTATAATGTAATGCAAGGAGATCATGGAGCATGTGAGTCCTTTGAACTGGGAGCAGTGCTGGCAGTGACTGTAAGATACATAAAATTTAACCATTGCAACTGTAAATAAAGCAAACTTACGGGGCCTTTTAATTTAGCTTCTTAACTGATTCCTAAAAGTGCATTGCATTATGGATGCATTATGCAAAGCTTAATGCAAGAGCATATAAATATCTGAGGTGTAATGATCTTTACCAAGGACTAATGGAGAAACTGCATTGAAAAGGTGCACTAAAGAGAGGCTTTTATGTACTGACATTAGAATTTGTTCTGTGTTCACAGGTGTGCTTTAGAGAATAAAAAGAATGCTTTTTATGTGGTGGTGAATTTGTTTTAATCAAGGTGTAGGCGTATGCTAATTAAGTTTGTGTAATAAGGAAATAAAATAAAATTTGCAGTATGTGTTTGTCACTTGCATGAGTTGGAGTCGGTCTCAGATTCAAAAAAGGAACTCTTGTACTTCCTGAGGACTGATAGCAAAGGTTCTATCACTCCTGCAACAGAAATTGTGTCATCTTTGATGCAGCATCTGTCTGACTGTGTAGCACGAGGTGCTGCAATTGAAAGAACCCTTAGGAAAATGACTGCTTCACTACTGGTAACATATCAATGTAACGTATCAGTGCGTCCTTTAAATGTGGCATTAAGTCACCATTCTGGCCTAGCAGGTGGCTCCTGTCCTCTGGATAACTGACTGTTGTCCTGAATCTCAGAAGCTGTGGCCTCCGGCATCCGCTGTGCTGTATGCACACTTTAGGGCAGGACGGGAAGAATCAAGCCAGGCTGCTGCTTGTTTGCCCAGGTGTCCATGGCTTTGGTGCCTGAGCAGCTGATGTTTCCCAGATGAAGAGATGCTCTGGGTGCTGGACATGTGAAGGCTCCCGGCCATTGGTGCAGGGAAGGGCAAGTTTTGCAGCTGGCTGGGGATGTGGCCAGGGGAGGCTGTGTGGTACCTTTGTGAAGAAATCCCTTGAGCTATGTACACAAGATTTGGGGTCCTACCATCATGAGGTGCTATCATGGATATAGCAACCCTCCTGAAAGCCATGAGAGCAAAACTGAACACCCCAAGTTAATGTGATCGATTCCTTGCCCAAAAACATTTGTAGTGTCTTGATCGTGGCACTCTGTGTGAGCATCACGATGTCCTGGCTCCAGTTCAACTGCAGTAATCTGACTCCTTCCTGCCTTCTCAGCTGGAAGACCCTGTTCTGATTCCTTGGAAGTCTTGGCATCATAAACAGTATTCTGGGACAGCTGTCCTCTTTCCTGAAAAATCATGCAGCTTGAAACTGCAAAACAAATGTTTACAGTCACCGTGTTTAGTTTTACTTATTAGGATTATATTCTGTGCATAGCTCTGGTTTTGCAGCAAATTTAAGTGACAGCAGAGGTAGCTCCAGCAGCTGCTTAGATAGCTTGAGCTGGATGTCAGCAGGAAGGAATTGCTGCAGTCCCTCCAGGAGCTGGTCCGTTCTTCTGACTGCCTCTTATGCATATCAACATATGCAAAAACACACTCCTGGGGATATTCTTTAGGAAAGCAGATGAAGGGACGAAAGTGCAATAGTCCTCCAGCTGGCAGCAATGCGAAACAGAAGGTTGCTATTGAGCATAGTGCTGAGCAGTGTGAGAGCCTGTGGTGTAACACCAGTCTAGAAACAAGAATGTGACATTGGAGCATGGTAGCAGGGAACACGGGTCTCACCAAGTCCGAAAGGCCTGATGATTTGCTGGAATTTCCTTGAAGCATGTTTGCTTGGGGAGGAACAGCTCATCTGCCCCTTGCCGGTGCAACAAAAGGGCAAAAGCAAGGAAGTTCCTGGGTCACAATAGACAGCTGTGAGTGAAGAGGGAAAAAACAAAGCGATGCCAAAGCATCCACGCACCACCTGTTTTCTCTGCCGGGAGTCCAGCTGGAGGTGGAAATGTGTCCTGAGCAGGCAGAGCCGAGGATGGGAGCAGGCAGCCCCTGCCGAGTAGCGCCGTGCCCTGTGTGGGGTTTGGAGGAGGCAGTGACACAGCGACACCGCCTCATCTCCCAGAGCTCGAGGGGCGCTCCTTCAGAAGGTTTAGCTGTCTGCGAACTGAACAACAGCCTGTGTTAAGTAAGAAATGGCTCCCTAGTGTTTTCTAAGTCCATATGCGTATGCACCTGTTAATTTAGCTCTCCAGTTTATTCCCGTATCTCAATATCTTCCCCAAACTACCCTGTTATGTGGACCTACGGGAGCTGTAATCATCCTGCCAGTGAGAAGGCAGAACGGTTCAGAGGGCAGCACCCAGAGACAGGCTGCTGACAGGAGTGCTCAGAATCCTGCAGGGAAGCGCTGGTATGCGGCGGCTCCGCAGAGGGATGCTGGCGCGAAGTGGCTCGGTGAACTTGTGCAGGAGGAGGAGAGGTCGTGCGAGGTGAAAGCAGCTGCGGGAGGCGGGAACGAAGTCTGAGAGTGAAGCTGACGAGGTCGAATGTCAGAAATCGGCCGCTCTCCCCGCGCAGCGATTCGCGGGGCAGCCTCACCACGCTGACCTCCAGCTCCCTGGCATTTTTCAGCTCCGTTTTATCCTCCCCTTACACCACTCGGTAAGCTGGGCTCCGTGCCTTCAGCCCGTTCCCACAGGAGCACACAGATGAGGGGCCGCACAGCTAATCCCCGCTTTCCTCACAGCACGGGCACTCGGTGGCCAACGCTCGCACTGCTATCCTCAGCCTGCTCCGCACAGCTGGGCGCAGAGCTGCCCCTGGGCCGGCCCCGCCGTGGAACTCGGGCCTCGCAGAGCGGCCTCTCCTGCCTGCAGCTTGTCCCGGGGGAGCGCAGAACGAGCCACGATCCTGCTTGGGATCAGATCTCGACGCAGGACGAGCTCGTTGCTAAGCCCGGCGCAAGCCCTAGGTGGCCTCCTAGGCTCAGCGGGCTGGGAAGTGCAAATCACAGTGCTGGAGGAAGGAGAAGGGAAAACAGTCACAGCCACAGCGGCGTATCAGATCCAAACCCTCTCTGGGTTCTGGCTGCAGGGATCTGCGGCTGTGCTAAGCACCGGGTCATGCTGCGTATGACAGCTGGGGACAGAGCTGGCAGCCCTCGTGGCGGCAGCATGTGCCTGCACAGGCTGGGAAATGGGGCAGGCAGTTCAGCTGCACTGAGAGCTCTGCCCAGAGCAAACCACCTCTGGGTGAATCACAGTGTGCAGCGCCCAGGTGCTCCTGGGCATGGCACGTCCCAGTGGGCTCTGCAGGGTGGGTAGGGGTTGCTCTTAAAGTGTTCACTTCTGGGTGGCAAATGTTACTTTACAAAAAAAAAAAACAGCAAGAAGCTCCTGTCTAAGACTGCTCAGAGAATGGCACAAAGTAACGTATTTCAGATTTTTGTCTCTTCCCCTTCATTTATGGCCTGCAGCCTGCTGTGTCCCTCAGTTGTGGCTCTGATTTCCCACAGCACAGCATCTGGCCTTGCTGGGAGCTGGCACAATGTCATGGTTCTATGTTTTTTTTGTTTTTGTTTTTTGTTTTTGGGTTTCAGTATTCCACATCAAAACATCATGTAGTGTACGGGGCATTAAAGTGTCACTGCCCCAATTCCAAGTACCTATCCCTGTACATTACAGCAGTCACGGGATCTGGCCCTTCCGGGTGGGGGGGGCGCTCTCTTGCTGCCTTGCAGTGGGTGCTGGAGGTGCTTTCCTACCCGTTCCAAGCTTTTCAGGTTTGACTCGGTCCCGGGAACTCTCTCTCTCTCTCATCTTGTCTGATTTATTAATCTCAATTTCAATTAAATTGTATATATTGTGTTATCTTGTATTCCAATATTATAGTAAAATAAGTTTTCCTCCATAGATTGTTGCCGCTGCTCTTTTCCTCCCTTCCTTCCTTCCCATTTTTGTGGGACTGGGGTGGGGGGGGGAGGGCAGAGGCCTGTCGCCCCTGTCACGGACATAGATTGATCTGGTCAACTCCGTGACACACTAGAACAAGACTGCGTTTCTCATCCTACCTCTGAAAAGCAAAATCAAGTGCAAGGTCCTGCATCTGGGTTGGGGCAATTCCAAGCACAAATCCAGGCTGCATGGAGAATGGCTTGAGAGTAGCCCTGAGGAGAAGGATTTGGGGGTGTCAGTTGATGAAAGATTCAACATGAGCTGGCAGTGTGCACTTGCAGCCCAGAAGGCCAACCATATCCTTGGGATGCATCAAGAGAAGTGTGACCAGCAGGTCAAGGGAGGTGATTCTGCCCCTCCACTCTGCTCTTGTGAGACTCCCCCACCCTGATCCCACACCCTGACAGCCTCCCCCTCCCCCCGGTTCTGGAGCCCCCAAAACAAGAAGGACATGGATTTGTTGAGCAGGGTCCAGAGGAGGGCCACAAAGATGATCAGAAGGCTGGAGCACCTCCCCTATGAGGAAAGGCTGAGAGAGCTAGGGCTTTTCAGCTGGAGAGAAGGCTGTGAGGGGACTTTATAACAGCCTTCCAGTACGTGAAGGGAGTCTACAGGAAAGCTGGGGAGGGACTTGTTAAAAGGGCAGGTAGAAAGAGAAGGAGATGAATTGGCTTTAAACTAGAAAAGGGTAGATTTAGACTAGATATTAGGAAGAAATTTTTTACTGTGAGCGTGGTGAAACACTGGAACAGGTTGCTCTGTGAGGTTGTGGATGCCCTCTCCCTGGAGGCTTTCAAGGCCAGACTGGATGGGGCTTTGAGCAACCTGGTCTAGGGGGAGGTGTCCCTGCCTATAGTACGGGGGTTGAAACTAGATGATCTTTAAGGTCCCTTCCAACCCAAACCATTTTATGGTTCTAAGAAATGGCACAGAAAGGAGGATTCAAGATGTGCACCAGAGTATCCAGAAGAGGACTCTGCAGGAGATTGTGTGCAGGTTTGCACAAAGCATTGTAGCTGTTCTCAAGACAGACTAGAGCAAGCTGTTCTGAGCACAGAGGAATGCATCCTCTGGGGCTGTGCTGTCCGGAGGTGGGGATGACCCAGGTGCATCCCTGCTTAGGATGTCATCATTCTGTTTCCATGAGGAATAACACTAACACTGGTCTTGAAGAACCCAGGAGATGCTGTGATGTGGTGAGTCTAATGCTCTAATTGCAATTAATATTAAACATTCTGATTTATTCTGTCTACCAGCTGCTCTATATTTATCACATTTCCTCCACTGTGCTCAGAGTTTGAGACGTGGTGCAGTGACAACCTCACACATGCATCTCCTATCTCTTAACATGAAGAAACAAATTTGGTCTGTACTAGAGACATCCTTGTAACAGCTTTTACCAGTGGAGCCCATTGGCAAGAAGGGCTTATAATCAGCCATTCTTGTGTTCATCTGATACCTATCGTGAGAAGACATCTGCGAGTTGTGCAGAGTTAAAACAGGCTTCATGTGTCTTGCCTCCAGGAGACATTACAGACAACACTGAAGTCACTGAATGCTAGTGCTGTGTCTTCATGGCACATCACCAGTTGGGTATAGGCTGCTGTGACAGGCCCTGCAACAGGAGCCAGTGACATAGTAGCTGCTCTCCAAAGCTCTTTACATGGGGAGAAAACACTCCATAACATGAGGTTTCTGGTTTTGTGACCTGCTTGGTGGTTTCCCTCTGGATAGGCAGGGGAGCAGATCTCAGCTGCTCTGCTCTCATGAGTGCTCCCATGAGACCTCAAACTCGACACAGAAATTAAAAAGACAGCCTTCAGGGAAAACAGCTGGTTCCATCCTTGCTGCTCTCTTTAGCAGCCTGACCTCCTCCAGCACACCCCTCCCTTATCTCCAGGCAGAATGTCTCCACTACTGAGTCTCCTCTCCCTTGCTCTTGTGCAAGCTCTGCCTCCATCCTCCTGCCTGGGAAGATGACAGCTGCACATCCTCCCACAGCAGCACAACAGCAGTCTTGAGCTCGCAGGAAGCAAAGCAGGAGACGGTGATCTCTTCCTGATGCCAGAGGGAGGTGAGAAAGGCAGGAAGACCTGTGGAGTCAGACACGGAGCAAGCCATCCAGTAGCCCTCATTGAAAGGCCCCATTATTATTTCCTGTTCCCAAAGAAGGCTCAAGGGTTAGGCACTCTAAGGATGTACAAACTGAGGGGGAAGAAGGTATCTAAATGCTCGTGTTACAAAGTTGTGTATGCCTGTTTTTTTGTCCACGGTTAACCAAAAAATTAAAAAAAAAAAGAAGAGGAGATGCTGAAGAGTCCCAAGCTCAGCTTATCTGGCCTTTGATCTCAAAAGCACAAACTGAGCTTTCATTGTGGACAAAAGAAGACAGGGCTGGCACAGCTATAAATGGTCTGCAAAGAGGCAGGCAGATGAAATTCTGCTTTCATCCAGAGACAGGAAAGCAGGTAGCAGCTATGGAGATCTTTTGGCCATAGAATAGAGGTGAGAAGAAGAAGAGAACCCAACAAATGCAACCAGATAGAGTGGGGAGATAGCTGGGAGGGAACCCAGGAATGGGCAAACATGAAAAACCTGGGGCAGATTCCATGGTGGGACAAGGTGATGGTGTCTGGCACCTGATGGTCCTCAGAAGGTGAGGCTGGTGTGCTAATTAGGACCAGAGGCCTTTCTGGTTGCAAAATTTTATCTTGAAACGATAACATTAAAAACAAAACAACTCTAAGCCACTCCTTGACACTTAGACATCCACAGATGATTGCCAGTGAATGCTCTTAGATTCTTACCTCATGAGCTTCAGCATGTGGCAAAACAGGCAGGGAGCTTCTATGCATGTGGCTAATGGGGAACAGGTTTGGGGTGTGCAACCAGGAACGCTTTTTCAGCAATCCTGAATAATGCTTTCTCAGTGAGAAGAGCTGTGGTTTCCATCCTCATCTACATCTTTCTGTGTGACGTGCATAGACTGGAAAGGCATTAAGCATTTCTGGGTAGAAATGGTAACTTCAGATGCCTCAGAGAAGCATCAAAACTTGCTGTTGGGAAAAGGGAGCTCTGAGAGGGTGAGGCTGTGGGATGGCTGGGATTAACGCAACCAGGACAGCACCATGAATGACAGTGGCTGTGTCTCACTGCTGTATGGTGGCAGCTGAAGCTTTATGTCACTCATAGCAGTGATCCTAACTCAAAAGCTTTTGTAGGCTTAGAGTAAATTTTAATCTAGAACAGCAGTGGCCAAAGTCCATTTATGTTGACAGTTTTCTCCACGATGGACCACGGCATCAGACACTTGTTCATTTACTGCCTTCTCCAAGTGCCCGAGCTCTGGATTCCTCTCCAAGCTTGAACTGCATCTCCAAGCTTCCCAGGCATCTCTGCAAGTACCCTCCAGACACTGTGGAGCACCAAAAGACCTGTATAAATTAAATCACCATCCAAACTTACAATGCCCAGAGTCTCAGCGGAACAGATGTTGGGAGGAAGCAACAGGCATTGGCAATCCACAGGTTGTGATAGTGGAATCTTTCGCTTTTTCAACAAGGGCTTATCCTCCCTATTGGACTTTACTACCATAGAAAACAGAAAGAGTAGAACATATTTTTAAGCCTCTGTATAAATCAGTAATATACTGACATCTTCATTACTGTGCAATGTTCTGCTTGCCTTACCTCAAGAGGCATAAAATAGAGCTAGAGACAGCCAAGGCCAAAGAGAACATTCAGGAAAAAAGAAAAAAAAAAAAAAAGGAAAGAAAATAAAGAGGAGATAATGCAACCTAAGGCAGGGACTGCATTAGAAGCCCTGAGCACTGGGAGCTGCTTCAATATTCAAGCAGTCACTAATAGAGTATGCAAAAGGAGAGCATGGGCCACTCAGACTTCTCATCTAGCAGCTAAACATCTCGATCACCAGCTTCCTTCAACCACCAACTTGCAGTGCACTGCAACTACAGAATGTGTCCACGCTAGTTTCATGCTTGGCCATGTTTAGTATGAACGAAGTCTTCATCACCATAAGACAGAATCACAGAATACCCCAAGTTGGAAGGGACCCACAAGGATCATTGAGTCCAGTTCCTGACTCCACACAGAACCAGTCCAAACTCAAACCCAATGTCTGAGAGCACTGTCCAAACACTCGTCGAACTCCAGCAGCCTGGGGCCGTGACCACTGCCCTGGGCAGCCTGTTCCATGCTCACCATCCTCTGGTGCAGAACCTTTCCTAACACCCAAACTGACCTTCCACTGACACAGCTCCATGCCATTCCCTCAGATCCTGTCACTGTGAACAAAGAGATCAGCGCCTGCTCCCGCACTCCACCTTAACCATCTCTTTTAGCTTTCCAAATCATCTTTTCTGGTCATACTAATAGTAACAGTCCACATTTTAGGAAGCATTGTTATAATAGCCTGTTAACAGTAGCCATTCTGGTTGCTTTGAACTCTAAAGATACCTTACCTTCCCCATGAAGCAAACAAAGTTTTAGGCTACAATATGTCCCTAGGAAAGCAAGCAGTCACGGCAGGCCTAATATGCACATAAACATGTGGTTAGCTTACTCCCTGGCACAGTCCCAGCTTGATCTGACCAGCAGTTTGCTAGCCTACACCATGCATGGCCCAAAGAGTTATTCAGGTGGGCAGGATGCAGCCGTGCTGCTCAGATGGGCAGAGCTTTTGATTGTGTGGCCACAAGCTGCCTCAAGGTGAGTTGACCTCCTTGGACTGTTTCATTTTCTAGTACAGATTTAACCTATGTACCTCATACCAACTTGCGCTGGAGGGAATATGACATATCCATAAATAGCTATGAAGACTTTTAACTTTCATATATCCATATTTTTTCTTGGTTTTGCCAGCAGACCTCTATACAGAACTAGAATTTATGCTGTTGCAGTTATATGTAGGAGTACTTGAAGGCATATCGTGTACTGTAGAGGAACCAAGGATCCCTTCACAGGTGAAGAGCTGGTCAAGTACAGCGGCTCCAAGCAAATGGCACAGCCTTAGAAATGTATGATTCAACCTTGTGAAAGTCAAGCAGCAGTCTCATATAATACACGTTCTTCATACACACTGTCTCCAAGTCCAGTTTTTAGTAAAATATCTGAAAAGCTACATCCAGATGTTCTGTCTGAAATAGCAAACAGATGTTATCATGCACGGAAAGGATCTAATATCACTGCATGTTCCCTAAAGCATGCACTGAAACTGATTTTCTGATAACAAAAGTGCAGTTCAAACTGCCTAGCAATTTAGAAATGACAGAATAGAAGAACAAAACTGTAGAGGTTGGAAGAGTCCACTGGAGCTCGTCCAGTGCAAAGCATTGCACAATCAGATGAAATAAGTCACTCAGGACCGTGCCCAGTTGGATTTTGAATGTCTCCAAAATGGAGACTGCATCCTCTCTGGGCAACATGTGCCAATCTCACAGTGCCAAAGGTTTTTTCTAATTTCAAGTTTCAGTTCATGCCTCTCGTCCTGTGACAGGGTACCACTGATAAGTGACTTTGTCTTTTTTAAGCCCTCCCATCAGGTATTTCTCCATACCAACAGTATCTCCCTCGACACTTTGCTAAGGAAAGCAGTTCCAGCTCTCTCAGCCTCTCCTCATATGACAGATACTCCAGTGGCTTTATCACCTTGCTGATCCTCCATGGAGAGTGGAATATGAATTACATCTCTTGTTCTGCTGGCAACACTCTGCCTAATGCAGTACATCTTGACCTTCTTTGCCACGTGACAGAACTTCTGACTCATGGTCACTTTGTTGTCCACCAGGACCCCAAGAACACTTTTCTTCAAAGCTGCTTTCCAGTTGGTTGGCCTCCATACAGCCTGTACAGCAGCACAGGGTGACTCCTCCCCAGGGGCAGGACTCTATTTTTCTCTTTACTGAGTTTCATGAGGCTCCTCTCCATCTATTTCTCCAGCCTGCCAACGTCCCTCTGGATGGCAGCACAACTCTCTGATGGATCAGCCACTCCTCCCAGTTTTGTCCCTTCTGCAAACTTAATCAGTGAAGATGTTGAGCAGTATTGGCCTCAGTATCAATGTCTGGTTACACCATGAGGGAATGACCTCCACCTGGATTTTGTGCCACTGATAATTGCTCTCTGAGATTGGCATGTCAGCCCTTTTTCAGCTGATAATTCCTTGGCTTGTCTATGAGAATTTATGGGAGTGCTGACAGGCTAAAGTCAAGACAAATGACTACAGCTTCCACCTCATCCACCAAGCCACTTATTGTAGAAGGCTACTATGTTGGTTATGAACAATTTCTCCTTCATAAATCTATGCTGATGGCTCATACTTTCTTCTTCTCTGCATGTCTGGAATGGGTTTCCAAGAGCTTTTTCTCTACCACCTTCCCTGGAATTGAGGCAGAGTTTTGCAGATTCTTGACCTTGCGCCAGACGACAGGTAGTCACATCAACAATTTGGTTTTAGCTGCTCAACTGCTGTGATATGACATGGGAAAATGTTTTCAAACTAAACGAGGAGAGATTTAGATTACACATGCAGAACTTTTTTACAGTAAGGGTGATGAGGCTCTGGAACAGGTTGCCCAGAGAAGTGATGGAAGCCCTATCCTTGGAGATACTCAAGGTCAGACTGGACAAGGCTGTGAGCAACCTAAAAGAGCTGTAGGTGTCCCTGTTCATTGCGGAGGGATTGGACTAGATGACTTTTAAGAGTCCCTTCCAATTCAAATTCTAGGATTCTATGTTTCAGGACAGACCGTATCTCTTTGTATACCAACCCCACTGATGCCCTCATGTCCTCCCTTCCATATATTCCCACTGATGCTTGCTTTCAGCTTCCCACTAGGTGCCCTTTCACTAGACCTGTTTGCTGTGCTTGAAGAAGTGCTGTGCTTCCAGGTTTCTCCAAACACAAATGCATTTCCAGTTTTCCTTCAAGTTCTCATCGTTCATATTTATTTCCAGTGAAAGCTGTTTCCAGTGCTACTGGCCATGGTTTGGTCCTCAGCTTCTATCAGCTGTACAGCATTTATCTCAGAAAGATAGCACCTCAGAGCAGGGATGTCTTACCCATGAAGACTGGAGAACCATGCAGAAGTTTGATTCACTGCCTGGTGGTAACTGATGTCCATTTTGTATCAAAATAAGGCAGGCGGCCAAACTCTGGTTCTCTCACCTGTGTTGGTATGAATGTAGAGTTGCAGCTCTGAGGTTATCTCAACATTATGCTGACAGTAAGTGAGGGCAGGAACTTATACAGCAGGAGGGTTTTGCAAGTGAAATGGGTAAATAGATTATCTTTTGTTATTCTTAGCAGCTTGTCCATTCTTTGCCAATGTTATGTAACCTACAATATAGTAATATGTAATCTGCAGTCAGGGTTTGTTTAAACACATAAGGCAATCTCCATAAAGTCACTTGCACATACATTGAATTAATTTCAGAAAAATGTCATTGAACATTTTAACAAGACGAAAGCAGAGCAGGAGTGCAGCGCATTTGCCTGCTGCTCAGTCCTTTCCACTATACCAGATACTAGCATCCAATGGCTAGAGAGAGAAAGCTGTGCCTCACAAATCCCCTTTTGAATGTTTAGAATTGTGCAGAACTGTTATAAGTGCATTTTAGAGAAGGGTAGAAGTCCTTTTGACAAAAGTCAGGAAGCTTTACTTTGCTAAATGCTTTATCTTTTTCAAAACTCATAAGGTAAGATATATGGCCTTACTACATTTAGACCTCATCCTTGCTTATTCCTTGCATAGTAGATGTAAGAAAATGCCACACAACTTCGAATTACTGCAGCAGGGCACTGTGGTTATTGCACTGCTGACATACATACTTATGTACATCTCTCTGGCAAGGTAAAGGAGCATGCAGGGTATCCACATATTAAAGCTTCTTCCTGCAGCCAGAGGACATAATTAGGTCACAAAACACTGCAAGTTGTTTCTCTTAAACTGATGTCTTTTTTGGTATTAGGATTAGTGAACAATTGAAGATTTTAAGGTGAAAATGAGTCATTTGAGCTGTCCTCCTGGCAAAACCAAAATCACCTCTTGCTGCAGGCTGCATTTCTCATGGATCTTGGAAGAAAGGGTAAAGAATCAACCAAAGGAGTGTGCACACATTGCAGCTCATTGTTTTGCTTTCAGTAAAACTCTCTGTGAACCATGAAAAGATACATTTCTAGCTATCATCGTATGTTCAGCTCCTGCAGTTGCTGCTTGGCAAAAGATATTGAGCTGGCATAATCTTTTTGGCATTGTAAAAATATTGTCACCAGATCAGCTTAGGAATATTTCTACACTAATAAAGCACTTGCATTTATCTAACAGGCTTATCCAGCAGCCCCTGAGCAAGCAGAGAACTTGACAACTGGAAGTAGAAAAGGGGAACACAGCTTCCAGGAGCAGTACACGTGCACCCAGCAGCACAGCACTGCCCAGGCCTGTGTGTTTGTCAGGGCTGAGGAATGCCTCATTGACAAAGACGGGAAGTGCTGATACATTTTCCCCAAGTCAGGCATTAGAACTGTTTTTTCCCTGCTATTAATGCCACCATTTTCAAAAGTGAAAACAAAGGGCATTTGTTCTTACGGGTTTGGGGGGAAAAAAAGTTGATGTATAATAGGAATCAATCTTTTTTTCTTTGTCAGAAGTGGTTCTTTGGGGGCTTTTGGCCATACGTGTTTAAAACCCAATTGTTTTCCTCTGCGTTTTCTGAGTTTTTCAGCAGTTGTTCCTCTCTGAGAGGTCGGCAGCAGAAGTAAATCAGTTTCCATGTGCTTAAAAACAAAGGAACAATGAAACATTCAGCCAAGCTTGCCTCAACAGATCTCTTTTTTTTTTTTTTAAACTTTCAGAGCAATTTGCAATAGGAGAATGGCTGAACAACTCGAGATCCCAGAGCATTTATGAGAGGCTCAGAGTGCCAACTGTGACTGCTGGGAGATTCAGGGTCACATCCTCCCCTTCTTAAGCTCTCAAAAGTCCAAACTGAACTGAGAGAAGGATTTGACCTTATTGTATTCTGAAAGTAAATCACCGTGATGAGTGAGAAATGTTTGCTAACTGAAGCGCAGTAACTGGGTGTGCGATAACCGGCTCGAGGTTTTCCAGCAGCAAGAGCAAAACCCAGGTTTGTGGTGGCAGTAGTAGAGCAGATTCTGCTCGTGGGTCTGGGGGCTGGAAGTGCAAAGTGGAAGCAAGGCAGGTGGTAGGTGCCTGGGTTTGGAGGTGAGCACAGCCCACAGCTCCCAGCAGCTTGCTCCCATGGGCAGCCATCAGCTCTGCCATGTCTGCTCAGCCTGCGGCCCTTGTGACATAAGTCTCATTGTTTAAATCCTTTAGCTAACAGGTTTTACATGATAATCCTGCAGGATGATAGCACATAAGCAGTGAAGGCCAACTGTCATCTGAGAACCTGCCTGACTGCACACACACTTCCTTAAATGCAGATGGCACTTGCAGTCAGGGCTTTCAGAGCATGGGACCCTAGTTTGTACCTTCAGAACAATTTCCATCCCCGTGGTCTGAAACTACAACAAAAATATTAACTGACTTGCTCTACTAACACATGGAAAACAGGCACGAGGACATTTCCTACCCTGCAGTGTGCCCATCCCATCGGTTGGGAGCTGCAGTTGCTTTGTGACACAGATGCTTCTACCCGGCGGGTCAGGCTGGTAAATGAAGAAAGATACCAAATTTGGTTTAAATTTCAGCAGGTGGAATGTAATCATGCAGGCTGGAAAATTGCCAAGGTGCTGATTAGCGCCCTACAGAAAGCCACAGGGAATCACTAATAATCAGGGCTATTTGATTAGCTGCCGCTCCATTCTGCACGCAGAGCTGTGTTTTTCCCACTGTGCTTGGTGGCTCTCCTGGTGCTTGCCCTTACGTGCCCCCTCCACAGGGCTGGCAGGCACATCAGGGCACCCTCTTTCCCAGGAAAGTAAAGCTCTGCTGGCACATAAAGGATTGCCCTTTGTACCATGGCCTGAGCGCGACAGCCCCTGGTATGTTTTGTTTCTTGTTTTGTGCCTTTCTTTGGGAGCAGGATTCAGCCTCGGTGCCGTCTGTGGAACTCTGCCTTTGGCTGGCTGTTTTGCTACTGCTGGGAAGCGTTTCCAAGAAAGCTGAGCTACAGCTTCTATTGCTGGTTTAGAATAAGATATTTATGGTTCTATTTTTCACCACTGGTATTTCAAAAGAGAATGTTAAAACAGGTTTGGTATGAATGGTTGTATTCTTCACAGTTTTACAGTTTAGTCAACACTTCCTCTGCTTTTTCAGGCAGAACTTCCTTGTTATCATCTCTTTTTAAACCTTATCTAATTTCTGCTCTGTGGCTATTGTTTTTCAAGTGCCTTTCCTTTGTTTTCTTCACTGAATCATTTCCATTGCTTTTCAATTTTACTTCCATCGAATCATAGAATAATTTGGGCTGGAAGGGACCAAGGAAGGAGTTTCTTTTCTGTTTTTTTTTTTTTTTCCCCAGCTAACTAAAAAGAACTGCCAACACCATAAATACATGTAATTTAAGTGATACTTCATAGAAAGAATGGAGACACAGGAAGGAAGTGTGTATTTTTAGAAGAAAAGGATGTTGTGAAAGTACCTGCGGAGAGAAGCTTACCATGCTGATGCTGAAAGAATTGTATGTGGAATGGATGGATGCTTTTATGATTTAATTTCATCTGAGCAATGAATCCTGGCCTGATGGAGGAACTTAGCTCCTGACCACAAGGGTCAGTTTGTTCCTGAGGTGACAACATGACCACACAGTTTCAATGTGAAGAAGGAGATTTCTGTATTGGTCTGGTGAACTAACCTCACACGTTCCAGTGCCAGGCCGAAAGGCTGCAGCCAACTGCCTTGGTCAGGAGGGCATGGCATCAGCCTGGAAGGGACAGTTGGTGCAGACAGAAAATCCCAAGAAGGTGCTCATGTTACTAATACAAAATTGCCCTGCAAATGGGTGAGACCAACAGATTAGATACTAGAGAAGGATGGAGGCAGTTTGTGCTCCAACTTCTATTAGTTCATGTAAACTCCATCTCAGCCCACTGCTCTTCCCAGCAAGTAAGAGCAAGTATTGGTAATGAAGCAGGCTGCAGTGTTCTTCTGGGCTACATCCCCAGCTGGGGCATAAGGATGGCCATGTCTAGCACTGGCTGTCAGGATTTAAATGACTAAAATTATTTTTTAATAAAATTCTGGACAAATTAAACATCAGTAGAGACTTGTACCTCTCCCACCAAGCAAAGCTTCTGCTAACAGTAACTAGTGCACAAACATCATGCTAGCAGAGCAGTGGGCTCTGAATAATACCTAATTCCTTTAGACCCATGGCTGTCAGCAGAAGCCTCATGTGATATCTCCTCTCCATTCCTTATTTCCCTTTGCAAAACCATGCTTATTGCATGAAATATGCACTTGTCCCACCTCCACGTTGCACCTCAGGGAAAGGCTTTGGTGTTTCCTGCCCTGAGGCAGCACAGGGCACCTCATTTGGCAAAGGCCAAAGCGATATAAAAAAACATGAACAATTAGTCCCTACAAATCTCCTATAACGTCTTGGGTCTCCACCAGAGATATTATTGGCATCTTGTGGTGCCTTCAAGTGCCTTGCAGCTGGGGAGAGGAGGGAGCTTGAACTAAGCCAGTTCCTTGTCTGAGGATTTAACCCAAATACCTTCACCTTCCCAGTAAAAACATGCCTTGCAGTACCTCAGAGTGCAGCCTGCAGTGACACATCCTGAGGCAAGAGGCAGCCCTGACTCACAGCCTGGAAAACAGCTATCACTTCCAGGCAAGGGCTGGGCCCGGCCCACACCTGAAGTACACCATCCCTTGGAGAGCAAACTGCACTAGAAATGCTGCTTGTTTCACTCGTCTCCTATGCTGTGCATGACCAAGTGACCTCAGTGATGGTTACCTGCTTTAACTTTGCATTGATGCTCTTGGAAAAGAGGTATCCTGTCCTGCCTGCTGGCATAGAGCTCTATGCAAATGGTAAATGCTCCTGCTGGGACTAATGGTACAAACTGCACTCATCATTTTCTTCAAGTCTGAGACTTCTTCAGGTGGGCAGAGAATGATATGTCATGGCACTGAGCTTGGCAGGCACCAGCAGTGGTGGTGGTTGGCTGAATCCCCCGTCTAACACCTGGGACAACAAGATGGCATCAGCACTGCTGGGCCCTAAATCATCTTTGATTGCCTGAAACCCTCATCAACATCAAAGAGGGAATTTAGTGCCCCTCCTTTGTTTCCCAGGTAATAGTGCATTTGGGCAGGCCTGCCCCCTCGCACTGGAATTTATACATACCCCAACCACCAGGGAGTTTTGCAAGGGAAAGGCCGTGTGTTTTTATCATCCCCAGGAGGAGGAGCTTTGCAAGAGGCTTCTTCAGTATTAACAGCCTATTTCAGTTCTAGTATCAAAACTGTCAGCTTAGTAACAAAACAGCTGAGAAACAAAACTGCAAATAAACAAATCCTCATTACTTCACATAATGAGTTTTCATTTTCAACCCATCTCAGAACAAAACGCTCCCAAACACAGGCTTGTGGCTCTGCACTGGGCAACTGGTTGCACTGTAGCCTTTGATACAAGTTGTCAAGAATAATGCATTTTTCCTTTCAGAGACAAGGCTGGAAAGCTCCTGAGCCCTGGTGCCGGATCCAAAACTGTGGGGCTACATTTGATAACGTTTTGATTTAGGTAAGAGTTTTAAGGCAGTAATGGAAAGCGAAGGAAAGGAGGGCTGGGATTGCCTAGACTGAAACCTAGGTGAGAGTCTTCACGTACTGAAACAAGCACCAAAATGTGTCTCACAGCTTTAATGGAATTACTCTTGATTTGAAGTGTTCTGAGCTCTGAGAAGGGCTTGTGGGCTGGCACTTGGGAACTGCAAGCAGTAGGGGGACTACGGTTTGGCAAATGAGCCTTTGTCAACTGAATTTAAAGAAGTGCCTGAGGCAATGTTCCCAGTCTTGTCAAGGAGTTTTAAAATGACATGTTCTGTTTGCACTTTGGTGTGTTTTGTTATTCAGCTGGTGAGCTCTGACTTCTTACTAAGGCAGGGTGACAGCTCTCCAGTCATGATCTGTGGTATCTGTAATTTCACTTCTCTATTTCTGTACAGAATGCAGAAGTATTGTTTGGTAATTAAAACTGAACTGAATGCAGTTTCTTTTTTTTCTTCATAGGAAGTTACATTGGATAAAATGGCATTTAAAAAGGGAACATAACAAATGCAGTGTTCTTAATAGTTTTACCCAAAGTGATGTAATTTGTCATGACCCAAGGACAGTTTGCCACATAAAATCCAATTTTTTTTTTTTGTCTAAATCAATGTGAGGCTCATTCTTTCTGCTGTAAAAATCAATGGCAATTTAAGAAGTTGGGACCTGTTTCTGTGAAAATCTAAACCAGATCATTCTCTCTCGCGTCTCTTCCTTTTTGCAGATGAAATAAGCAAACCTATGCCATGTTAAGCTTCGTTCAGTTCTAAATAAATGTTGCTAAAGATAATTCCAAACATACTTCACTCTTTTGCTTCAAATGTTTTCTTTACATCGTCTTACCCATACATTTGGATCTGTGGGCTCTCAACAATTCCACATGAATTTTCCAAAGTACAGAGAGCTGGACAGCTTTAGTACAGGTGATTGTTTCTCACTGCTGTGTGACTGTGGGGATCTTACCCTGCACATCCTAACAAACTTCAGAGACATTTCTGAGAGCCTTCAAAGTGCAGACATTGCTTCCATCTGATGTGGACTTGCTACAACTCACAGGGGCCAGTCACAGCATTCATTTGCTCTAAGGCTTCACTGACAAATGGAAAAACTGAGGTCCAGTCAATACCTGCTATTATAGGGTTCCGTTCTTTCAGCTCTAGTTGTATGAGATTGACTAGCATGGTTTTCTTTCTCCTTGCAATTTCAGCCAAAGAAAAAAGAGATAATGCAGGGAAGTAAACGTTCTTTGGGTAAAACCAACAATAACAAGCACAAAAGAGCAAAATTAGAAAATGAATTAAGTGCCCATTTTTGAGAGACTGCAAGCAATTAAAGCAGAGAAGTCTGCTTGGAATGTGAGGAGCATGCTGCAGTAAGTACTACAGCACCTGTCTCTGCACTGACAACTGACATTGCAGTTTCACTGCTCCTTAACCCAGCGAAGCACCCACTTGAGCAGAAAAGGGTGATCCTGTCTTCCCCTGCTCCCAGTTCTCAGTCCCATCCTCCATTGCATCCACACATGTTCATGCAGCATGCCAGATCCCATTGCTCTCTGAGCAGGTTCCTTCAGATATTCTGCATGAATAGGATGTAATGTTTCAATACCAAATTTATTTATTTGACATTATGCAGGATTTTGATTATCCAGAGTGATGCACCCCTATACTGAAATTATAACACAAGTATAATACAGCAATTTTAATATTCAGTTGTTTCATAATACAAACACGATTGCTATTACTGGTATCTACGTGTTTTCCATCACAGTTCTGTGTGTTCCCAATTGCTGGGAAAGAATAGGTGGGCTGTTCTCTTCAAACCTCATTTTGATGGTTGTTCAATTTTGGTACTCCGTGTTGGGCTCAGCCAGCTATACACTTCTCCCATGCTGGTCTGGTTGGCTCAGGAAGATAATGCTTTCTACTGACCATCTTAGGGAAGACCATTTACACAAGCAGTTGACCTGCTCAACTGATACTGTTGAACTGTAGTTGATTAGCTATAAAAGTGGCTACCTTCCACCCCTCTTTGTGTTAAGTTCATCTTCTACATAGGCACTGGGGGACATATTTAGTGGTCATAGTAGTTCATGGTTGGACTAGATGGCCTGAGAGGTCTTTTCTGACCTTACTAACTCTGTGATTCTATGATTTCTTCTCAATAGTTGTGGTCACTTCCTACACTCTTTCCTGAACTTCCTAAGAACATCATCTTTGCCTACCTCCTCTGAGCCTTCTTTCTTGGTTCTCTCTGTGTTCTTTTAGGTATAGGATGTTGTGCTGTGATATCAAACCAGGAATTGTGTTTTACAAAGTTAAGTTACACACCTTTGCTTATTTTGTGAGCCTATGTTTTTTTCCTGCAGATTCATGACAAAATCCATACTACACATTGTAGAGTGCAATAGTGTAGTAAGAAACTACGTTATGATGAATATGAGCTATATTAAACACAGGAACAAAGATGCTAACATACAGATGGCAGAGTTCAAAGCCTTCCAGTGCCTCTGTAGCCCTCTGTGTTGTCCCTGGAACAACCATCCCCAAAGTTTTAGCTGTGGGAATGCTAAGCTTGCTCCCCAGAGCCATCACCACACGTGGGATAACGTGACGGCGACTTTCCAGTTGGTCCTGTAGAGATTAGGGCTGGGGAAAGGGCAGAGGAAAGGCGAGTACTGTGCCTTGAAATAAACGCAGGATCTAAGTATAACAAAGCTATCTGCTGGAAGCAGTGGGGCAGCTAACAGCCCTGCCCTTGGTCATGGCCCATGGGAGCTCTGCAGAGAGGAAGTAGGACCTCACTGTACCAGACACAGCACAGGAACATCTAGGGTAGAGCGCCATGGCTCCAGGCACTCACAGGGCCACACGTCACAGGCCCAAGTGTCAGAACTGTATTATTATTAAACAAAATGCACTTTCCTACTATCCTTTAAAGAGGACAACCTTATATCAACAAAAGGGTGAGTTATGGTGAGTTTGCTTGTAGTCCTAATCCTAATGGACTTCATGCTGTTGCCATTATTAGACAAGACTTTACCATGTGGGTGGAAGCCGAAAGCCAGCCAAGAGTGAAGAGACAAATAAGAAACTATTTGAAGAATGGGGATTTCAAATGAGAGCCTTTGATGATTAATGCACTGCTGCTGCAGTCATGAGAACTGGGCCAGAAGTCAAAACTCTGAGCTGCCTTTCCTGTGGGGTTAGTGCTCCAGCTACAGAGCTGGAGCAAAGCTGTGATGTTTATAGAAGGAGACACATTCAATGATCCATACAAGAGATGTAACAAGGCAACTACCTTGTCAAAATGACATGAGGAGGAGCAGCGTATAGTAAAAAGAAAATAAGCTTTGGTGATGCTTTTTTTTCCTCATAAAAGTAGATTGAAGTAAGCAAGACATATTGGAGCTGGCGGTGTATTGTTTGGCAGCAGTTCAAAGCAAGGACCTTGCTCACACTTTTTGATGTGTGCACCTGCTATGTGCAAAAGGTAAAGGATGAGGGACACGGCGTCTCTGCACAGAATAAAAGGAGGAATTGCTTATTCCTCCTGAGTGACAGAGGATGCTCTGCACAGCCCAAGCATGGAAGAAACCTATTCAGGGAGCGTGTGAAACAGTGTGAAACTGCTGTATAAAATAACAAAATCCTGAGGTTTAATGCTGGTGGGTGTCCATACATAAAGGAATTATTTAAAAAAAACACACCCCATTCAGCTTCTCCTGGTATACAACAAAAAGACAACAGAGTTGTTTACAAAGACCATTCATGCGTGGTTAAGTTCACACAGAAATCTCCATTCAAGTGAAAGGTGAGGTGGGTGTGAGGATACCGCCTATGCTAAGCTACAGCTTCAAAGTCTTTTTTCTCAGCAGAAACTGCATCCAGAATGTAGTGCATTTCACCAATAAGTAGGAGTTCAGACAATTTTTAACTCATCTAATTATAGCTTATTTGTTGTGATACTGTAATTAAGAGCATTGAGGCACTCTCATACATATGCCTAGATGAGCTTCTGGTGCCAAGATGAGCTGTTAGCAGCTGTAAGTGCCCTTGTAATACACACTGCTAATTTAGGTGTAGTTAAAATACATATAAGGGCTCAGGCACCATAAGTGAGTCCCTGCAGGCAAAAAAGTCCCTGTAGTAGCTAGAAGCCTGGCCCAGAGCGAGAGCAATGCATGCCAGCTTCAACCTATGGAGATTTATGCTAATATACTTCATTTCTCACTTCCAACAGGAAATAAGAGCGCAAACAGTTTATTTCCATGGTTGAAATGATGCCTGGCAACTCACTGAATGGCAGTAGCAAGGACTTTCTGAGTTCCAGCTGTTTCCCTCTGTCCCAGTGAAGCCCTACCAGAGACAAAAGGGTCTGGGGACATTCCTGCACAGCAATCCCCACACTGGAGCTGGATGCAGCAGGGAATGAGCCACAGCAACTGCTCAGAAATGTTTGGTCCTTACCGTGTTTTCTTGAAATATGTGACGACAAGGAGAACTTCAGGCAGGAACCTGACAAGAGCTGAAGGCTCATGAAATCTGGGATCGCAGAGCTGAAGGAAAATAAACCTAATGATACTTAATATCTTTCTTAAAAACAAAACAAAGCATCCAGAGAAACAAACTCCTGCAAGCCTACAGCTTTGTCACACTCCAGGAGATAATCACATATTACACAAGTTATTTGCCTTGCAGTTCTGCAACACTCAACTGCCAGTTTCAGTGTATCTGGGCTCCTTCAGCCAGCTTCTCAGAGAGCAGAAAAGAAGTTGTGGCTCCTGTTTCAAAACACAAGAGCAGTCTGAGGTTGGATATATGCTGCTACAGCTTTCCATTCTAGAAAGTCAATGCATAAGATTACTCCAATAATAAAATCAGAAGATAGTAGGCCAATAATACTGAATCTCCACCTTTTGAATGAGAAAAAGGCAATTACAAGAATTGCATACCATAGAGAATTTTCAATAATTGATCAGATAAGAACATGGTATATACAGTTAGTAAATAATAACAATACAGCCATTAGACATTGATGCAGGTAAGTTGAGAATAGAACCTTTTACCTCAGAAATCACTGAAAAGATTAACCTTACGTGAAAAAGACAAAACTGTCCCAAAAGAGGAACTTAGTTTAACATGTACTTATGCTAGAGAAATAAAGACAAAAAAGAAAAAAAAACAACATCATCAAGAACTGGGTCTCATAATCTCAATGCATTCATAAAAGTTGCTGCTCTTATGTGTAGATCTACTACTCTTCCTCTCTGAGTAGTCACAAGCAAGCCACAGAGACAGCGCATTGGGTGTGCAGAGAACTCATCTCCTGGGAAGAAGATATGCAGAAGGCAGTTTTGTGTGCTGAGGATTCAATGTCTTGCAGCCAGGGAGGGAGGCCTAAAGCTGGTCTGCACAGTGATTCCAGAACAAAACAGGCTATTAAAATCACACACAGCAGTTCTAGAGGATAAATGTACAGATATAATGGTTTTCTTTAAGGGAGAAGATCTTTTGTAAATACAACAGATTAAAAAGGGAGAGGAACTGTAGCAGAACTTAAGTGCTGTCAGGAAACAGCCTACTCAGTAAGATGGCTGCAGTAATGACCTAATACTTAATGACGGTTCAGGTAAGAGGTGGTGGCACAAATTTTAGCAGCAGGGCAATTTGAATGGATTTAATACTTGAAAAATTAATTAAAATCTAACACATGAAAAATTCCAAAAAGGAACAACAACCATTCAGACTTATGTATGTGCTCTAGATAATTTAGAGTATTTACAAAAATACTTTTGCCTGCCTCTTTTGCATGAAGATGGTACGATTTGCTCTTAGCTCTAAGCAGTGGGTCAGTATTTTCTCTCAACAACAGAATTATCTCAAACGGTTTACACTGGCTATGGTTAAAGAGAAGTGGACAGGGAGCACGGCACACAAACAGGATCACATCCCTCTCAGAGGTACAGTCACTGATGTTTTCTACCTGAGGTTATGTGGGAGCACACCCGATTGCCTGTGCTCTCTGTAAAGCAAGTCTCCAACCGGCAGGACTGATTATCCAGGCAATAAGGAGTGAATGCCTGGAGATCTTTGGTGAACTGCCTTTTTGAAATCAGGAAAACAAACCATTCCTAGGGCTTTGAGGTCAAATAGGTGTCTCGGATGGTAAATGATCCAGTATCTGTATCAACCTTATCTCAGCAGTGAGGACAACCCACTTCTCCTCCTCATTCTCTTATTCTCTGTTTTTCACTCTTTCATTCCTTTACTTCCTATGGAAAGCTGTCTTAGCCTACAGCCATCTATAAGGAAGCCTAACAAAAAGTTACATTCATGTTTCCCCTTCCCTTCCCAAACAAATGCTGTCTAAAGCTGCTTCTCTTAACCAGTACATCTGAGACTTTCAGTGGAAATACAGAGGTGTACTCCTACCAGCTCTACTATACTGAGTGATGTAGCAAGTCCAGATGCCATTACCACTAGTTTTGAGTAGAGATAGTAATGAAAGATAAAGCAGACAGGCTGCAGTGGACTGTGATGTTGTTTTGGAAGAATAAATGTTGTTTGAAGGATTAGATGTTGCAATCCATACAGTAAGCCAGCAAAAAGACCCCATAAAAGGAACAGTCAAGGAGTAAGCATCCTGTTACTAACATAAAATAATGCAGTTCATCCTTTGATTGCAGTTCCAATTAGGGCTGAGATGATCCTCCCCACTCCCATCCCACATCCCACTCCCTCCATCAACCAGCAAGACTCCATACGGGCTCAGTGCCTTATGCCCCACTAGAGGCTGGATTTGCACCAGACAAAGGTACGCTTTGAGCAGTTTTGAAAATCAGATGCCTCTGACTGCCATTTCTAATGCAGGACCAACTGGTGCAGAATGACGTGTGGGCACTGCCTACACAGCTAGCTGAGTATGTGTGCCTCTTGCTTAACTGACTGTTCTTTTCCTTGTGTCTTATCTTCATTACTTTTGTAACTACCTGCTCCTTTATTACTTGCTCATCAGAAACACCTTTAACGTCTCCTATTGACAGTGACAGCCATCTAGCAGTGTCACAGGGGGAAAACAGCTAGTGTACAGTGGCAAGATCCCCAGGGCTTGTTATTTTCTAAGCTCGGGGCAATCGAAGCTTAGCAGCCAACTGACGACACCAAAGAAAAATGCATGTAACTAAGATAAGCAGCACTGACAAGAGTGGATTTTCACCAAATTTTCTCTCTGACATGCAGCTGTGAGAGAGAAAAGCATACTATCAACAACAGCATAGAAAACTTTCCAATTATTTAACATATGCTCTGTTTGGCTAGAAATGAAACATTTTGCTATCGCAGGACACCATCTGTTCTGCCTCTGGGGTAAGCCTGGCTCTTAACATACATCACAGGTTTGCTGAGTTGATACAGTCTTAGAAAATAATCATTTACCTACAGCACTGAACACTGAAGGGAGATATAAGAACAGGAAATGCAGGAAAGTAACTTGCTAATACGAAATGCATGAAATTGGATTAGAAATATGGGGCAGAACCCTGTCTCCAGTCTTGCATGGGAGAATTTTGCCCTTGATGGCAAAAAGCAAAAGCACTCTCAAAAGTTACAGCAGTTGGTAACACAATCATCCCTCAGAATAGAGCCAGTGTGTTCACACCAGTTCTGTGCTGAAGTCTCAAACCCTCAGCTTCACCCTGCCACTTTTTATAGTGCCTGCCAAGTAAGGAACTGCCAAGAAAACCCCATCCAGAAGCTTTCTGCACAACAATCAAGTAATCAAAAGACTTAGACAAAATTTTACAGCGTAAATCATTTGTGCTTTGCACAGAAGAAATTGCCATATTCTGAGCAAAGAGATACTGAAACTCCATGCCTGGTTCTTTAGTCTGGTGTTTGATTTAAAGCGAACAGTAATCATATACCACTTATCTCACTGATAAAAAACATGGGACTGCCACAGTCAGCCTGGACAGAAGCCAAAGCAAACTCAAGCAGAACTGAGAATTTGAATTGAGATGACTGTCACAAGTGATGGTTGTTCATTCAAATCAAGAAAAATTGATTTGTTTCAAATCTCAGTAGAGACCTCTTCATTATAATGTGCATGATGGACCACTACTAAATATGCATGGCATGGATATCTAATTGATTTTAGAAAAGTTCTGGTTCCTCACCTCCCCCATCCCCCAGAAAAAAAAGAAAAAGAGATGTAGGCTTGTTTCCCTGCAATGCACACTTCCATCACTTTATCCAGGCTAATTTCAAGCAAAACACCAATGGACCTTCTACTCCAAACTCTTTATGCAGTGCTAAAGCTCACTGACTCTCAGTTCTACTTATGGCTGTTCCAGCTGTTGCCCTCCTATCTGCATTCTCAAGCACTAGCAGCTTTTTAGCCTGTTCTCTTTGCTTATCACTGCAAAAGTAGCAAGTTGGTTTAGTGAGGACAACTGTGTCTGCTGAGGCCCCTTGTCATCTCTGCTGCAGATACCTGGGATGAGCCATTCATGGCTCAGCTTTTTACAGTCCTCAGCATTCTGCCTCTTCTCTCAGGACTACGATAGACCTGAGACACACATAAATCCCCTGGTCGGGGACCTCTGGATGAAATAAGTTATCCAAATGCAAGGCATAAATTGCATTATGCCTGTCCTTGCTATCTTTCTGTCTGAATCCTCAATAATGTTTAATTGTCCCTCTTCTGAACTCCAGCCTCATCGATCCCGCTCTGATAACGAGGTGTATGAAGTCCATCCTGAGCAAACACACTGATAGCATTTCCATCAGCACTCAGCAGTGAGGCCAAGGGTGATGTTTTCACTTGTGGAAAACTTGCAGATTTTCTAACAAAACACTAAGGAATCCAAGACTCAGTACATACGCAGCCCAAATCGACACTGGTCTGCCCCTTACTCCTCGCTCGGTGATAAAACTACTCAGCAAATTTAAAACTCTTAAAACATTGAACAAACAACCCATTTGTTTACTTAGTTCTCCTAACAGGGTTATTCTGAAACAAAGCTTCCTATGCCACGACCTTGTTCTTATTTTCTGACTGATAAGAGCACAAGAACTTTGGAGAGGTCAGGTGAGGAAAAGAAGCAGCTGATCAGGGAGGTGGTACCATGCTGGCAATGCCCAAATTCTCCAGCTTCATCTTCCCTCTTATGCTGGCCACATCTCAGGCAGGAAGAAACGAACTCTCTCCCATGCAGGGTACTGCTCGCCTTCCAGCCTGGCCCTTGCGTTGGCATTCCCAGTGTTCTGCTTCATCCCCTCTTGCATCTGAAGTTGCAGAGGCTGTTATTTATTTTTAAACTACCAGATTGAGTCTTAATTATTTAAGCATCTTCCAGATATAGAAAGCTGTTTTGGCTGTGAAAGTAACACTCAGTGCAATCATATCACATCAATAAACCATGGAAATAAATGTGTACACCTGTTGGGAAGCAACTTTATTTAAAGCTCATTTAAAAGTCCAGTTCAGATTTACAGATGTGAAAAGACCCAACGTTGGTCACATTTCAATAAGCACGTGGCATTTTAGCTCAAGTGAGAAAAAAAAAAATGGGACTTGCACCTCATCCCACTGACTTTGTTAGGAGCAAGATGGCTTTATTTCCCCTGAAACCAGAAGGAACACCTCTGTGACACCCAAAATGAAAGCCTTGGCAAGAGGCCTTCGGACAGGTGTACTCACTTCAGAGTTGTGCTAGCTTTCATTTTAATTCTGAAGTGCTAAAACTTAATAGGTAAGGACAGCTGTGAATGCTCATGCCTTATTGCAAACTGTTACAAAGGCTCACATCACACATGCAAAGATCATACAGGGGCTCTGTTTCTTCAGAGAGAAAGGGAAATGGGAAACGTGGGCTTCAAAAGCAAAACCTGTACATTCTTAGTAACTAGGATCAAGAAATAAGGTAACACAACATTACGGTGTGGCCACAATGCCCAGTTTGGAGAAATGATTTTTTTATGTCCAATCTTAGGTAGGGTTGGTTTTTTTTTCTGCTCACACTGGGCAAACAAACAGTTAAAACGTTACCTGATAGTATCACCCTAGGGAATTGCTTGCACATTGGAGTCAAACCAGGCCAGCCCTACACGCAACATGTTGCATAGGCTACATGGCCATAGACATAGGACCGGTGAATTACTACAGAAGAAGAGCTACTGGCTGGCAAGGTTAGCTATCATTTGCATTGATAGCTTCATCTGTACAGCCTTTTCTTACAGTCAGAGGGAAAAAAAGATCCTTACTCATCCAGCTCTCTAAAATTGCTAACTGTGCAATTCAGAGCTGCCTTTGAGCACTAATCTTCGATCTTGAGTACAGCTCAAGAAAATGCTGCTCTATTCCTCTCCTTAGCGAAGCAAAGCTGCATTTTATTTATGTAACATTTTCACTAAACTAGCAAAGAGGTGGAGCAAAGTCAAAGAAAAAAAACAAATGGAAAAAAAAGACAAGGAAAAAGCCATCTCTCTTCCAGCATGAGAGAGTATGAACAGCAGCCTGACTGGAAAAGAAATGGGCTGCTGACTAAACTCTGGCCACAGTGACCCCAGGCTCCCCGCGGTTGCCTGGTATGGGTTGTCAGCACCCAGTGGAAGTACGGAACAGTCTGGGGTAGGTTCTTCACTGAATGTGCCGCATGTTGGAGAGAAGCCAACGAGAATGTGTTAGGATTCCTTCCTCAAACATTTGACACAATCAGGACAGACTTAGAATATATATCTAAATTACACAGCAAAGTCAGGGTTTTATTATATGATCAAGATAAGATCTCGCCTTATTTACCACACACACCGCTTCCATTCAAATACATTATTATGTTGCAAAGCCTTTTATTCCAAACACAGCAAACAGATCAACAGAACCTACCTGCAACCTTTAATTTAGGCTTGTGGCTCACCTCATTATGGCAGTCTTTAATTACATTATCCCATATTGTTTTTCACTGGGATGGAAAATGCTCACTTAATCAGCAGCCTCTCAATATTTTGTTTAATCCTCAGGAGTCAGTGTGGAGGCTCAACTTGTTGGGCGCAGCTGGAAGCAGCTGGACTTCCTGCTGGGCTCCCTATGGGCTCTCTGCATTGAGTGCCAAGTGCTGCCATCCCACTCTACGCCCTTGAAGTCAACCTGACACCACAAAACCATAGAATAATTGAATCATTAAGGATGGATAAGACCTTTAAGATCATTTAGTCCAGCCATCAATCCAGCACAGCCATCCCCACCATGCACACTATGTCCCTCAGTGCCACATCAACACATTTCTTGAACACCTCCAGGGACGGTGACTCCAGCACCACCCCAGGCAGCCCATTCCAGTGCCTCACTGCCCTTTCTGAGAAGAAATTTTTCCTAATATCCAATCTGAACCTTCTCTGGTGCCACTCAAGGCCATTCCATCTCATCCTATCGTTGTTACCTGGGATGAGAAGCTGGCCCCGCTCCTCACCATAACCTCCATTCAGGTAGTTGTAGAGAGCAATAAGGTTTCCCCTGAGCCTCCTCTGCTCCAGACTAAACAACCCCAGTTCCCTCAGCTGCTCCCCGTAAGACTTGTGCTCCAGACCCTGCACGGCCTTGTTGTCCTTTGGACACGCTCCAGGGCCTCCGTGTCCTTCTTGTGGTGAGGGGCCCATAGCTGAACACAGCACTCGAGGTGCAGCCTCCTGAGTGCTGAACACACAGGGACGGTCACCTCCCTGCTGGCAACACTGCTGCTGACACACACCAGGATGCCACTGGCCTTCTTGGCCGCCTGGCCACACTGCTGGCTTACGTTCAGCCCACTGTTCCCTAAATTCTTTGCCTCTGTGCAGCCTGCCACGCTGGGGCCATTCTGCCCCAAGCCTGTATGAATTCATGGGGTCCTTGTGATCACCAACCCACTGCACACCCACGAGGCCAACCCAGGCACCCTCAAAATGGCGGCACGACCGCTCCCAAAACTTCCACCGCAGCCAAGGCCTCCTCCGGCCATGATGTCACACCGCGCCCCCTCCCGCCCCCCACTCGGCCACCCTTCGCACCATCGTTACGTCACGATCAGCCCATGGGGGGAGGGACCGGGGGAGGACGCGGGGCGGTGGAGCCCCACCGCTCCGCCCCCGCCTCCGCCCCCGTCGTCCCGCAGCGTGCCAGAGCCGGCCGGTGCCGCCGCCGCCGCCGCCGCCGCCCGCAGCCTGCCGCGCCGTCAGGTAGGGCCGCCGGGCTGTGGTGCGGTCGTGCGTGCCCGGGAGGAAGAGGTGCCGGAAGGGCGTGGGGTGGTCGGTGTGGCGGCGGCTGGGCTGGGGGCGGCAGCCGTGCGGGGGGCTGCGGGCGGCGGGGGCTGAACCGGGTTTTTTCCCCCCAAATCGCCTTTCGAAGAGCATGATGCAATCCGGCATTGCCATGGCTACTGCAGCTTCGCGAGCCCCCCTCCCCGCTCCGCGGTGGGGAAGCGGGTCCTTGCGTGCTGTGCGGGGAGGGCGAAAAAAAAAAAAAAAAGAATTAAAGAACAAAACAAAACGTGGAATCAAAAGCGTTGGCGGCGGAGCTATAACGGGAACGGCGGGGCCGCGGGGGCGGCGTCCACGCTTCGTGCCCCGCGGAAGTGGATCGGAGCATCCCGAGCCCCGCGCGGCGCGGGGGCGCTGCCGGGCCGCTGGGGGGGGCGACGGGACGGGAACGGGATGCGGCCACGTGCCGTGGGCTCTGCCGAAAACTTCCCCGCGTCGCCGCCGTGCCGCCGCGCTCCGTCTCGACAGCGTGCCGCGTGGGGCCATGGGGGGCGGGGGGTGCCTCCGGGGATCTCCCCGTCCGCAGACAAAGGCGGCTCTGCGGGGCCGAGCTCTCCCGCCGGGCACCGCTGCTTGCTCGGCACGACGGGCTCCGGCCGGATGCAGAAGACGGACTGATGTACCGCTCCGGCTGCGGGAGGCTGGAGGTGCCGGCGGTGCCCCGGCGGCGTATCGGGCACCTCTGTGGAAAACGCAGGCGGAGAGCTCGGCCCGGCCGCCGGGGATGGTGAGGAGGTAAAAACAACACGAGAAAAAGGCGCGGGTGCTATTGTATTTAGGATGCTTCCGAACAGGAAGTCTCGAAACCGCTCCGTGCAAACGACACACGCCCTGCAGCTGGAGCCAGGCGAGGGGGAGCTCGGGCTGCTCGGCTGGGCACGGCCATTCGCCCGAGTCCGCTCCCAGGGTAAGGCAGCGCCCGACCTGCCGCCGGCCCTGCGACGGAGGCTTTGCCGCCGGGACGCAGCGCGGATTCGTGTTGCAGGCAGAGAGAGAGGGGGTTTGTTTGTTTTTAATGCCAAGTCATGAATAGCACCGGAGGGTTTGGTGATCTAATGTAGGCATTCCAGCCTAAGCCTGCCTCGTTCCTTTGCCTGAGGGTTTGTTGGAAGGGTTCACGGCTCGTGCTGGGTGCTGGTGTGCCCTCGCTGCCAGGAGCAGCAGCACAAACAGCACCAGGGCTGTAAGCCTGCAGCGCACAGCGTTATGTACTGCTATTCAGGAAGGAAGGCCAGAGCTTCTTCTAAAGCGTGTGTGTATCTGGGCTGCAGTAGTCATAATCTATTGCTGGAGCAGCAGATAACCAAAGCATGTTCCAGAATGGGACCATTCTGCTGGCTGGGGTGTCTGTTGGCAGGCACGGATGAAGGGTTTCCCTTGAAACTTGCATGCCTGTGGATGGCTGGGCTTGGCGTGCTAGAAATGCGTGCCAGCTTTCTGCACGTGTCAAAGAAAGCTCTGCACCAGGGTTAATAATGGGTTTGCCACATCAAAGATGCCAACCAACAGAGCTCATGGGTCCAGGACGCTGTAAAACATGCCAGAATTTGGGATCTTGTGCTGGATTTCTTGCACAAGTAATGCGTGCTGGAAGCACTTCGGGGTTTCTTTGTGTGTTTTTTTGTCCATAATAAGCAAAGGAAATGGTAAGTGGACTAAGCTAGGGGGCGTGGTATTGAAGACATGGTTTAGTGGGTACAGTGGTGATGAATTGATGGTTGGACTACATGGTCCTAGAAGTCTTTTCCAGCCTTAATAATTCTATGTATATGTATATTATACTCAGTATTTTAGCATTCAGAAGCAATCAGAGAGCAGTCATGAAGTTAATGGGTCACGGAGCTTTTTCTTGGAAGTTCAGGATGAGTTGCTCTTTTTGTTCCACTGTGGTCATACTCATTTAAAAAGCAGTCACACTTTGTGTAGTTTGGTTTACTTTCTGTATCAGCAGTTGATTTCTTAGAATGAAACTCACGTGTATCTGTAACATAAATAGAGCATCATTAGGGGTATTCAGCTGATGTGCTGTCTGACTGACCTTTAGGTATACTTAGTGCAGTATTTCAGTAAGCTGTTGTCTTTACGTTTCTCAGGAAGAATTCCTCACTACATTCCTTGCCCGTAGAACAGTCAGAGCTGAAATTAAATATTTTGAATTCTCTCATCTTATCTGTTCTTTCCACATTGACCTTCATTTTATGTTGATTGTAAGAGGCATTAAATTGGAGAAAATACAGTTAACAGAGCAACAACAGAAAAATCTATCTGTCTGTTGGAAATAATACTGTGAGTTTGGCAGGCTCCTGTACAGGAACTTCAATTGCTCATTCTTGTGCAGCTTTTTGGAAAGACTTTTGAAGGTTCTGATTTTTTGGATGCAGATCTGACCATTGTAGGTTTCCACACTGCTGTGGTGTTCCTGTTTGAGTTGTCACACGTGGGAAGCCCAGCACTGAGCTGTCGGTGAGCACGTTCTTTGTAAGTGCTGTTCTGCTGGTAACTGGTTAATTGCTTTCACACAGCAAACAGATCTCATTCCTTTACCTTCCTCATTTCTGGGCCACAAACGTTGCAACACAAAACACTTCTGTGGCTGTAGAGCTCAAAATATCCACCAGGGTACAGCAACATGGCATTGCTCAAATACAAGAGTGATTTGCAAGGCCAAAACAATTCCTGCCCTTGCTGTCTCCTACCTGTCTTCTACTGGTCTCAGCACTACTTGAAGGAGTGAGTCTCTAGAGCAGTGACTGTGCAGGAGAGCAGCTGGGAGGCATTCCAGCTGTCACTATTGCTGTCAGCTTGCTGCCTGGCCAGAGGTACCTGCCTCTGAGGCAAGAAGCCAAGCTGCTCTTGTCTTATGCAGAGTTGTCTGCTGAAGTGGGCAGCGCTGGAGAGGCTCCCTCAAACCTGCCTGTTGTTTCACTGCTGACGAGCAGAAGCACATAGAATCGTAGATGGTGTGGGTCAGAAGAGACCTTAAAGACAGTCCCTTTCCAACACACTTGCCGTGGGCAGAGTTGCCACCCACTAATCAGGCTGCCCAGGCTCTATCCAGCCTGCATTGAACACCTCCAGGGAATACTTCTGCAAATGGTGTGCTATCCCGAGATGTTTCACAGACTGTTTCCTTTTCGAAGCTCCTGAATTCCATTAGAGATTTGCCAGTTCTTTGTATAGGTCACGAAGACACCTATTTATTCTGATGCTTTTTGCAGTAAGCTTCCCTGAGCAACCAGTCAATTTGCTCATTTTGTCTTCTCAATCTGTCCTTCATTGCTGTATCTAGAATTGGCCTGATACATGTGAGTGCTTTTGAGGCTGTTGGCCTCAGCTCCAGCAGAAACATTCTCCTGCTTTTACAATGTACCAAATTATATCCTTCCAGGACATAACATATGCTTCTGAAAGCTGTATAATAGACTTCAGAAATTGATGCTTACTGTGTGCCACTCAGACTCCAAAACACTTCACAAAACTGACAACAATCCTTGTAATCTGTAGCTGTTTTGTCATGTACAGTGTAGTCTCTAATTGGTTTTGTGATTCTTAAGTGCATTAACAGCCCACAGATTCCTGCACTTCAAAGGATTTATGCATGGTAGCATCAGAAACAGTTTTTCCCTTAGAGATCGCATACATTTGTCCACACCCAGACAAATCAAGAGAGTAAGTAAGGAACTCTGTAGAATTTAGGCTGTTTGAAATCTTGCTTCCAGATCAGTTGCTTTTCTTTGTTCAAACAAATTATCAAATCACACAAATGCTGCCTTGAATCTTGCTGCCAACGTACCTCATAGTTGCAGTGGATCGTATGCAGTGGCTCTGTTGAAAGTGATCTTATTTCCTCAAATGTACTGCCATGGTTTCTCTGTTTGTATTTTGGTGTTTGGGACGCGTTATTGTACAGGGTAAATAAGAGCACAAGAACAAACTTGCCCAAAGTATGTGACCTGTGAATGCTCTCCCAGTGCGGTCAGCATGCTGAAGAATTATTTCATTTCCTCGCTGAGATGGTTGACTCACACAAAGCACCAAGCGCTGAGGAAGCACGATGGCAGTTCAGCAAATTCCCTTACCAGGTGCACAGCTCTGCAGATGTGTGCTGCTCCGTGGAGCTGTCACTTCTCCAAGAACAAATGAATCATGCTACTAATGCTGAACTCACTGTTGTAAACTAGGGTCGGGTCTCAGCATCCCAGTGCATCTGGATATTTTGCATGCCTGTGTTAAAGCATTATTAGCTACATAGGTTATGCTTTGCTGATTGCTTCCTAATGGTGTCTGTGAATTTATACTGTCATTTACACAGAGCAACTGTCCTTGTCCTGCTACCTCTTCCAGGTGCTCCCCTCTCCCTCTGGTGACCTTGACAAAACTGTTAGTCTTCTTGCCAGCTGTATTTGCATTGACTGGAGGATAACTGCTTCCTTCCCCTTGCAAATCGAGGCTCTCTGCTGTGAAAGAAATGCCATAGGCTTGAGTTCAAATAGCACACTAGTGTTCAGGGAAGCTGATAGATGTTTCTGTTGGTGTCATGACGTTAGGGATGTTACCAGTAATAGACCAAAACTAACAGGTTTTGAGTTGCACAATATGTGTTTAAGCTTATTAGACTAAAAAACACATCATGCTATCCTATGGCTTTAGGACACATGTATAACTACTTAGTTCATAAACATTCAAATTTGCAGGTTATTTCCCAATGCTTTTTTTTTTTTTTTTTTTTTTTTTTTTTTTTTTTTTTTAATACTGGTACAGACATGCAGGAGAGCATTTAGGATTGAGGCAGTCTGTGTGCTGTGCCTGTGCTGGCTGAGGAGCCCCTGGATGGGGCCAGCTGTGAAACATGCCTCCCTCCTTCAGTTGCTGTACGTTTGCATGAACCTCAGCACCAAGAGGCTCATGGAAGTCTGAGGCAATTCCTGCCACCAGGCTTCAAAATAAACTAAAACTGTGGTGTTTGTATGTGGATGGAGTGGATGATGCAGTCCAGGGCTTGAAGCTCTCAGAAATGCACAAAAAAAATCTCCTTGTATGTTTGCCATTACTTTATCAGCTGTTGATAGACTTATCCCAGCATAGGGCTATGGTCTTGTGTTGGTCCTGTGTCCTCTGCTTTGGTTTCTGTCAAGGCAATCAACATCTGGAAAACTGGAAACCTTCATACTGTGATCTTGAAGACTTCCCCTCAGGAGTGCTGTTTCTATGCATGTTATTCAATCAAAAAGCTTCTCTTAACCTTCTCCTGAAGTATTACATCTTGTTCCCACCTGGCTTTTAGAAGTGCTGATCATCTTGCAGACAAACACTAAGGAGAACCTTTGACTTAAACAACAATAATTAAACCATTAATCATTAGTAGAGTGACATTCTACAGTGTTTAACCCTGACCTTTAAAAAAAGAGATTGGAGAAACCTTAATGTGTGCTGAAGTTTAGCTTGTATGATGGTTATGGTGTGTGGCTCTTATCCTTGCCTAAATGCACACATGTTCAGCTCGTCCATACAGTGCTTACATGTTTCTGAGCTAGGCCTCCTGTAGGAGTTACAGGACAACTGTGGGCAGAAGGGCATGAAGCTGGATTTGGCTTTGAAGGACGCAGCCTCAAGTTATGTATCATATCCTAGAATCGTAGGATCACAGGCTTAGGAGGGACCTTAAAACCCATTCAGTTCCACCGCCCTTGATGTAGACAGGCCAGACCCCCACCAGATCAGGCTGCCCAGGGCCCCATCCAGCCTGGCCTTGAACACCTCCAAGGATGGGACATCCACAGATTCTCTGGGCAGTTGTGCCAGTGCCTCACTGTCCTCTGAGTAAAAAACAATGAATCGGCCAGATATATAGAATCTTGAAGTTCCATTTGTGTGTGACGATTACACTCGCATTTGTAAGCATATGCTATGATGCTGTGTGGATTGCAGGGTTGCAGCTGTTTATAGTGAAATTCTGGACGGGCATCCCTATCACCTTCTGCTAGAGCTTCAGAAGTAGTGTGGTTGCTGTAGGACACACACACATGGGGAGCACCAGCGATGTATGGAGTGGCAGACCCATTGTTTGATAGAGACAGAAGGCAGCAGGTGAGTCAGTAAGGACTGACGGAGGCTTCAGGAGCCTTGTTGTTCTGTTAAAAATAGGGAGGAAAAAAGAAAGACAAGTGGCCATCCCAGAAGGGTTGCCACATTTCAGTGTAGATCATGGCCCTGTTAATACAATAGCTGCTTATAGGTAAAAGTTTTGCATAGACATAAACCGTTGTTAGAGTCAGTTGTTGTGTTGTGCCTCTTACTATGAGAGTTTACATGACTAGCTCTGTCTCCTGGTTTTGCAGCCATTACCAGGTTCCACGTAATCCTGAAATATCCGGGGTTCTTGAGGCACCACTCAGCCCTTGCTTCTCTTTGATAGGCTTCTGAAACCCCTGACTTTGTTACCCGTTCTTCTGCCCTTTCAGAAATCGTCATCTGCCTTTGAAGCAAGCAAAGGCACACTGCAAACCTGAGGATGCCTCGCAGAACAAGAATAACATACTTTGATACTTTTTTATCTTCTGTATTGATTTCTTGCTCTATCACCACTGCTAAGTGATTGCACTATGATGCAGGAAGGGATCAGTAATGTTCTTTTCAGAGGTTTTGTATCATTTTTTCAAATCCCCCATCTAATTGACTCTGCTTCTGGGTACAGTACAGAGCTCATTAAGGTAATGTATTCAAATATAAGCTCCAGCAGAGCTATCATGAACTTTAGTTGTGAGGGCTAAATGCTCCTTGGTTTTATATCAGGCACATCAGGCTCAAATGATGTGCGGGGCTGGGTATCAGATGCACGCAGCACAGGTCTGCTCTCTGGGTGCTAGTGTGGACTGGCTCCGTGTGCTAAAACTGGTACTTAAGAAACTTAAAGTGGAGCTTTGAGTCCTCAAGAACGCAGTAGGTGAGAACGCAGGGCTCTCACCAGGTTTTAGCCAACTTTTAGAGTGTGTGGAAAATGATCACCTCGGAGCAACGCGTGTGCTTTAGTGCTCCTTGCTGCCTTTGGAGGCGGTGGCTATAATCTACTTACAGCATTAGGGCTGTAAGCAAGTTGCCAAATGTGTGCGTGTGGTAGATTATCAATAACATTAAGGGCTTTTCTACTCTTCTTCCCCTTTCATTTTTCCTTTTCTCCCTTCTCTGTTCCTCTCTTCCCCTTTCTCAGCATTGCCCTTTGGAAGTGGCTCAGCAGCTGTTCTGGGGGGTTGTTCTGCAGGACGGGTGAGCGGAGCTGGGCTCTGTGCCGAGCCAGAAGAGGAGTCCTGGCTGGGGTCAGCAGGTGAAAGACATCAGTGAGGCTGTGGGCTTGAGCACCGCACTTCCCCTGTCCGCAATGACAGGTCTGCCTCACGGACAGTCCCTTTCTGCTGTTTGTTTTCAGGTGGCACGTCTGTGCGGGGGACTCATATGCCACAGTGATAAAACACTGTGGAACGACAGCCTCCAATCACTGAGATTGCATTTAGATATTTAAGAAATAGGTCCATGGAAGAGGTATGTTGGACAAAAGAACTGTTTTTAATGGGAATTAAAAATAAACCCATGGTTGCCATGAGAGGCTGAGGGACAACTTTCAAGAGCTGCCAACATTAGTAAGCGGTTTTATTATCTGAAACGTTCTGTGTTCTACCCAGTCTGTACAAAACATACCTGAAATAGAATAACAGAATCACTGAATGGTTTGGGTTGAGAAGGGACCTTTAAAATCATCTAGTTCCAATCCCCTGCTATAAGCAGGGAACACCACCCACTAGACCAGATTGCTCACAGCTCCATCCAGCCTGGCCTTGAATGCTTCCAGAGAGGGGGCATCCACAGGTGCACCTCATAAGGTAAAGGTCTGGTTTTGCTTTCTGGCAATTTCATGTGCAGAGTACTACTATGCAGGCTAAAGTGCTTGTCTGTTCCATAGAGTTAGAAGAGTTCTACCAGAGTGGCTAATGAAACAAAACTTAATTCCTTCCTATCTTTCACTCCTGGCAAAAGATTAGTGCTTATAAAATACACTGTAAGTTGTGTTTTCACTTTGCTGTAAGCAGAAAGGAGAAAGCTTCAATTTTTTAATATATAAAAATCACTTTTTAATTATCTAGCAATGTGTTTTTCCTATATAATAAATTTAATTATCAAAGCTGGGTATTGAGTTGAACTGCTTGGAATTATCAGAAAATCAAAGTCACTGATGTTTCTTCTCAGGCTGCTGCACTTGAGTCTTGTCTCAGATCGCTACTGAGGGCTCAGTTATTGTTTCTTACAGTATAATATGCTTTAATACCGAGCGTTAAGATATACTGATGAACATCTTCTCTGTCTTCCACAATCCTCAGCTTCAGACTGACTGTGTTTTTGGTCAGAGTCACCTGACACCTAGTGTTTAGCTTTGTATTTATATCATTTTCTATTTCTCTCCACTGTTTCTGTTTCTGTTGGAATATTCTTGCAGACTGAACAAAGGTTGCCCATTTGTGCAGGAGGCTGTCCTTGGTCCCTGTCTGCAATCTCTTGGTGCTCAGCTCTCTCCTCCCCCACCTTATGTCCTGCTCTCTCACAGCTGGTTTGGATTGCGTCCATCCTTGGTTCTGCATTTTGCAGGACAGATACTAATGCATCTTAAAATCTGTCTTTTGTATTGTGAACACCTCGGCCCTCTTTTATTGCTGCTTTTACAGTGCAATAATCTGTCACTTGGAGCTGAGTGTTTACATTTACGATCTCTCTATGAGGTAGCTCTGTATGACATTAGCACGTTCCGTATGACCTTCTGTGACTCTACATACTGCATTTTTCCTTGTGCTTTCCACCACAACACTGCCAATATGTAAGATGCAGTGTGTACAACACATTTTATTTTGAATACTGTTTTGTAATTCTGCCTTAATAACAGAGGCATCTTTCTCCTTGTCTGTGTTCTTCCTTTACCTATATTTTTGCTGCAGCCTTGGTTTCTTGCCAAGTAGTGAGAAACAGGTGGTGGAATGGACATGGCTAAAAACTCCTCACTGGGTTGTTTCAGAGGGCTATCCTAACTTCCTCTGCTTTTTTGCTCTGAGCAGTTCAGAGGCAGGGGTGCCCCTTGCATTCCTGTGTTATCTTCCTTGAGCAGGCAAGCTGTGAGCAGAAGGTGCCTATCTGGTACTGCCTGATAAGGACAGGGATGGTTGTAGGGCAGAGGGAGGAAACTCATTACCTTGATGAGTTTGGGTGTTTTGTCTCTGTGTTTGGAATAGGTACACCATGTGAATTACAGTACTGACCCTGCCTTTCATAGAATCATAGAATGGCCTGGGTTGAAAAAGGTCTGGGTCACAATGATCATCGAGTTTCAACCCCCCTGCTATGTGCAGGGTCGCCAACCACCAGACCAGGCTGCCCAGAGCCACATCCAGCCTGGCCTTGAATGCCTCCAGGGATGGGGCATCCACAGCCTCCTTGGGCAACCTGTTCCAGTGCGTCACCACCCTGTGTGTGAACACACCCTCCGTTCTTTTGCTCTAAAGCTTTTGAAAACATGAAAAACCTGCACCTTGGCTTGTGTTGCAGATGGGATTATATACTTCATTTGTAAAAGAGAAGCAGCAGTGTGTTTTATTGCTATAAGGTAGTGCTTTAACAAAACTTACACGACCTAAGAAGGTTCACGATGGTGAGGTCACCTGGTTGTGTGCTAACTGAAGAATGGGGTCAGACAAGGCTACTGGGAAGGCTTTCCCACTGTGTCATGGGATTGGAAGGGACCCCCTGGCCAACAATTTATATGTAAGGGATTATATGCACCGTTACCCTTTTATATCACTCAATACCATAGCAAGTTAGCCAGCTATTAGCATATAGGAAGTCTTTTTCGAGGAGCTCGGTATTGGTCGCTTACTGGTATCTATCACAGGTAAGGAATCTCCACCTTGAGGATGACCTTGTGAGGTGTCCCTGTGCTGGGGACAGCTTGCTGCCACACAAGCAGAGCTCCTCAGGGATTTGATGGGGCCTACGGGGGGTCACCTTGCTCCATGGGATCTGAGCCTGTGGCCCAATGAGCTGATGGACCTGTGATGGAATTTATCAGACCGGGTCCCAAATTTAAGAAAGCTCCCTGACCCTAGCAGCTGTTTGCTTTGTTCCCACTCAAAATTATTCAGTCCCTACCACTTAAGCATACTTGCCACAGTGATCGGTGTCAGTTTCACCTGGTTTACTGCTATTATGTCTCTTGCAAATATATTAATTGCAGTGAGTCCTGAGGCATGGTTTTTGTATTATGCTGCAGATACCCCAAGGTTTCTCTGTTCTTTTTGTTTGAACAGCAGGTCTGGCTTCATATTCGGAGGATTTAAGGGAAACAAAGGATCATTTTCCTCTGGCTCGCTGTAATCAGCATCACCCCAGATATCCCCATCCCAACGTTCAGGGGATACTCTTAGTGTCCTATAAAATGTGCAGTATTGAGTTGGAGGAAGCCTGCATAAGCATCATCTCAGCCCTTTCTTCCAAATTTTTCCTTCTTTTCCTCCTTTTACTGTTTCTGAAGTTCTTCAGCTTTTAAAAGCTCCATAGCCTTAACAACTCTATAGCCTTCCTGTCCTCTATTTCTTCTCTAGGTCCTGTTCCTTTTTACTACTGTTCTCCATATGCAGCTTCTAACCAGGAGCCTAGCATCTTGCAGACAGCTCCTTTCCTTTTCCATCTGTAGTGCAGCCCCTGGCTGCCTTTAAGTGCTCTTCATTGACTTTCCAGTTACGCCAGTTGTCATGAGCCCTCAACTCTGTTGAGGAGCTGAGGCTTGAGCTCCCTCCATGCCTCCTTATAAACAGAGATAGCACTTGCCACCTTGCTGACTGTGCCATCTTGCTGTGGAGATGATACACCTTACTCGTACTAGGGCAGCAGCAACATGTTTCATTGCTATAATGCAGTGAACTAAAAAAGCTTATGCAACTTAGTAAGGTTTTTGTTGGCAAGGTCACCAGGTTGGATACGGGATAGAGAACGGGGTCAACCCCATAGCTGGGTTTTTAGTGCAGGTGGTTTCTTCATTAGGAGAGATTTTAATGGCAAGAGGGTTTCCCTTGCACTAGGAATTTGCAGTGTCTCGCTGAAAGAAAAGAGCAACTACAGTTTGGAGGAAACAAAACCATTGTGCTGGTATTCCCTGCAGGATTTATGCAGGTGCCTGGATTTTTTATATTGTGAACTTGTGGGAAGTGGCCTTGCAGATGCCAGATGTGTGGACAATGCTTTTTATTTCTTGAGTAATCTTGAAGTTTGTAGAAAGAGCCAGTGATGTGATCACACTGAGCCTTACCACTGTTATCTTCTCAGCTGGCTGGTCTTCCTCGCCCAAAAGCAAGTAATAAGGAACTGTAGTGCTTGCATCTGGATGCATTAGTATTTCAAAAACCAGGATGCCTATACATAAAAATGCTTTCTTTTCCAGTTTATCCCAGAGTCAGGCCTGCAATCCAGCAGCCCTTGTTGGGCTTTTGACCTGGTGCCCTGCATCACATGCACCTAGCTGACTTAGCACAGCCCTTTGGGGGCACAGCTGGTGCAGAGTCTCACACAGGTACAGCCCCAAAGTCCTTTGGGATCCCCCAGGCTTTTCAGCTCTCAGCTTCTGCAGCAGAAATGCCACCAGCTGGCTGCCTGTTGGCTTTTTTGGCAACTCTGAATGAAATGCTGCCAGGTACCCATGTTATACAGGAAGGGAAAAGATTGGGAGACAAGGCATCTGTGAGAAATCTCCTACGTCCCCTTCCTCTGCTGTTAGACCATGTAGTCTTCGCTTTTGACACTGCTTGTCAGTCCTGGGCAGGAAAAAATCCATCTTGTTTTTCCACAGAATTGTTTTATCTCCTTTACCCTGTGGAAAAGAAAGTGAGTTCTGAATGCTTCAAGGGTAGCTGCTTTTCTGATCTATGAGCTCTGCATTTCTGCCATTTTTAAGGCAAGAGAGATAGAAACGAGTCTGTGTTTTGTGAGAGTCAATCATTTTATCAAGGAAACAAAAAGATTCTTGAATGTGTTGACCACACCAGGAAGGCATTTACTGATAACCCAGAGTTTGGTAGCTGCAGTGTTTTGTTCTGAGCAGCATGATGTCATGGCCTAGCAGTTGTATCTCAACAAAGCTTTTTCCTCTCTTCTGCATGTTACTTTGCCCACCATTCTGAGAACTGCTTTAGTACCTTCTTCTATTCAAAGCTGTTCACACCTGCCTGACTTTTTGATAGCAGAACTGCATACAGTGAATGATGCTGCCTGGCACGATGCTCAGCATCTTACACTGAAGATACGGAGTATCAGTGCAGCTGCAGCCATGCAGCATTAGCTCATACCTTCCAGGAAAGTGCGTAAGTTTCAAGATGGACTTCTGGTAATGTGTCTGTCTCTGCAAAGAGATGGCAGCACAGCAAGCTGTGAGCTGGGCTTCCGTTTTCTTGCAAGTGTAGAAAATGACTTTTTTTTTTTGAGGCCTGAAATGAATGCAGTGACTGCATATATTTTTCTGTATATTGCATCCTGCTGGGGAATTTCACTTCTCCACCATGTTTACTGGAAATAAGAGCAAGCACACAAATAAATAACATGCAGTAACTTGCCTAAAGTCTTGTGGAGATAAATTTTTGTCTGTCTTCCCAAGCATAAGTGGTCCTCCAAAAGATATCATTTACCCATCTGAACACAGGCTGTAGCTACATGGCTTAGCAAGGCTTTTAGATTTTGGTTTTGTGTTCTCTGTTATCCTTGTACTCATCAGGTTTGTATGGTGTAGCTTTATCTTTGTGACCGTCACCCTCTTGTTCATGATCTTCCTCTATTTTCTTGGCTTTTTGGTGGTCACTGCATCTAGTTACCCCCTGGACCCTAGGTAATCTCCTTATCTCTAATCCTGTTAGCTGTGCTCAGGGCTCTTTGCTCAGCACGGTGTTTCATGTCTGCAGTAAAATCTCACACAGGGCAGACTGCAAAGCTTTTGCACATCAAGCTAATAAGTGCAAAGAAAAGAATTAAGAATTACAGAAGTCCTGTGCTTTGTTTCACTCTTGAGATGTCCACTGGGCTGACCAAGTCGGTGTGGCTGCTGTGGGGTGCTGAAGGAGATGATGGCTCACATGGCGGAGCGGCTTCACTTAAAACTTTTTTATTGCTACTCACTGTGTCTTTAGTGTTTGTTTCTTTGTTTTTTAATATACAGCTATGAAATGTGACTTTGTTTGTTTGTTTATAAAGAAAGGAAAGAATAAGCTGGGGCTCAGTGTTGAAGCTGCACTGAGCTCTGCTGTCAGTGCTAGGTGCTGGTGGTGGTCACTCGAGACCAGTCTTCTCTGTCCTTTGGACTTTGTTGACTGTGGTCTCAGCAACTCTGTTACTAGAAAATAACTTCACTGTGTATTGCTGATACAGCTCAGTGTCGGGGTGCCAGCCTCATGACCAAGATGGCCCATGAATGTAGGTTTCACTGACCAGACCTTTATTTTCTCCTGTGGATGTAAAAAGTTGACTCAAGGATGAGTGCAGCCCAAGATGAGAGGAGCTGCTTTATTAATGGAGAAGAGTTTTGCAGCCCTTGTTAAAGGTGGCACTTGAATGATGGGAAGTAAAAGCTGTGGCCCTTGCACTTGGTTCCTGGCTCCTCCTTTCTGTCACATCTCCGTAGCTTCCCAGGCAGCTTGTTGCTGGCTTGCAACAAACAAAATTCCGTTAGCAGTATTTTTTCAATTGCAATACCAGCAAAGCTTTTGGGGAAAAATAAAAAGAGAGCTTCATGTTAGAAAAGCAGCTGTTTACCAAATACTTGTATGCTGTGTGGGGAGGAGGGGTTTGGAGCAGAGCTGTTTAGGAAATGCTGCGCTTCAGCATTACTTCCAAAATAGCCTGTATCTACTGTGCCTTATATAGATGCATATATTCTCCATTTCCATCCAGCCTAGTTTGATACAGATTTATCCATTCTTCTACTTTATTTCCCATTTTTAAAAAACCAGTTCCTTAATAGCCAAGAGATGGTTGGTTGTTCTGTGTCTTTGCACGTTTTGAGCTGTGTGCTGTTCCAAGCAAAGCAATTGAATAACCCTGCATGCTTTGCCTTTTCTTCCTCCTCGTTTTATTTCTGTGAATACTTCTGCTACGTGCACGTTGTGCCTCCAGCACCACGTTACAAGCTGGCAGCTGCGATGAGCGGTTCTGTGGTTATTGGATAACATGAGCAGTGGCTGGGCAAAGGATACTGCATTGAACGCATGATTCCTGGAAAATGCATTCTGTTGCAAAAAGCATTTTACCGTAGCACCAAAGGATACTGGATTACCTGCTGCTAATTGGCACTTTGCAGGGTGGAGAAACTATTCTTTCTAGCTGGATGCATCCTTCTGGGCTTAAGAGGGGACGGTGCACCCCTATTTTTTACCTGTTCTTACCAATCCCATGGGAATGTTTGTTTGGTTGCTTCCAGCTTGTTCTTCCCTCTTGGCTGTCATCCTCAATGCCCTCCCTAAAGCTAAAGTTATCCTGTGGCATAGCACCAACTGTTGTCTGCAAGGGGATGAAATGCATGTGAAGGTCCTAATCCTGGGACATTCAGATCCTAATTCAGGCTAAATCAGATCTGCTGAGAATGTGGTTTACATCAGGGATCTATGATTTGTCTTACCTCTTCTATTTGATGGTGATTAGATTTAATGAGGTGTGGGGTATGAAGGACAATTAACTATTCCATTTTGCTGTACTCTTTCTTATATTTGTTTCTACCCTGTTAAACACTTCAGTTACCTCAGTTGTACTTCATTGTAAAGGCAGTCACTGCCGAAGGATTTGGCGAGGCGTGGGAGGAATGGCAGGAAAAAGTAATGGCATGAAATCAGCCCCCTAATTATCTGGGCAAAGCTTTCCCTTACCCCTTCATTTTCACATTTTTTGAAGTACCATTGAGGTTAAACTGCTTGAGACTAGCTTCTTCCTTTGTCCTGTGGTTTTTTTACACTTCCCTGAGTTTTGTGCAAATCATTTATTTCTAAGCTTCCTTACGTTTGTGCTGATGGAGAACATGAAAGCTCAGCACGGTGAGTCCTGGCGAGTCAGCAGCAGATGATGATTTACCACCAATGCAAGCTGGGCCGAAAATCTGCAATGCTTTGCCAGAGATACAGTTGCAAACTGAAGTTTAAAAATAATTTATTGCATAAAAATAAAAAATAAAAAAAAAATCTGCAGCATTCACACTTCATATGGCTTCTCATAAAACAAGTGTACCTATGCCTTCAGATTAAATGGACTATGAGTTATCCTAAACTTCATGTCAGTGCTAACAGGAAGCATGCTTAAAGCTTAAAAAGGTGTTCAAAAAGGGAGAAAAAGGAAATCTGGGGCTGGTGGCAAGTTAGAAGACGAAGAAAATGTATGTGAATGAAGGATTTGGAAATGTGAAGAAGAAACTGGACAGCTTTGGCAAATGGGCAGCAAAAAGTTGCCAGTTTTGGTTATTGATGCTGTCTTCCCATTATCAAGCAGATGAGCACTTGCAAACAGCAGTGTGATGATTGTATTTGGAAAAGGGACCATTGCTATTTTTGGAGGAGAGGAAAGAGGAGCTACCTCTGCAGTGCTGAGGACTGGCAAACATCAACTAGAAAACATTATTCAAGATTTTCAAAATCAAGTGCCTAAAATTAGGCTTTGAAGTCCTAATTTAAGAACTGAGAAAGTGGCTGATTTCCAAGAATGCAGAGCAGCCAGGCCTGACTCTGCGTTGTGCTCACAAGTCAGAACAATTATTTAGATGTCTATTTTAGGATTTTTTGTAGCTCAACTTGAGGCACTTAGATTTGATAAATGGAATCTGTTATTTCAGGGAGTTCTGGAGAAGCAGGATAAAAGCTGAAGCCCTCTGCTTAAAGGGAGCGGGCTCCTAATGTGTTGAGCATTCAGCCCAAAATGTTTTGTTGCTGTTGTTTGGTTTGTTGACAAAAGGGCACAAGCCTTCAGGTTTTAGTGACTGGTCACTGGAACTGGAAACTGAAATTTGGACCTGGAAAATAACGACAAAAAATCGACAAGAAAATGTGATCAAGAATTCTCAAATCAACTTTTGGCACCAAATCTCCCAAATGTGTTTTCTGTTGAAAGTGTAGGAGAAGAATTTCCCTTGAATGAAATAAGCTAGTAAAGTGCTTCAGTATTTAGCAGCTCTTCAGTTTTGATGTTCATTAGAAGGGCAAGTTCCCACTGCTGCATGAAAAACACTGATACATCAATAAAATGTCCTGAGAAAAAACACATCTGAGTGTATGTAGCCTTCGGCCTGTGCTTTCAGCTGCCAAGAATCACTTGTGCCCAAGCTGAGCATCTCAATAGCATTCAAGTTTTCCACCTGCACTGTATTGAGTATATGTGTGAAGTGCTAGAAATAGGGAAAGCATATGAAACATTCTGTAGATGCCCCAAACTCCTTTTTAGATAGGTGCAGAGGACTTTTGAAAAAAACTACTATTTTTATGATAGGCTTTGATCTGGTTGGAGCAACATGAAACTACAGCCTTTGTTATGTTTGTGTTGCGGATTTGGAAGGCCAGTAATTAAAAGGGCCTGGGAATGGTTTTATGAAAATCAGAGCTGCCTAGAGTTGCCTAATAGCTTTAAAAATATGAAGAGTCAAATATGTGATCTCTCAATTTGTTTGTTACTTCTTTGGTACAGTACATGCCACTACAAAAGGCAAAGGCTTAGTTAAAGTCATCTCTACTCTGTGCTTCCTGTTAATATCTTCTGTCCTCCTAGGATAGAAGCTTTGTGCTCTTCTGTACTCTAGTTACAACTGAAAAATGTAGACTTTTGTTTTCTCTTGAGCTGTGTGATCTGAGTAACCTGGATATGTTCGTGCTCTGTGCCACCTAGTCAGTATGAATTTTCTCTCTTCTGTATGATGCAACATCAGACCTCAAGAGATAAAGGTCAAAACAACCAACCTCTGAAAAAAAAAACAAATTTTTGTTATGTCTGTCCAAACCTTTCTCCCTGTGGAATCTACTTCAGTGCGCTCATCCTGGGCCTGTTAGAGCCTAATGCAGCTTGCCTCAGCCAGGACAGGTGACGATGTGCAAGTAGCTGCAGCAGCCACAGCCCCTTGCCTGCCAACATTGAACTTCATCTCATTTTCAGAAATCAATGGTTGTAAAACTCATAAAAATGAGTTTTTTATTGCTTTACAAAGTGTTCTTCAAACAAACAATCTGTAATGGGTACTTTACAGCCTAGCAATGCCCTGTCTCTGCTTATAGCCTGTAAGCCATAGAAGAGGTTGAATATAAGCCAAGGGAACAGACACTGAGTACTTTGAAGTGACAACCAGGAATGACAACACATCTCTTCCTAGTACGAACAAATTAGCAGTGAACATGTTTCTTTTCTTTCTTTCTTCTGGGAGTGGAAAGATGTTCATGTTTTCATGGGACTGAGTTTCTTCCATCATCTGACAAGACCTTATTCCTTCCATCTCTCCCAGCTTGCTTGCAGTTTTGGTTTCTGACAGACTTTTGTGGCATAACACAGTGATATCTCATGGCCCTCATGTGTGCCAGCAGCTTCTATCCGGTGCTGGTAGTAGCTTCACAGTGCCCTGAACTAAGACTTTTAATGTATTGGTCACCTGTGTGTGGGTAAGTGCCTGAGTTCTTCTGAGTTCTGATCAGATATCTGGCATTAGCATATCTTAATACTTGTAAAGAATTTCACAGTAACAGTAGCAGAAATGGATCTGGGCACATCACAGACTATTTTTTTCTAGAAGCCTTAATGGCTTTTTTGATGGATTTCCAAACTCTGCTCATTTACCATCCTAAAAATGATAGGGAAAGAGAAAGTAAGAGCTGTTTTCATTCTGCTGAGCATAATTGATAAAGTCAAGTAATTAGTATGGATCTTTTCTTCATTTATGAAGACCATTCTTGACCTTGATGAGGCTTATTTGGGAGCACTATCATGACTTTTCTGTGTACTAGGAGAGCAATTAAAATACAGTGCATTTTTCAGAGTGTACTGGAGGTCTGCTTTCTGTCCTTTAATGGGAATACCCATAAATTCTGAGGAGTTCTCCATGTGCCTATATGGAAGACTCCCCAGCATCTGGAAAAATAGTTCTTTTTATTTTATTGTGCTTAAAACACCAGATCCTTGTTTTCCTTGAGGAGTAAAGCCTGTTGTAGGTCAGCCTGAGTGCTCCTATATTCTGATCCCGCCTGCCCTGGTGTTCTGGGGTTCTACTGCATTGATAAAATATGGTAGCAGAGAGGATGGTTCATTTCCTGTCCACTGTAGAAAAACAAGTTAGAGAAAATGATGTATATAAAAGTACCTGTTTTAGAAAGCAGAAGGTGACATAACTGGGTAATTGTCTTTCTCACTTCAGGTAGCAGTGGTGCCTTGCTGTGGTCTATGACTCCTAGGTAAAGGAGCACTGTAATTGTTTGTTCACATAGATGGTGAGCTGCAGGATTTGTTTATTTGCAGTATTAGGAAACCTGCTGCTTACAGTGTTTCAAATAGCAACTGGTTTAATTTTTCTGGAAGTTGATATTCCTCTGAATTGGGAAACTATTCTAATTAAAAAAGAACCCTTGTAGTTGCTGCAGTTGAAGCAGTGTTTAATGTTGTGCAGTTATTGGCAGCAGACTTGATGCGTTTTCACATGACCCCCCTCTGGAACAAAAGCAGATTGTTTCACTCTGTTTTTGTATTATACAAATGAGTTCCCTTTGAAACAATTTCTTTTTTTTTTTTTCCTGCAAATTCTTGATATAACACCAGGAGTAGTTCTTCCTCCACTGTGCCTTTTATGATATGCTGTGTGATAACTGTGGAACAAAAGCTACCTGGGGCAGCAGCCCTCCTAGTAGAAAGTCTTCTCCCTCTGCAGAAAGTCTTCTTTTGGGGGTGAGCTCTTCTTACAATTTTATGAAAGGATTGAACATGGAGTTTTCTTTCTTTCCTTCTTTGCTATATATAGCTTGGTGTGATTTGTTTCTACTTTTCGAGTTGTTTTCATATCTTAATTTCTTTCAACGTCTAGCAAAAAAATAATAAATAGCCAATCAGTTATGAATTGAACTTAGTTTGGGTAACAAGTCCTTGGTTTTGAATCAAACTCTACCATCTCAGGTATTCCCCTTCAAAGCAGGAAGCTGAAATTAGGAGCAGGTTGTGGTTTATCAGATGAATGTGTAACTAAATTGTTATTGGATCAAAGGAGCAACTGATAAACTAATTGAGGTTTCAGACAACACAATAAATAATTAGCTGCATAGTGAGCACTTTTCCTCTGGGGATATTTAATAGCTATCAGATTAAAGAAAGAAGCTTGTTCTGGATAATTTTCTTTCTTTTCCTTGGAAATCGGGTACTTATTTCTAAAAGTCTTCCTGACGTTCTGATAGCACAGCCATATCTCGGTTCGATGTCAGTGCTCCTAGGATACCAGCGTGCCACCAGCACTCATAAATTGTGTCGTAATTGGTACTGAAAAGCAATTTAAAGAATGGATGTTCTTGTGAAGTGGATACTTATTCGGACCAGACTTCTTCAAAATTCTGAATGGGGAAATAAACTGGCATGAATCTGGACTACAAAAGACTTTTTACTTTCCCTGTTATTTTGAGTTCTTGGTGTTCTGGGTTTTGTGTGTGACCAAATTTCAGGGTAGTTTCTGTGTCTTTGTGTAGTTCAAAACACTAGAAATGGCTTTGAGTGCACAGATTAAGAAAGTTCTCTGTGTCCTTGAAAATGCAGTGGGTAAAGATGGGCTTGGGGTGCAGCCAGAAATCCTGTAGGAGCGCTGGAGCCTCAAGGTTACGATGTGGTGGAAAGGATGTGGGATTATACAGAACAACAAATGATGTAAATACATTCTTGTCTATTTAATTCTCCCGGTGTCATGGGAAGTAGAAACTGAAATGAAATTGAGGCCCTGCCTGTCCTGCAAGCAGCCATGGAGATGGAGTGGGCCCCAGCTCTGCTTGGGGATGTGCGTGGGACCCTGCGCATCCTTGGCATCCTGTTCGCTGTTCTGCTGCCCTCAGGAGAAATTGAGGCGTCAGTGCCAGCTGACCTAATATTTATTTTACTTGTGTAAATCGGAAATATCCTAAAGGCAGCGTTCTAACAGGTAAAAGTAAGGTGTTTCCCTAGCTAGGGAAAAAAGAAAAAAAGAAAAAGATGAACTTCTTTGTTGTCAGCTATATACAAGCTTGAAAACTTGCGTAATGGTTTCACTTTTCACTGTATGTCGACCTCTTAGGAGTTGCTTGCATTATTTCCATATAACTAAAAATTGCTGTTAATGTGAGTACTGAAGGGAAGAGAAACATCAAGAGGTGAAAATTATACTGCTGGAAAAGGGCAAAATTACTTTAATGAAAGCTCTGTTATAATTTGAAGAAATTGGAAGGAATTCTGCATAGAGAAAAGGAAATTGTGTGTGTGTGTATATATATATTTAAAGCAAAAAGAAAGTTTCTTCCTCTTCTCATAAGAATTTAATGAGTGTCTCAGTGAGGGCTACAAAGATGGAGGAGGGTCTGGAGGTCGAGAGGTGTGAGGAGCGCTGAGGTCCCTCGGTGTGCTCAGCGCAGAGCAAGGAGCTGAGGGGAGGCCTGATGGCAGCTGCAGCTCCTCACAGAGAGCGCAGGGCAGCGCTGAGCTCTGCTCTGTGTGACAGCGACAGGGCCTGAGGGAACGGCGTGGAGCTGCGTCAGGGGAGAGCAGCTGGGGGTCAGGGACAGGGCTGCACCAGAGGTGGTGGGCATGGAACGGGCTGCACAGGGCTGCGGGCACGGCCCTGAGCTGATGGAGCTCAAGGTTTTGGGCAGTGCTCACAGACAGAGTTTGAATATTTTGGGTGCTCCTGTGTGGAGCCAGGAGCTGGACTCCAGATCCTTATGGGTCCCTCCTGTACCTTAGGGGTGTTACTTTATAAGAGTTTGCCAGTAAGGAAGCTGTGGAAATGAAGATCTTCATGCTGTGAATTGCAGTATTTCCCTTCCTTGCCTGTGCAACACTGTTATCCTGTAGTTGTTCATCTTTTAGTTTTATGGGCTGTTAATCACAGCTGTAATCAGTCACCTATTCACAAAGTGATAGAGAGCCAGTTTTCACATTTTTCCTTCCCTTCCTCCTCCCCAGCTAATGTTGCCAAGTATTTGAAGTTCTGTGTTAAAATAGCTTCATAGTATTTATGTGGGAATTTCAGTGTTGCTGTTCTTTTCAAGGTCCAGCTCTCCTCCTTGTAGAGCAATCATGCCAATTATAATCCTGTATTTATACTCTTAAAATACTGAACTAGAAAGAACTTTTGATTAAACTGCACTAACTGTTTTAAACCTCCGTGTTTCTGTATCCGTGATTAAATGCACATCTTTACAGCTGTTTCTCTCTGACACTAGAATATGTTTTCTGTACTTGTACTGTCTTTGCTAATAATGTCCAGTATCTGTCTGCAATTTTTGTATATTAGAATTTTCTTTGTTAACCCGAGCAGTTGGTATTCAGATAATTAAACTGTTTCTGTGCAATGAAAAATAACTAACTTACTTTTCATTTTTCCATTTCACCAGATTGTAGAATGGAACGTCTGGATAAAACAATCAATAGCTACCTGGATGTTTGGCTTGGACCCAGAGGTAGGCTTTTTCAGAAAATAAAATAGTATAACTGATTCAAAAGAACAGACACTGGAGCATAAGAAGAACATTCCTAGCAACCTGACCTTGAAAAGTGATCAGTTTTCTTAATATCTACAGAGCAACATAATGTGTGATTCTGTAAGAAAGTAGAAATATCTCAGTGCATGTTCTCTTCTAACCTGGAGAGCTGCTTATTTTTTAGCTACAGCAGTCTGAGATGCTGTTCTCTTTACTAGCAGTTACATGCCAGTGTTAGCCTCAGTGACCTACTGATCTCACTCAGGTCTTCACAGGTTTTGTCTTAGAAGTTAATGATAGGTTGTATTGGAAAATAAATCTTGTTAGACTTTGCATTTGATGAAACAAAAATACCGTTATCCTCATAATTGGAGCTGCTTACTTCACTTTCATTGAAATAAATTTTAAGAAGTATTTTTTAGAATGCATTTCTTCTTTGGAACCATTCTTTTTAAAGAAACAGTGGTTTTGGTGAGCTGTTCACTGGGAAAAAGTTCACAAGTGGAGAGCAGAAATCCTGCTCAGTATGAAGGGAGAGGCATTAACACCAGAGAAGACAGTGTCCTTGCATGAGGGCTTTCATCCAGGCTTCGTGTGATCCCGTAGCGGGTGCACAGTTAACCCATGTGGTGTTGCTCAGTACTTGTTTTTCCTCTTCCAGCAGCGTACTTCCTCCTGCTGCCTACCCTCTTTCTCTGTCCAAATGAAGCTCCCGCTGTTGCCTCACAGGATGAGGTCCATCGGGGAGCTCCTCTGATCCTTCAGAGAGTGCTTTCTGCTTGCTCTTGAGTTGTTTGGTGCCCTGGTTGTGCTCACCTTCATGCTAAACCTGTTTAGATTAGTCAGGATGTTGTGATATGACACACTGTTCATACTTTCACGTAGCCTATATTTGCCATGTTTTGAAAATTAAGGCAGTAAAATCCAAACAGATCCCAGGTTTTCTTAGCCATTTCCCAACCTATGTTTTAAAGCCTTATCTCTTACGATCAGCTTACACATTTGACTCCTTTGCAAAGAAGACATTGCTGGTTCATGGTTTGGCAAGCATAGCTTCGATCCTTTAGACAGGGCTCAGGTGAAGGTAGTTAAATGCCATGCTGTTGCTGGGTAGAGACCACGGCAGTGACTGTGGAAAAAAGTGTGACGCACTTGTCTCAGGCATTTCTCTGAAGTGCTTTTTCTGGGGAGCTGATGTGCTTTTTCAGTATTTTGCCAGCTGATCTGAGTAGTCAAACGGGACTGACTGTGTTGTGTTTCATTGCGAACACAAGGACTACAAAATTTAAGTATCGTAATTAGCACATTTGTTAATCTAGTTAGGCTAGTATTGATACAGTGCAGACTACAGAAAGCTATCAGGACCATCTGCTGAGACCCTCAGAGCGTCCACTTCACTACTAGCTTTGCTGGCTCTATGAGGGAATAAAAACTGTGCTGTTGGGAAAGGCTGATTTGAGAGAACGAGAGAAGATGATAGAATCATAGGATCATGGAATAGCTCAGGCTGGAGAAAACCTTAAAGGTCATCAGGTCGAACCGCAGCCTAACCATACTACCCTAACTCTAACAGCCCTCTGCTAATCATGTCCCTGAGCACCGATTGCTGAAGCTTTGCTTTATAATTTGAACTCGTCTTTGGTATTCAGGATGGATGGAGCTTCTGAGCAGTAGTTAGTATTTCACTCATAATAATTAGATAGTAGTTTAGAAATATCTTTGCCTTATAAAGATTTCTATTTCCTTTAACAACCATGTAAATAAAATCTTGCTTCTGAAGTTGTTTGTAATTAGTAACATAGCCCTTGATAAAAAGATTTGCTGTTCTCCCTTCATCTTTCTCTGTCATTCTGATGCTAGAATCATTCTTGAGTAAAGATTTTTCTGGATGCATTGAGTTCTTCTCCACTCAAAAGTCTAAGTGTTTGTAATTTTGTTTGTTTGTTTCAGATCCCAGAGTAAAAGGATGGCTTCTTCTGGAAAATTATACACCTACCTTTATCTTCTCAGCCTTGTACTTACTAATCGTATGGCTAGGACCAAAGTACATGCGGAACAAACAACCGTTCTCATGCAGGGGGATTCTAGTGGTCTACAACCTTGGACTCACACTGCTTTCTCTGTATATGTTTTATGAGGTAGGAAAAAGCATTTGGGTTGGGGTTATTTTGCAGTGTCTGTTTTAATTATACTGGCTTGTGTTGAAAATGATCTATGAAGATAGTCCTGCTAAACATGGGGAAACGTCAGCAAAAATGTTACATGATTCTTTAATGTCACTTCTGAGAGGAGAATACTCCCAGTGCCTAGAAGACAGGCTTAACTGGATTGCTTTGATAGATTGTACAACATACTTGGCAGCAAAACTATATCTTGAGTGCAAAATGTGTTTTATTTAAATGTGTTTAATCACAAACTCTTTGCATCTGTTTGTGTAAGCTTGGAAGCTTACACATGTCCTCTTAATTTTGCTGAAACAAATTTTGCATCTAGACAGTTGTGATTCATCTGTTTGTGAATGTTAAAATCTGAACATACAAATAGATTTCAAACTGAAGTGGACTTATTTTCTTTCTTAACAAAACAAAGATTTGTGCACTATCAAGTTTTCTGCTTCCGTAGAGCTATTTAGCTGCTCGTAATTGAGATTGCATGCCTTTGATTAACGTGAAAATGGAAAACTCTGGCAATTTAAATAAGAATGTGGTCAATAAACAATGCAGCACGTGGCTTTAATGTACAGAATATTGTGGCTTGCCTTTAACCAGAAGCATTTCTCTTTTTGGTAAGGAGTTATTTCATTTTCAACATGGAATTACAAACAAAAGCTAAAGCTCCTGCTTTCCTTGAGTGGAAGAGGGGGACATTTGCTTAGAAATACATGCAAGTTATAATTCTTAGAAGTTTGTAGTGTCTTAAGAGATGAATTTAGATAGGAAATGATTTAAACTTAAAGGCAATTTCTCTTGTATAGAGAAGAGTTCAGTCAAAATTGCTGTATTGATTTGGATCATTGAGAATTTTGATGCTTAATTCTTTAGGATGAGCAGTGTGGGATTCAATAGGTACTTAGAACAGCTTGTATTCTCTATTTGTTCTCACTTCTAATCTTCCTTTCAGGATATTCTAAATCCTGAGTGAGTGTGTGAGTGTGAGGAGTGCATACAGAATTTGCACATTGATGTGTTAACACATAGTGTTGCTGTGGACTTCATTGACAGTACCTGCATTGTTAGTTTATCCAGACATTACTTATACAGTAATTCATATTATTTTAACCTTTATATTACAAGTGCCAACTTTTCTTCAGTTGTACTAAGTATGGATAAAATTCTTAGCATAGCCAATCTTCTTTTCTTGAATACTTGAAATAATTCTCATAGTTTCCAAATGAAAACTACTGTATGAATTTAAACAATAGAAAAGATTTGAACTGCTGATTGTAGGCCTTTATAAGACTTTCCTTGCTAATAGTGAGTAGGTTACTAAGAAAAGTTTATGTTGAAGTTCCTTGTACTTGCAACCACTTGAATAGCTTTTATATTATCTCATCCTTCACAGTTACAACACGGTGAATATGAAGGTTTATGCTTTCTATAAAGTAAAACTCTTCACATGGGTTTGAACCACCCTTTCTGTAAAGAAGTTTTTCCTGATATCCAAACTAAGTATCCCCTGGAGCAACTTGAGGTCATTCCCCTTGTCCTGTCATATAAAGCTGCAGTGTTATGACGACTCATGATAAACTCATGATAACTCATGACAATTACAACAAAATGCTTTTGAGATCATCTTGTGAGTTTGCTCTTTTGTAGCCTCTGTTGTCTTAGAAGACCACTGGATGTCCTTTACTGTGAACATTCCATGCTTCTTCCCTGCCAATGCAGCAATGACGTGGTGGACTTTAGGGCTACAAAGGCGATGGGGGGCCTGGAGCATGTCCCTCACAAGGAGAGACTGAGAGACACGGGGCTGTTCAGGCTGGAAAAGAGAAGAATGAGAGAGGGTCTTGTCAATGCTTATCAAAGGATGGCATGGGGCCACCAGCCTCTTTTCAGTGGTGCCCAGCAACAGGGTGAGGGGCAACGGGCACAAACTGAAGCATAGGAAGTTCCATACAAACATGACAAAAATTTTCTTTACAATGAGGGTGACAAAGCACTGGAACAGACTGCCCAGAGAGTCTTTTTCTCTGGAAATATTAAAAACCTGCTCAAACGTTTTCCTGTGCAACCTACTGTAGGGAACCTGTTTTAGCAGCGGGTTGAACTAGAACATCTCCAGGGTCCCTTCCAACCCCTGTGATTCTGTGACTTGGGAGCAAGCAGTGGTCTGCAGCAAGGACTGATGCCTTAAAATATTGCAAGTCGACAGCCTTGCTGACATAACACTGTGCTGCTCGCTGTTTGCAGGATGAAAGCCAAAGAGCCAGGTGATAGTGAAAAAGTCAGATTCCTAAATTTAATGTACATCTGCTGGCTGCAGTGAGTGCCTCTGTAATAGCCATGTCAGTATAAGGCCAGCAACAGCCTCACTCAGACTACGTCTGTCACTGAAATTTAGCTGTGAAGGATGAGTGATCATCAGTCACAATTCATGACACGTGTTCTTTTTCAAGCTAAATTGATGGCAATAAACATTCAAAAAAAGGAAGAAGGAGGTATAATACCTTTCTCATCTCTGTATTTCATTGTATTTCAGCTGAATTAAACTTTTATCAGACCTAGTTTGAGGACAATCACAAAACAGCACCACATACAAACTTGTTCAATATCCTATCTGAAAATAAACCATTTTATTAGCTTGCTATTAAACTTCTGCCTGGGAGTTTCTCCTGAGTTATAGCTGTCATGGTTCAGCCTGTGAATCATAGCATCACAGCTCAGTTTTAGTGATGTGTGACCAAAACATGATATTGAAGTGAGGCGTCCTCCCAACCAAGATGAGAACGATGATCTCGTTGGTTTTCTGACCTTTTTATCTGAATGTTTGTATGCACTAACATAGGGGTGGGAAAAAAGTGTGGGATTTGTAAAATTCCAGCTACTGTGTTCTTGCTTCACTTGGTGGTCTGATGGTCTTTTTGGTCTTTAAAATCACATCTTAGACTTCTTATTCAGGGTTTGTAGGTAGTATTTTATGTACATAATAAGTATAAATTATCTATTCTGGCATTTAATGACTGGAAAAAGCTGGGGTGTGTTCTGATACTATCAAAAGAAAGCGGTGGGCTGCTTGTCTCAGATAATTTTAGAGGAAGGCAGGCCCTGGGGAGTGGAAGAGGTTCCTCTCAACTGCCCTGTCAGTTCCTATTTGAGGAAACTGGCCTGTGATGAAGGCTCACTTTCTGAAAGCAATCTCTGTGTCTTCACTCTTCATATGAAGCACCTGCCAGTAGCCAGGCTTGGGCCTTGGCTGGTATCAGAACACAGAATCCTTCCCCACCAGCCATTTCCACAGCCAGTTCAGAGCGGTGCAGGTATGCTGCTTTATTTTGATAGCAAATGTGATAAAAACCACATGCTGCAGCATTTTGAGGAACTCGATTGCAGCACAAACATACTATAAAAATGAAAGAGAGAAGGAAGAGAATCCTACTTAAGCACAAAAGCGACTTCAAACTGCCGTGTTTTCCCTGGGGCTGAGGAACTTAACACTGCCTTGGAGTGCTATTTTAACTGGATTATGAAGGAGCTGTCCTCTTGGCGTGTCATTTCAAAATGGCAGACTCTGGAAATGATTACAGTCAGCCTGTTCTGCACAGGTTAATTTCTCAAGAGAAGATAGCCTGTGGCCGTGCATCAGCAGTGCCATTAGCAAGCCTGGGCTCCTGCCAGCCTTGAGCTGGAGGACGTCCTGAGGTCAGCTGGCCAGGAAAGGCCATCTTGGGCCCACAGCAGCTGTAGGAGGGCTCAGGAGGTTGAAGCAGGCCACAGGAAGCACAATAAATTACTTAAATGCACCCGCTGACAATTTGTGACACCAACATTTTAAGCGAACAGCTCCATTAGCTCCATTTATCGTTTTTTGCATTGATGTGCCCAGCTCTGTACGCAGCGCAGCCGTCTGGGAACTGCTGTTGGTCAGATCTCAGAGCAGCCTATTGTTTCTGTTTTCTGAGGCCTTCCAGCATGTGCTGAAAGTGCTGTGGCTGTAATAAATAGTGGGAGAGCAGCTGATCCCTCTGAAAAACCATCACCTATGGGTACCGTGTGTTACTCAAAGCAAGGCTCACAGACAGTAGTATGAGCTCGTGGCAGCTTTTGACCTCTTAGTTTCTTTTGGAAAGGAAGGTTTGATTTTTCTTGAGTAACTATACTATTTCTATGTGAAAAGATACTGCTGTTTCCTACAAACATTGCCTTGCTTGTATCATTTACAGCATTATGACTGTGAAATAACACTACCATTCCTAGCATATTACAATATACTCTTCTGGAAACAAGGAAATACTTGACTGAAGTTTTACTGAAGCTACCTACATTCACACTGATACCTTTATTCTTTAAATAGCAGAATCATTCTGGACACCTTCTGTCAAGCTTTATGTAGTGAACCTGTATCCTTGCAGGGAAAGCCCTCTGGGTGTCACTGTGCTAGCCTTTGCTCTGAAGGAATTCCTGGAAGAGCTGGAGATGGAGGCTGACCCTTGCTGTTTGCAATAATCACCGTGCAAAAGTGATTATTCCTCTGTTTCTCACCCTTCTTTGAACTGTGAAATCTGCATGAAGACATCTGTAAGCTCTTAGCAACACTGTTACAGCACAGTGTGATCTGCCTGATGGACTAGTGAGCACCCAAGAAACCTTATAGGCTTTCCCTCAGTGGTGTCAGAGTAGCTTGGTGTAAGGTTTGTCCAGAGAGGGTAGCTGGTACCTGGATGAGTTCTCCTTGCTGCTTGGATAGAGAAATTGCTTGGGTCTGCTGCTGATGCACAAGGCTGCCTTGCTGTCACTGTCATGGTAATATTGATTGTTCTCCATTACATGAGGTAATTTCAGGTCTTTATGTTAAGGTATTACTGGATGTCTTTCCCCCCCCTCCCTCCTCCACTAAATAGTGGCCATAGTTCTATTTCAGGAGGTCTAAAGTAATGACCTAGACTGATTGGGTATTTTTAAAGGTAATTTAGGGAGAAAATGAGCCATGAAAGAAATAACATTAGGAAAAGGTCATTTAAATCATAATCTTTATTGTACCTTTCAGAATTAATTTCCCATTCACAGTTCTGGACAGCGTTTAATAGCACCAGTTATTGTAGCAACTAATTATTTTAAATGATTTACAGTACATTGAGTTTTTAACCATGGCCTTACAAAGCCTGTTTTTTTTTTTCTTTAATTCTCCATGAGTGTAGATAAGGCCCAGAATGGACAAGTCACTTGTGCAGGATGTCTGTCCGTGCTTTTGGAAGGATTTTTTAGGTTGCCTTCCCATTCTTTTTACAATTGGAAGTAGTTTAAATTCCCTATTCCTCTTCTAATACTATTTCCAAGAGGAAAAAATGTCTTTCTAAACATCAAGCAGGCTCTTCTGTCATGATTATTACTTTAATAGAAGCACTGATGGCAACCTCTTAAAAGTCAGAAGCCAGAACCACCAGGGTTCTCCCTTGGTTTTAAAAATAAATAGCTTAAATAGCAAGCTGCCTCCTGGCCACGTTATAAGCCAAGACACTTGTTCTCATCCCGTCCTCACACCTACTGCCCTCTCAGGTCCCACCTTCAAAATCTCCCCTTCCAGGTGCTCCTCCATCTCGCCCTTCAGAGCCTGCTTCAGCCTCTCCCTTTGCAGTCTGCCTGCTCCCCATCACCCCTCATACACAGAGCTCAGGGACAGCGGTGTGATCCACAGCTGTGGGAAAAGCATGGGACACGGGCGCTGGCAATGGATCCGGATTCCACCTTGGTTTCAGCCAGCCCCAGGCAAAGGACTCCTCATCACCCTCTCATGACTGGTAGCTAGCTGGTCATTACTCCTTAATTAGTCTGCAAAGTAATTTTGTCATATTTGAGGTATTATTTGATATATCAGGAAGTCAGGCAGGCAATGACAGAGACTGAAGAGGAAATCACTTGGATGGTGAAGAATGTAATGTGCTTGGAATTAGGGATTTATTTAAAAAGATTTAAAGAATCAACATATGGTAAAGCATTAGTTGTTAACTGTTAAGGATAGCAAAGCTGAAAGGTTTGTTCTGTTATACGGCTGAAAAAATTGTAGTCAGATCCTCATGTTTGCAATTGTATTTTGTAATCTTTGGTATTACCAATTATAACTTGTAATCTTTGGTTGTTCCCTTTCTCCAGCAATGAGATCATCAGCTGAAGGGAGAATCTGTCTAGGAACAAACACATGCTGTGTGGGATAAGCTGGAGCACTATCTCCTACTTTTATTCTGTTACGCTGCAATTGAAGAATTTCTATTAACTCACCCTTCTTTATGATTCAACTAGTGCCTGGAGCTGAAACCCAGCCTAGTGTCACACTGAGGTGTCCACATATGCCTTGTCACCACGTGTCTCCCAAAGCTTCTGTCAGGGTTTGGGTTCACTGTGAGGCACGGTGTTGGCACCGACTGACACTTTGTTCTTTGCTCTCCCCAGTTGGTGACAGGAGTATGGGAGGGAGGATACAATTTCTACTGTCAGGACACACGCAGTGGAGGTGAAGCTGATATGAAGGTAATGTAATCAAGACTTCAGGCTAATTACATTTTCAATTGTCTCCTTGAATGTAAGTAGAAAGCAGAATGGTATCGATCATGCAGTTTTTGTTCAAACTGTGTGTTTTTTTCTCCTTCCACAGTATGGATGGGTGATGCATGGTCAGACATAAGAATTAATCAACAGTATATTCATTGATATTTACAATTTCTGTGAATAATTGTATGTACACTTCCATGTGTTCCCAGCTTAAAAAACAGAATTGATCTTCAGTCTGTATCTGGCCACTGTGTGTCCGTTCTCTGTCTGTGGGAAGGTGTGGTGATGATTTCTTCTCAGATCTTGCCTTTACAGGCAGCACTACAGCGTTTTTTGCCATAGTTTACTAAATACTGTCTGGTCACAATGTGCAGTACTTTTAAAACTTGTTTCCTCCTTTCTAGATCATACGTGTCCTCTGGTGGTATTATTTCTCCAAACTCATTGAGTTCATGGATACCTTCTTTTTCATTCTGCGGAAAAATAATCATCAGATCACTGTCCTGCATGTCTATCACCATGCAACGATGCTGAATATTTGGTGGTTTGTTATGAACTGGGTGCCTTGTGGTCACTGTAAGTACTGGGTTATGATGGGATATGCTGGCATCAGAGGCCTTGTTTTGATTTTCATTTGGTCAAATCAAACATTTCTGGTATCTTCAAGTGCAGGATGTGTTGTTTCTGATGCTAAGCTATTTTGCTGAATTGCAGCCGTTGCTGGAGATATTAAGATGCCTGAGGGGTGTCTGGAAAATACACGACTATGTAGCTTGAAGATTTTACTTGACAGTTTGACATTTGTTTTCTGCAGCAGTCCAGGTCTGGCACCTATCAGCCTTGCTTTCTCTTTTTTTGGAGACCCTCAAATGAAACAATGTTTTTTTCCAAGGAAGAACCAGAAATGTGTTTTGACTGCAAGATGTCTAATAGTGACACTTGTCCTTAAATCTGTAAAGTTCACCTGAGATGTAACTTTCACAAATTAATCTCATTTTATACTCGTAACCACAACAAATGATTTCAATTAAAATGTTGTTGTCCCCTGAGCACTAATGAACTTGACTGAATGTGTCTTAAGTGAAAGGTTTCCGTGTCTCTCTTGTCTAAATCCTTCTAACCTCTGGCAACCTTGCCAGATTCTTTAATGTCCTTTGTTTTTAGTTGTCATCTACTTTACTAACTGTATTAGCGTGGTTCAGTTGTGGTTCAGATATGCACGTTAATCCAAGAGAAACCTTTTGAAATCCAGTGGGTGTGAACTAGCAGCAAGGCAGACCAAGTAGCTGGATTGCTCAGGAGTCTGCTTTCCTAGCCAAACAACATAGAAACTCATATTTGTTTTGTGTTGTCAGCACGACAGTGAGTAATGTTGAACTTATGGGAAGCGTGCATCCAGAACCACATTTTCCTATAAAGAAGTCAATCTCTGTTTATAGAACAGTCCAAAGTGCAAGTACTTAGAGTCTATCTTGAGTTTTTGTGGTCTTGAAAATACTTCTGCGCTATTTCTGGTGATGTGTTTTTCTTCTTCCTTACCAATCTCTGTGTCACGCGTGGTCATCCAGTGCCACACAGTTTGGTGCTAAGCTAAAACTGAAATTTATTTGATGACTAAAGATGCCGCAAACAAGGACAAATGGAATGGTTAGCTTTCACATTCAGAAGCTACTCGTTGCTTTTGCTTATAAATGACCAAATAGGCTCCCTCCCAGAAAGTGAAATTGGCCTAAAATTAGATTGGAGAAGCTGTGGATTGTTGGGCATGTTTACATGACTCATTTTTATCAGCTTCCTATTGACAAGATGGAGTGTAGAAAAATAATAAATAGAGCAAACAAAATCAGAAGGCTGATATACAGCACACAGTGGCAAAGCATCTCAAACACTCGGTTGAGTCAGCATTCTCAGTTGAGTTTCAGGAGAGGGGAGTTTTTTGCTTTTGTTCTAAGAGAAATCATATTTTAAATAGTAGCCATTTTGAGCTTTTGGTTCCATGTAACAGCATTTTCCTGGTAATTCAGGGTACTTTCTCCTTTGCTGTTTCAGCTTATTTCGGTGCCACACTGAACAGCTTTATCCATGTCCTCATGTACTCCTACTATGGATTGTCGGCTGTTCCAGCGATGCGTCCTTATCTGTGGTGGAAGAAGTACATCACTCAGGGGCAGCTGGTGAGTGATGAGCTCTTGTAGCACTTCAGCAGGTTCTTGTGTTCTCAGTGGGATCTTTTGGCCTTTACCAACAGAAAATTTTGCTATGGATAGAAGGGGAAGTGAAATCTAAAAGCTTTTACATCTTCATGCACACAGGTCACTTTAGAAATCCAGCTTCTGCCTCTCTGTACTGCTTTCAGGGCAAAAGGGAGGTAGGAACTGATGGCGTGCATAAATCAGTGCTGAGCAGTTCAGTTCTTTTTGTATCTCTCCAAGCTGTGTGGCAAGAGGTATTGGGGAATCTCAGTGCTGGGTTTTTGGGGTCTTGGGAGCTAGAGAGGAGGAGCCGTGTAGGCAGGGTGCTTGTTGCTCAGGCTGATGCTGAGAGGGCAGAGCAGAAGCAGAGTGCTACACAGTCTGCAACTAACAAGGCCCTTCATTCTAGTCCTGCAGGACAATGGATTTTCTGTCCCACATTTTGCATGCAGTTGCAAATGGTTTATTAAAAACTGTTCAATATTTCTGTTCTTCTTCCGCACTTTAAATGGGCAGATTTTTTTTCACTTGTAATTCTGCGTTGTGTTTGTTGCATCCATTTGTTTTGTTTCCTGGGTGTACAGAGATGATGCCTGAATGCTGTGGACTGGGGGTGAAAAGAGCACTGAAATTAAGCAGTGAGGCACATGCTGCAGTGACTCTGATGTGTATAATGTGCCAGAGCTGCACAAGAAAGTGTGCATAGGCATTTTGTTCTCCTCATTTTATAGATGGGAAAGACAAAGCCTAGAGGTTTTTTAAATTATTGTTAATATTTACTTCTATGATTCTTTTTCTCCCCACTCTCAGAACCCTGATTAGGTTTAGTAGCATTTGCTGGTGATTGTCAGCAATTCAGAGTTCAATTCTCAAAATCCTTTTTCTTAGCACTGTTTCTTCCAGAAGGAAGGCGAAGCACAGCAAAGTTCTGTGTGGTTTAGCAGGTTGTTTTGTTTTGTTTTGTTTCCCTTCCAGATTTGGGCCCTGTTCTTCATCTGTGCTGTCTGAGCGCTGCAGATTGCAACTGCCTCTGTGGTGTAGCTGCTCCCCTGGCTATTGTCACAGCGCTTCCATTTCCCTGCCTGCTCTGCATGGCAATTGCATCTCTTTTCAAATAAACATTCCCTAATCTGGTAGCCTTCATGTAAGGATGGATTTTTTGCCTGAAGGCCTTTGCAGCACATAAGCCCAAACTGTTGATTTTTTTCCAAAAGAGAAAACCGAAGGTAGTTGTAGACAGGTGTAATGAACCTCTGATCTCTTCCGTGCCCCCGTTCCCCCAGCTTCTCTGCTTCATATGTGCAGTTTTTGACTTAAAATTCTTTCACTGGAGCCATATATAGGGTAGTCTCAGCCTGTGGAAGAGGTGACGCTGGATTTTTAGCAGAGCTACTGTGTTAGGCTGGCAGAGCCAAACCCTGGTGAGCTCTCCCTCGGGAGGTGGTGGTCTTTGTTCCCTAGGACACTTATAAACTGATTCTATGTAGGTTACAGTAATGCTCTAAAATGGAACAATATTAAATAAAATCACTTAAGCAACAGAATATCACAACCTGAAAGTCTTGCTAAATCATGTTTACTTTGTTTTAGTAAAATAGAGAAGAAGAATGCATCAACCTTAGGTCGTTTTGGAGACACCTAATTAGGTTTTGGTCAATAATGGCTTTTTCCCTTCTTGCACTGACGTGCTCTGGTTTTTGTTTTGTTTTGTTCTGTTTTGTTTTTTCTTTCCCCAGATTCAGTTTGTCCTGACAATCTTCCAGACCAGCTGTGGTGTTGTTTGGCCATGTGCGTTTCCTCAGGGGTGGCTGTATTTCCAGATTTTTTACATGATTTCTTTGATTATCCTCTTCACAAATTTCTACATTCAGGTAAAAGTCATAATATTCATAGATTCTTTATACCATTCTGCTGGTTTTGTTTCATTGGAAAGCTGTTTTACAGAAAGATCTGCTTGAAATAGCCTTTTTCTTCCAGCAACATGCATGCATTTTTAATGTATTATACTTACTGGTCTACCCACAACTTCGAGAGCTTCAGGTGTGCTGTCTACGAAATTCAAAACTGTTAGAAATCTCTATAAGCAGAGTATCTCAGAAACACATTTTACTAATGCAGTTTTAACTACAGATAAGGGAGAGGAGGAGCTTAATTTAGGAAACAGTTTTTCATTTTGAAATAAAACAGCAACCTCTGAAGTGCACAAGCAAATTGTTTCCTACTGTTCTTATAAGGGTAAATGCTTAGATCACAGAATCACAGAATCACAGAATCACAGAATCACCCGGGTTGGAAGGGACCTCAAGGATCATGTAGTTCCAACCCCCCTGCCTAGCAGGGCCACCAAACATACACATTTAGATCAGGTTGCCCAGGACCCCGTCCAACCTGGCCTTGAACACGTCCAGGGACGGGGCATCCACAACCTCCCTGGGCAGCCCGTTCCAGGGCCTAACCACTCTCCTCGTAAAGAACTTCCCCCTAACATCCAACCTAAATCTTCCCTCCTTCAACTTGGATCCATTTCCCCTAGTCCTGCTATTGTCAGCCCTTATGAAGAGTTTACTCCCCTCCTGGGTGTAGGTTCCCTTCAGGTATTGATAGGCTGCAATGAGGTCGCCCCGCAGCCTTCTCTTCTCCAGGCTGAACAAGCCCAACTCCCTCAGCCTGTCCTCATAGGGGAGGTGCTCTAGCCCCCTGATCATCTTAGTCGCCCTCCTCTGGACCCTTTCCAAAATCTCCATGTCTTTCTTGTACTGAGGGCTCCACACCTGGACACAGTACTCCAGATGGGGCCTCACAAGAGCCGAGTAGAGAGGGACAATCACTTCCCTGTCCCTGCTGACCACCCCTCTCCTGATGGAGCCCAGGATCCCATTTGCCTTTCGAGCTGCCAGAGCGCACTGCTGGCTCATGTTGAGTCTCTCGTCCATCAGGACCCCCAGGTCCTTCTCTGCCGAGCTGCTCTCAAGGACCACTCCTCCCAGCTTGTACGGGTGCCTGGGGTTCTTCCGGCCCAAATGCAAAACCTTGCACTTTGCCGTGTTGAACCTCATTAGGTTCACCCGAGCCCAGCTTTCCAGCCTGTCGAGGTCCCTCTGAATGGCATCCCTTCCTTCCACCGTATCAACCGCACCACTCAGCTTGGTGTCGTCAGCAAACTTGCTGAGGGTGCACTCAATTCCCTCATCGATGTCATTGATAAAGATGTTAAAGAGCACCGGTCCCAAGACAGACCCTTGGGGGACACCACTTGTTACCGGCCTCCACCTGGACATAGAGCCATTGACCATCACCCTCTGTCTGCGGCCTTTCAACCAATTGCTTATCCATCGCGTCGTCCACCCATCAAATCCACTTCCCTCCAATTTGGAGATGAGGATGTGGTGGGGGACCATGTCAAAGGCCTTGCTCAGGTCCAGGAAAATGACATCGGTCGCCTTCCCTTCGTCCACCAATGCCGTCACTCCATCATAGAAGGCCACAAGATTAGTTAGGCATGACCTTCCTTTGGTGAAGCCGTGCTGGCTGTCTCGGATCACATGCTCATTCTTTATGTGATCGAGCATGTTGTCCAGGAGGATCTGTTCCATGATTTTCCCAGGCACGGAGGTGAGACTCACCGGCCTGTAGTTCCCCGGGTCCTCCCTGCTCCCCTTCTTGTATATGGGAGTGACGTGATGCTTAGTTTATTTGCCTGAGAAACATCTGAAACTATCAGCACACAAAAATCTGGTTTGGGTTCACCTTTATAAGCATTTCCACATGGAAAATTAGCATTTTGAATTGAGTTTCTGTGGCATTTGTTTCATGTCTGAACAGATCTAGACTCAATCTATGTTGTTCAGAGTAGGTCACACTCAGGCTCTGGGCAAAGATGTACCTGTCTTCAGGAAATCAACCCCATGCAGTCCCATGCACTGACCTCAAACAGTGTTACCTAGTTTAAATGTCTCTTTTTACACTCTTTTCACCTGAACCTTTCAGGTCTGGTGAGAGTGACTGAGGCAGGAGAGAACATAGCAGGTGTCACCCTTCTGATCTTTTGGTGTTTCTTAAAATCAGTCCTGTGCTCCTGATCCCTTCCTGCATATGAACATGCAAATTAAAGATGATTGTATACCCCAAATATTATTCTACTTCCCTCATCAGGGTTACTCATATTTTAACTTTCCTTCACGTGCACAGTTGGAAATGTGTTCTCATCAGGCAATTGAACCCCTTTGACAAAGATTAAGTCATATGTATTTTTTCACTGTCACTAGTTTTTGTGCTGAGTCTCCTGAAAGCTGTTGGTTTTCACTCCTTTCTTGCTTTGCAAGTCTGCTGCAGCAAATTTGTTTCATATTTCTGTCTCTGAAACTGCCCTCACTGTTCCTGTTTACCCACTTCTTGTTCGGTCACTGCTGGAGATAGTCACCTGCAGTGCATCAAACCTCCCTCCTCCCTTGTCATTTTGAGTATATTCTTGTGCCATAGTCTGCTCATAAAATTGCTTCCCTGCTTCTAATTTACTGTTAACATATTACTGCCAGTGCTACCATCGTGCAGCAATCCCTGTTCTTTGCCAGTGAGCTAATTCTCTTCTTGTGATGAATGAAACACACAACGTAACCTCATACACAAAAAATGTTAGCTTGTTAGACTCTGCTGCCAGCACAAGGCCTTGACGGACGCAGATTTACTTCTAGCTTCTTGAATTGCTGTGAGAAAATTGTCTGAAATCTGTTTAAGTAAAACCATGTGTCTTTCTGTATATTCTAGACTTACAACAAGAAGGCATCCTCGAGGAGGAAAGAGTATCAGAATGGCTCTACAGCCACTGTGAACGGGTACACAAACAGCTTTTCTTCCCTTGAGAACAATGTGAAACAAAGAAAACAAAGGAAGGATTGAAGACCAAACTGAAAAACCATTTTGATAACCCCAACAACAAAATCATCTGATTGTAAAAGCACAATAAGAGTTGTGCACTAATACTCTAATGGCTACTGTAACTATTCCTGCCTAGAATAGTGTGACTTATGTAGGACTTAACCAGTGCAAACACCCTAGAAACTGTATACAGAACATAAAAGTAGGTTGAAGTTTAAAAATAATTCTGGGCTGTCACTGACCCCGCTATAGACTGTGGAAGGGAGTGTTATTGTAGTATATGACACTGCTGTTGCCTTACTAGTCAATACGATAGGTGCTGAATTATGATTCACAATTTGAAAACACTGTAATCTAAACTCCATTTTTTTTACTGTAGATCATGCATGTGATTGTAGAGGTAATTTGTATGATGCTGGTTTCAGTAGTTAAACACACATGCCTTAAATTAAAAAGCAGGGCCCAAAGCTTACGACTGGTTTAAAAATTAGGGTATGTTTCAACTTTTCAGTTGACTGACTTTTTATTAAAAAGTCGTGTAGAAGAATCCATGATCATTTTACTGGTCTGTATGTGATACACAGTGTTAGGTATCTCTTACGTGATACAGTGAAATTAGAAATGGTGCATTTAGTTTTGTATATTTGGCTTTAACTGACTAAGCAGTCACAAACCAGATGGAAAAGTTATTTTACCTTTTTAATAGATCTTATTTTTTTATTTGAAGTATGTCACTACTGTAAAATTAATTGGCGCTTACTCAGTCCGGTAAGACTTAAATATTTGTCTCTGAGGTTTAGGGTATATACAGGGTGGACCCATCTTTTATTTTCTCTTTCTTATTTCTGGGAATTCTTCAATGCTAAATGAAGAGTGGTTTTTAATATGGAAACTGGCAGAATTTCAAGTGTTGTTACCATAGCCATATCCACACTTTAAGAGCTACTGTTTAAATCTGTAACATATCCAGAGGTGTATTTAAAAGCGAAGACGGAAGGATGCTTTTCTGATGGAACCGTCTGTGTTTGAGTTGGTAACTGTGTTGGTCTTCATGTAGCATATGTTCATTTTTAAAATGTGCCTAACAAACATCTTTTCCCAAACAAGCAAAATTCAGTGGTCTAAGTCAAACGTAATGTTTTTTAAGTGTTACTGAAATGTGCTGGAGGTGTCTGTTCCTGTAGTGTGAGTTGTGTTTGTCACCAGTAATGTCTTGGCTTGTTATCTGAGGATTTGTTTAGAGAGCTTCTAAGGTTGCTCCTGTAAAATGTTGCCTTGCACCTATGAGGAGCCAGCTGCAAAGCTGAGATCTGTTGCTGGGATGTTACTCTCGTATCTGCCATGGTGGAGCCTGGCTTATGAATATCTCATTCATTAAGCTCTGAGAAATGGAATTGTGCAAGATGTTCAGTTGGTTATTGCTCAAGTTTAGCTATTTTTGATATTTATATAAATGCCAGTTTTAACTTGTTTAATTTTTCTTTTTTTAAATTAAACCTTTTTAAAATTTTTTGCACATTTCTTAGGGAATTAATAAGTTTTCCTGCTATCCTTGTGGGTTTTCATTCCTTGTTTTGAAGGAGACAGTGTCTGTCATGTTTACATTATCGAAGCTTGTGTGTGTGTCTTCATTTCTAGGTACTGGTTTGCAGAGTCTTTACATAGCTCAGTACAGCAGCTATACTGTTCAAAATAGGCTGTCTAAATGTGCTAGAAATAAACTCTTGGCTCATCTGAGTATACCTACGTTGTTAATGTTTGACATGGTTTAATCATTAAAACACTTTTGATGATCTCTGCCTGAATTTTATAGTGGGTTTGTACAGATTTACTATATTGCTGATTCCTGTGTAATGCCAAGAAGAAGTTGTCTTGACCAAAGGGCAGCTGCAGATATTTGGAGAAATTTAGCATGCCAGAGATTTGGTATCACATTCCATGCAAAAAGCTTTGGCTGAATACTGATCCATTGCCTGGCTGCAGAAATTATCTGTGCAGTGGACTAAACCTCCCAGTGGAATTAGTGAAAGCAGAACACCCCAAGTGGCTCTGAGGCTGAGTCTTGGGAGCGAAACTTAGCATGGGCTTTCTGCCTCATATACGCTGTCTATAGAATGGGAATGATACCTTTCTCCAGAATGTGGGCACTTTTGCAATTTCTCTATAGCTCCTATTGCCCTTTGAGTGGTCATTTCTGAGCCCTGGGTGGTTTGAGCAGCAAGCTCAGACAGCTTGATGATGGATTTACTGAAAACAGAAATACTTAAAAATACAGCTGTCTTCAGGTTTGCAGGCTCTCAATACAAGAAACCTAGAGCAAGGAAATGGATTTTGCATTTTATGTGAAAGGCTCAGAGGTTTTGTGTCATTCTGGTTACTTCTGGCAGGGAGCTCCAGGTAACTGCTAAGGCAGTTTCTTTCTCCTGCATGTGCAGAGTCAGCTGGAAAACAAGTGTTCTGAACAGGGCTCAGAAGGCTTACCAGGGACAGCACAGTACCTTGGATGCAGAGCCTAATCTGCAGGTTGTTTCTTGAAGGCTGTAGCATCAACCCAGCCTTGCCCAGGGAGCTGTGCTCCAAGCCTACCCTGGCCAAAAGGATGTACAGCACCAGTAACCTTCATACCTGCAGGTGAGAAGGCTGCCTCCTAGGCGCTCTTCTACAGTCTCAGCAGCAGCTGCCATGTGGATGAGAGCTGTAGGGGTTCGGATCTCACTTCACCATAACCAGCAGCCAACCTGATGGGCTGAGTGTGGACTTCTGCACTTTGTTCTGCTTCCAATGCACTGCCCAGCCTGGGGCAAATAGCAGCCTTTGGGTTGCCTGCTGTTCTGTTCATAGATATAACTGCCTGGGGCTTGGGATCCTCAGGGTTCTCTGAACAGACCTTTGGTGTTGTAAAGGCTGGAGGGGTGAAAAAAGACCGGCTGCTGCCACGAGCCTGGAGGGGTTTCATATGAAACAGGCCAAGGAGAAAAAAACATCACTTCAGTGACTGTTTGCAAAGAGCGAATGACCAAGCTGCAAAGTGTACCATTAAGATCTCATGTAGTTACAGTTAGTGAGCCGACCACGTCACCTCTTTTGTTGGAACCCTGCAGGATTTTGTGGTGGAGAGAGAGGAGGGCAAATGCTTCTGTTCGACACAAAGGGGCCACGAAGCCATGGCAGCACAGCACAGCTGTTCTTAGAGCAGTCCTGATGTGAGTACCCACAGAGCTCTGTTGCTGTGGCAGGAGGCACTTCGAACTGGTGGCACATAGCTACTGGTCTGGGAGGTTTGCAGAGGGTAATGCAAAAGCAGAGAACAACATTGATAGTTTAGGAAGTCTTCTGCGTTGTTTATTTCACCTGATGCAGATCAGGTATTAAACAAATGCTGGAGCTTCTGATAGGCCTTTTACAACCAGAATTAGAGCAATGAGACCCCCTAAAGCCCTACACCTGGTGGAGTTTTCTTGGGGTTGCCTCTACCTTTGATGTTTGATTGCTGTGTTGAGGGACAAGTTGATAAAAATGTGTGTTGTGTGTGTCTGGAATTAATTGTTAAAAGGGTATGCATTATTTAAAAAAACAAGCGTAGAAGTAAGCTGGATGCTGAAGGAAAATGTGAATAAATCATAGGTGAAATTGCTTTGACATTGTGGGTTCTTCTGGGAGCCTGCTAGAAAACAGTGCAGGAGGTGATTAAATTATGGAGGGAGATCTCTCTTGCTAGAGAAGTGCTGCTGAGAATTGTGTTGATACATGAGATTAACTTCACACTGTCATCACCCTCTTGCCAAGAACTGCTGAACCAGCAGAGGTGTTTAGTTGCAATTATCAAGATTTTGCAAGAAATGGCTTTAAAAGAAATGAACTTGAGTCCAATTTCAAATTTTCAAACCATTTAGGTGGAGGACGAAACAAAGTCTGAATATTTATTGATTTCAGTAGAACAAATGTGGATGAACAGGAGAAGCTGAGTGCCCAGGGTCTCAAAAGCCTTGGCAATAGAAGAAGCATTAAATTTTAAGTCAAAGGTGTTAAAATCATCACAAAATGGGGAAAAAATAGTTACAGATCTCCAATTTAAATTTTAGAAGAGTTCGCAGTGCTGAGTCAAGCTGGGATGAGGAGAGAAAAAAAATGACATGGTTTGTGTTTCAAGGATATACAATGTAGATGCTGTATTTTCTATAGGAAGAATGTAAACAGTGGCACCAGGTCACTGGTCGGCCTGAGAGTCTGACCTCTGTATGGTGCAAGGCTTTGGAATATGTAGAAGGAGTGGTTGAGAGAAAGGAATTAAACACAAAAGGGGAGAAATTGAATAGGTTTTCTGAAAGCAACTCGCACGTCTTGCTGTTATTGCATAATAAAAATACTGTCAAAAAGGAAATTCATATTTTATCCATCTGCAATAGGTAAAGAATTTAATCTCGTAACTAGTTATCTAAACTGAAGAGTGGTGACCCAGCATTAGGATCTACAGTCAGGCAAGGGTCAAACTGGTGAGGAGGTGCTGTGTCCTGATGGTTTCAGCCTGAAGGCAGCCCATTAATAGTGCTTTCAGTAATGACTATAAAAAGTAGCAATATCGGCAGATGACAATGCTAGGAAACTGCATCATTACCAAGCTAGGGGGATTGTATTTCCTACAGCAACAACCAGATGTCCCAGTCCTGGGTGGCTGCAGTGAGAGGCAGGATTAGTGTGTGAAGTCATTCCCTCAGGGACCAGCACCAGAATTCCAGTTTTAGTTGGAAATAAGTGAAGAGGAGAGAAAGATATTTTGTAATCATCTGCTCATAACTCAGAAGGGGAAAAAAAAAAACCTCATTTGCTAATCAGTCTGTATTTAGTAGAAACAGGAACGTTCTGTGACAGGAAACTGATGCTTCGGTGAGGTTTCCTTCCAAGGGACACATTTCTCCTCCCAACTGCTGTCATTCATCTTCAAGAAAACTGAGCTGAAAAGAAGCTGTACGGATGGGGTGGACAGAGGAATGGAGAAGCCTGGCAAGGGGAGGGAGGGATCCACACTGGAGCAGGGCAGAAAGGGGGAAGGAGCAGCAGAGAGGAGCTGTCAGGGCTGACCACAGCCTCGTTCACCATCAGTGTTGCACTGCTTGGGCTGGAGTGTAACAGTGAAGCTGTTTCTGAACAGAAGGAGGATGGCAAGAAGGTGGTGTGGGTATTGTCTTTGTTTCTCACCATTCTATCCTTATCTCAACCCTCAAACTTACCACCTTGTCTTCTCTCCATGCCCTGTAGAGGAGGAGGAGGAGTGAGAGAGTGGAATTTTAAAGGGGACCAATAGCTGTGATGCAGCCAGAGCTCTCACTGCCTGGGGAAACACTCCCTGGAGTGAAGCAGCCACATTCTTTCACCTTGTTTCTTCCCAGTACAGCCCATGGCAAGGCATCACCTTTTCCAGGAACCTCCCCTGTAGTTTCTGGAAAGATTTTGGAGGTGATAGATGAACCTCCTGCCTGCTGAGGAAAGGTGCCACAGTGGCACCATGTGTGGTAGAAGCCAACCGTCAGCAGAAAGGTCCGAACTTTCCTGGTGGGAAGAATTACCTCACACTAAGAGGCAGAAGGAGCCCTGTTGTTTTAGAAAGGGATTGGGCAGCAGTGCAAGAGCAGGAGAGGAGGATCATTCGCACTGCATTTTGTTTGGGAACAGGTAGATCTTGGTGGGAAATGAATCTGTTCACATAAAAATGCAGTCCCCTATGAGTTGGCTCTGTCTTTGCGTTTGCTTTTCCTGAGTTGGTGTGGAGGGGAATGCATAAATACTGTGGCACGATTTCATTGTTTCTGCTATATTCACAGCATCCCCTGTAGGATTAGCCAGCACAGAGTGATGATCAACACTATGTGATGACAAATTACCTGATTGAAGTATGTAAAGAGAAAGCAAGAGACATATGTTCCGTGCATACTGAAGTACTGCAGCATTTGTGTGGCTGCCTGGCCACATGGTGTCACGTCCCATTGAGCAAGCAGGAAACCTGTCTTCATGAGCTACTCTACCTGTCACTAGAAGCCAATGTTTGCTAAATGCTACGAATACCATTTTACCCGCTGCTTAGGAAAGCAGCATCGCAAATCACACCACAAAAATAGGACTTCTGGGGGAAAAACAAAGGGAATCCATAGCCTGCATAGTTATTTAAATATATTACTGCCATTAAAGTCAATAGGACCTCGGTGCCTTAGGGCCTTTCTAGGGCTATGTTCCTAATATGCTTCTGTGCCTTTGGAAAGGATTCCCTCTTTGAAAGTTCTTCTGTTCATTTCCCAGTTTGTTTTGCTTCCCACAGCACTTGGGGAAGTGCTGGGAGCTTCTCGGGGTGTGCTGAGCTGCTGCAGCCTCTCTGATGCAAATGAACTTCTGCTCACTGGAATAGCAATGAGTTTGCAGAAAAGACTAGGAAATACCTCCTGTGCATACAGATGGACTAACTATTATTGGCTGTTATCAGCTTTGTTTCCTTTTTATTTTTATTTTTTTAAGATTTTTGAAAGTCGTTCTGAAAAGCATCCCCCTAGCTTAAATAAAGAGCTAAGGAGTCCTCATAACATCTCACCCTCAGTTGGAAATGTTGGGGAAATGTGCTGGCTATGCCCACTGTTATAGAATCACAGAATTGCTTGGGTTGGAGAAGACCTTAAAGACTACCAATTTCAACCCTCTGCCATGGGCAGAGCTGCCCCCCACCAGATCAGGATGCCCAGGGCCCACCCAACCTGGCCTAGAGCACCTCCTGGGTCTCTTCCAATTTGTGCCATCCTATAAGCCCCAAACCAACCAAACAAGCAGAACCCCCAAAACCTATCACAGCCTCCCAAATTCCCAACCCTTTACCACACTTCCGTAAGGAAGTCTTTTTCCTACTGCCTGCTTCAGCATATTCTTGTGAGCCCCAACGAAAGGTGTGTGTCACAGCAAGGGTGCACATCTTGCTGTTGCAGGATGCCCTCTCCTGGCGGCACAAGAGAGGCGACGGAAGGGTGGGGGGACAGGCTGAGCCTCCTGTGGGTCCTCTACAAAAAAAGAGATCTGAGCAGGAGGAAAATTTTTAGGTGGAAAGATCTCTGCTCTCTATTTGAAACACCCACAGCAGCTCCTAGCAGAATAACAGCATAGCTACAGATACGGAAAGTGTTGCAGTTACAGTTTTGCAAAGTGGAGATGAGAGTGAAATAATGTCCTTTGTCTCACTGCTGCAAAGCCTTTACAATCAGGAGTTAGTGTGAGAAGAGGGAACATAAGGGAAGATGAGATTAAAAGGAAGTGTATCCTGTATTATGGATTTGGTGCTGCATCTGGCCCCAGTTACACAAATCAGCCTGGGAGCGGCAATTCAGGAGGAAAGTAGGAGCTGGTTGGATAAAAATGATTGGAGCACAGATCTGTGTGTTCTGGTATTCAGGACTACTCAGAGCATTTTACAGGGGGAAGTAAATGAGTACGTTTAGGTGGGGAGAGAGAAGGGAAGGGAAGGGAAGGGAAGGGAAGGGAAGGGAAGGGAAGGGAAGGGAAGGGAAGGGAAGGGAAGGGAAGGGAAGGGAAGGGAAGGGAAGGGAAGGGAAGGGAAGGGAAGGGAAGGGAAGGGAAGGGAAGGGAAGGGAAGGGAAGGGAAGGGAAGGGAAGGGAAGGGAAGGGAAGGGAAGGGAAGGGAAGGGAAGGGAAGGGAAGGGAAGGGAGAGAGAAAGATCATTAAATTCAGCTTAAATCTCAAATCAGACACGTCTAAAGGTTATTCTGCAATGATTATTATTGTAATACAACGTCAGCTGCTGAGCACATACAAATGGATGTAATTACTTAATAGCATTTGGTATTGATTATGCTCTATACCAGACAACGATGAGTGAGCAGCCCAGAAGCAGCAGAGTGCAGTGCTTATTTCCCCATTCCATGCCAACATTTCCTAGGAACTCCTGACCCCGGAGTCTCTCTACATGGGATGTGATTAGTGGGCATAGTGGGGATGGGTTGATGCCTGTACTGGATGATCATAGAGGTCTTTTCCAACTGTAATGATTCTGCAATTCTGTGAAAAGACAGAGGGGCATGAATCACAACCCAGTGCTCCCCCTGAAATGAGTGTCATGTCCCTTGACAGCCACATGGACCTGGGAAGCTTTTCAGACAGAGCAATTGGGATCACTGGAGCCTGCAGGAGCTGCTTTCTCCTGGCACCAGGTCTGGCCCTATGCCACACTGCTTCTCTTTTCTAATGCTCTTTGTAAGTTTCACCTCCAAGTTTGTGGAGGTTTTTCCATGCCTACCAGTGGATTCTTGCTTTCAAGTGAAGAACACCAGGAACTGCTGCTTTCCAGAACTGGGGCTCAGACTTGCCCTTTTTGACTGGATTCAGTCTCAACTTATCCTTTTGCCCAGATCCCGCTACCTTTGGCTTCCTTCTATACAATCTGCCATTCAGAAGTGAAGATAGTGGGTCTCAAATAAGCAATCCTTGAAAATAGAAAGGAAAAATCAGGGATTTTTGGCTTGCTTACTTTTTGTCTAAAATCTAACATCCCAATTCTGAGATTCTGCTACATCCCCTTGGCCTAGCTCAAGCTTCCTGGGTTTTCCTTCCCCCGCCTCTCTGACTCTTTTTCATCAAAATGTTGTCCCTTCAGTTGCACTCACTCACTCAGGAACATTCAATGGGAGAATACTGTGTCTGTTACCACTGAGATCCTAAGACAACATTTTTTTGCCATTTATTTCAGCAGCAATTCACAAGTTATTTTGCTGGGGAAAAAAAAAAATAATAACCTTTTTTCACACATTTCCATTTCTCTCAACATGATTTATGGAGAAACACAAAACAAAAATACTCTCCTACTCCCAGTACTAAAAGATAAATCAGAAGAAGTCATGGTCTTAGGTGTCGAGGAGCCTGCCTGGTGTCTGCTCTATTGCAGCAAACACCCATAAAACAAGCCTTGTCCTGCTGGCTGATGAAAGATCACGTCACTTCAGTGCAGCAGCATCCCATTAAAATACCGATGGAAAATACATCTTACAAGTGCGATGAGAAGTGTGCTTGAGCTGCAGAACTGTAATAACTTTGCTGGCTGTTGAGAAGCCAGCTTCTCCCGAGGGAAAGGTTACACGTTAATCATTCATGGTACAACACAGAGAGACCAGGTCATAAGGAGACTGAACACATTCTAAAAATAATGTAATCCAGGGAGGAAATGAAGAGATCTGCAAGATGCTAACTTAGAGGTCTTGACTCTTCTGTCCTTTGAAACTGAAGATCCCAGATCAAATCCTACTTTAGCAGTGTAAGAATGGAAGAAATGAAGGCAGCATCCCATGTTTAGATTCTGATGGAGAGAAGCTGAGTAACAAGATCCCTAACAAGAGCTGGGGGCAGCCATTCCCACTGACTCACCTCAACCTTTGGGCAACTCAGGATATTCTGTCATGGTTTGTCTGTGCTTAACATTGTTGAAGTCTTTCAATGTCCTGACATTGTGAGAGTGCCTATTGGCAAAGTGTCTGTGCTTCCAGGTCCTTGGCCCACCACAAGGAGCACCAAGGTTGCCAGGGAGGTGCATCGGGGGATGCCTAGCTGCTGTCCTCAAGAGAAGAGCGTGGAGTGACACAGTAAGAACACAGGGGGGGAAAGGAAAGGACAAAGGTGCAGGTTCAGCAAGGGAAATTCAGATAAATTCATCACAGTGAGTGGTTGAGGAGTGTCACAGAATACCCAGAGTGGCCATCCTTGGAAATTTCATCTCCATCCTTGGAGATTTCAAAGCTCAGCCAGCCAGGCCCTGGACAGCCTGCTGCAATGTCAGAGTTAGTTAGCCCTCTTTGAGTGGGGTGGTTTCCAGAGGGCTCCTCCAACCTAAGTTATTCTCATTGTGACAGTGTAGAGAATGAGAAGAGACTGTGTTGAGGGAGAAACAACTGAAGTAGTTTCTCTCCTCCAGGCAAGTGGAGGGAAGTGCTCAGGGCTTTGCCCAAGCCGAGTGCGTCTGCACAGGAGTTGCTGCAGTTGAAAGCCAGAGGCAAGTCGGTAGCATATGAGCTTCGCATACGTGAACTCTAAGTGATGGAAGTAAATGTCACCTGAAAGCAAATAGTTTGAAACCCGAACTTTTTAAAAACAGCTGTGCAATAAAAGGATAAATAGCGCAACCTTGTCCTTCCAACTGGCTTTGTGTTTGCAATGAGATACAGATTCTGGCACCAAACCGTTTCTGCTTCTGTTTCCTCTGTTCTTAATACCTCCTAGCTGTCCTGCTAGGCATTCCTCCTCCTGAGCTAGACATTCTTTTCCTGAATGTTTCATCTGAGTACAGTCCATGAGGGCTACATTACAATTTTCAAACTATCTGGAATTTAGCTGGATTTTTATCAGCCAAAGCAAGTTTTCCTCAGTTTCAGGGGTTTCCACACTGGAATTTTTCTACCGGGTGCAGCAAAGCTTTCACCTTTGCTCTGGAGCTAGGAAAGATGTAAGCAGGAATGTGTGATGGTCATCTCCCCTGCTTTGCATTCATCTGTTTGCAAATTTTTCTGAAATTTCTTCATGTCTCTTCTTCATATCTGGCTCCACCACTCAAACTGCCACATTCATTGTACAGTCATTGCTAAATTAACACAGTATTGTTCTGTCTTTTTATAAAGTACCCAACTGAATACATGAAGCTCAGCTTGTTGGACAAACAGTTCCACCTTCATTTTGAGATTTTGAGGAAGATTTAGGTTGAATGTTCCATGGTTGTTAATACTTCTTGTCAGAGATATTTACACTTACTGTCCTTTGCTATTTGTCCTATCCCTATTCAGCTATCTTAACATTTTAGCAGAAAGTCAGGCTGTACTTGCTCTGTTTATTCCTTTATGAGCTCCTTCCTTCTCTATTTTGCTTCCTACAAATAAAGGCAAACTTCCCCATCAGAAGCCACTTAGCCTCCCAAGAAACTGATCAAAGCTCACCTGTGCCATAATGCCTAGAAGTGTTAATAGCCCAGTTTGTAATTACAGCAAACAAATTACCCTGTTATTAATGAATTGTTGTTTACTTGCATCTCTGTCCTGCAGGGAGCTGATCTTTAAAGAAACACAAGCAACAGAAATGAACTAACAATCAGGGTTGGAGGAGGAATGTCTTGTGGACTGGAGGGCAAGGAGAGAAGTGTCACTGGAAGCTTGCAGGCAAGGCTTTAAGGATTTGTTTCACAAGGGAAATTGCCTGCTGTCTCCATCTAAGGGAAATGAGGGCAGTTATCAAAGATGCGTTGGGCTGCTGCTTCCTCCATGCGGTTGGTTGGATCGCAGCTCTGCCTTGTGATGGAGTCTTGGCTTCTGGGACTTTTCTTCTGTTACTGATTACACAGTGTGCCAAACCATGTGTGTCAGCTGTGCTCAAACCAGAAAGCCTTTCTGTGTCCTGGCTGCCAGTGTTGCTGCCTCCAAGCTTTACGTCGTGCAGAAGACAGCTTTGTTCCTGCTCCAGGACACCTCATCCTCCTACTCCGCCAGGGACCTGCCAGAGCATTGCTAGCTGGTTCTGGTAATTGCCTACAAGTGGTGAAGCCAATGATTGCCGCGAGCAGGGAATCTGAACTACGTCTGGAAGGGTTTTGCTTTATTTTCTTTTGGTCTCTTCTTTTTCCATCCACAGACTGAAAAATACACAGATCTGTACAGCTTCAATGCTCTAAGGAAAGTAACGGGACACAAAGGAAGACCAAGCCAACAGAGTGTGGTGGGCAGGCTGGGTGTGGTGCATCCTCACCCGTGAAAACAGGCATTAACGTGACTCACAGCTGTATCAGTGCAGGGAGAGCCTTTCCAGCATTTCCAGCTAGCGAGATCATCTATTGCAGTGAAATGACTCAGTGACCGTAAGAGGCAGCCAGAGGCTCTCTCTGGAGTCTGCTCCTGGGACAGAGCAATGTAATAGATGGGAAAATGCACTGAGCACATCTCCTCTGGGCCTTGTTACTGATCTCAGCTGCACAACTCTGCTCAGCTCTCTGAAATATTGGACAACTCCTTGAGATTTTCTAATAATTTTAGGGTCGGTACTCCGTTGTCACTGAAGAATACAAAGCACACCGTAGCTGCATAATGCTTACTTTTTGCTGTAATTTTGGCAAAAAAACTTTCATAACATAGGGGTCCATCTCTTATTTGGTTAGAGTCAGCACAGAGCACTTTCCCCTAGGAAAAAACATTTTCCCTAAGGCAAAATTATTGGCCCTTTGGGCAAAAACTACATTCAGATTGGGGCAGAAGGAGGCAATTCCACTAAGCAGCAAGTTTAAGTAATTTTCAAAGCCTGTTACTCCTAGCCTTTAGGATTCTGGATCATTTTTTAAATGTCATGTAGTCCTAGATATGGAGACACGTCACACAAAGGGAAGGCAGAAATACTTGGAGCAAGGATGCTCCTTGGGAAAACAGGACCACTTTGTAAAAGTTCCCTCTCAAACGTGACTCAAACCTGCAAGTGCAAATGGGACACACAGGGTCTCTGGGTTCCTTCCATGCCATCTTTGGTGATTTCTCAAGATCCTGAAAATCTGCTCATGTCTTCTCCCGCCTGCGGTCTATGCAGACCTCCACTATGCGTAGAAATGAGGAACCAGTATCAAGGAAGAAAAGGAAGCAAGAAAACTAAACCCAGAAGCTGCCTGCCCTGCCACTTTACCCAGTGGTGCTCACTTGGCATGCTTAGCAAGGAAAGGCTCCAAAGGAGGTTGGAAGTCAATTTAGATTATGACTTCACTGCATGCATTGCCAAAAACAGCAGCAGGAAATGAAGCAGCCCAATGTGTAAGTGACCACTGTGCATCCTGGAATGATGTGTTTCTCTTCTTGTCTTGTCTTTTTCCCTGTGTTGCCCAGCATGGCATGGTAGGTATGATCTTAGCTGTATATGTTTATCCCCAAACCATCAGTTCACTTCACTGCTTCACTTAAGAAAGTGTTTGTTTTGAATGAGATGACTGATTCACCTTTTTTTCCTTCTGAATATTTCAATGAGTGCAAATGAAAGGAAATGCTTCCAGTGAATGAGTAACCACCTAAACTTTGGATTCCAAATACTTCTGTGTTTCTGCTTTTTTTACTGTTAAATGACTAAAAAATGTTGTAGTGGTTGCTATGTCTACAGTCAAATAGTCCATTTGCACAAATCTTTTACACACAAATAACTGAGTTTCATGGCTCAGAAAATAAAGCTGCAGTGAGCTCAGCTGTCTCTTGACATCAGCAGTCTGCCCCTCTGTGATGACTGCTTGTTCAGTGTCTGATGGGCAACTGCAACCTGTTGCTCCATTTCTTGATGTTGCAGTTCTCTATTTTTCTGTACAGAAACTTTTAGAGACTCTTCTCTGTGATTTTTCTGCCTAAAGGCACAATGCATACTAGAACATTCTGTGCCCCAAATGGGCGCAGTAGTAGCAGAATTAGAGTACGTAATCTCTGGAATTTACAAGATTATTTCTTGCTCATACCTACTTAAAATTAAGACATTTAACGTAACAATTAACAATTCTGCATTTAACCTGAGATCAGCAAAATGAAGCGGGCAAAGAGCAGCTAAGAGTGGAAGCCATCACTTGTACAGTCAGATGGCCAACGCACAACCAGTCCTTACAGAGGGACACAGGGCTCAGATGCTTGGGGGAATAGCAGGATCGTGTGTTAGTCTCTAAAGGTATGAAACCTGCTGACAATTAGATGCACTAGGACATCACTTCTGGAGATGTAATTTCTCATACAGAGATCAATTTGCCTCCTTTGTCAAGGTGAACTGGAGTCACACACATACTGCACAATCAGATGGGAACATCCTGACTTTCTCACTTTGCAACGTCCTCTGTTCAGCAGACTGTAAGTTCCTTGGGGAAGGGAGTGTTAAAAGCAATTTTTCATTCTATCAGTAGACGACAAAAAGGCATTTTTGCCACAAAATTAAAGCCATCCCCAAAGAAGAAACTAGCTAGGGAGGAAAAAAGTGTTATAAAGAAAGCTAGAAGAAAGCAGCAGAAAAGTAATTTTGGCCTCTGGTCTCTGGCGTGAGCTGAATGGCAGCACTGGTACTTTGCTTCCTTCAGCTTGGGAGTTGGAAATACAACCACAGAGCCTGGCCAAACATGGCCGTGGGGCTCCCTGCGTGAGTGTTCCATTTCAGTTAGTTAGAAGGCTAGCTGAGCTGAAGCACAGGTCTTCAGAGGAATAACAAACCTGGTGAAGAAAGGCTTCAGATTCATCAGACAGTTACACTGCCAGTAGCAAGAAAACTGGTCCCATCTCATTAGTTAATAGGAAAATGAGAAGCATTTTGGGGGGAGAGATGAGGTTTATCTCACACAGACGTCTGGGGTTGTCCCAGCCCAGCTGCAGGATTGATGTCTGCCTTTTCCCAGTCATCAGGACTCTCCTGCAGCCACCACAGCCTTTCAGAGACGGCCTTGCAACAATGTCAGCCAGCTCCCTCAGTCCTTGGGTGCATCCTATCCAGTCTCCAGACATGTGTAGGTGTCCGTTTTATTTAAAATGTCCTCAACTCTACATTTTTTTAACAGCTTGAGATTCTAAAGAAAGCAAAGAGAACAAAATACCCATCATCACTGAGCATCACACACATCATTTCATCAGAATTAGACCTTACCTATGGGCACCCCAGTCCATCCATCCATCTATGCATGTATGTATAGTTTTTGCATCAAGTCCTTTCTTCCTTGCTATATTGCCATCCTTCTCAGCTTTGCACTGCCTTTCATAGCAAGACCTGAATTTCCTGTATTAGCAATAATGGACACCACTTTACTAGAAACAACAGGTCACATTTTCACTGAAGAATGCTTGTGCATGAAATATGTTTCTTGACTCTCCTGACATATCAACTGTGCTGTGGGAGGCACAAAAGGAGAAGGCCAAAATGTGCACAGCATCTAGGGCAATAGGAGGCCGTCTACAATAGGAATCCATCAGGAATTGCAGGCACTGAATTCTTTACTCAAGGCAAAGCAAGATTTGGCAAAAGAAAGCATGGGTTGTGCATACCTTTTTTCTTGATCTCTGTTTTTCCATTCCAATATCACCAGCAGGTTCCCCATATCTGTGGGACAAGGGCTGCACAGCACTGCCCTCACACACTGCAGCTATGAAGCTATTAAGAGCTATTAAGGCTGCAGTGGCTTTAATCCAGGGGTTTCAATTCATCAATAGCCTGTGCAGAAAAAAAACACTTGCAACTCCTCTTTGTGAAGAACAAATGGATAAGTGAAAAACGGAGAAAATGAGAGACAGTCTTTCCCTTCTGTGCTGAGAACAAAGTGTAAGAAAAGCCAGTGATTCTTATCAAACTCCCACTGCAGTTTGTGCATCAGCATGACAGCAAATAGGTAGGCCATAACTGGAAAATGTCATCAGATTACCAGTAAATTGCTGCACTCTGCTATTAGATATGCTGGAAACTGTGCTGTATTTAGTCTCAAACACAGGGTAATGGTCTGTTACAAGCAGATTCAGAACAGCCTGCAATACTGTGCTGCTTGCGTGGATGGACTTCTATAGCAAGGTTGGTCAGACATCCATCAAATTGGGTGGAAAGGCAGAGGGACGCTCTCCTTGTCATGATGTGATGCAAGAGTGAAAGATACCACTACATCCAGCACAGCCAACCAACGCTGGCAGAGTACCCTGTACAGCTTCCAATACCCAACCACCTACGTTGTTTTCTAGAGATATACTCAGATTTCAATGAAATTTATTCAGGTTGCTTGAGGGCTTCACAACATAATATTTATTCTGCAAATGGAACTGAGTTAGTTGAGTCTAAAAAGGGAAGGTCAGAACTAAAGAGTATATCAAGTATCCAGGACTACTAGTCTTCCTGCCTTCAGTGAGCTTTGCTGGGGTTGCTGCAAAGGCCAAGGGGAAAACATATATACTGGAACAGCTTCAGTGGGATGAGATGAAGCCAATGAGGCACATGGAGGGAACTGAAGGATTTCAAGGGATGAAAGAGAAAGCTTCTCCAAAAGCTATATTGTACTGCTGAACCTGCACTCACAGCTGGCAGCCTCTCTCCTAAGAGCTACAGGCACAGGATCTGGGATCAAATAGATAGGCAAACATAATCTGGCATTTCCAAAGCTGAAAAAGACCTGATCTCTTATCAGTGTTCTAATTCCCACCAATCTCTTACATCAAAAGGAACTCAACTGGAAGAGAAGCTCTGCTTTCCCAGGGGCAACACAAACTAAGCCCTGTGGCAAAGCAAACAACTAGAAGGAAACTATTTCTCCTACAAGGTGTTCCTCCAATTGCTCAGGCTGTGGAAAGGTTCCACTCATTTTAGAATATACAACAAAGCAAATCTGTCAAAGCTTTAGAATTTCTGCACAAAAACATGAATCCATAACAAGATGTAGTCTGTAGAAACTGGAATGGTGTGCATCCATTGGATCACTAAGCAGATGATTATGTCAGCAACAATGGCTGATCTGAAGCTTAGGTGTGAATAACTGATAGGAATTTATTTTGGTCTTATCTATAGCTGAGGCTGGATTTATCAGGGGTGATACTCCATCTGACCTTGGAAAAGAAAACAAAAAGCTGTCAGAGATGATATTAGAAATGAGCCAGCTCCTACAAAGAACAGAGATGATAATCATCATGACATACCAAATTTCTCTTCTGAAGTACATGGACACTTGTAGCAGAAATGCTGAGTCACAGCCTGAAGCAGTGATTGAGCACCTGGTGGGAAGGCAGGGCCAACCAAGGGGAGCTCAGGTGCATGCAGTGCTGCTGAGTGACCAGAAGGGGTGGAGGTAGGATCCATCTCTTCCCAGACCTCATTTTAGGGTTGGCAGTGAAAGAAGCGTATCTTGCTGAAGATCCCTGCCTATCTGAGGCCTTCCAGAGGTAAGAAGCTTTTCTTCCTTTGTTTCTGTGTCTATGACTGTTGTATTTGGGTTTGTCTTCTTTTGCTGTAGCCTAGGACTTTGCCATCCTACTCTTATCGCTGTACTTTCCATCACACTATAGCATTGCAACAATAAAAGCAACTCATTTAGTAAACAGATGCTATTAAGATTAAGAAAAGGGAAAAATACAAAACTGTGTGGAAGAAAATAGGACCATGTTCAAGGTGTAAGCATCAATCCATAAGGTGATTTGCCTGTAAGTAATGTTCGTGCTGTGAAGAACTAAGAAATTAAATGCATTTGCACCAGATACAAACACCAGATGAGAAACTGAATGTAAAATCAAGATGTATGTATGAAGGCACTAGACTGAGAAGATTAGCAAAATAATCACAATGTCCATGCAACAAATCCATTTTTTCACTAGATTAAAATGTTGTTGTCACTCACTATTACAACATATGAGTGTAAGGCCTCCAGAAGGCATTTCAACTAAAACTTTGGGTAGTTCACTGTCATGGTTTTATGATTTTTGGTCATCAGTATTCCACACCATAACATCATGTAATGCACTGGGGGTGGGGTTTGATATCTGCCGAATGTTCGTCCGACGGAGAAGAACTGCATTTCCCCAGGAGGCTTTGCGGTCAGCAAGGGGATATAACTCCATGCAAGGTCACCTGATCCTTCTTCTTCGCTGTCTGCGCTTCGCTGTCTGCGCTTCGCTATCTGCGCTTCGCTGCCTGCGCTTCGCCATCTGCACTTTGCCGTCTGTACTTCAGTCACTCAACTGGACTGCACTTCTCACCCCAGCATTGTGGTGAGGTCTATACAATTCAAACAGATTCTCTCTCTCTCTCATTGTATTTTACTAATACTATATTTAGTAAAATCATTTGTTCCACCTCAGATTAGTGCTGTTGTTTTCAAGTATTTTGGGGTCCCCTGCTTCCCCTTTCCCAGAGGCGCGGATCCGCAGATCCCTCCGCCCTGCCGGTCACGGAACTGGGCCGGACCAGCCCATAAACCGTTGACATTTTTGGTGGAGAATGCGGGCAACAGTTGCTTTCTAGCTGTTTAGACTCTCTGCTCTCGGAGAGTTCCGTTGGGAAAGCTTATCTGTTTTACCACTACTCTCTGAAAACGTGACCTTGAGAACTCCAGGCGGACTGCCAGTATCGTAGGATATTTGTAAACTCTGAGCTTTACTATCTTGCCTCTGTAAAAAAAAAAGAAAAAAAAAAAGAAAAAAAAAAAAAATGCTTTCTGTAGTGAAACTGACTCTTAAAGGGCTGCACGCTGCTGCCTCTTCTTTCCTAATGCTCAAAACATACTGGGCATTAATTAAGCTGGCCACCTTGCTCTATGGAGCAATCGGCATATACAATCAATTGAAAACATGGGTGGAAATATGGACCTGGCACGTTCGTACAATGTGGCTTACAATTCCGGAGACAGCTGTCAATTTTACAGGACTGGGATTTTTTAAGGTTTCCAGTCTCACCTTTCAGCCTGTAATGCAGTTTTTGAATGAACACCTAGTCACATTACTAATCTCCCTGAATGTATTGCTCATCATTTCGCTCAGTATTAGTATTTATTATATTTTGAGCATGTCCTCCCCAAAACCAGAGAATACTGAGTGGCAGGGAGTGTGGAGAGGTCTGGGAAGGACTTTAGACAGATGGAAATCTTCAGTCTCATGGAACTTTACTCCAGAACACCTGAAAGACCCCGAGAGTCTAAACAGCTATTTAAGGCAGGAATGTTGCGGCTTGGGCAGTTCTGAGGAGGCACATATGATTTGGGGCCTGGCTAATGCTTATCGGGCCTTATTCAATACTATCCTGGAGAGAGAGAGAGCTTCTGAAATTGAAAGGGAGAGTCTCAGGGAAAAAGTTCAAAATGAGCGAGAGAGTCTCCTGCTCCAGAGGAAAAACCTCCGATCTGAGAGAGATGCCCTCCGAATTGAGAGAGACTCCCTGCAATCCAAGCTCGACAATCTTCAATCTCAACAACACGCCCTCCAATCTGAGCTAGATACTGTCATAATCGAACGAAACAAGCTCCAAGCTGAACTGGAGGATGAGAGCATTGGAACTGACCAACCTGATCAACCACAGGAGGCACCACAATCGATGTCAGTTGCCCCTGTAAGAGGACGGAAAACAAAGCGAATCTCGACTCAGTTAGAAGAGAAAAAAGAGGAGGAAAGAGGTCCAGAGGAGTGGCTCCGAGGGCCAAGAGAAGCACCTCTGAGTCCAGGGGAGGGGCCCTCAGTAAGACCACGGTCACCAACACCTACAAGGGCAAGAAGTCCTGGAAGAGCAAGAGGTGAGCAAGATATTGTTACCTTTGTTGATCGATCTCTGAAAATGAATGAAATTCGAAGTCTGAGAAAAGACTTCTCACGCCACCCAAATGAGCCTATTGCTACTTGGTTACTTCGATGCTGGGACAATGGGGCCAACAGTGTGTGGCTAGATAGTAGAGAAGCTCGCCAACTGGGTGGCATTGCTAGGGACTCAGCCATTGACAGAGGTATTAGTACATGCCAGAACCAGGCCTTCACCCTCTGGAAGCGGATGTTGTTAGCTGTAAAAGAAAGATACCCCTTCAAAGACGATCTGATGCCTGAGAAGAAGAAATGGGCTGATATGGAAGAAGGCATCCGTTATTTGAGAGAATGTGCTGTGGTGGAAACACTACATAGCCCCGATTTCATTCCTGATGAGCCAGACCAAGAGCATGATCCCGAGAGAGCCAGGTGTACACCAAACATGTGGCGTACATTCACAAAGACTGCACCAGAAAGGTACGCCAGTACATTTGCAGCTATGTATGGCAGAGGGGAAAGAAGACCCCTTATAAATGAGTTGCTTAATAAACTTCAAGACTTTGAGTTACATTTAAGCCCTCTACGAGCTTGTGTTTCAGCCATTGAAAAAGTAGCTGAAAAGCTGGACAGAATGGAGAACAAACAAGAAGATATAATAGGTAAACTATCAATCGTGCCTGATGCCGATGAATACATGGTGGTAACAGATACATCCAATGAGGAACAGAATTCCCAAAACAGCCTACTTGAGGGGCTAATCAACTTGATTTCCTCCCAGTCAGTGTCATCCAACGTCTCAGCTATCAAAAGAAGACGTCCTCCTGCTCGAACAAGTGACAACAGTAAGACCACGTCACGTTTTGCCTTGTGGCATTACCTACGCAACCATGGAGAAGATATGAAGAAGTGGCATAAGCAACCTACTCCAGCACTTCAAGCACGGGTAAAAGAATTACAAGACAAATCAACCACCAAGGTGAACTTCTCCAGAAAGGTGATTGCTCCAGTTGCTGCAGACAACGGAGGTAACAAATAGAGGGGCCCTGCCCCCAGCCAGGGGGGGGAAAGGGATAATAGAGTTTATTGGACTGTGTGGATTAGATGGCCTGGCACATCAGAATCACTAAAATATAGGGCCCTGGTGGATACTGGTGCACAGTGCACTCTAATGCCCTCGAGTCACCAAGGGACAGAATCAATTTATATTCATGGGGTGACAGGAGGTTCCCAAGAACTGACTATGTTGGAGGCCGAAATCAGCCTCACTGGTAGAGACTGGCAAAAGCACCCTATTGTGACTGGCCCAGAGGCTCCATGTATACTTGGTATTGATTACCTCAGAAGGGGATATTTTAAGGATCCCAAAGGGTATCAATGGGCCTTTGGAATAGCTGCTGTAGACACAGGTGTTAAGCAGTTATCTGTTTTGCCTGGCCTATCAGAAGATCCATCTGTTGTGGGGTTGCTACAAGTGGAAGAGCAACAGGTACCGATAGCTACAAAAACGGTGCACAGACGGCAGTATCGCACCAACAGGGATTCCTTGCTCCCCATTCAGAAGTTAATTCATCAATTAGAGAATCAGGGAGTGATCAGCAAAACTCACTCGCCTTTTAACAGCCCCATATGGCCAGTGCGTAAAGCCAGTGGAGAATGGAGGCTGACGGTGGACTACCGTGGCCTGAATGAAGTTACACCCTCATTGAGTGCTGCTGTGCCAGATATGTTAGAACTCCAATACGAACTGGAGTCAAAAGCAGCTAAGTGGTATGCCACCATTGACATTGCTAACGCCTTTTTCTCCATTCCTTTGGCCAAAGAATGTAGGCCACAGTTTGCTTTCACATGGAGGGGCATTCAGTATACCTGGAACCGTTTGCCCCAGGGGTGGAAACATAGTCCAACCATTTGCCATGGGTTGATCCAAGCTGCACTGGAACAGGGAGGTGCTCCTGAGCACTTACAGTACATTGATGACATCATTGTGTGGGGCAACACAGCAAAGGAAGTTTTTGAGAAAGGAGAGCAAATAATCCAGATCCTTCTCCGTGCTGGTTTTGCTATTAAGCGAAGCAAAGTGAAAGGACCTGCCCAGGAGATTCAGTTCCTAGGCATAAAGTGGCAAGATGGCCGTCGTCACATCCCGACAGATGTGATCAACAAAATCACTGCCATGTCTCCCCCCACTAATAAGAAAGAGACACAATCGTTTCTGGGTGTAGTGGGTTTTTGGAGAATGCATGTTCCAAACTACAGCCTCATTGTAAGCCCACTTTATCAGGTGACACGGAAGAAGAATGATTTTGTGTGGGGTCCTGAGCAGCAGCAGGCTTTTGAGCAGATTAAACAAGAGATAGCCCGTGCTGTGGCCCTGGGGCCAGTACGGATGGAACAGGATGTGAAGAACATCCTCTACACTGCTGCTGGAGAGAAAGGCCCCACTTGGAGTTTGTGGCAAAGAGCCTTAGGAGAGACCCGAGGCCGACCCTTGGGATTCTGGAGTCGAGCCTACAGGGGGTCGGAGGAGGGCTACACTCCAACTGAAAAGGAGATCTTAGCTGCGTATGAAGGGGTTCGGGCTGCTTCCGAAGTAGTCGGTACTGAAACACAGCTCCTTCTGGCACCTCGACTGCCAGTGCTGAACTGGATGTTCAAGGGAAAGGTTCCTTCCACCCATCATGCTACTGATGCCACTTGGAGTAAGTGGGTTGCACTGATTACACAACGAGCACGGATGGGGAACCTCAGCCGTCCAGGAATCCTAGAAGTCATCATGGACTGGCCTGAAGGTAAAAAGTTTGGAACACCACCAGCAGAAGATGTATCTCGTGCTAAAGAAGCCCCACCATACAATGAATTACCAGAGAATGAAAAGAAATATGCCCTGTTCACAGATGGATCGTGTCGTATTGTGGGAAAGCATCGCAGATGGAAATCTGCTGTGTGGAGCCCCACACGACAAGTTGCAGAGGCCACCGAAGGGAAAGGAGAATCAAGCCAATTTGCAGAGGTAAAGGCTGTCCAACTGGCCTTAGATGTCGCTGAACGGGAGAGGTGGCCAATGCTCTATCTCTACACTGATTCATGGATGGTAGCAAATGCCTTATGGGGGTGATTACAGCAGTGGGAGCAAAATAATTGGCAAAGAAAGGGCAAGCCTATTTGGGCTGCTGACCTATGGAAAGATATTGCTACCCGAACAAAAAATATGGTTATAAAGGTGCGTCATGTAGATGCTCATGTGCCCAAGAGTAGAGCTACAGAAGATCAGCGAAATAACCATCAGGTAGACCAAGCTGCCAGAATTGAGGTGGCTCAAATAGACCTGGACTGGCAGAACAAGGGTGAGTTATTTTTAGCTCGGTGGGCCCATGAGACCTCAGGTCATCAAGGGAGAGACGCAACATACAAATGGGCCAGAGACCGAGGGGTGGACTTAACTATGGATGCCATTGTACAAATCATTCATGACTGTGATACATGCGCCACAATTAAACAAGCTAAGAGGATGAAACCTCTCTGGGAGGAAGGGCGATGGCAAAAGTACAAATATGGGGAGGCATGGCAGGTTGATTATATCACTTTGCCACGATCTCGCAATGGTAAGCATTATGTGCTCACCATGGTGGAGGCAACAACCGGGTGGCTCGAAACATATGCAGTACCCCATGCTACCGCCCGAAACACCATATTAGGTCTGGAGAGGCAAATCCTGTGGCGACATGGCACCCCGGAAAGAATTGAGTCAGATAATGGGACTCATTTCAAAAATTCACTTGTGGATACTTGGGCCAGAGAACATGGCATCGAGTGGATTTATCATATCCCCTATCATGCACCAGCCTCTGGTAAGATCGAACGCTACAACGGGTTGTTAAAAACCATGTTGAAAGCAATGGGTGGCGGAACATTTAAACACTGGGAGAAGCATTTGGCAGAAGCCACCTGGCTGGTTAACACCAGAGGATCAATCAGTCGAGATGGTCCTACCCAATCCAGCTCCCTACATATTGTAGAGGGAGATAAGGTCCCTGTAGTACATGTAAAGAACATGTTAGGAAAAGCAGTTTGGGTTTTTCCTGCTTCTGGGAAGGGCAAACCTCTTCGCGGAACTGTCTTTGCCCAGGGACCTGGGTCCACCTGGTGGGTGATGCAGAAAAACGGGGATGTTCAGTGTGTACCACAAGGGAATTTGATGTTGGGGGAGTGCAGTCTGTAATCCCATGTGTTAAGCATGATGTAGTGATGTAGAATAAGGGGTGGAATGTCATGGTTTTATGATTTTTGGTCATCAGTATTCCACACCATAACATCATGTAATGCACTGGGGGTGGGGTTTGATATCTGCCGAATGTTCGTCCGACGGAGAAGAACTGCATTTCCCCAGGAGGCTTTGCGGTCAGCAAGGGGATATAACTCCATGCAAGGTCACCTGATCCTTCTTCTTCGCCTGCGCTTCGCTGTCTGCGCTTCGCTATCTGCGCTTCGCTGCCTGCGCTTCGCCATCTGCACTTTGCCGTCTGTACTTCAGTCACTCAACTGGACTGCACTTCTCACCCCAGCATTGTGGTGAGGTCTATACAATTCAAACAGATTCTCTCTCTCTCTCTCATTGTATTTTACTAATACTATATTTAGTAAAATCATTTGTTCCACCTCAGATTAGTGCTGTTGTTTTCAAGTATTTTGGGGTCCCCTGCTTCCCCTTTCCCAGAGGCGCGGATCCGCAGATCCCTCCGCCCTGCCGGTCACGGAACTGGGCCGGACCAGCCCATAAACCGTTGACATTCACAGAAGCCACTTATTTCAGTAAGAGTAGGGGAATTTGTGATCCTAAAGGAAAACAGGAGAACTAGTTTATAAAGCTATCAAGATACACAAGCAAAACAATAAAAGATTCAGACTTTTACTACCAAAATATCATAATATTAATGCAGTTATATTACTGTGTTATTTGTGCATCATTGAAATAGCTTTCCCTTGTGGAGTAAATCAGATGTCCAGACACATCACCTGCTTTTCAGACTGTCTAATGTGGTAAGAGAAACAAATTAAGGTGATTAATAAAGCTAATAAGAAAGCTGGCCTTCACTGTCAAAGCATTAGAGCTCGAAGTTTTAAAAAAAACTATCAGGACAAAGAGTGAAACTCTAGACCCAAGCACCCCAAAGAGATCCCTAAAAAGAGCTCAGTCTCCAAATATTCTTCTTGTATTATTCATAATATTCTTTAAGTAGTAATTCATATCCATCCAGGGTCAGCAGCTGAGAATGCCATTTGGGAGCTATTCCACAAATGGATTAACACTGATATCCTCAAGAGGGCAAACCAAGATGCCTGGCAAAGGTATTTATGCTATATGACACAACTGTGTGGGCATGAAGCTCACGCGGCAGGACCTCTGGTAGATAATGCCTACACCAGCATCCACCTACTGGAAGGAGCCAGGAAAGTGCTTGGAAAATGAAAAATGAGAACACTGCAACAGGCTGAAACGTCCTTCTCTTGACATGAAGGAAAAACTGGAAATGTTGTAAGCTGTTAAGTGAAGAAGCCTTCACTTGTCTCTTGGCAATCTTGAGCAGTGAACACAGTATAAGACCTCAGACGGCGTCAAGTACAAAGGCAGCTATTTGGGAAAATGTTGGGGCCACCTAGGACAAAATACCTGTCTCCACAAAATAAGAAGCATCCCCAGCACATTTTGCATGGACCTTAACTGTTTCTTCACTACCATTGACATGTCTACCTTTAGAAAGTTTATGCTTCGTGTCTGGGAATTTAATCAAATTGCTCCATCCCGCTGCCTCAGTTGATCAAATGAGAATGATGAATCTGTGGATAAATTTGGTATTTTAAAGTCTGCTGAATGTCACTGGAAAAAAAAAAATAAATAAATGAAGTCAAAGAAAACAAATTTTCCTGTCAATTTAAAGAACTATTCCACGAGGAGTATCTGTAGCATCTTAGTACTGTGCTGTCAGCTCTTTGCACTGCACTCAGCAGTAATGAAAGGAGGACCAAGGGAGGACGAGAGAGCAGTGAGGGCCAACATCTGCATTGGCTGCAAGGTACGTGGGATGGCTTAGGTTGGTAGAAATCATCTGGCTAGAACAGCTCCTACAAGTGCAGCAAGGAGAACCCTTCATTGTCGAGGTTGAAAGTGGGACACAAACGCAGGCTTTGAAGAGAGTGAAACAGGCACCACTGGCAGGACAAGGTAACTCAGACATGGAATGGGCCTCTGTCTGCACCTAAGATCAAGGAAGGGTTGTCATTGTTGACAGATGGCACCAGAGACCGAATCTCTGATGGTGGCAGTGACAGAAACGCTTCTCTGTGTAGCAGCAGAATAACACACGCAAGAAGCCAGACCTGGTGACTACCCTGCAGCAGCCTCCATCCAAGCACTCCAGCTCTCACCTTGCGTCAGTGCTTGGCACCAAACAAGAGGCAGCAGCAGCTCATGTGGAGGTGGCTGCTTGCTGGGCACTCCTCTGTGAGGCTGCAAAAAGCTGCTCATAGCTCCAGACCAAGATCTGTTGTTACAGATGATGGCTGAAGAACTCGCATGATTCATCTGTGGTCTTGGTTTGAAAGACTATTCTTTCAAACAAGAACTTGCGGATTACGTTGAATTAAAATCAATTCAAGCTATTGGATACTGTGATGCTTGGTAGTACACATAATCTCTTTTATAAATACATAAATCTGCTCCTAACAGCGGCCAACGCCAAGCGCTTCTCAGGAGAATACAGAAAAGCATAATCCTTGTTAGTGAAGAACGGTTGTAAGCTGTAAAAAATGGGATATACCTTTCTAAATGTATGCTAACAAATTTCAGATGGTACACAGATAGAAGGGATAAAGAGCAAATCTTTCTTTGTGTATTATTTCTTTCCTATCTTTTTTTCAGTCTTATCTGTTTGATCTTCATGACGTACTGCAGCAATACCAGCAGTACTTATAACATAAGGATCCAAAGCAACGTGGGAAATGAAGAAGAAATAGCCATCACCAGATCAACTGATATTAATTATACAGTGAATGACAAACATTTCCTTGCTTCTCTTTTGAAGCTGTCAATTTTTATTCTGTGCCATCCAGGATTTTGGGTAGTTGCAACAAGAAGCACCCCCTGCTTGCTCTGCACCCTTCTGGATTTCAGAATTTATAGGGTCTATCGGGCTGTTGCTTGTCTTCTCTAAAGTGAACAAGTTCAGCTTTTGTGAATTTTGTGTGCCCTGAGCCCTTTCTCTTTCTGGAAAGGACTGATCTTTCTGCACAGTATTGTAAGCAAAAAAATATGACGCTGTTCTACAACTGGCAGTATCACAGTGCTGTGTGTAGTCCTTCCATTCAAGCTTTCTGCAGTGTAACAGCCTGGGCTGCTTTCTGTTTGATGCATTGCACTTATAGAACTGCCTGTATGTATCTCTCAGTCACTTCCATGAGTTAATTTAGGCCTCTGTGAAATAAGTACTGTATATATATTACCCTTCTAAATACAAAGGGGGTAGGGAAGGAGAAAAACCGAAGAAGACCAATTCAGAACTCATATTTTATCAAGCTGAGAACCTCAGTAATAATTTAAGCTACATAAACAGTAATGAAAAAAGTCATGTGTTGCATCATCCTGTAATTATTACTCACATTTTTTGCTACTCTTTCAGACTTTGCCAGCAGTAGCTCGATATATATGACTCATTGTAAATTTGGGATTTTTTGCTTAATATCATGCAGCTATCATTGTCTTCCATTACACTTTAAGGTAATATTTAAGTTTTTATCTTTATCAATATGACATAAAAAAATTATTCTCTCTAATAAGGTGGAAATTAGAAGTCAATTCCTAAGACGTCTCATTTTGAAAAGTTCTTTTAATAGCAGGGGGACTGCTATTTTGGATTAGCTAACAATTCATTTCATGTTTTAGAGCACACAGTAGTTGAGAGTTATTTATTTAGTACACTCATCCTGGTTTTCCAATGCAGCTCATGTTTTGTTTGTCCTGACTACCAACTCCACCTCTGTTGTAATCCAATATAGAAATAGCTGAGGACCTGATGTTTCCCACCTCCATTTGTATTCCAAGGCTGCAATACCCCCCTCTCCTACTGTCTAACATCTCATTTGAACCTATGGTGCCCTCTCAGAATTGGCTTCATCACAAAGCCCTGCATGCGATGGTGCCAAACATGCAGGTAGCCCAGCCTCCTTTTCCATGCTTCCCTCGTGCAGTTGATAAGTTCTCAGATGCCAACAGCTTCTGAAATGGTTGAGAGCCATCTCATTCGGAGTGATGCAGTAGTACGCTCTTGCTTCTCACCCTTGTCACATCTTGTATGTGAAACATCTAATAAATGAGCAGTGACTCAAAGAGCTCTGTGAAAATACTGAGAGACAGAGTGGGATCTCATGTACGAGAAGACTGTCAACAGAGTTACATGATTGAGTGAGATTGAGTGAGAGAGAAAATCTAGTAAAATAACACAGATAAAAGCATGGTTTGCTTGCTATTCACCATGCCTCTGTAACATCATGGTCTATCTCTAAGCTGTACTTTCTACTACACTGCTGGCTTGCAAAACTTTTAATGGAACAAGTTTTTCTGGCAGAAGAACACTGATTCTTATCTTTAATGAGCAGCCTCTCTATCATTTTGCTTCGGGAAACAGCTTCCTGGTTGTAAACTGCTTGAGAGTGCTGACAACTTCAAAAGCAGCCGGTAGAGATTTTCTTGCAAAGTTCAGGAAGGATCTCAAAAATGCTGAAGGCTGCAGACAATGTTGCTATGAAGCAGGAGGACTCTGCGTCCCAAAATGGAGAAATGACAAGTTGGGATATCAATGACATCAAACTTCCCCAGGTATGTGTCTGCATCTTAGAAATTTACCCAATTCTGATCGGTCTTCTCCACTTCAGAACTCTCTCTTTCATCTATGCCTCATTGCATTTATGCTCTTTGTCACCCTGAGCTATAGGACTACGTTTTGCTTGAAGGGCTAGAGAATATCCAGTAATATGGTCTTTCTATCCTTTTCTGGTCCCGTTACCTAAAAATCATACCCATGTACTCCATGGAAAACCCATGACACCCCACGCCTCAAACCTCATGACGCCTCAATGCCATCTTCAAAGACATCTTAGTATGTATGTGCCAGATTCCTCCTGCCAGGCTGTTTTGCCATCCAGCTCTGTCCTTCACCTTCCAACCCAGCCCTCTTACCTGATCTCAGTCTCTTCCATGCTGTCTCACTGCTGCTCGCCCAAAGCCTCCATGTCCCGGGCCACCTCCTTCCCCAAGGTCACCTTCACCTGCATTCAGCCTGGAGGCTTCCTCCATACCTTTCTCTATGCTCTGAAATGAGGGTGCTCAGCAGTTTCTATCTTCAAAGTTCATATTCTTACTGCTGTAATGGCTCTCAGTGGCTGGGAACAGCAATTTTAAGTAAAGCTCTAATACCTTTGTTATGATCAACCTTTTCCCTCACAAACCATCAGAGGGTATGCTTCATGTTTTAAAGCTTATTACATTTTACTGTGTTAATTGTAGCAATAAAAGAGTTGTGTAATTAGTTATTTGTCTTATTCTATTTTCCACTGAGATGTTTTGTTCTTTTATTGTTCCTTACAGTATTGCCTCTGGAGTTTTTTTTGTTTGCTTTTTCTGCTCATTCGCCAGTGTTGAAAATAAAACCTGACTTTTGGTTTTAGACTTCAAAAAATCACTGTGGAAGACTTCCATGGCACTTTTAGGCCAAAAATCTAGAATGAAAGACCTGCAGATGTGCAAATAGCCTCACTTTGATTCAGTATTTGCTCTTTTTCCAGTGAGCTGAGCTAAATCAAGCCAGATGACTCAGAATAATGCTGCTTTCATGACCTGAAGGGCAAAGCAGATCAGCATGTGTTGTTTTATGTCAGGTACCCCATCTTAGTCCCCTGGAGCAATTCTGCACTAGGCAGAACCCACAGCCTTCTGGCCTGCCCTTCCTGGCTCTCTGGGACTTGTGAGGAGCCTCATTTTTTCTGCCTTCCCTGTGCCATGCTCTCTGGCAGAGAGAGCTGCCAACCAACACTGCTGCTGCTGTGCTGGAGTGACCCAGACTTGGAGAAAGCCAGCAGAAGGCCATGCTGGGCTCTTAGACGAGCCCTCCTTTAGCCTAATGTTTTGTCTCTTTTTTGTCTCTTTTCAGGACGTGAGACAGACAGACTGGTTTCAGGAATGGCCAGATTCCTACGTAAAACATATTTACAGCTCAGAGGATAAAAATGCTCAGAGGCACCACAGTAGCTGGGCAATGAGAAACACCAACAACCACAACTCTCGTATCTTAAAGAAATCCTGCCTTGGGGTGGTGGTCTGTGGCAATGACTGCTCTACTTTGGATGGCAGGAAGATCTACCTGAGGCCAGCCATATGTGACAAAGCTAGGCAAAAACAACAGCGTGAGTATGGGCATGGCTGCTCGTTACGTGGCAGCTAATAAGTGAAACCACGTAAGCCAAATCAAAATGGAGGATACTCTTTGGGTTACCCAGCCATTCCTGTATTCAAATGCAACTCTTAGAATACTGCACTTCACATTTCTTAATATTGGAGGGCGTTGTTTATTTGCTTGTTTCCTTTTGGGCTTAATAATCCTTAGAGGTTCCTTCCAACTTGTGATATTCTATGATTGTATGTGTTGGTTTCTTTTTTCTGATGGAAGATGGTTTGAGATTGATTTGCAGCCTTCTCAGGCCCTGCTGACCTGAGTGTTATTTCATGGGCCCAAGAGTAACTTGGGGAAGTCTTGCAGGAAAGACAGTGCTCATTAACTACAATGGCTGGCAAAAAGAGAACAAGTCTTATGAGGAGAGGCTGAGGGAGCTGGGATTGTTTAGTCTGGAGAAGAGGAGGCTCAGGGGAGACCTCATTGCACTCTATGACCTCCTGAAGGGAGGTTGTGGTGAGTAGGGGTTTGGCCTCTTCTCCCAGGCAACAAAATGAACCCAATGGAATGGCTGCAAGTTGTACCAGAGGAGGTTAAGTTGGACATAAGGAAGAACTTTTTCTCTCAGAGAGTGGTCAGGCACTGAATGGCTGCTTAGGGAGGTGGTGCAGTCGCCATTCCTGGCAGTGTTCAAGAGGTGTCTGGATGAGGAGCTGCGAGGTATGGTTTAGTGCTTGTGGTAGCAGTGGTGATGGGAGGACGGTTGGGCCAGATGATCTTGTAGGTCATTTCCAACCTTACGATTCCACGATAGGCCTCATGGCCACATTGCCAGAGACAAGATGGTACTAACAGAGAAAATGACCTGGACACACATCCTTCATTTAGGTATTTCAAGCTCTTCTGTATTCCTCAACAGAGCTACTGTTTTTTGAAACCAATGAACATTTTAGCTAAAGAAAGGTTTTACTTGAGCACTCACTGAGGTCAGAAAGACATCCCATAGAAAAATCCAAAAGAACCATACCTGACATTCCAGGCACTTTCAAGAACTGAAAGAAAAATGCTAAGACCTTTGAAGGTGAAAGCTCTTAGCTGACCATACTAAACGTGGAAATAGTCTTCGCTAGTTATATTTAATAATGAAACAGAATAAATGTAACTATTTGTTTGCTTATGTTTATGTTTGAATTTTTTTTTTTTTTTTTTTCATATTAATTCTCAGTGCAGTTTCTAAGCCCCAAAATAGAAGTGGCAGTCCATCCCTAAGTGAACCATTGTACCAGATGGGATTTACCTGTCTGGCATTACATAGGAAATACTTCCCCCTGTTTTTTCTCCAGGGAAATGCTGTCCAAACTGCAATGGACCCCTGCGACTCCTTTCCTGCCGAGGCCATGGGGGTTACCCAGTCACCAACTTCTGGAGGCATGAAGGCAAGTTCATATTTTTTCAGGTTGGTATAAAATTACCTTACGTTATGCACATTAAAGATTTTTTTTTTTAATGTATTGATTAAGGAAATTTTCTTGTTCCAACAAATAAGGGTCATGGAATATGACAACAATGCAGTTGTAAGGTCAAAAATTTTCACAATGAGTGTGCAAGTTCCCAAGCAACCTAATCTAACTGAGGGCATCCCTGCTGGAGCAGGAGAATGAGTGAGATTCCCAGTGGTCCTTCCCAATCCAAATTACTCTATGCTTCTATAGTTTCACAGCACTTTTTTTGTTTACGCTCCCACAAGAACCTGTTGATTTTCAAGTATTTTTCACCATATATAGGGAACAAATAATTATCAAAGAATCAGAACTGCCACTTTATATCAGCCTTGCTGGGAACTCTTACGTAGACATGATGCTATTCCAAGGGATTATGTATGAAAAACACCATCTCTGCATTATACTCGACCTATACCTGGAAAACAATGCATCCAATGTTTAAATAATTGGAACTATTTTTGGAAGCCATAGACCTGGTTTAGTACCACACACACTGCATTGCCTTCTAGTCTTCTGAGTATAGTTCTCTTTCATTTACATGCAGGTTAAATAATACTAAATCTCTGTGGGAGCTAATAGAAATTAATGTTCTGCTAAACATGTCCAAGAAGAATGATAACAGCTGCAGGGACAATGTAGCCAGCTGACCTTGTGGCTTTAATTGGGTCTCCAGTGTGGGGAATCTCCTCTGCATGTCAGTGTGGTATACTGCTTCACGATTTAAGTGAATTTCTGCCCTATCGCACTTCATCAGTGAAGCAGTCATCTGCTTGTTACTTGAGCTCAAATTAAATAAGTCTTATTAAATACAAAGCATTAAAACAGGCCATGTGTATGTTTTTGGCCTCTGCAAAAAAATCCTACTCCCGTAAGATTAATAACAAGACCGTTTGTAAATATCGCAATTCCTTTCTCAAGTCCAAAGGCGCTCATGATCATCCACGTCCAGAAACAAAACTAGAAGCAGAAGCAAGGAGATCCATTCAGAAAGCGCATGCAGCTTTTTCTCCACCTTCTCCAACACTAATAAAGTTCCAGGAGATCAAGGTAACTTTTATTATCAACAAATTAAATTGCAGGGCAAGGGATCCGTGGTGCAAGACACTTCCTACGAGGAACCTTGTCTTTGGGTGGGAGTGGGTTTTATGTCTCTACGTTTCATTCCCCTGTTGTCAGGTACAGAAGGAGCAGGGCTGTGCTGAGTCCACTGCTGGCATTCCCCAGTCCAGAGCCTCTTTTGGGCTGGAGGCAGGGCTGGAGGGCTATCACGTCACTATTCAAATCATTCTTGGCACAGTTTTTATCCATATAACTCATGCTTGCAAATAATTCTTGGCCTCATTTTATTTAGTGGTATGTACGTAACTTTTTCCTTCTTTAAAAATGCACAAGTTGCCTCTAGAAAATTTTCCTACAAGTATAAGTGCATCTCCAGAAATGAAATAACTTATAAACAAATCTGGGAATAAAGTAATTAGGATTTAGTCAATTCTGTATTGACATCGAAGGAGAATATTAGTAGGTTTTAAATGGATTTAACTTTTAATATGAGAAAATTTAACAAATGAACATAAAAACTGGAACATCTTTTTGATAATAACTGGGCTCATGAGGAATATTTGTGTATGTGTGTGCATACAGAGTGTAGTATTTAATTTCTGAATGCCATAAATACTGTGTAGTATTACCCATATTATATCTCTGTCATATACTGAGTGTGGTATCTGGACAAAACAAATTGTCATTAACAGGGCAGATCTACAAATCTCTGCCCAAGCAGCTGGGAGTGGAAGCTCTTATGAAAGACAAGCTATGTCTTATGAAAGACAGAGGTCCTATAGACCCCTGTGTGCCTGATGGAGTCAGAAGGTAGAGAAGTAAGGCTGCATTTAGTGACTTTCCTTGCAAAGGTTGCGTTACACCCACCTGTATGCCACTCGTCTTTACATGGATTTTGTCTTTTGAAGTGCTGGAGGTGGCATATCCTCCCCAGCCCCGCATTAAGGACAGTGCTCATACCCTTTCATCAACAGATAAAAAAGATAACTGGACCAAATGCAGAAGGACTCCTTAAAATACATAAGGGAGGAGGGGAATTCATAGCTCACAGAGTAGTTTACAAGTCAGCAGAAGTTAAACCCATTTAAATGGAACATGAATTTAAAAGTGCAGCTATTTCTACTAGTAATATGCAGCAGGACACTAACAAACAGAACTTAGGTGTGATTCTCATGATGACACACTAACTTGGGATGGGAAAGTTGGAAAACACACAACAGGCTGACAGTGACCTCTTGACACAGGTGAGTGGGAACACAAGAAAATAAACTTCCATGTTAGTATTTAACAAAGACTGAAACAATGATTCTCATAATATTGGTTTAATACCGTCCTTTTGAGGAGGACGCATAAGAAATGAGGAAGATACTTAGGAAATTCTTCATCTAGGAAATGTTATTGAGCCTTGTGGCTTATTTAATTTTATATCTGAGCCTGAATGTCTAAAGAGTCCTAGTCTTTGTCCATCTCTTTCTACAACATCGTCCTGTTGTTTTGAGTTCAAATTTTAGTAGGAGTAGGAACAGATCACAAATGTCTTCAGTATCCAATTATTTAATAAATACTGAACTATCTGATCAATTAACGGCCTACTCGTCAGCTGGCCTGACTTCATGAAGTCAGAGTGGGACTTGAGAATAACTCATGATATTCTTGTTTGCCATGACCAGTTGTAATACAATTTCTCACATTCAATTGGTATTGCTGAAGCTGAGAGAAGTCTTCATAGAATATTTGCCTGTAATGTTTTGAGAAGAAACGAGGAGGGAGAGCCATAGAAAATACATGGGCCCAAAATAGAGCAAGTGATATGTAGGATGTTTTTACTATGGCGTCACCTGATTTTTAGCTGAAGATGTGCTGGTCCTAAATTAAGTCACTGGAATTTCTCCTCATGGTAAGGGGAGAGCAGTTGAAAGGAGCTTTTCTACTCTGGCAGTTAACAAGACAGAAAATCACTATAATTAAATGGACACAAGGGCAGTATTATAAGGAGCAGAGATCTGTAAGTACTAATCAGAAATGATAACCCAGATGAGTATTCTGACAGGAATTAAATACTGTACAATTATAATCCAATAATTAAGGTATTTAAAGAAGTTGCAAAATATCCAGGGAAAAAAATGACTCAGAAGAATAATTCCACTGTGCTGCTCCCTCCTCCTATGAGAGGAGTTTATGGCCAAAATATAATTTTAGGATAATAAAAATAGTCAGTTAAGAACACTTCAAAACAACCATTTAAAAAATAATATTTTGTATATTTTCCAAGCTCCATAGAAATAACTTAAATTCTGTGGAATCAAATGTTTCAATGCATTCATTTTCAGGTGCTCCTTCAGTATATCCTGATAGCTGTGAACGTGAGATCTAGTGATTCTTTTTGTTTAAAACAGAATTTAGCTGAAAGCCAGTGAGCCAAGCCCAGAACCACGAGCTCAGAGCCCCTGCTAGATTTGCCCCCAATGCCCCTGGCTCTGCTCTAAAAGGAGGTCCTGCTGCTGTGCCTGCTTTATTCTCTGCATTAATTTAATGCCTTTTTTGTATGCACTCACTGCTTTTTGGTTAAAGTTGCTAGTCTGGACCGTGTTGCAATAATCCTCGCCTTGCTTTCCCAAGTCTCTGACAGGTGAGGTGTCCACCCAGAAGGCTTTGCCTTTGATCCTTTCCGAGCCGGACCAGTGTGTGCCACCTCCCAGTTTTGGGGGATGTTTAAGCACAAGCTCCCTGCAGCAGACAGCAGGCTGCTGCGTGGAACAGCCACCATATCCGTCGGCAGCGGCGGAGCATGTGGAAGGCCAGGTGCACCCTGCTTACGGTGGCTCGTGCACACGGGCCTGGAGCAGCTCCCTGCACACCCCTCATGTGCTGCCGGTTACAAAGGGAGGCCACGATCCGCTCAGGCCCAGTGTTGGCCCTCTGGGGGAGGAATCCTGCGAGGGAAAAGCTCCTTCAGCCTACAGCCTCCCTCCTCCATCATACCCACTGCCTCAGCATGGGCCCGGCCTGCAGGGCTCACACCAGCAGCACCAGCAGCTCCCAGCGCTCTTCAAGGGAAGCTGTGGCGACGTGGAAGAAGGAAGGCGCTGCGTGAACCCCAGCTACTGCAACAACTTGTTTTGTAACCTGTACCCATTACGGTGACTGGGCTAATGTTTTCTCTCTAAATGCACCTCTGCCAATGGGCAGCATCTTTGCTTTTAGACATAAGGAAGGGCTTTTATGCCTGCAGAGCTCTCTCTACATTTTTTCTTTTCCCTCACTACTTTATTAATCTAACAAAGTCATCATCTCTTCTTACAAACTACCCTCGTTGCTACCATGCAGCTTGGCAGAATTTCATGGCACCAGCCCTATAACCGTACCACCTGACCTAGTTTCACACATTTCTGTACTGAAGGTGCACCACTATTTTTTCCAGCCAATTTCCATTGGTAACAAATCCTTCAGCATCCTTTCCTGCACATCACCCTGTGTTTCAACCACTTCTGCAATCTATATTTCAGCAGGAGATATCAGTTCCCTAATTTGTTTAAAAAAGTAGGGTGCCAAAAATGAATTTTCTCGCCTGAATTTAGTGGCCAGCTTTGAGAATTTTGGCAAAGGTTTCTTTACCTTTTCTGCCATAATTCAATCTGATTTTCCCAATGTTTTTACTCTCCGTACCATGTCTCAGGGGCCACCATCCAACATCACGCAGCAGAAAGCCCCAAAACATGCCCCCACTGCCATCTCTGCAAGGAAGAGCTGAGGGATGCCAAGTCTGGAACCATATTTATGGCTGGTTCCCTCAGCTTCCATGGCTTCACATGCTGCCAGCCCCTGAGGTCAGACACAGTGCTGGCAGTCTTGACCAGCCCTGCCTGTGGAACAAGCCATGCCCAGGCAAAATGAATTTTTATTGAGATGAGTCTGGGAGAACAGTATTGCAAAACCCATGGCAATAAAAAAAACTTCACAGTACTTCAGACCATGGTATATCTGGTGTCCATCAAAACAGGTTTGGTCTTCTCATGGGAACTTACATCAGCCTTCCAGTACCTGAAGGACTTCTACAGGAAAGTTGGGTGGAGACTTGATATAGTGATAGGATGAGGGGAAATGGCTTTATACTGGAAGAGAGTAGATTTAGACTATACGTTAGGAAGACATTCTTTACTGTGAGGGTGGTGAGATGCTGGAAAGAGTTGCCCAGAGAAATCATGAATGCCCCCTTCCTGTAAGCATTCAAGGCCAGGCTGGATGGGGCTTTGATCAACCTGGTCTAGCGGGAGGGAGGTGTCCGTGCCCAGGGCAGGGGGGTTAGAACTAGACAATCTTAAAGGTCCCTTCCAACACAAACCATTCTATGATTCGTCTTTTTTTTTCTGCTTATTTTCAACTTTTTAGATTCCATCTTTTTTTGTTTATCACTTGGGAATACATCGGTTATAGGAAAGCTCTCATTGTGAAGGGTGGAATTTAGAGACATTTACAAGACTGGAACAAATTATATTTATAGAATGTTTCAAAATGTTTGTGAAACAAAGGCTGTGTAGTGAATTTTTTATGTGGAAAAAATCTAAATGTGGATCACAATAGGACAGCCTGTCATACACAAGGGTCAGTTCACCAAACTTTGCCAATCCCATGCCAATTCCCAAGTCTGTGTGCATTTTAAGCTCCTTTGGATCAAAGTCTCAAAGAAATGTCAAGGGTATGAACATCCTTCACCTCCAAGACAGTAAAAGGGAAATCGATGAGAGCCATCAGCACAGGTGCTCTGAGAGGTGAGACGCAGGAAGGGCAGGCAGATCCCTTGGGGCTGCATGTCCCATAGCTGACATTCCTCTGTGGCTGCCCAACCAGCCACACCAGCACCAACCCTGCCTGACATATGTCTCGCCTCTCCCCCACAAACCTTACGTCATGCAGCTCCTGCTCGTGATCCCATGCACTCAGGCTTTGGGACTACACCCCACTCTGGGGAGACAGCTGGCCCCACTGCTGTATCCCACTGATTTTCCAACTTAAATGTGTTTTAGGCTCAGGGATAAAGTGCCTTTTGAAAAGGAGGGAAATGAGACACAGGATGACCATTTGATTTTGCTCAGGTTAAGTAATCACAGAAAGGCCTTCCAGATTTGCATGCTGTCAAGGTCAGTTTGACATTTCCATGTTGTGGCACTGATTTCTGTGCTGGCAGCAGCTCCCTCCTTTTTGGTACAATCACACGTTGGATCACTATGGTGCCACCTTTATAACCATTTGGCTCAGAATATGAAGACACATGTCCCAGGTGTGGCCTTTGCAAGAAGAGCTTTTCGCAACATATTTAGAATGCATGAAAAGAAATGTCTGTACCTCTCTGCTGTAACCCTCTCTTAAGCATTTGTAAGGTATTGTGCCCAGCTGTGAGCATTGACAGAAATCAGAGGTGAAAGACAGTACTGGCTACATTTTATCCTGCAATTTGAAGAAAATATCAGGAACACAGAGACAGTTGTACTGGCTTTGTGAATATCACTGCATGGCATGGATGAACTACACTCACTGCTTTCCCAAGGACCCAGCTCTGGAAGCCCTGCCTTCAGTATTCGTTGGAAGTAGTCCCAGTGCTTGCTTCTAAGCAGATACTTTCATCCATGATGGCTCATCAGAGACACTGTAGAAAAGTTACTCAGAATCATACACACAGCCAAGCTATGTCTCACAAAAATATAGTATTGCTGGTGTTTTTGTTTTTTGGTTGTTTGTCTTTGGTTTTCGGTAGTTTTTTGTTTTTGTGGGGTTTTTTAATCAGGCAGAATTTAAAGATGAAATATAGGCATATAATCAGATAAAGATACAAGGCAGCAACCAGACACTTCCAATTTTTAATGCTGTTATCTTCAGAATATCACTGTAAGGAAGAGAAATGCTTCTGTATCAGTCACACTGACAAGGAAATGGGAATGCCAAAGAGGGATTTGACCTACACAGTTTCTTTCAGCCTTCTCTAACTTCGCAAGTGAAAAAAGTTACAGTAAGAATACAATCAGACATTTCCATTTTTAACCACTGATGCAGAATCTCCTCTTTCTATTGTCAGACTGAGGCTATACTGTGTGCAAGATAATGGGCTGCTTTCTAAAATACATTTCTAAAAGCTTTTTTCTCTGATTTTAAACAAAACAAGTGCGGAGTAAGTTCTGGGGGATACAATCCAAATAATTTTATCAATGATTTTCTTTCTTCTTGGCCTCTGTGAGGTGTACTACCCTGTGCATCTGGTACTCATAGAAATTTTGCTGTGCTTCTCCTTGATGTCATCATTTGAAGCTTTTTAGATAGTTATGACCAAGGAATTAGAATGAAACCACATAATCTTTTACTTTATTGCAAACAAAATGCAGAAGTGGCTCCATGGTGGGACACAGTGGGGGGACAGGAAAGGTGGAGGAAGATGAGAAGGTGGCGCAGTCTATTTGAGAGGAGGAAGTGAAGGAACTCTGATGATATCTGATTATAAATAGAAGCAATCAGCAATCAAAGCAGAGCATGAGTAGGATATTAATGCTGCACATCCAAATACCCTAAACAGTTTGAAACTGGCTCTTGTGCAATGTCCTGCTTCAACACAGTGCCTCCTTCTCCCAGAGCTGCTGTAATCCCCAGGCTCCAGGGGGTTTTGTCTTCCACAGAGTAAATTTCAACACTGCTCATCTTCACATGCAAGGAAGCATTGCCATCAGTGCAGGATGACAAGTCTATGAGTCCTGGAAGGATGCTCCCAAGGGTCCTGGTGACCATCGAGTTGAACTTAAGATATCAATGCATCCACATGGCCAAAAAGGCAATATTCAAAGGCCACATGGACAAGTTCCTGGGCTCACTGCTCTGTGTGTCCCTTAAGTACAAGTTGGACATGGGATGTCAAGAGATCCCTTCCAACTTCAGCCATTCTGTGATTTCAGGAACATTTAATATCCAATGCAGCTCTTTAGGCAGTTACTGTCTCCTCATTGGGTGCTTGAGTTTTGTGAGCTACGGGATGACCTCCTGGATGGCAAGCAGTTCCCGAGGCACAGACAGGCCTTCAGAAAACGGGACAAGCCAGGAAGGCCTTTGACCAGCTTTTCACACTGAGTTCACTCCTGCTGTTTCAAGTCACTAAACAAAGAGCCAAATCTGGCTGGGAGGGCTTGTCTCTGGTTAGAATGTTCTTCATTTCTCAAAATCAGTAATGCCACGATTTGAACTGCAGCTCTTCACATCATTCGGCAACCGTACCATCAGTGATGTGACATAAGTCTTCTGTCATCAAGCATTGCACTGTTTGCTCTTCTAAAGACAGTCATAAATAATACAAACCACAGTACAAGCAATGTCCTCTTTGCTTGCTGCTTTCTGTGCTTGATGGAAACTGTCAGGCAAAGGCCAGAACCATGAGGCTAGTGAGTAACCATCTCCTTGGTCCTTCCACAGGAGATGCTGAATGCTTAGGCCACACACACGTATGGCAGCTGTGCCTCACTGCTGTCAGTACACACAGCTGCAACTAAACAAACTTCTGCGGGTACTGTAAATACCGTTGTCTTGCAAAGCTGTTTGCCATACTAGTAGGTTTCCTCTGCATGTCACAGCAGTGACAGGAAGAGTGTGATATCAAGGAGGACACCCGGCACTTGGCCACTGCCTCCAGCAGAGCAGGGCCTCTGGAGGCAGAGATTTTCCCTCAAGGCCAAGTGAAGTGTGTTCTAGTTTTATTTCCATCTTATAGCTCTTTCCTGTAAAACTAATGCTTTCCCAACAAAGTTACCCTCAGGTGCCAAGGGACCACTTCACTGTTTCTAATTGGTTCATCTCTCTGATGACCTATTCAAGTAAGAAGAAAACCTCATTAAGCAGCAATAAACTTCAAGTTTTTCTAAATAGATACTTTTGAACACCGTCTGTGGGCATTTGCATGAGAACTGTATAACTGGTCAAATTTATTTTGAAGTTGGTCAGCAAGTTCTATTGGAGGTTAGTTATTAATTATTAGTTAATTATAGTTATTAATAGTTATATTAGTTAATTAGTTAATTATAGTTATTAATTAATGGAGGAGTTATTAATGGGAACTGTCAGGGTAACAGGGAGATGGCTAAATATCAATCTGCATTTACAGGGCTGGGAATCCAAGCATATCTCTTTCCAGTTCACTGCAGAGTGAATGCAGCACAGACAGTGCTGCTTCTACAAGAGGCTGTCACTGTCCAGATAAACTATGTAACATGGTCTTTTTTCCAATAAAGTAGTCCCTCCATTTCCATGATAACTATAGTCTTTCCAACTCCTATTCTATTTTAGTGCTCTTGATAGCTAAGCACAGACTTACAGCAAGGGAGCAAAAAAACCTGTAACTGAAATCCTTGCTCAGGTTGTTTTCCAGAAACACTACCATCCCAGCACTGCAAATGGCAAAGTGGCATTAGAAGCGAGAGTCAGTAGAGGTAGTTCTTCTGAGAAACTCTTATCAAGGAAATGAATGTAATTTTTAAGCTACAGTTGTGATCCAGAAAGTCCTGATTTACTTTATCCTAACAGTGCAGGCTCTTTGCTCATTGTAGGAACAGAGCTGTAGGAATTTGAAACTACCACCACCAAACTCACTGTTCCTGCACGCAATCAGCAGCAGCTGCATGACCACAGCTTAACTCTTCTTCAGATTCCAAGACAAAAGTTATTTTGTGTCTGGATCTTGTCTACTAAAAGAGTCAAGCCTGCTTCCAGGCCTGGGCTTCTGGAAAGCTCTGAAGCATAACAAGAGAAAGCTGAGCTCACACACATCTTCCTGAAGGCCAAGATCATCTCCGTCTGCAAAGTGGGTGGCTTGGGCACCGCCCTGAACGTATCTGTAACACAAAGGCTTCTAAAAATAAAAAATAATAAAAAAAAGAAGGGTAATCAGAATCACTGCTATGGCACAGCTCAGAGATCACACACCGATCAGCAGTGCATCCCATTGTGATTGCTTTGCTCCAGTGAGGGATGGTAAAAACAGGCTGTGATCCACAATACAATTTGAGTCTCACAAACACCTTTCTAAATTAGGGTCCCTGGAAAGGAAAGAAGAAAAACTTGATTTGGGGCTTTGCAGATACCCAGGTAAATATTCACCTTATCGTCAGGTTGCTTTTTGCTGTAGCTTTTCAGGTTCTACAGACCTTTCTTTTTTATGTGGAATTTTTAAAAAGACACAGTCCTTAGAGAGGGAGGAGGCTCCACATGGAACTGCTGGCAACTGCTTTGGTGGCTGCTACAGAAGTTGTCACCTCCCCTCCCCACACACATTTAAGAAGCTCTTTCCACTTCACTGCCATTGAGAAGTGCAGCTGACTTTAATATCTGCACGTTTATTTTCCCCAGACTTTACTTTCCAGATCACCATCTGTCTAGACACTGTCAATTACTGATGCGTGAACTCAAGGTGAGTTTAAAGGTACTCAATATTTTCTTCCCCCTGTAATTAAATTTCCAGGCAGTACTGAACCAACCCACTATATTCCTATTTGTCATTTCAGGCAGACATCACATTATCCACAAAAATGAAAGACCTTTATGTTGACTTTTACTGAAAATGAAGTGCAGAAGTTTTGGGAGGTACCCTGAATTTCAGAGGCCTTCTGGAAGGTTTCATAACAGGAGCTGTCTTTGCCTTCGGTATCTCCCACCTAAAAAATATTAAATTGGGGCAAGAAGGATCCACTGACATGAGCTGTGCATTAATGCCACATTACATACTGCTGAGAAAAAATGGAAAAGCATTTGAGGAACAATCAGACCAATGATACCCATCCCTATACTAACCCATACAAGGAACGATTCAGCTTTGCTGGGAAAAAAATCATTTACATTCTGCTTCAGTACAGTTTTCACTAAGTATCTCCTGGTGCAGTCAGACCCTCCTGCACATTACTTAGCGAGCACAGGTCATCAGCTCCCAGAGATGCAGAGGCAGCTCTGCAGGCACTGCTGCAGACGGCAGGCAGCCCAGGACTGAGCATTCAGCCTGCACAGCACAACACAGTGCTAAAGAGATTAAGTTCTGTCTGTAGTTTGATCTCTGACGCTGCTGCCCTAGAAGTTATCATAGCCACTAGCATAGGTCAGATAAGAAAATAACCTAAAACCCAGTATATGAAAACAGTAACTGATTATTACTTTCATATCTGTTTCTCAAATTTCCCTCATATTATGCTGAGATTTGGGCCTTTTCCTGTACAGCGAGGCCCTGAATCCCACCACTCCCAAGCTGTCTGCTCCCTGTTCTTTGAAACCAGTCTATTTGTGTGATCACAGTTGAAGTTAGTTAGGAGGTAAGGATACTGGATTTTAGGGAAAAGATGAGAACGAGGTCCAGTATTTTGTGTTTGTTTTTTAAAAACTGCAACTGCTAGCTGTATCAGAGATGCTAGCACCTCTGTAAACATACATTAATAGCCAAGTAAACCTGGTTTTTTAACAACAGAAGAAGGAGCTTCCTGCATTCCTCTGGCAGTGAGACAGCCCACAGCATCATCTTTAAAAACATGAGACAGGATTGGTGCCTTTTGCTTCTGAACAGAGCAGGTGGTGAAGCCTAAAGTCTCCCCCCATGAAAGGGGGAGGTTCTGTGCTGAGGGTATACACACTCCTGCATGCGTTTCATGGGATCAGCTCTCTCCTGTTCCGTTCATGTAGGATCATTAAAGTTGGAAAAGACCTCTAAGATCATTTAGTCCAACATCCTGGCCCGTGCATGACTGTTTTATAGTGCTTCTGTGGGGACATTCCGCCTTCCTTGTAAGAGCTGTTCTACAACACGCAGGTTTGTTACGCACGCAGAAAGGGCAGAATGACCAACCCCTCATCTAAAAGCATGTCTGACTGAGCTAAGGAGTCAAGGTCCCCAGCTAGGAAACTGGGGCTCTGAACAGACACAGAGCACATAGGGATGGAGACTATGATCCCTGCTTTGGAAGTATATGCTCTTCTAGTGGCTGTGTTGAAACTGCATTTCTCTACAGCGTTCCATCTTTCATTGCATCAGGGTGTTCCCATTTAGCATGCTAGCTGCCTTGGATCTCATTTGGAAGCTGTTCTCCCGGTCGCTGGGAAGCAAACTTGGGCCTTAAAATTCCACTCAGATTCAGACACTTAGAAGAAGCCCATTGAAGAGCAAGCTTTCCTGTTTCCCATTCCATTGTTTTATCACAGGCACCTGACTGGCAGGAACTTAAGGAGTTGAATGCCCAGTGGTCTAAACCTACAGCTTGATGCATTTTTTGTTCTCTTTTCCCTGAAATGCTCTCGACTTCTGAAAAAGCTATAAGGGAAAATAAATATAAATATTATTCAGCACAAATGGAAACTCTCGACTGTGGTATGCCACCTAATGGCAAAACAGCATCATTCTCCTGCACGTGTAGCAGTAAATACACATTAGAAAGCTGCATCCCAAAGCTTATCTTGCTTACTAAGCTTCAACAACCCGCAGAGTACCACTGCTCTGGGGGCAAGAAAACAACAATAAAAAACAAAACACAAAACCAAAACAAAATTTCTTTGCAAAAACAAACAAAATCAGGCAGAATTTTCATTCATACAGAAAAAGAACATATGAAGAAATGTCTACTTATCTTGGCTTTCCACACTGAGGAGTGATTTAATTTGATGGAATTTACAAGTCTTAATTCTCTTAGTGCTGCAACTTACCCAGCTACTCCTCACAGAACATTCTAACGCTAAGTCAGCAGATGTGCTACACAGTCAGAAAACACCAGAATGCGTGCAGTTGGTGAAGCAGGAAGCACTACATAACTCCGTCCTGAGTTATGTAGAAACATTATCTAAGTTGCATTTCATGTCTTTTGTCTACCTATACACCAGGGTGCGTGTTTCACAAAAACAACACTACTGTAATTTCAGTCTGCTTCTTACTGCCTTGAACAATGGTCACACAGCAGCACCTGGACCCCTTCAAGTGGGATACATCACCAGAGCTCAAATATGTTTCAGTTAAGGGAAAGTGCCATTTTATGCATCTCCAAAGTTTCCATTCAGTAACAGAATCTAGCTTCTTTTCCAAATCCAACACCATCAAGGCCTTGTGGTTTTAAACACTATTTTAAGGACTCAGGATATGCTCTGGGGAAAAAAAAATAGATGTAGGGCAATGTGTTAATTTGTTTCTTTCAAGCAAACCATTACACAAGTCATGTTACCAAGAAAGCTTCCTTCTCATCATCGCATAAAGTACAGAGCTTGACTCTAGACTGAATGATTATCAGATAGAAGCTTTAGTATTTGTAATGGGGGAAAACCAAAGTAATATGTGCAAAAGTGCATTTCTGCAATCCAGACTGTTCTGAAGATGTACTTAAGCCTTTACATTATTTCCTTCCTTTAAAGAAAAACCTCATATGCCTATGAAATTCTGCCTGGGTTGGCTCAAGCCTACTGAGAAGATCAGGAGCTGAGCATCTGGAAATGTCTACAGCTGTCATTTGCTTTGAGCGGAGTCAGTCTCTAGTTTTCCTCTCCATTTACAGGCCAATGTTAGCACCTGTTGACCGTGTGTGTTATCTCTGATTAGACCGAGTCAAATTAGCATAACATTTGGTCACCTGAGCATCTTCTCTCCTCTTATAAATGGAAGGAGGGCTTTAAGTCAACATGTTCCAACAACAGCAATGAAAAAAAACCTCTTGGGAAAAAGGACTGCATAAGTATATATATGCACACACCTGATTCTTTTATTTAAGTAATTATGAGTATAAATAGCTAAGGACAACTTGCCAGCAGTAAACCAGTTATACCAACCAGTTTCTTTCTGTAGTAAATAAAAGGACAGTAAAAGTCAGTTGTAAAGACAGCACCACTAGCTTTGCCTTTGACTATTAAAAATTCCTACATGGAATGAAGAAATAATAAGTTCTCACCTACTTCTTTGCTGAAACAAATACTATTTTAATAGAGGCACATGAACAGACAGTAGTAGCGCCTGCTGACGGTAAACCATTTCAAGAGACAAAATAGCTTGACTTTGTCATATTGTTAAACATAAAAGAAGCAGCATATTAGTCATAGCTAGGTCTCAACAGGAGGCTCACATAACTTTCTTGGAGAATAAGTATTTCACATAACCTTAATCATTGCCTGATGCCTTCATTGAATCTACACCTGAATTTATAACAATGTCAACTTACAGCAGGTTACCAGGCAGTTTTTCTTTTGTGCCTAAAGTGTATTTCAAAGTTATGGCCAAGGTAGGAAAAGAAAAAAAAAAAACAGAACAAAAAAAAAAACAACCCAACAACAACAACACCAGAAGCTCAGAAGTCTCAGTATAGAAAGGGCTTTGAACGGAAAGGACAGCTCAATTACATTGAATTTGATTACTGATTAATAATCAGTACCATCTATGTTTCTTAGCAGAAAAGTTTTTGACATTTCTCAGCAGGAAGAATCTGACCTTTATCATCATCAGTAAAAGTGGAACTAGCATCTCTTCCTGATCACAAACTTGCCATCAATATTTTGTTACTTATCTTCAAAACACAAGGCTGACATTCTAAGCAATCATCAATTCAACAATGAGAATATAATACACTAAATTAATTGTTCTGTTGTATGAAGTAATAGTGCAACTGCAGCATTATAGCCCAAGGGCATGAGCTAAACAAGAGTTGTAGGCAAAGTCTTACTAGACAAGCTAGAAAAAGAAAAAAGTTTTAGTTATAAGCACCCTTTATCCAAAACTCAAGTATCTGACAGCACCTCTGCAAGTAGTTCACGCATGGTAACTCCTAACTAATCATTCACTGTATGAAAATAATGACTTCTTGACAAAATAAGAAATTGCAAGGGACTGTGTGTTCAAAATCATGTTTTATTGATGTATTTTAATTGTGTAACTCCTTGCAAAGATACACTTTATAAATTATGGAACAAGTATAGTTCTTCCCACAGCTCTTTCACACATTAGTCTTTGAGTCCAGGTTAGTACTTTGAAATGAGATGTTCAAAGGTAAATTATGCAGAATGGCTTAAAAAAAAACTACACTAAAAAGCTTCAATTCTTTCAGAATCCAAGACACATATGATAATAAGCAGTATAACAGTGTCTGCACTACACCCCCAAGCAATATATGCAGGAGAAGCAGCATACAGTACCTGTGCCAAATCTCAAGGTACACTTCATGATTAGCAGTACACAGCACCTGAACATCTACAGCAGCCTCAAAATTTATCTTAGTACAACAAATGCTCAAAGGATTTACAGCATCTGTAGCAAGGTTAGATGAAGGATTATAACACATTAGAAACACGTTCAAGCGAGCTCTGCCTGCTTGTGCAATCAGACCCTGCCAGTGCACAAGCAGCACACACAAGCATTTCACCATTGCTCTGTGACAATCCCCAAGCAGAGCCACGTACCCTGCCAACTCATCCTACTACTCACTGCCCACATCCCTCTCCTTTTTATGCCCACTTATTGAGAAGGCAGGCTCTACCAACTCGTATCAAGATCAAATTACTTTTATCAACTGGCATCCCTGCATTGGCGGGGATGTACCTCTGCATTTAAATGCTATACTTCATGACTGCCTGCCCTTGAGTGTTTATTCTTAAGGTTGATGTTGATATAAAGCCAGATCTTGAAGGCAAACAAAATCAATTTAATTTGAAGAGAATGTTTATTTGAAATTATTTTAAGTCACACAGTTTAACAAATATAAGAACAACTTTCTTCCATTCATGTTTCAAGCCTTCACCCAAGACCACAAACACTGTCCCATGGACAATGAGAATTTCCTATGGCAATTCTTTTTGAACAAACCAATGTCCAGGGAGATGAAGACTCACATTTTAAGCAGACTGATTTATAAAATCTGTTTAAAAAAAAATAAAAACTTTGTTACCAAATTCTTGTCACAAAGTAAAGGTGTTTAACACTGAGAAGCTTTATCTCAGAACAAAACCCCAGCCAGTCAGAACCAAGGAGAACAATAACGCCCTCAAAAAAAAACCAACCCTGGAATTTTAAAATGCTCCAAATATATACACATTTATAACTTAAGTGCTGGTTGGCTACAACCTTTTATTCATGCATGATCTGTGAGAGGAAAAGGTGTTTCTTAGAGCGGCTTTTCTGAAAATGCAGTGTAACTCTTCACTCGTGCAAAGAACAAAGGGGTGTACATTTTGTCAATGTCAAAAGTAGTAACTGCTGTCTCACCGGTCGACCTGCAAAGAGCACAGTAAAAGTTAAATTAGACAACAGCTGCTACTTAAATCTGTTATGCAGTCATGATCCACAGTACAGCGTGTGCAGCAAACTGCAATTGGAATGTAAGCATCTTGCACACCACCTCATTCTGAAACCAAACTAATGTTGACTAGACCACACCACACAGAACACTCTTTTGTGCAAGCAAACTTTAATAACAAGGAAATCACCTTCTTTCTGCTTTTATTACTTGTTCTGAAACTTGACATAGTGCAGGATATCACTGAGGCCACCATATCTTGAAGTAAAACATCCCCTTTCGTTTTAGTTAGAACCATGAATTCAAAATACAGACAAGTTTTTGCTCTCACTTTGTATGTTTATAACAGAAGAACAACCAACCACAAAAACCCACAACTATTTCTGCACTAGTAACAGGAAGTACATGTCCTCCTAGCTTTGTTTCATACTCATCTTCATTCCAGTTTTAAAAGGACACCAACACACTAACAGGTAAAGCAGAATTTGAACAAGACTCTGTACCACCCACGTGCAGAGACTCTCATAATGGTATCTTCTAAAGCATTTCTACACATTCACGAAGGAAAAGAAGATCTTAATAAATATTTGTTTTCTACACCTTTTTTACTGACATCCTACTGAAGTCACTCAACCCTGATATCTTTCCAACACTGCATAAATCCTTTAAATGACTAAACTATTGCAGTTCCACTACTTGGTATACTTCCCACACCATTAGAAAAAAAGTTACTAAACTCTTGGGATTTCTTCAAGTAAAGTTCATTATAGTTTATCAATTCAAGACCAGTTACTCTTCCCAAAACATTTTATTAAAGCCTCATCAAATTCCAGTCACATTAATTTCTACAATTAAGTATCCCTCCTTGGACTTATTCTGCATTTACTTACTTGTAAGTTATGTGACAAGAATGATGTATCCAAACAAGTTTGTTGAATGTCTGGCGTCCACTGGAGCACAACTGAAGTCCTACATGAAAACTATGCTCTGTCTCTTGTACTGGAACACGACGGAAATATCTGTATTTGTGGTAGTCAACAGGTTTCTGTGCAAAGAAAAAGAGATTTGTGACACAGAAAGAACACAAAGTGCAACTATTTATCATTGGGACTAAATAAGTATGATACCAGACTGTTAAACCCTCAAAAGTAGGTGCTGGTTTTCCTTGAAAATGCATCAACTTAGATGCTGATTATAGAAGAAGTTTTCACAGAAAGGTAAGGATGGAGGACGTCACCCAATTACGCAAACTCATTGTAAAGTATGGTAACACTTCTAACTAATTTAGTTCTGTTTAAAGATATGGAATATAAACACAAACAAAAATTGATTTCAGAAAGCGACTTCTTCCACCCTTCCTTCCTGTTTGTTAAAGCTACCTAACAGAAACACCAGCAGTAACTAAGCCTAAGGGGGAAGAACCACTGCTGAATGTGAACCAAGTCTTTATCTGTCTCAATAACAATTATTACAGATCTAAAAAGGCAGGATGAATCTCCACAGTTAGTCATCTTTATTTTTAAAACATTTTCAACATGAAATTTATTTTTCAACCCTTTTTTGCATTTGTAATGGTGCCTTAAAATACTTCAGGTGTCTTAAAATATTCAGATTGAGAAAAACCTTACTAAAAAGCCCTCTCAAATTATTTTTTCTTTACTCTGTTTAGGAACCTACCTCTTCTTTTTTCTTCATTATTACAGCAAATACTTTGGTTTGATTGTCCGTTTCCTGGGAAAGGCGATAATGACCAAGCAAGATTGCATCCATTCTGGAAGGTTAAGAGGAAGACAGTATCAAGGACAAAGATGTTTGCTGCCCAAATGCCTTCAACTTATAACACAAATATCAGAAAGAAGAATGTATATCATAATCAAAGAAACATATCATTATTTGCATTCAATAAATACCGAGCTCACTGATGTTATGAAATGATGAAAACATTCTGGAAAAATGCTTTTAAATTTTCATACATAGAACTGACTAACTGATCTTTACTGTTCCGTCTTGTGTACTGTTAAATATTTTCAGATTTCTGGTGAACAGCTCAAGCCTGTTCTGAAGCCCCAAACAACTATCTGTATTTTTTAAAAATTCATGCAAACATCAACAAGAAACTGAGCAATAGTTCAGTCAAATCCCACCAGAGCCTTTCCTTTCCTCCATACAGTCAGGGAAGTGCAAGAAAGCAAGTAATAACTAAATAGTATCTTCAAAAGAAGGTATGTTGTTAGATTGGTGATTTCAGTACTCTTCCGTCTACTTCCTTTCTAAGTTTAAAATCAAATAGTCTGAAAGGAAATCTAAACACAACACCAGGAGTTCAAAATGAAAGACATCTTGGCATGAAGATCAAAACTTCTTGCATTTCTCAGTCGCTCCCATACAACAAGAACATTGTTACAGTTTTATCCTCATTTTGCTAAGCACAAATACAGAATTAGAGAAAAAAGCAAACAGAAATTGCCAGGTAAAAAGCAAAGAGGAAAGTACAAATCAGTATTCTATTTCACTAACCTTGTATTTTTAGTCCGTAAGCGAGGAACAATAGATTGTGGATCTTCAGGCGTCGTAAGCATCATAACTTGGCCATCTGGAAAGAATCTCAAATACCTGAAAAAAATAAAATCACACAATATAAACATACGTTTATTTTAAATCACAGAGGAATATGAAACTTCATAGGAAATAGGATTTGAAAGCTTATTTCTTCATACAAAACAGCAGAAAAGATTGGAAAAAACACAGCTTTGAAGGTTAAAAGATCAAAGAATGAAGAATTATGCAGGAAGACAAATTCTGCCACTTCTCAACAAAGCAAACAGGCTACCCTGAATCAACCTGACCTCAGGTAAGTTTCTCCCCCAGCATGCTTTAAGACAAACACTGTAAACTCTCAATTACAATGTTAGTACTGAATGGACAATGTCATATGGTCTTTTTCAGGTTCCATGATTTGATCAACTTTTACACTACTCAGATACCACCTCAGTGTTTGTGAGACACTATAAACAGCCAAGAGATTCAACAATTTCTATTAACATTTCCAGCCTCAGAAGGGACAGCGGAACAACACAAAAACTTGGTGAAAAGCAGGATGAAGGACAACAGAAAAACAGCCAGAGGAACAAATGGCAAGGTATTAGAAAACACTGAGAAAGCCCAGCCTCTTGATTACTTACAACTGATTAAAAATGATGTATAATCATTTGTTTTCCCTTTCCTAAAAAGTATTATTATTGCAGAAATTTAAAGCAAAAAACCTCAGGGAAGAAATCTGTGTATGATTGATAGCAATATTATTGCTTAACTCTTATTCACAAGAAACAGTATAACTGAAGATGAAATATGTTTCTAAATTGCAATAAATCCCCTTTCTTAAGACCTATTCTCAAAATATTCACATATAACTTTACACAGAGTAATTTTCCACCATGATTTACAGACTGGTTAATGTTTGCCATATCAAGGGCTGGATTTCAAGAACTTAAGAGAGAGAAACATTTCACTCACTCATTGTACTACAGTTCTACCTGTAATATTCTACTTGGTGCCACGCTCTATAGAAACCATCAAGAGATTGTTCTCCTTGGCGTATGTATGTTGTCTTGCTGATATATACACCTATAGAAATGAAGGAAATAAGTATATGAACAAAAATGAAGCACATAAAATAAGATAAAAAACTGATAATCCAAAACTATGGAGTTTTAGTAACTTAAATACACCAAAGTTTTTATTTTGGTCCCCTGGACCTCCCCTCTTGTCTTTACAGATAGGCTACAGATTCAAAAGCCCAGTTCAGAATCATAGAATGGCTGAGGTTGGCAGAGACCTCTGGAGGTCACTGGTCCAAATCCCATGTTCAAGTAGCAACACCTACAGCAGGTTGCCTAGGATCACATCCAGGCAGCCTCAATAAATTCAGAAAACTTCTAACAACATCATAAACACAAAACCCATCTGATTGCTCTGTCACAGTTACATGCAATGTTTCCAGAAGTGAACCTCACCATCAAATCGAACACGAGGCCTTTCCAAAAACATTTCCCTCCAGGAAGAATATGGAACAAGTTTATTGCAGCTCCTGCCCCATACTTTCAGACAGACTTGATGCCAGATTTCAGGATCTCTGGAAAAAAAATGAGGGGAAAAAAGCAAAAGTCAAAACTTTCCTGCAAACCTTATCTTTTACGTAGCAGAGCAACAAACTCCATTTTTTGTTTGAATGCAATTTAAAGAAACACTCCTGAACTCCTGTTGCTCATACTGTAGCATAACTTGGAATAATTAATTGCCTGAAACCTTGAGCACTTGAAAGCCATTTCCTCCTCCCTGGAAAACCCAAGAACACAACGTGATTTTCAGCCAAGTACACAACAACACTTGAACAGCCTGGCATTTCTCTGTGCAGCAAGATGAGGATGACAACGCAAGAAGCACTGTTTTGGAGATTCTGCAACTTTTTCAAATAAGGCAGAATAAATAAGACTTTTAGCAACTTTTACGACAGTGAAGTACTTAGGTTCTTCTGAATATAAGGCCTTTTATTTATTTCCATGGAAACTGCAGCAGAGCACAAAAACACTATTTGATAGAGGAAATTCTCAACTACAAAACTTTTTTTCCATGCAGTCATCACTATTAGGTATGCATTTTTGCCAGTGACAAACAAGAGCTTGCAAGCCTGCAGGTCACACTAGTAAATATCTTCATGGCCATCCAGAATGTGGCTTGTCTTTCATGTCACTGTCATCAATGCTGAGACACACCACTCACACCTTCACTGCACTCACATCCACTGTTTGATCTCCACAAATGTTCAGCAAGTGCTGATGAATGTCAACGGGTGCCATTTTTTCCTCATGGAGGAATTCTATGACGCACCTTTGCTTCACAGGCACTTCTATGTCAGACACTGTTTTGTCAGACTGCCCCTCTGCTGCCATCTGTCACATGGCAACAAAATGGAAGAGGATACTGACAGGAAGGTTCACCTTCTATTGCCATACTATCAACATCTGCTTCTTATTTTGGATGTTGTGCTGGCCCATGACATAAGAGGCATTATTTTCAGAGTAGCCATGTGAGATACTTCCTACTGACATACTCTAAAGTTGGTGAGCTCTGTGGGGAACATAATATAGGACTCTCCTCGGGAAGAAAAAGCATAACATGCTCCTACATATTAGTGGCCTAAATGCAAAACCAAAAAAACCCAACAACCCAACTTTTCCTATACAGAAAGTTTTGTTATATGGATTTAACATCTACCTGCACATAGAGTCTACAAATTCTGTGCATTAAAAAAAAAATAAAAACAAAAAATGAAGTTCTTATCTTTCCTAGAACACAGAGAAGCTTCACTTTAGGTAACTTATTTACAATACCTGGCACAAATGTAAAATCCTCGACAAACAAGAGATAATTGCTCTAATGATCTCAGGTCCAAGTCACTCGAAACCACCCATCGGAAAATGTACATTAGTACCTCCAGAGGCAACGCTGCAAATAGAACAGAATTTCTTGTTAAATGCTGGTGTGCAAATCAATAGTTTATCTATAATTCAGTAACTGATGTTTTGACTTTCCACAAAAAAATACATTTCCACATGCTAGCCAGATGCCAAGGAAGCTATCAAAAATATCTTTAACAAGGAAATTATTATGCAAAAAAGTAACAAAGAGAATGAAAAAAAAATAAATCAAGAGTTAAGTGAATTATGGTAAAACAATAGGATAAAACATACCTGTTGTCTAATGCTACAACTCTAAGGTGTGATACCAAACATTCCACATATACACTGCACAAACACAGCGTCCATAAATCTGCACTTTCTTCAAACTGACATAATGTATAACATTACAGTACGTACTATACTTCTGTATGACAGGCTCAGATCAGGTTTAGCATTGGATAGAAGAGCCTAACAACAACCTATCCACTGTGAAACCTGAACTACACCACTCTATATTTTGTGGTACAGATCCAGTGATCAAAAATGTTATTGCTCTGTTTAAAAACTTTTAGAAATGTAATACAATGACAGAATCACCATCAAAGCTTCAAAAGATCATACAATACTTTTCCTAGAATTAGAAATTCAGTAAGAATGCCCCAGGAAATGAAGCTAAAATTCTCTCTCATAACTTGCTGCCTCCCTGAGTTTTCTCTATCTTGCCTGTATATAATCTTGTGTGTAATCTTCTATCATCAGGAATTACACTTCACTTACTTTCAACAACTGCTGCTTTCTGGTGCCTGTGGCTTGACCTGTAATACCACATCCATTCAGTGACTTTACTCAGTATAACAGCTTTGAGATCAAATGAAGAAAAGAACTGAAGCACAAAGGTACGTTAAACAGTAACCAGCTGTAAATACCAGGGTAGAGTCTGTGGTTTAGTGAATTTATTTGTTTTATGAATCTGAATTAATCATATGTTTCACTACAGAGTACTCACAAATTTGCAGTATTTGTGATGATTAAATTCACAGTTTGCTTATAAACAAAAGTTGTGCAGATGTAGATATTACTTCAAGGGACAAAACAGCTTCTGGCCATTTGAGCTCTTCAGTAGATAAAGGAGATACAAAGGCTTAACATTCTTAGTGTTAGCAGCACTAACAAGTATACATTTTCCATTCACCAGTCAAAGCCTTTGATTATCTCTTATCACCAACATTTCCACGTTTCTAGTGAACTAGGGATTGTTAAGACCCAGTTTCAAATACTGGGCACACCCTGTAGGAAAATATTTCTGGTGAAGAATGGTCGAGTCCTAACCTTCAGCCATGTAACAATAAAAAAATCCCAACATACAATGGAAAGTCACTCCCCAATGAATGAATTTACACTTTCCTTCACCATTTGTGTTATATGGCAGCGGACTAATCCTGTCCTATACTAAAGTGAATCAGGATTATAAGATGATGAGTGCTAATAAAATGCAAAATATAACAGAAGAATGGGAACTGGTTGCTTTAAACACATTGCTCCATGTTTTGATTTTCCCGTAAGCCCCTTAAGAAAAATGTGACTACTATACTACTGTGATGATTAACAGGGATCCTCTCCAGCCTACTAACTTCTGCAGCAGGTAGCACTGTTGTAACAGTTTTCACTGTACCACAAAACATAGACAAGGGAGATAATGCAACACAGGACTGCCAGGAAAGGAAACAATAAAACTAGAAAGAATTAAGATCAATGTTAAAAAATGTCATGTCCTGAGATCATTTTATAGTAATGATCTACAATACCTTGACTTTACTTGCAAAAAAAATCCCACAACTGTTTTCCCAAGCATACAGTGCCACACTTGTTAGAAATTCCATTATATGTTTTGACTTAAACAGATTGTTATATTTATTTTTTCCTTAAGCAGAACAGATTTCCAAGAGCAACTGATAACTGTACAAAATGCATATGTTTTGGAGGTATCTGATTTTAAGACAGTTCATAACCTATACACACTTTCTACAATTTGTAACTCCTACGCAAGCCTAAGGAAGGGGTGACTATCCTGCAGTTGAAGCACTGAAAATCATTAACCTTCAAAAGCCTTTCTAACTGTTATGTGGTTTAGTTGAACCTGAAAGCATTTGCTGTAAAGAATCTGATACAGAGACAGATAAAAGCACAAAACACACAAACGTATCTCTTCACAAAATAACTGCCTCCTTCTTCTTACACCTTACAATTAGAATAAATAGATGCAAACTAAAACAAATGAACAAAGAAAATCCACAACAAACCAATTCAGTATGTCCAAGTAGAAAAAACTTACTGAAGTAAGTTTGTTTCTGGAAGTTACTATTTAAGCAGCATTCTCTTAATCCTGAAAAACTGTACTAGAAGCTCTACATACAAAAGTTGTGGGATTAAGACAAGTTTGTCATGCGTGGCTTCGCATCTAACTATAAAGGTAAGAGATACTGTGTTCACTTATTTAAAAGAAGCTTCAGAATGAAATAGATAACTGCTTTGCAAAAAGTTAGTGAAACATCCCTAGAACTTCTTCCTCTGAACATTTACAGTCCATCTTAACTCATACCTGAGATATGGGTTTGGTTGACATCAAGCTCAGGCTGACAAAGTTTGACAGAAGATTCCTGAAGAGTTAACTGTTGCTGGAAATCAGACAGGAGATCAGCCATTTTGCCATCCTCTTCATTATCCTCTACGCTAGAAAAGGGGAACGCCAACACTGTGATATTGAATAGAACATAACAACAAATGTCCTTACCTCCGCATCGATCTTCTGTCTTCAATATTAAAGCAATCTCATTTTATCATACAATAGAACAGTTACAGCAATGCATTCAAGTTCATTTAGATTTTGCTGGAACCCCTCTGAGAGTGTCCATGATGCTGTTGGGTTGATGGTTGGACTTCATCTTAGGGATTTTTTTCAACCTTAATGATTTTTTTTTTCCATGATAGTAACAGCCTCTTTTTTCCCCTTTAATTTCAATTCCAGACTCTCTTCAGATTTGAGAGTTCACGGCTCCCTCTTTTAAGACAAGTAACTGAAGGATTGCTTGATCCCACAGAAAGACAAATCCTATTCCTTAATTTGCCTACCATAAGCAGGAAATAAATTATCACTGATGGAATGTAATATTCACTAATGGCTCTCATGCTGCGAAGTACAACAGACAAGGAAGGATTATTTACTTCTTTCTACTTCTGCTTTATTCACCGAAGAGTGACCCCTAGTGGTGTTTCCCATCCTTTTCAATAAGGAAAATTTTCTTTTGGGAAAACTACTTTTTACCAACTTAGATTTAAAATACTTCAGGAGCAAGCTAAAGAAGGCCAGGATAGAAAAATTATGCTCACTACTTATCAGTAAACTTGGAGGATTACAAAGATAACATTACTACATTCAAATATATATATATATATATATATATATATATATATATATATATATATATACACACATATATACATATACATAAATGTAAGTTGTATATCACAGCATAATCCTTCAAAATAAGCAGGTTTGCCTGCACCAAGTAACCACAAACTATAAAATTCTCCTTAATTTCATTTAAAGGATTACCTTCCTTTCCCTGTCTTGGGACACAGACTTGCTCAATGATCTTCCAGCCACTTTTCAAATATTTACACTAAGCAAACTTAATAGAATGAGCTGAGAATATAAAGCCCCACCAGTAACAAGGAGACATAGCAATGAGTTTTAAAACGTATAGGGGAAGGAATTATGTTTGGTCCTGTTTTAACTACATCCATGATAAGATATCAAACTGAAACCCACCTTTATTTTGAAGATTAAGACACAGAGTCCCAATAGCTATAAGGCATACTGTGAACTGTTTTTTTCAGCTCTCAATACCCCTGTAGTCAGTCAGTAAATTTTCATACTTACCACCGCTTTCCAACTCCATCACCATCTGGGGACCGCGTATAGGCGATCTTAAACTCAATGTCAGGGACAAGCTGCATGGCTAGGCGATAAAACTTGATGGCTGAAAACAAAAACTGTAGCGTTTAAACAAGTCTGATGCCTACATCAGCTTATCAAAGCACAGGTTTTATCAGGGATTACTTGAACCAGAAGTGCTAAAAAAAAAAAAAAAAAGAAAAAAGTGGAAAACTCCTTTGCATAAGCCTCAACTGACTGGGCTTAAATTCAGTACAGAAGAGAAACAAATCAAACACTGTCAAAACAAAAAGCTTCATATACTTTTTCAGAACAAAGATCTCACATGTTTCAGCTTTCACAAATTTACCTTAACTGCTAAAAAAAAATAAATCCGTTCTGGAGTGTACAAAATTTTACAGCAAAATGCTACCAAGTCTTGATTGCATTTGTTGCACAGATTTTTCCAAGAAGCCAAAGAGATTTTAGACATTACTGTCTTAAATAACCAAAAGGAATGTGAAAAAAGAGTACAAAAGAAGATGCAAGCATACGTTACATATCCATTACACTGCAGGCACTTCAGCTCTACATAACACTACAACATAAAAAAGCCAAAAAATGGTTGCACAAAAACTACAACAGATACAAACCAAACATTGCTGTGGTACAACCATGGAAACTAGAGCAGGCACAGGAGCAAGCCACTCAGAACACTGAGAATGAGGAACCTGACTTGGGGAAAGCAGCCAGTTCAAAAAGTTATGCAGCTAACAAAAGCTTACGGCATGCTAGAGGAAAACTGACAGGTGGGATGTCATCCAGCACTCAGACAAAGGATGTCACCCTTTAACACTCCAAAGATGTTATAAATATTGAGTAGAGGAATAGGCAAAGGAAGAACACTGGTATTAAGATTAGGCATGTATTTACATGTCTTTCTATATTCCCACGTGATGGCTATTCTCCCTCTTGATACCTAACTAACAGTGACTTTGGTTGCACTAATGAATCTGAGAAGCCTGAGTTTAGGGCTAATAAGCATTCTTATTTCCTTGAGCACACATCAGCACTGCTGACTGACACGTAGTAGCCTTTGGTGAAGATGAGGAACACCAGCAGCCTCAGCTGAGCAGATCCGTCTCAACTTCAACATCTGATCTCACAGCCAGGCCTGCAATGCACTTGAACATGGAAGAAGCTGCTTCACATGACTGCTTGACAAATGTCAGCTATCAGCACATTTCAGAAGCAGGCTTAAAATGTCACTGGGTTCTGGTGAACCGGGCCAGGTCAGCAAATAGAAGCGTGGTCTGGGAACAGATGTCCCAACACACACAGACAGATATCTGTGTCTAGCACAGGGCCTTGTTACTAAGGTCTCATAAGGGTGTATGAGGAAGTTTTGGTTTTTGAGGTCACAAATAAAATTCAAATGAGAAAGAGTGCGTTAAATTCAGTGCAGTGCTGTTACATTTCAAAATACTCTCACATTTTGTCTGAAAGCTAGAAATCCTTTCCTTGAACACCCTTTAGCTTCACCTCAACCGTAAATCTGTGATATAATGATTCCTTTCATACCTTGTTTGTTTGCTTATCCAAATAATTGAACTCTCAAATTACAATTAGCCATCAGTTTAAGATCACTGTTAACATGCAGTTTTGCACAGAAGTTAGTCTGTTATTCTGCAGTAGGAGCATTCACTGTAGACTTCTGCATTACCTTCATAAAGGGCCCCATTTTGCTCTTCTTCCACTGCTTTCAGGAAAAGTTCTTTTGCCTGCACAATTATACAGAACACTTCTTAAGTTCATTACAAACACAAGTGCAACTTCTTTTGACTTAGAATTGTTTTCATCTTACGTACTGTATTCTACAAATGAGAAGAATGAAAAACCTCCATCAATAAAATGTCAAGACATATTCAAGTGGAAACAAATTCCCAAACAACAATCTCTCCATGTCATTTTTTAAAAGAAGAAAAAGGTCCAGACAGGTTATAAAAGAGTTAAAAAGCACCACTAACCCAGATCACAGAATGGTGGAGGTACGTACAAGCATACAAAATTAACAGAACTCTAATTCTAACAGGATCACAGTACTCCCACTATGACGCACTGTCTGAAAGGTTATATTCTGCTCAGTAGTTCGACTCCCTTAACACAGGGGTTTGACTTGCAACTAAGACAATGCCTCGCAAAGCTTCGTAGCTTTGCAAAAACAGATAGCTATCCACTCCCGAAAGGAACTGAGGAGATGGAAAGAAGCCAAAAATAGTCTATGCTAAACCTCATCTTAGGAAATAAAGACGATTATTGAAATATAATTGACAAAATAAGGAGAAAATGCAACACGACACTGGTCCAGAAAACATGTGTTTCTTGTACCTTTTCCTCTTTTGCTATCTCCTGTTTCCCTCTGGTATCTACAGACTTTACTCCAGGTCCTCTTGACGATGTTCTGCATGGCAGAGGTTCCAACCCACTAGAACTCACACCTGGGGCAAGCTCAAACATCCACTGAGCTCTGAACATCTGCAGCTCTGCCTAAAAGAATCCATCACATTCTGATTTAGTACCACATATTCAGACAGAAGATCTTCCAATCAGAGATGATATAACACTAACCCAAAAGAGAATTTCAAAATTATGCTTTATACTTACAAGTCCTAAAGTCCATTTAGACATGGAGAATTAGCCATTGTTTTGTAGACTTTTTTGTTTTAAGCACATGTATTTGTTCAATATAATTCAATAACAAATGCCTTTATCTGGACTGTTCATGGCAGAAGAAATTAAATTAAATTTTTAAATTAAATTAAAATTAAATTAAGGTAGAATTTAGTTAATTGAATTAAAATTTTAAATTAAAATGTAGAATTTAGCTAATTTTCATACATAAGCATACTAAACTTCATGAAAATCAAGACAGTCATTTGGAATAAAGTACATCTGAGGCCCTACCTCCTTTCTCTTTTTAAAATGAAATGCTATGTTCTGTGAAACAAAACAAGTCATTTTTGCTACGTGTTTTTCTAGCATCTTTGAAGTTACGCTTAAAATGTTGCAACTGCTAAGGCTCCTGGAGAACAACTACATAGAAGGCAAGTAACGTAAGCAAATGTGCTTTTCTATCAGACTGCTTTTATCAACTTCCTACTCTAGAACAAGAGACAAATTAAACCTGAGTTTAATCCATACCGAAATTGCTGTCTGATTTCTATTGTTCTTCAAAGAAATTCCAAATCTGACACAAACTTTCATCTGTACAGACTACTTACAACTGACTCACACTCTTGGTACACAATGCAAAATTCAACTACTTCACTTTTGGAGGGGCAGAGAGATTAAGCACACCAGGTCAACAAATACACGGTAACCAAACAAGCATTAGCAGCACGGCTTAAATCACAGCAGTGCTGTTTGTGATAAAACACCAGCATATGAGACGTACCTGAAGGTTTGCTTCACCAGATCTTTCATTGTCATCAGTTCTTACCATATCAGAGTGACAATCTTCTTCAGCTTCTGCCTAGTAGAGAATGGTCCAGTGTGATTACACGCTGCCAAGTCCCAGCTAAACCTTCATAATGCACAGTCACTACGGATACTCATAAAACAACACACAAGAACCAAACATCCTCTTACCTCCCCCACCCCACCTGCACGTCCACCTTATCAGTCTGATGATTAAACTTCATCTTAAATCAACTGGTGTTGTCTGCACTTCCCTATTAACTCAATGAAATGTTTTGCACTTCAGCCATATCAACCCAATACAGACTAATCGTGTTAAGACACACATACATCAGCACACTGCCACAATACCCAGCTAAGAACACCGAGGGCTAAAGACAGAGAATCGAAGTTTCAGTACTAAATAGTAGTAAGAAATTCATGTAAGAAATTAAAGATTAATCTTCTCAGTGTAAAGGCAACCAATAGTTTTAATTTCTTTAGTATTCAGGAAAGATTATTTCTTAGAGAACAGCTACTTTATGAACATTATGGGACACTATGGGCAATCACAAAAAATTACATATGAAAAAATACACTATATACAAAATATCACTCAGAGGTGGTGACACACTGGAACAGATTGCCCAAGGAGACTGTGGATGCCCCATCCCTGGAGGCATTCAAGGCCAGGCTGGATGTGGCTCTGGGCAGCCTGGTCTGGTGGTTGGCGACCCTGCACATAGCAGAGGGTTGAAACTCGATGATCTCTATGGTCCCTTTCAGCCCAGGCCATTCTATGATATACAGAAGCCACCTTAATGTAAAAGCAGTGAAGAAGCTAGCATGAGAGTGTGACAGCTGGTTTTATTTACAATACTGCTATGAGATAAGTTAAACAAATAAGACCTTCAACCTAACAAGGGCTTTGTTAAAATTAAACAAGCTCTGAGCATCAGCGGCAAAACCACCATCAAAAACGAACCCTAACGTCAAAGATTTTTCAGAGGAGGAAACAGGTAAACAGCAATGTTCCAGAGCACCAGAAGAGATACAACTGCGCAAGTAGTAACTTAGAATCTGACTGCAAGCAGCTCATGCTGTAGAAGCTACAGCTGTCCTATCGCAACAGTACTGCAGCACACAGGGATTACATCTACACTGGACAGAGACAGCTGGATAAATTAGCTCTGAAATCAATGTCTGGTAAGGGCACTATTGCAGCACTGTGGTGACACCAGGAGGGCCCACTTCTGCCTGTGCAGAGAGAGGATATAAGGCTTCAGGCATGCAGCTGAGTTCCGCCCAGTCAGCTCTCAGCCTGGGCAGAGCAGGTCTGGTTTTATCTGCAAAAGGCAGAGACTGGTAGAGCTATTTCTACACGCTATCTTCCTGTGTATAAAGGTGCACCCATTAAAAGCACATAAATTTTAAGCCAAGTTGTGGTAAGAATTGGGATTACTTAGGTTTTGAAGCTGGCTGAAGTCCACCTAGCACTTACAGACTTAGTTTCATTAACCGTTCAGGAGTCCTGCTTTCCTTCCTGTTGTTTCTACTCCAGTCAACCCATGTCTCCTCCAATGCAGTCAAAAACCTTTCCTAGTTCTGCACCAACTGCTTCCAATTATTATCAAATGCTCTTCGAAACTTCAGCATGCTCTCAATCCAAACAAAAAATACAACATGCCAAAGAGTCCTAGAGCAAAACGTAACAACTTTGAGCATTACAAAGCTCACTATAACCAACATTTGACTTTCGTTGCCACTTCCTCTATGCTGAAATTATATATGAGCTGAAGTCTCATATGATAGGTTTGTCTGCAGGAAGCAGTGGCAGCAACAATTTCTCCACACTTACCAGTAAAGCAATTAGTCCTCATTGTTATTGCATGGTTAATTGGTCTCCACTAACAACCTCTCTGCTATTTATTTGACCTGCAAAACTCCTATGGTTTTGCTAATTCAAATGAATAAATGCTCAGGTACTGCTAAAGCAAACATCACCACACACAGGCAACACTTGGGACCATATGTAAGGCATGTAAAACTTATCTCCTTCAGACTATTCTGACAAAAAGCAAGCTACAGTTCTAGCTTCTGAAGTTCATAGAATACTGTACGGCAGCTATTGCTTAGTTAAAAAATTCCATCCTGTTCATCTTTATGCCACCAGCCTTCCTTCTGCAACCTGTCAACTGTCACATCTAACAGCTCAGCAACTCTATCCTGCTTAAAAGGTGAGCCACCCTACCCTATGCTGATCAGCTCAAGTGATTTTTCCATTAGAAAAGCGGTAGCAAATCAAGCAAGCAAAAGGTCAGTGTGGAAGCAGCGAATGCCTGAGCTAGACAGCGACCTCTAAAAAGAAGTCAGCCGAGCCTGTTCGATTCCAATTTGTTTGCAAAGCTTTAGAAAACACTTGCAAAACACAAGACCAGCTTATTTGCACTGGTCAGTAATAACTCTTGCAGTCAGTAATTGCACGCTGCTTTCCTTTAGGAGCTCTACAGCCACTTCCTAAGGACTCAATACTTCAACTCAGTATTTCAGACCTTTGCTCCAGCAGAGTAAAGCTGCGATCAGAACCAGCTCAAGGCTGGCTGCCGCGGCTGAGCGGAGCTGCACGGCAGTTGTACACGTCCATCCCACAGATGACACTGCAAAACAGGTCTGACGGCTAGCTGGCTTGTAAGGGAACAGGACGTAACTCGATTTTACCTCTCTACGTGGTAAAAATCAACGCTGTGTTCAGAAGTAAGTTTCAGACACAGCGGTAAGGAGTTTTAAGAGCTCCTGAACGACACCAAAGGGTTCCGGGTGCCCTCGAGGCTGCGATCTCAGACACCTGAGCTCACGCGGAGGTGCCGTCAGCAGGGCGGAACCGAACCCAGCACCGCCGCGACGCTAAACGGCAAACGCCTGGCGAGGAGCCCGGGCGGCACCGCGGGGCAGAACGGGGAAGGCAGGGAAGCTCCAGGCGGCGCGGCCATCGGCGCAGCCGGGAGGGCCCCGCGGCGGGCAGGGCAGCGGCCGGCGGCGGGCCGGGCCGTTCCGTTCCCCCCGCCCGCAGGTCCCCGCCGCTCACCATGCTGCCGGCGCTCTGGCGGCGCCGTCCCGTCCCGGGGCCCTTCGTCCCCCCCGCTCGGCCCGCGCGTCGTCCCCGCGGGGGAAATTAGCAGAGTTCTCGGTCGGAGAAGCGCACCACGCAGCGGGAGTAACTGCGGGCCCGGCGTACGGCAGCCATCTTCCCGGCGAGTGAGGGGCAGGCGGAGCGCGAGCGGCGGACACGGGCGGACGGACAAACCCGCGGGGCCGGAGCGCCACACGACGCGCGGGCCGCTGCGAGGCGCCGGCCGAGGGCCGAGACCAGCCACCCCGCCGGACGCACCACGCCCACCGCGCCTCTGCCGCCCGGAGCGCCCCGGCTCGGCACCGCACCGCCCGCTGGGAAGCGCGATCCGCGCGAGCCGCCGCTCCTACCGACCCGCCCGCGCGGAGGAGCGGGGGCTGCCGGGAGCTGTAGTGCCGCGCGGGCGGCCATCCCGAGGGAGGCTCCGTCTCCGCTGGATGGCGCCAGTTCCGGCCCGCTGTGCGGGGCTACGGGCCTCGGCCCGGCCTGGAGCGCGGCGGTGTCCGCGGAGCGCGGAGCCGTCGCCTTGCCATGTGTGAGTACCGCGGCGTTTTGGGGATGGGCCCGGGCCGGGCGCTGCAATCAGGCGGCCGTTACGGGTGAGACCGGTCGGTGCTGGGGTTGTATGCGCGCCTTTACGCGTGGCCTCCTCGCCCTTATCCGTACTCGCAGCCCCGAGTGCTTTTAGGAGCGGAGGAGTTGCGTGCTTTGCTCGGGGACGGAGCCACTGCAGCCGGCAGGGACGTGGCGGCCGTTGCAGGACGGGCCTCGGCCGACGGGGCTGGGAGGAGAGAGCCGCCCCGGGGCCGCCGGGCGCAGCGCCAGCCCTTGTGTTGTGGGGCGGCGAGGCGAGCTGCTCGGGTACGCGGTGTGCCTGGGGGCAGGCGGCACGGGCTCATGGCGTGCCGAGGTGTGGAGGTGCTGTGCTCGGCGAGACGCGTACGACCCATCTCGCGATGGTTTTTTGCTAGAGCGTTCAGGCTGCTCTGTCTGGGCGCATCTCTCCTCATTCAGGAACAAAGCCCTGTCACTGGGCTGCATAGTGCTCTCCTCATTCAGGAACGAAGCCCCGTCGTTGGGTGTGTGTGTGTGCTTGTGAGATGGCAGAGAGATGTTTTAAAGCTGAAGTCACTTTTAAATAAGTACGCACAGCTCCAGCTGGCTTCAGTAAGTGTCACGCATGCCTGTGGGAGTTTAATGCTTGCTTAACGCTGGGCTGTGGGGTACATGGCACCAACCTAGGGTGACCCTTGGGTGCGCCCCACGTTTGGGTTTTCTGAGTGAGGAGGAATGGTGGTGGGGTGTGAGTACCTTGAGGGGAGCAGGCTGGGGGTGGTGTGCCGAGATGCTGCACTGGGCGGCCTGGGAGGTGGTGGGATCACTGTCCCTGGAGGTGTTCAAGAACTGTGTAGATGTGGCACTGAGGGATATGGTTAGTGGGCATGGTGGGAATGGGCTGGAGGTTAGACTAGTGGTCTTATGGGTCTTATCCAACCTTAATGATTCCATGCTTCCCCCTAACACATCAGCTGTGTTTCAGTCTGTTTGTTGTTTTGGTCATGTTTGGCAGCAGAGCTGGAGTACCAAGAGAGCTTCTTACAGGCTCAATGAAAATCAGTGGCTGTGAAAGGCAGAGGCTTGAAGAAGTATCCCCAGTGTGGATAAGGGCTGGGAACCAGGGCTACTGACAGCTGGAGTAACCAAAGCTGTTCACGTGGATGCTGAGTGAACATGGCCTGAACACACATTTATGCTATGCTGGTGTTGTCAGCAGTTTTCTGGGCCACTTTGGCCAGTGCAGTGACTAATTGGGATGGGGGGACCCACGGACCCATGCCCCAGGAAGGGGGGAGGGGGTGGGGAGGTAGACCTAAAACCAGAGGCTTAGTAAACTAAGGGAAAAAAAATAATTTGGTAAGTAGTGGAATGCAAGATAACACAATATAATGCAATATAACTGGAATTGAAGCTAATAAATAAAATGAGAGAGAGTGTCCAAAACTGAAGGCCTTACTCTAGTGTTGAAGGCAATACAGCTAGGGAGCACACATGCAGAGACAAGCAGTAAAATAATGGGACAGTCTCCTGACTCATGAGCAGTTTTATCTTTCCCTCTAAACAGAAAACCAAAACAGAACAGCAAAGTCTTCTGGGAGATGTAGTTCTTCTCTTCTGAGAACCAGATACCCAGAAATATCAACTATGCATGGAAATGTAGCATTAACTCTGTAACTCCCAGTGCAATTCACGATGCTATGATATGCAATACTAATAACAGAAATCATAAAACCATAGCAGGTGTGCAGCCTGGAAACTAGCCAAAAAGAAACCGGTATTCCAAAGTGCTATCCAGACTCTGTGCGCCTTGGTGAGCAGTACAAAATGTGGGACTGGGTCTCCAACTAAATCTGCTCAGTCATGGTTCCCCAAGGCAGTGTGTGGAGAGAAGCTGGTCCTGCTGCAGGGCAGCTCCTCCCACCTGCCCTACACACTGCCTGGTGTCAAAGGCAGGAACACAGAATCATGGAATTATTAAGGTTGGAAAAGACCTCTAAGATCATGTAATTCAGCCATCAACCCGTCACCACTGTGCTCACTGAACTATGTCCCTCAGTGTCACATTTACCATTCCTTTGGAAACCTTCATAGGCTTCATTGCCATTCTTGAAAATGCTCTAGGTTGAAGCAGATTGCTTTTCTCATAAAAAATGTGTAAAATAGGCCAAAGGTGTGTTGTGGCTGTATTTCCTAATTTGTGTTTGTTTGTTCCTGATTAGTGGGACTGATAGGCTTAGATAACTGAAAACAAAGAATCTTAGCAACATCCTGCAAATACAAAGTTGTGGTTCTGCTCTGATAATGGTTACAGAGTTCAAACAATGTAATCCTTTTACAATAGTCATTTGGCTTTGTGAAATAAGGTGAGCTTTTGGAATGCAGGCTTCAGAAGGCAGAAGTCGCATGGCAGGAATGTTGCTGTCTTCTGAGAGCTGGAGAAAAAAGAAAGCAGGGACCAGACTCAATGATAGCGGAAGAATTTTGTTTTATTCCAAATGTATGAATAATCAACACAGATCACATTTGTTCTGAAGTAATGTGAAGATTAGGAAATGTTTGTAGCAGTTAGATTAAATAAGGGAATATAGACTATCTTTCTTTATGATGTGTCCACTGCTAGAGACAGATCCATTCTTAGGAGTGCTGCATTGAAATGCATTTGGCATTTTCTGATGCGTGCATAATGTTTTATAACATAAGCTGTGAGGCTTCATCTTCTGTTTTCATTACTAGTATATGCCCTCAGGGCTAGCTACAAGCTTTCCAGAAGGGGCCTTTAGCTTTAGTGAGCAAATGGATTTGGGGAACAGTTACACCCAGATAAAAGCTGTCTGCTTCAGGTGGGGAACTGAAGCAGGTATTTGATTATAGCTTCCAAGGGCTGTTTCTTTGAGGAGAGAATGGGGTCTGCAAGTGAGCAATCTTGGAAGGGTACAGAAATCAAGTGGATTATGTTCTGTGCTTTCAGACCAAAGGCTAAGTCTTGAAAACATGATTCCTGCAACTGTTGACACTGTCCTGAGTGCTCTGTATTTATGCTGCCACAGAAAGAACTGGTTACAGTCGGAGAAGAAACACTAAGGACTCAAATGCGCTTGCAGCTAAAGTATCCTCATCATGAATAGGTACACAACTATCAGACAGCTTGGTGATGGGACCTACGGCTCTGTCCTCCTAGGGAGAAGCATTGAATCTGGGGAGCTAATAGCCATTAAAAAGTAAGTATTTTCCTTTGTTAGCTGATGCTGGATGATCCCAGTTTTTCTGTTCTGTGATTTGCATCACCTGGTTATGCACTGACTTGAGCTCTCCAGATGCTACGTGACGTCCATACTTGCAGCTGAGCTCCATATGCTTCCTCTCAAAACAGGTTCTTTGTATCCTCCCCAGCTCGAGCAGAAAATACAAGGCTGAAATACATAGATATATGGTAATAGGGCTCAGCTACTACGTGCTGTCAGATGCATGTATATTATGCATACGACAGTGTGCCCAGGTGGCCAAGAAGGCCAATGGCATCCTGGCTTGCATCAGAAACAGTGTTGCAAGCAGGAGCAGAGAGGTGATTGTTCCCCTATATTCAGCACTCGTCAGGCCGCACCTCGAGTACTGTGTCCAGTTTTGGGCCCCTCACTGCAAGAAAGATATTGAGGCCCTGGAACGTGTTCAAAGAAGGGCAACGAAGCTGGTGAGGGGTCTGGAACACAGGCCATATGAGGAGAGGCTGAAGGAGCTGGGAATGTTCAGCCTGGAGAAGAGGAGGCTCAGGGGAGACCTTATTGCTCTCTATAACTTCCTGAAGGGAGGTTGTAGTGAGCTGGGGGTCGGCCTCTTTCTCTCGTGTCATTAGTGATAGGACCAGCGGGAATGGTTTCAAGCTACGCCAGGGGAAATTCAGGCTGGACATGAGGAAGTATTACTTTTCAGAAAGGGTGGTCAGGCACTGGAATGGACTGCCCAGGGAGGTGGTGGAATCACCGACCCTGGGGGTGTTCAAGGAAAGACTGGATGTTGCGTTGAGGGACATGGTTTAGTAGGAGCTATTGGGAATAGGTGAACGGTTGGACTGGGTGATCTTTTAGGTCTTTTCCAACCTTAGTGATTCTATGATTCTATGATTCTATGATTCTATTTAGACTGTTCTGCAATGCTGCTTTGGGAATCTGCACTCTCTTCCCTGCTGCATACATGGGACATACATTTCATGGTCTAATTCCCAGTATCTTGTTAATACTGCAGTGGTAAAGAAAAAAAATGAGATCTAATGTATCAACTTTTTATTCTATTAATTATCAGTAGTTTCAGCTTATGTTTTTTCTTAATAGTCTTGGAGAAATCTGCTTGATTTTTCTCATTTTTTTTTCTGCTGCTTTGGTTATGACCTCAGTTTGTAAAAGACTTATTTGTCCTGGTTGTGGTAAGAGGCATTGTGCTGCAGTCACTTTCCTGAAATACCAGCCTTGACCCAGGGATGTACTTGTCAAAAGAGCTTTCAGTACAATGTTGTTTTGTATGAATAGTCAATGGTTGGCTTCAGCATATTCTCTGTGCTGAGAATGTTTTACCTGTACCAGACCTTGCCAGAAACACTTTTGGTTTTCATTTTACAGCACGGTAGAAACTCAAATATTTCAGAACATACCCCAAAACAGTAGTTTGTTCTCTTACATTTGAATGCCAACCCATTATTAAGAGCAGAATTGTGAACTGGTACCTGGCAGGACAAGATGTTAATTGCAGGAACACTGCTTACACAAACAAAAATATAAAATTCTTCAAGAAATGAAGACCATGTCAGTATATTTAAAATCTCCTAAGAACTGATTTCAAACTGGAAAATCACTGCAATAATAAGAAGTATTCTTATTATAAAGATTCTTATTGAATTCTGACAAAGTCTCAGATCTTCGAAGGGTACCTCACTCCCTCTGAAATCCAGATTCAAGGCAGTTATGTAGCTAAGTGTAATCTGTGCTGTTCTGTGTGTATGTACACATACTGCTTTCATTCTGGGCTTCTGAAAGTATTGTTACGTGAAAGAGCTGATTCACAATCAGAATGTTTGAACATGTAAGACCATACTTTACACATTAATACTTTGCACAGCTGTATTCTGAATTAGGATAGAAAAGATCTGTCTTGTGGTTTGTTCCTGTTGAAGCAGAGTTGCTTGTGAGCTTGAAAGGAGAGGCAAAACTGAAAAGGCAGTTGGCATGGTAGAGGAAACTAGCAAGGGAGCAGTGGGCACTGAAAAATAAGGAAATAAGGAGAAATGATATGTGTAAAGTTACAAAGAAATCAAAATACAGAGGAGAGGAACAAATAGAATATGATGAAGTTGGACAGCCCATGCCATGATCTAACTTGATTTTCAATAGATTTGTTTCAAAACTAGTCTGACTCAATCATGACTTGTTGCCCTTGTTCTTTTTACCATTATATTCTTCTCCATCAGATTGTATACTGGAAAGAAAAATTATATATTCCAACTTGCTGAAGGCTCTTACATCTCTGCAAAAGGATACATGTGCAGAATAGGGCATCCCATATAATACTATTGCTTTAAAATTCTACTAGAATGTACTTTGTCTAAAAATCCAGAGTTTTTTTTTGACAAAGGAGATGACACCTTATATTTAGATGGTGGATTTGAATTCCTGAGCTGTAATGAGACTTCTAGGTCTAAGACTGTAGCTGATGTTGACCATGTATTAATTGTTTTTCCCTCTACTGTTGTAGAATGAAGAGAAAGTTTTATTCCTGGGAGGAATGCATGAATCTTCGTGAAGTTAAGGTACTTGCTTCATTCAATGGCTGACTTATATTAAAAGATCCCTGACACATTTTTGGGTAACAACAAATTATTTCTACCTCTTTTGGCAAAAAGTCTCCCACAAAATTGCTGTGGATGTTGTTGCTACAGTTCTGTTTCCTGCCTCTTTACATTTGACTGGGGTGACAGTAATGTTATGGAAGTACTGCAGTTTTAAGAAAAAGTGCATAATGTTGTGCAGACTTGCTTCCAGTGAGGGTGGTAAGTGTGGGAGATAGCTTTCTTATCATGAAACCTGGAATTGGTTGGTGTGTTTTGTGGAGCTAGACAGCACCTGGTCTTCACTCAGCTGAAACCTTTGTATATGCAGCTGCTTTTGTCTGGGTAGTTGGTTTGGAGATGGTCCTGTAGCATGAAATTCTGATGCGTTAAGGGTATGTTTTTAAGGTCTCCCTTAATTTCTAGGCTTTGCAAACTCTTGCAAACACACCTAGGTCGTTCTTCCAGGATGATGCATTTTCTTCTAGAACAGCTGGTAGCGTTGCTACTGCAAGAATGAATGTCCAACAAAAAATCTAGAAAGAAGAGAGGATGAAGAACCAACAATGATTTCCAGGGTTTTACTTAGTCCTGAGTCTAACCCGACTGTCATCAGTGCAAGTGATGCAAATTCTGCCAGTGGGAAGCTCTATATAGAGAAAATACCATTGTTTTGGTACCTCCTGTGCTGCCAAACAGCTGGCTTATGGGTGACCAGCTGTGCATTATGCTGATGTGTATATACACTTCAGGTAGCAATATTTGAAAACTCGGTCTTTGGTCTCATAGCTGTCTAATTATTTAAATGTTAAAGTTTTGAAGCCGAGTCTCCTGCATCAGTGAAATCATCTTTTTGTTTCTGTTTGAGTAAGACCCTTGTAAAATACTGTTCGTGTTTTCTGCTTCCAGTCTTTGAAGAAACTAAACCATGCCAATGTAGTAAAGCTGAAAGAAGTCATCAGGGAAAATGATCATCTCTATTTTGTGTTTGAGTACATGAAGGAAAATCTTTATCAGTTAATGAAAGAAAGGTATGTAAAAACATCACCTGCTCTTAATTACTTGTGTAATGTGCTCATTCAGCTTACTTTTAATGCCTCTGCTGTTTTTCAGTGGAGTTTGGATCTTTTGCTTATGCTTAGATCACTAGGGCTCGAGTCTTTGTGATACAGCAGGAGCTGTCTCTATCTATGGCTTTCCCCTTTGAGCATATCTCAGGCAGTTTAAGGAGAGTTTCCTGTGTCTCTTCTCGGATTAGCCTGGTAGATAAATTGGATACTCTTTTGAAAATTAGGAACTGAGGACTTTTAATGTCCCTCAAACTGAAGAGGCATTAAACTTCTGATTTCTAGATAAGTACTCTAGCTGGCAATGATTCTGTATTAGAGACAGCTACTTCCTATGCTTCTAATTTGGCTTTCTCAAATAAATGAATAAGAAGTGATTGAAATAGTAACTGTGAAAGGTCTAATTGTGGATTGCTTCTAGGAATCTTCTTTCTTTTTTTCTTTTTCTTTTTTTTTTTTTTTGCCTTGCAATTTTGTCTGACCTATTCAGAAGATTGACTATTTTGTTTGTCAGTTTTCTCAGAATCTTCTACCTCTTCGATAAGGTCTTAATTTTACCTTTTAGACCATGATAGGATCCTCCAGAGGACAATCTGGGGGTAAAATAGCTTTCTGCTTTGAATCATTCGGAAGAAGCCATTTTTGTCCTGTGACTTCAGAATAAGCCAGTGAGAGGGCTTATTATCATTATAGTGTATCTCTGTGAATATTTCATAAATACTTGATAAAATACCTTTTTAAAGGTAGAGATACTTACTGTGCATGCATAGGTATAGAACAACTTTCACTAAATTGTGCACGTAGATGTAGGTGCTGATCTTTAATTACATGAAATAACAAAGCTTGAGAAAATAATTCTAGTGCCTAAGATACAGACCAGTGATCTCTATCATCATCACAGAAATTCATAGAAAGTCTGCCTCCGTATGAAAACCAAAAAGGCAGATGTCTATGAAAGCATGCAGTACACCGCGTTCTTTTCAGTTTAGCCAGCTCTCAGACTGGTTAGATATCTCATTCGTAAAGATCTGATTGATCAGATTTATATTCTTAAATCTTTGAGTTACTGTTGCTGTGTAAAGGGACTGTGGAGAATTTTTCTTTCTGTTGTAATTTGAAAAAATAAGAAAGGCTGAAAAGTTGGCTGTAGGAGCAGATGTCACTTCCAAAATATGTGATGATCATTCTTTAGAGCTCAGGAAATTCAGTAAGGCCCAGATCATCTTCTTTCACTCTTATGGCCAGTTTTTTTCCCCTCCCCATCCTCCAAAACCGTCTGTACATACAATGTTTCCTGATGTGCAGAGGCAGCTGATACAGAGCTGCTTAATCTTAACCTTCTGTTGGTGAAAGGGTCTATCACTAAACTGCCTGCTATGGCTGATCTAGGCTAAATATCATGAGAAGAGCCTCTTGTTTTTGCTGGTACAGATTGTGAAAGTGCCATGCAAGTTTTCATGGAGCAGTAAACTACCAGAGAGTGCTTAGAGTGTATCTAAGAGTTTTACTGTTATTGTTGGCTGTTCTCTTTGGTTCATAAGAAGCATAAGTTAATATGTAAACTTAATAATTAACATTTCTTTCCTCTTTTTTTTTTTTTTTCTTTTTGTCCTGTAGAAACAAACTGTTTCCTGAGGCTACAGTTAGGAATATTATGTACCAGATCCTGCAAGGGCTTGCATTTATCCATAAGCATGGTAAGCTATGTTTTAGCTGTAACTACTTTGAGTTAGAATGAGATAACCTCTGTGTAAGGTTTTTGTTTGTTTGTTTCAGTGAGTACAAATACATTACTAACTTTCATATAAGGGAGTCATCAGAAGAGTGTTCTCTTACTGCTCTCGTCAAATACCTGAAAGATGCTTACAGCAGAGCAGGGCTGGTCTCTTCTCACTGGTGACAGGATGAGGGGAAATGGCCTTAAGTTGTGTACAACTTAGGTTGGATATCAGGAAAAACTTTACAGAAAGGGTTGTTAAGCACTGGAATAGGCTCCCCAGGGAGGTGGTTGAGTCACCATCCCTGGATGTGTTTAAAAACCATTTGGACGTGGTGCTCAGGGACATGATTTAGCAGAGCATTGTTAGAGGTAGGGTAGTATGTTAGGTGATGGTTGGACTTGATGATCTTTGAGGTCTTTTCCAATCTTAGCTATTCTATGATTCCATGAGTGGCACTAAACTAGCAATTTGTGTTACAGAAAATAGAGGGCAGGTATCTGTATTTTATAGCTGCCTGATGTTGCATTTTGGAGGTTTGCTTAGTTTCTTTTCTATAGATTTCCACATTCTGTAGTGGGCAGCTAGCAGCCTTCTGTAACTTGTCTGATGTTAATGGCCACAGTCCTGATAGATTTAGAGGTCACCTGAGATTGAGAATAAAGGATATCTTACTGTTTATTATTCTCTGAATGCAGAGAGCTCTATAAAAAGAAAAAAATATACTGATATCCACTGCCTGATAGGTTATCAGTGCTTGCACACTGTTAAGAAATTCTTAGATAGGAAAAAAAAACAGGCTTCAAAATACAAAAATCAGCTCCTATTTCAATTTCTATTTTTTAAAAAAGCTTTGAAGTAAAAAGTTTTAATCACTTCCTTGCACACTTTCCATCATAATTAGAATAAAGCTAGCATTAAAATAGTATTTGTTATTTTTTTAAAGGAAGAGTCACCTGAAAGGGAGTTACCTGCCTGACTGTTCACAGTTGTTACAGAGTAGTTGATTAGCTCTTCATAAACTGTTGAGCAATCATTATGGTGGCTGGCTTTCTTGGGCATTGAAGACATTCAGTTCTGTGTGGTGCTATTCAAGCTTCAGCAGTAGGAAGTGAAACAGTGTAGGTGGAAAATAAAGGTGACAGCTGGGTGTGGCATTGCAATGCACGTCAATATTTAATTTGAATTTTAGGATTCTTTCACAGAGACTTAAAACCTGAAAACCTCCTTTGCATGGGACCAGAACTTGTGAAAATAGCAGACTTTGGCTTAGCCCGAGAAATCCGATCCAGGCCTCCTTACACCGATTATGTATCCACAAGATGGTAAGCAAAAGTATTTCTTGATGTTGTGGGAATCTGCAGGTCTTAAAATGAAGCTCGTAAATAAGCAGTGTAACATTTCTGCAGAATATAATACTGCTCTTGATTCATCCTCTTGATGAAACTTTTATTTAAGCTGGGCATAATTCAGAAAGCTTCAGGTGGTGCAAGGCGGTTTGCAGATAGCACCAGAGCGGGAACTGAGGGGGATCTGATGGCACAGGTGGGATGTGGTGGGATTGCTGCATGTCAGGAAGATATAAAAGAACTTAAAGGGCTTACGTAGTTTTTTTTAATTCTTTTTTTCTAGGAAAAAAAGGAAGGTAGGAACCTTGTAAGTCATGTTTGCTGTTAACTGGAAAGAACAAAAAGCTGAATGGTTCTGTATATGACTGCTTTTGAATTGTGTTGATGGTTGCGATTTTTTTCTTTTCCTCTCTCTCAGGTACAGGGCTCCTGAAGTCCTTCTGAGATCCACCAGCTATAGCTCTCCTATAGACATTTGGGCTGTTGGTTGTATAATGGCAGAAGTTTATACACTGAGGCCTCTCTTCCCAGGCGCCAGTGAAATTGATACAATATTCAAAATTTGCCAAGTTTTGGGGACACCAAAGAAGGTAGGTACAGTCACATTCCACTCTGCAGTAATGATCTACAATACATAATAATTTTACTTGACTTTACACTTACTGCATAAGCATGATGTAGTTTTACTGTAAAAACTGATATGTAGAGGAGGAGAAGTAGACTCCTGAATAGCAAACAAAGTCATTAGACTTTGTGGTTCATCTTGACATTGAAATTTCATTGTTTCTTGCATTTCAAGCAATGCTTTAAGAGGATAAAAAAAATCCTGGCGAACTCCTATGTCCTGTTCACATTTGTGCCTTTGACATGATCAAACATAAAACCCTTACTTCCCACTAGAGCTTTGAGGTGAAAATGTTTGGTGAAACCTTCAGAATGTTTTAGGTGGCCACAGAATGGCTGGTTGCAGCCTGTAACTGATTGGAGAATATGTGCTAGTGCTTTTAAGCACTGTGATATTTTACACTTGAATTTTCTTTGTGTTTGGAAATTTCATTCTCCCAGAATGACTGGCCTGAAGGCTACCAGCTTTCATCCTCCATGAATTTTCGCTGGCCTCAGTGTGTACCTAACAACTTAAAAACCCTCATACCTAATGCTAGCAGTGAGGCAGTGCAACTGATGAGAGACATGCTGCAGTGGGATCCCAAAAAGCGGCCAACAGCCAGCCAGGTTTGATTTTGTTTTCTTTCTCATTTCTGCATATGACTCTTCTTTTCACTGCAAGTCACTGTGTATAGGCAGGTACTCAACAGTTGCTCAAGAATGCTGTTTTTGGAAAGGAAAAGAGCAGAAGCCAAGAACAGTTTCCAAGACAAAAATGAGTAATTAACAGGAAGTTATTAATCTGTTGCATGCAGCATCAGCTGCATGAGGCGAGTCCTCAATGACCAAATGTGTGAGTGCTGTACACCTAAATGAAGTGTAACCCAGCCACAGTGAGTTATAGAGTGAAGGCTGGATGTGTGGCTGAAGGCTGTGATGCTGTACTTTCATTGCTGTTGATAGGTGTCACAGAATCACAGAGTGGCTGAGGTTGGCAGGAGCCTCTTGGTCTGCCTGCTTCAACCTTCCTGCTCAGCAGGGCCACCCAGAGCATGTTGCACAGACCATGTTCATACAGCTTTGGGTTGTCTCCAAGGATGGAGACTCCTCCATAACTTCTCTGTACCAGTGCTCAGTCACTCTCACAGTAAAGTATTTCCTGGTGTTCAGACAAGAGCATCTGCTGTTTTCTATTCCCGAAAAAGAGCAATAAAATTTGTGCTGTCCCATAGAGCAAGAGTAAGGTAGAAACTGTGGATTCCTAAATTGGCTCCTAACGTTTTCATTATGTTTTAGGCACTTCGATATCCATACTTCCAGGTTGGACATGCTTTAGGCCTTCAGGAGCTGATGAGACCAAAGGAACTCCATGATAAATCATCTCTGCATATTAAGCCTGTCCCTCCAGCACAGCCTCCTTCAAAATCCCATGCCCGCATTTCTTCACGGCCATTTCAGCAAAGCCAGACTTCTCAGCATTTGGTCTATCCGTGTAAGACAGACAACTCTGGGGCTGATCACAGTAAATATTTACAGGAGGACAAGTCGAACCAGGTTCTTCTGCCTGCAATTCACAATAAGGTTCCTCAGCAGGTAAAGGTTCATCTAGCGTACAGATTTTCCTTAATGATGTTTGGTTTTTTTCTTGTTCTCTTGCATAAGATTCTTATACTGTGCTAAAAGTATAGGAAATGGGAGGAAAAAAAACAGCAGCAATAACTTCCTGTCATAAACTGGAGGTTAGTATGTTGAAATCAAAATCTAATTTTGATTACTGTAAAGCAAGCAAGTTGATGTCTCAATTCAAAGCATGTTATGTTCCCCTTTGTGGAGTAGGGTGTTTGAAGGATGATTTTACGTGACTGAAATGATCTACAGGAGTCAGAATATCACTGGGTTTCATTCCATAGAAAAAAAAAGTATCCAACTGAATGGAATTGAGTTGAGATGGTGAGCTGTTACCTTAGTCCATTTAAGTCTTCCAGATTACATGACCAGGACAGCTAGTCCATTCGAGCTTCTGTACTTGCCATGGAAGACAAGGTTTTTCTTTCAGAATAAGAACCTGCCATTTCTTTTGATTAAGAAGATCAGTTAGGTGACTAAAGAAGGGTAAATGCTTTTTTCAAGCAGTTGGTCTTTACTTAAGGCTGTCTGTACTGGCCATTTACTGATTTGCACAAAGTTCAATTGTACAAATGCAGTTAAGTGGCTGAGGTGACACAGTTTTTTATCTGCACAGTGCCACAAGTAAAATATATTTTATAAATGTCTAGGTATGGGCTTGTGAAAACATGAATGTGATTGAGGTTTGGTACTCCCAAGATGGATCAAGAAATAAAAATCAAGAGTGAGCTACTTTTTCTGAAGCTGTATAGCAAAAGATAAGTAGGATTGGAAATGAGGCCTAAGGAATATATTCTTCTGTCAGTGTAAGATATTATGATGTAGGATAAAATGGAGAAGATAAGTAGTGATGTCTACAGGCTACAGATTGTGTTCTTAGCAATCTTAATGAGGGCTAGATTTCTGCTACAGCTCTGCAACCAATCCTGTCCTTTAAGACAGGAAAAAAGATGCTTTGGTCTTATCACCTGGTTCGTGTTGTAAGTGTGTGAGGTTTTGTTTTGTCTTGTTTTCCAATCACTGTAATAGAAAGCATCTACTGGGACTGAGAACATAAATGGTGAACTTAAACCAAAAGCTAGGCGAAGGTGGGGACATCTTGCTGGGCCAGTGAAGAATTCTGAAGAGTGGGATGACTTGGAAGACCTTGATTTCAGCTCTTCTATCACAAGGGTTGACTTGAAAAACAAAAAGAGGCAGAATGATGAAACTACTTGTAGGTAAGTTGGGTTTTGTTATATTTGAACTTATTTCCTTACATTTCACATCATTTTTCTTTTTTTTTTTTTCTGGGTTTTTTTTTTTTTTTTTTTTTTTTTTTTTCTTTTTTTGCCCATAATGTTGCTCTTTATGCTTTCTATGGATCTAGAAACATATATCCATGCCAGTCAAGGACATGCAGTTTTCCTATCTGTTAGTTTGTTATGGCTTCTGGTTGAATGCTGACCTTTCAATTATTACATCTTCTTTCATGGACAGTGCACGTCTCTAAGCAATTCCTTGCTCATTTTTCCCTGCTGAAAATAATGCCTAATGTAAATATTTCCAGGTTAATCTTCTGATACATGCTTTCTGTTTGCCATGTGAACCATTTCAACGTATTTCACACGTTTTGCATTACTCTAAGCTGTATTTTCTGTGGATTAGAAGCAGAAGAGAAAAATTAATTGAGATATAAAAACTGATGAAGCCATTTATAAGGGAGCTACAAGTGCGGGTCAGACTTTCAGGAGTGCTCATATGGCTTCAGGCTGAAAACATTCCCTGTTGTCTGTGTGTTTATGCTGTAGTGAGCACAGTGAGGAAATGATTCCTGGAGATGAGATGGAAGAGAGAAAGCCAACTGTGGGTAAACATATGCTATAAGTTTTGGACTAAGCGTAGCAATTTTTGGGTTATAGATTTGAAAGCATTTTGGACCTGAAGCCTTTGGATGCAGTTGGCTCTGGCAGCAGTGCACCATCCCATGCCATCTTCCCACGGCAGGACACCCCAACGCTGCAAGTTTCTGCAGCAAAGCAGCACTACCTGAGACATTCTAGGTATCTACCCGGTTAGTAAAAAAATACTCATTTCTTTTTCCTCCTGTGATTCCAGCAACAGTATGAAATAGGCACGAATGCATTATTCCTTATCCTTTGAGCTTGTGGAGTTGGGGCTGCTGCTTAAAGGAAGGAGAGGAGGAGCTTTCTTGCTTATGCAGGTGGCTATAATGCTAACTGCATTCTAGCAGTCTAGCAACTGAGATGAATTCTGTTTATGTGAAGAGGATGCTGGCATTTTTTCCTCCTGCCAGATGCTCTTTTATATTTCAAAGTGTATTAGAAAATATCTACTAATGTGCCAGGCTATTCCCTGTTCCCCTTAGAAAAATAAGGCTGATCTTGTAGACTGGAAAAAATAGTGTCCTGAACTTGCCTGGGTATGTAATACCATGAACAACAGAAGCTAGCTGGTAATGGGAATATGCTTTGCCATAGCTTGGGATTTTATAGAATCCAAATCCTGTCTCTGTAGAGGAGCTGCATGCCAGTAGAGCAACCTCCATATATACTGAGACTAGAGCTGAAGTAGAGTGAAGTACAGGACTGGGGAGTGTGGCTGCCTATAATTAAAATGAACTGAATATAAAAATGTCCCGTTTCTTAATTTCTGTTTACAAAGGCAGTATCAGTGGTTCCTTAACTTATAGGATGAATACTCCAAAGTTGCTGAAGTTGAGGAGAGCCCATGATGTAAGACTTGGCCTTTTTTCCTGAGGAAAAAAAAAAAAAAAGATGACGTGTGACTTCACCATTTCAGACACTTTCAGATTGTCTCATTTAAACAGAGTTTGGTAGCTAAAAGTTTTGTTATCAAAGGAGGTAGTAAAATCCATTCATCCCAAGCCTGCTTTAGCTTTACTGTAAACTTGGGCATATCCTTGCATGTCGGATACCCTGCTTACATAGTGAAGTCTGTGTATTAAACACAAATAATATGTGATGTATGAATTCTACTGCAAAGTGTTTGCAAACTCAGTGGTTTCAGTAGATAATCAGAGAAGAGTGCAGTACTTTGAGAGACATTGTCTACCTTTACTCAGTCCCAGGGTATCTTGTCAGGCTGTATAATGTTGTGTTTGGTGTGAAGCACAGAATTTGTGGCCTTGATGCTAAGGATCCTGTCTTGGCATAAACAGCCATTGACACTAATGGCTGACAGTATGTGTGACACAAGTATAATTTCAGGAGGAGGGCTTTTGGCCTCTCATAGAGTGTGAGAGGATGGGAAGTAAGCCAGAGGCATGGTAGGGTGAAAAGGTTTTGGTTGAGTTCACTGAACTTAATAGTTATTCCACAGTTGTGCATCAGATGGAATGTGTGCAAGTCTGTGTAAAACGAGATTTTCAGCATGGTAATTGTTACTTTTTTTGCAATAGGAGTAAACACAAGAAATAGCACGGTCTCCACTTCAAGCAAGGAGTCTGTTCCATCTAATCCCTGGCCCAGTTCTGGTTTGCCTGGAAAAGATTCAGTTTTGGGAGGAAGTATTAACAGGATAAATTCAGGTAAGGTGGTCCCACAGTTCCACATAGCTGTGTTTTGGGGTCACCTATTTCTAGTACATTGCCATCTCCAAAGATACATGCTACTGTGCCTGTTCCTTTTGTTAAGCCTGGTAATGAGCTAAATGGCTAAACTACATGAGAACCTTTATATAGATAGCCAGGCTCCTTCCTGGCTCTTCTACCGCTTTTTGACTTTTTTTTTTTTTTTTTCTGGTAGCTTCATAGGAAGTCATTAGGTTTCCCCTTATTACCATCATTTCCCACAGTCTACTGGGATAAATGCAGGCATACAAAGGATCTGTGCACTTTTGGTATCTTTGGCAAAGTTTTTGTTTCCATCAGTCCCTGATCAGCTTTCATCTCAAATACAGCCCGTCACTTTGCACCTCTGTAACCTGTGCAGGAGATGGATTGCATTGGCCACAGACGTTCCTTGCTTTTTCTTTCAGGTCCCATAGCATCAAGTGGTCTGACTGGTGGCTATATCCCTTCATTTCTGAAGAAGGAAGTAGGCTCTGCTGGGCAGAGGGTTCAGTTAGCGCCAATTGCAGATCGATCTTCAAGTAAGTGTGCTACCACCACCATCTTGGTCTCTTGCTGTTGCTTTGGTTATTCTGTGTATATGCAGCATTATGTTACAGATTGGTGCTTTACTCTGTAATTATTTGAGCGACTGGAACTACTGCTCGTAGCCTTGCAGAGCTTCATGTAGAGAAGAGTTATTTATTTAGTTCATGAATTACGTGTTTTAACCACAGCCGTTACCCAATAAGCACACTGCAACAGAACCTAGAGTCTGATGTGAGAGCTGGCACAGAATTCACACTTGCCAATCCGAAGTGTAGGTGCTCCTTGTATAACAGGGTTTTAAGGTTTGGATCACACACGTTGTTTCACATCAGCAAATCCTCAATTAACCATAACCTCTTGGAGTTTTCTTTCCCCCTTAGATTACGCTGCTCTGAAGTCAGCGAGACCCCATCTTGGACGGCCACCATTCAACTCACCTTCCAAAAGCACCCCCGGGGTAATGCCGCTCCCGCCCCCAGCTCAGCCAGTCCACGGCCGCGTTGACTGGTCTGCAAAGTACGGAGCTCACCGGTGACACGTAGAGATGCTCTCCCAGCAGCGCCCGTTGCCCACATGGTGACTGACCTGTGACAGTTTTCTAATGTTTTATAGACTTGTAAATTTAAAAGAAACAGATCTTCTACGGTTGAGACCTTTCTGAAGGTTGCTTTGGTTTTGTTTTTTAACTTTTATTTGTGTTAATTTCAATGCAATCTTGTACTTTTTTTTTTTCGTATGAAATTTTGTTATATAATTGGGTCCAATTATTTTCATAAATCTGATACCTTTTGTATATATGGCTTAGGGATCTTGGCATTTTTATATGATAAATTTTTATAACAAACTTTTTTAAATTCTAACTTTTCCTTTCTTGGATTCAACATTTTTATAAAAATGAGTTTAAGAAAAAATAAAGCAAAGCGGTGCAATATTGTGTTGGAAGAGAAGAGCGAGGAAGGGGCATTCATTAGATGTTTTCTAAAGCTTATGTGCTAAGTGAGATTGTTTAATTTCAGTCATGCCATGTCTTGATGCCACACTGCTGCTGCCGTGTACTCGTTTGCTCTGTACGTCAAAGGAATGAGCGAGCAGCAGTCCAACCTCTCCTTTACAGCCACTGAGAGACTGCTGGAAGTCCCAAGTCAGTGGGAAGCTTTTCTTTTTTGTATTTATTACTTTAATTTTACAAGGCTTTTGTTGGACCGCTGTCCAGCTTTCCACTCCCATTCTTTTGCTTTTACCAAATCCGGGTAATCTTGTTTCGTAAAGGATAATCAGTAGATTTATTTTCTGACACTGTGTTTGTCATGCTTCAAAATTACCTCTTGGTGTTGTTCACTGTCAAATAGAATGTGGACCTACCTCTCTTAAATTTGCTTAAATGTTTCCTAATGACTAATGAGGAGAAACACCGAGATCTGGTTTTGCTGTTGCTGGGAAAAGAAGATCCAAATACGTATTTAAGGCAGTATTGAGAATTACAAAGCTGGTTTCATAGTGAAAAAGTATTAGTGAGTTGCCGGCAGCAGAGTTTAAGGAAACAGTATCTATGCATTTAACTTAATCTTTGTAACTGTTTCAAATGACTTTTGAGGGGAAAAAAAATGGAAATTTGGAGCAAATGAATATGTTCAAGCTTCAGTTCTTCTTCATTTCGATGTCTTCACTTGTGATGTGAAGAGTGTGTCAGTTGCTGTAAATTAGGCCCCCGACTCTACTGGGTAAAAATGAGGCTTTATGTCAGACTGCTAAAAACCATTCAGTTTGAAGGAGAAAAGGAACAAGAGGGTTCTAGACAAAGGCAGGTTGTTTCTGCACTGGGAAGGAGCGCCAGCGTTCAGCTATCAGCAAATGGTTCGTTTTGATCATAGTATTTGGCTGTTCCTTCACCTCCTTCCACAGAAGATTAGTCCTGTAGCTGAGACAATTACAGTGCTGTGGGAGGACATCCTTCATAGCTGCATTTTGGACGAGCACCTTCAAAGCTGAAATGTACACATCTTCCCACAGAACTGTACAGAAATGGTCAGCTTTTGGGAAACCTCATCTGAACTCATTTTATCAATGGATCGGGCTGAAATCTGTGAGAGCCGATCAGAGGTGTGGTGGCATCCGGCTGCTTGGAAGGAGAGAAATATGCCAGTGGGCCTGCCCCATGGGGGGCACCTGCTGCGGGCTGGAGCCTGGTAGCATGCCCTGGCCTTCTCAGCTCTATCCATGAGAACACACAGGACTCAGGAAACTGCTCCCTAGAGTAAACTGCTGGCTCAGTGCTGTGGGGGATCAGGAGGGACTCTGGTCACTGTTGGCTTTTGCTGACTGGCATCTATAGCAAGTTCACAGGGCAAAAAGGACCAGAAGTGTCTATGCATTAAAAAAGCAGATGCATAAGGCTTGCACATGCCACAGATAGGTCCAGCTACGCCAGGCACTTGTCCTTAACATGTGCTAACAGCAAACTGAACGTAACAGCTTCTGTAGCAGCAGTGTTAATGCATAGCAATGACCATTCCAATGCTATACCACATGCTGGTGTTGTGTTTGGGTAAGTGGAGAGGGAAATATGTATATTTGTGTCAGAAACTGGAAAGATAGTTGTTTCTTTTGGTGGAAATAAATATCTGTATTTATGTCTAGATATCATTTAATTTATTTTTTCGCTGCATAATCAGTTTTAGGGGAAATAGCCTGAACCTGTCCTAAGTATCCCTAGGCCTATGTAGGCAGTTTATGTAGTCTGTTCCATACATTCGATTCCTACAAATGGAAGCATGAGATGAATCATGAGAGCACGCTGCTGAGGCTTGGGCTCATCCTACCTACCCACACGTGCCTGAGCTTCCAAAGCAGGGAGGAGTGAGAATCTCCTCTCAAGAAATGCAGCTTACCTGAGGACTCCCCTGGAGATGCTCAGGCCTCTCCCTATTAATGATGGGAACCATTCGGTCACAGTGATACAGGATGAATATGGACTCGGCCTGTGTATATCTGAACCCCCATCAGCCCAGCCCTGATTTCTTGGATACGATGTTCAGTCTTGGTCAGTCCAGCAAAAGTATTAGATTTAGTTCTTTTTTTTTTTTTTTTCTTTTGCCACAACTCCTCCTTTCCTGAATAAAAGCCTATATTTTGTGGGGGAAAAAAAGCTAATAATCTTGACATTCAGAATGACTTCTGCTACTTTCAGCTTAGTGAGCTGGGAAAACTGCAAAATGTTGGTATATTGATATCACTCTTGTAGCCTTTACTCAAGCAAAGAATGTTGGGGATGTTCTTTTAAGGATTAACCTGATTGAGCAATGTGCAGTGCTGTCTGAGTACAGTGCAGAGGGAAAAGCTGTCAGCCTGTTGGTTATACTGAGAGCTGGACAAGCAGCATAGCAGAGAATTTATCATATATAGCCTCCTACTTTGTGTTGTAATGTTTAGCAGCATCGTTACGCAAAATGTTGTTGGAATTCTGCAGTTTGCTTGTTCTCAGCATTACGTGTTGTAATGACTGCTGGGAATAAAGGAGCGTGCCGACGGCCTCATTCACCTCTGCTGTCCAGATCTTCCTAAGTCTTGTGTCAGTGCCACAATATCAGCCACAAAGCCACGGTTCCTGTGGCGTTTCAGTATCTGGTAAGGCTGTTGGTGCCAATGGGATATTTCATAAAGGAGAACGGTTTTGAACTTAGAGGAAGAGCGTGGAATTGTTAAGTATGATTATAAAGAAATAATGGTTCTTGTTTATTCAATGTTTTTGTTCAAAAAGGTTATATATGTTTGTTCCGTTCCTTCTCTGTCAAGTCTCCTGCCCAGAATAAAGTTACTCCTGAAGAAATACTGACTGATGAGAGTCCTTACGTTGTGCTGAGTTTTAACAGCAACGCTTTGGTTTGGCTGCTTTATGGTTACTTAATAAGCCTTCTATTCGGTGCCCTCTCTGGTGGCTGCTGCCTCTGTACCTGCGCTCTTTCTGCAGGTTCCTTGGCCATATGATGCGAGTCTAAGCACGTGATTTCTGCTGTGTTCTGTAAGCTTTTAATCTAATATGTTAGTCTTTGGATGTCAAATCTGAAATTAACTAAAGTGTGGGAGTAGAAGGGAGGGTCAGGCTGGATATCAAGAGCTGGTTCTTCACTGGAAGGCGGTGGGCATGGAACAGGCTGCCAGGGCAGTGGACACAGCCCTGAGCTGCTCGAGTTCGGGGAGCATTTGGACAGCGCGCATAGACATTGGGTTTGGATTAGGAGTGTTTGTGTGTGGAGCCAGAAGGTGGACCTGATGTCCTTGTGGGTGCCTTCCAACTCAGGATATTCTCTGATGTCCTTAGAGAAATACATCACACCCTGGAAGGAGGACATAACTTGTTCTCTCCATCTTGTGTCAGCTCCTCCTGTTTCTCCCACTCCTTTCCGGGCAGTAGAAGCCGATTGGTAACTTTTAACCCCAACTGTTTTCCTGCAATTTCAGTGGCTTGGAATTGATTGTACAGGAGAAGAACCAGATGTGAGATCAAGAAGTGAGGCATGCATGCAGAAGTGCGGCACTTCTGGGTTGTGGTGTGTGCATAAGAGAAGGAAGGAGCTCAGAGATTTGGGGGGCAGCAGTAGGAGAGTGAATGAGCAGCGCAAGTTGTTCCTCGTGCTGGGACCGAATAGGGAAAAGTAGAGGGACAAAGAGAACGAGGAACGCCTAGAACCCGTGGGGCTGGGCACAAAACAATGGCAGACTGCCCCATGCAGTGCCTCACTTGGATGTGTCTGCAGTCTTGGAAGCTTGACTACCCTACGTTCTCCTACAAATGGACCTTGAGCTTGTTTGGAGGTTCTAGCAGGGGAGCGCAGCTACCGTATACCCTTGACCGATGAACGGTACCGTCTCTATCGGGGAAGGTCGTCCTCTTCGACCGAGCGCGCAGCTTCGGGAGGGACGCACATGGAGCGGTGAGGGAGGAAGGGGACACCCGCCTAGCCAGCCAGATCAGCCGAATCAACCCTGGCGATCAATGGGGTGACAGATGTCGCAGCCAGATCGCCCTCACATCCAGAGCTACAAGCGGCCAAAAGCGATATATAAGGACCAACATCGTAATGTCTTTCAGATCATGGTGACGCACGGTGGGTCTGAAAGTTCCAGGAAACGGGCGGCAGAAGCACCTTTCAGCGCTGTTTCAGATCTAAACGCTTTTGCTCTAGAATACTCGGCGCACGTTAACATTCTTTCTCGCTTTGCGTTCCACCCAGCAGGCCTTGCGCGTCATGCAAAGCAGAGCCTTCCCACTGGCGGGCTGCGGGGGGCCGTGCCGGCCGCCCTGCTTCGGGGGGCGGCACCGGGAGGGCTCGGAGCGCTCGCCCCGCGCTCTGCGTGACGCTGAGCCTCTCGCGGCCGCGCGCTCCGAACCCACCGGCTCCTGGGCAGCGACCTGCGGCGGGGGTACGTGCGACCCCGGCCCTGCGAGGCGGGGGGTGTGCAGGGCGTCGGGCAGGGAGCGGCTCTCGGGGAGCGTGTCGAGCCGGGACTGAAAACGGCTTCCCGTGCTCGTGTGCGGGTGTTTCTGGTGCTCTGACTCAAGGGTGGTCCGGCTTGGAAAGCCTCTGTGAACCGTTATGTCGCTTTGGTGGAAACGTGGCTGTTAGCGGCGATGGACTGAGTAACTGTGCTGAAAGTCGCGTTTGTGAGGCCAGCACGGGCTGCCCGGGGAGCGGCGGGGTCACCGTCGCAGGAGGTGTTCCAGAAAGGTTTCGGTGTGGTACTGGGGACATGGTTGGTGGGGATGTGTTGGTGGCGGGTGGATGGCTGGACGGGGTGATCTGGGAGGTCTTTCCCAACCTTACCTTGGTGATTCTGTGATTCTGTTATTCTATGATTTTCCAGCCTCAATGACTCTATGGCTCTGTTAACACCTGCTGATGCACTCAAGTGGCAACTCTTGATCTCCTGCTTAGCATCTGATGCTTCCTTTTTCAAGGTTTGGGGGGAACTGTGACCATGCCACAATAAAACCAAGTCTGTACAGACAGCAGCTTTGCTGAAATGTTTTGTCTGAAATTAACCCAATTTTCTGTCCTGTGGGTGACTTGTGAACCAGTATCCCAAGAGCCATCCATTTTTTGAATCATTTATTAACAGATTTCTTTTCCATTTTTAGGTGAAGGAAGTCTGAAGCCATGGCTGCAAAACCTGTACTCTACTACTTTGATGGAAGAGGCAAAATGGAGTCGATCCGCTGGCTGCTGGCTGCAGCTGGGGTCGAGGTTTGTTCCATCTTTGTAACATTATTCTGTGTGTTCTAAGCTTGTCTGGAGTCAGAACATGGGTCATTGATCAAAGAAGCACCCCTAGATGCAATAGGAAGTACTGGCTATTCATTTAATGCGATCGGTTTAGGTGCGCTAAAGTTTAAGTTCCATCTCTTCTTAAACACGATGCTATCATCCAGAACTCTGCTTAATGCAAGAACAATTAATGATTAAGCCTTCTTAAAGTTCCTTACCCAGCACTATTGAGCTCAATGATATATTTGTTCTGGGAATAACAAATATAATGTGTGCCAAAGCAAACAGCAATGAATTTGCTTTGTCTGATCTTTATCTTTTTGGTTGGAATGCTCATTCGAGGATTTTTATGTTTCCCTTCCATCCTTTGCAGTAAGCTGCAGCAGGGCACTTGCATTGTCCTGCTTGCACCATATAGGAAGGCGTAGCAGGGTGAAGTGAACAAGATGACTGTAACAGCAACCTACACATGTATGGCACATGCAAACACATATACGTGGATGCCTAACATTGGTGTCTTCATCTTGAACTGATTCCTTCCATAATTAACAGCCATCTTTAACCACAGTGATTGTAACTACATCATACATATCACAGGCAATTCTGCATCTGTTTGTTTTTCATCTGGTGAATAATTCATCTTCAGATGTCATAAACATGCATCTGCATTAAACTTCCTGCTTGGCATGATTACTGAACATCATTTTGCAAAGGATTTGTTTTAACTTTCTAAGAATTTGTTCCTGTCTTGCTCCCAAATCAACCTATTGCACTGCAGAGCTCTTTTCCACATATCAGAAAGCACTGTGAGGACAGCCTGCTCTGTCCTGTTGAATGTCTCAGGTTAAATTCCCTCTTCAATACCAAATAAAACATCCTCACTCTGGTTCTTAATGCCAGATTTTCTACTGGAGTTGCCTTTAGCAGCATTTCTCAAACTAAGGGTGCACAGCACCTTGCTCTGGAAGATAGGAATGGGGAACAGAATAAGCCCTCCATAATCCATGACCTGCTTCAAAAGCTGGACATTCACAAGTCCATGGGGCCAGGTGGATTGCACCCTAGAGTGCTGAGGGACTTGGTAGATGTGGTTGGCAGGTCACTCTCCATTATTCTTCAGCAGTCCTGGCTAACTGGGGATGTCCAGGTGGACTGGAGACTGGCAAACGTGACACCCATCTTCAAAAAGGGCCAGAAAGATGATCCTGGTAGCTGCAGACCTATCAGTCTCACATCGGTGCCAGGGAAGGTTATGGAACAGATAATCTTGAGAGCCATCGTGGATCAATTAAAGGTGAACCAGGGGATCAGGCCCAGTCAGCATGGGTTCATGAATGGTGGATCCTGCTTGACAAACCTGATTTCGTTCTATGACAAGGTGACCTGCTTTTTGGATGAAGGTAAGGCTGTTGATGTGGTCTACCTGGACTTCATTAAAGCCTTTGACACTGCTCCCCACAGCATTCTCATGGAGAAGCTGGCTGCCCACTTTTTGGATGGACGTACGCTCCGCTGGGTGAAACTGGCTGCATGGCCGGGCCCAAAGAGTTGTGGTCAATGGAGTTAAAGCCAGTTAGCAGCCAGTCACAAGCAGGGTCCCCCAGAGCTTGGTACTGGGGCCGCTTCTATTTAACATCTTTGTTAATGATCTTGATGAGGCCATTGAGTACACCCTCAGTAAAGCATCAAGTTGGAATGGAGTGTTGATCTGCTGGAGGGGAGAAAGGCACTACAGAGGGACCTGGATGGACTGGATCAATGGGACAAGGTTATCTGTATGAGTTTCAATAGGGCCAAGTGTTGGGTCACAACAACCTCAGCCAACCCAACAGGCTTGGGGAGGAGTGGCTGGAAAGCTGCCTGATGGAAAGGGACCTTGGTGTACTGATGGACAGTCGGCTGAATAAGAGCCAGCAGTGTGCCCAGGTGGCCAAGGCCAATAGCGTCCTGGCTTGTATCAGGAATGGTGTGGTGAGCAGGACTAGGGAAGTCATCCTGCCCCTGTACTCGGCATTGGTAAGGCTTCACCTCAAGTACTGTGTTTGGTTTTGGGCACCTCAGTACAGAAGGGACATGGAGATGCTGGAGGAGGAACAAGGAAGGGCAACAAGGCTTGTGAAGGGCTTGGAGAATATGCCCTATGAGGAGAGACTGAAAAAAACTGGGGCTGTTTAGTCTGGAGGAGGCTGAAGGGAGACCTTGCTGCTCTCTTTCAATACCTGAAAGGTGCTTACAGTGAGAGTGGGGTTGGTTTCTTCTCACTGGTGACAGGTGACAGGATGAGGGGAAATGGCCTCAAGTTGTGCCAGGGGAAGTTTAGGTTGGATATCAGGAAAAACTTCTTTACAGAAAGTAAAGTGCTCAGTTGTGAAGCACTGGAATAGGATTCCCAGGGAGGTGGTTGGGTCACCATTCCTGCATATGTTTAAAAACCATTTGGATGTGGTGCTCAGGGACATGATTTAGTGGAGGGTTATTAGAATCAGGGTAGTATGGTTAGGTGGTGGTTGGACTTGATGATCCTTAAGATCTTTCCAACCTGAGCATTTCTATGATTCTAGGAGATTTTGCCAGTGAATTTTTTTCCCTTAGGGCCATGTCTGGAATGTAGGGGCCAGAGCGTGCACTGTCTTCTTTGTTAAGCACCACCCAAGTTTGTGTGCTCTGGAAATGTCTAAAGGTGCTCATTTATTTTTCTTCCTTATTCTTTTCTTTCTTTTACTTTTTTTTTTTTTTTTTTTTTTTTCCAGTTTGAAGAGGTGTTTTTGGAAACACGAGAGCAGTATGAGAAACTCCTGCAAAGTGAGTACATATGAGACCTCAAGATAAGTGTGAGCAGGTTCCGCTCAGTCCCAGAGAAGATTGAAGACTGTGTGGACCAACTTCCATATGGAAAAGAGGGAATTAGAACAGAGCTTTGAGCAGCTGCAGAGACTGAATGTTTTCACATGTGGGCAGGCACAACTGAAAACTGAATGTCCTTCCAGCTTGCAGTTTTGCAGTCCTCTTGGCTCTTTTGTTTGTGTGCTGCTGCCAAAACTTTGTTGGCAAAAATTCACCTTATGTGAATGCGCAGCTTCTGGCTGGCCTCACTTTTTTTTTTTTTTTTTTCCCTCAAGTCTTCAGCATTACAGCAGTTGATTGTCAGTTGGCCATAAAATATAGTAGGCCCTGAGTGTTTGTAAATCCTGCTTTGAAACAGCTTTGCCAGGATTCTTGGATTCTCATTCCCAAGGAAAGCAGCATTGTGGAATTAATCCCATGGGAATGTTATCCAACAACCTTATTCCAGGCTTCAGCAACTTGCACATGCTTATCCTAAAAGTTCATGGAATGCCCTGCTTTAGCTTAAGATACAGGTTATAAGGAAGAAATTTTATAATCTAACATTTGCTTCACCTGTGTTTTAATAATAGGAAATAAATACATTTTTATGTATTTAGAATTAGTTTACGTCAACTAAGCTTCTTACTTAATGTGTTTAGTGTCATGATTGTCCAAATTATATTTCAGTTTCATCATAAGAGCTGTTGTACACAGCCTTACCTGCACTTTCTCTGAACTTTGGTTTTTAAAGGTTAATTAACCCATAGTTATTCCATTCTTCACTTTAATTAGTCTTAATTTACTGTTTGCATGGAAATATGCCAGTTTAATAAAAAGACTCCCTAGAGCAAGCTCAGGAAGAAATCGGATGTAGATGTACCATTACAGTAATATGTGGCTTTCTCTTTCTTTAGGTGGAGTCCTCATGTTCCAGCAAGTGCCCATGGTGGAGATCGATGGGATGAAGTTGGTGCAGACCAGAGCCATCCTCAATTACATAGCAGGGAAATACAATCTCTATGGGAAGGACCTGAAGGAGAGAGCCCTGTACTGTACCAGTACTACCCTTCTTGAACATATTATAGTAGTTTAGATGCATGAAGAATAAACTGCATATTTGCATACTCAGAGAACCACCTTTGCTTTGGTGATGCGTAATTTGCAGTAAGACTGACAGGCCACAGTTAAATGCAACCCAACTAGTTTGTTCTGATCAGTTTATCTTGATGTAAAAAATGGTTGATATGTAGGCCCATTGTCTAGTAAAATATTAATATAACTTGACAGAGGTATTCAAGAGGTGACTAAATACTGAACTATTTCTGCATGTGGAAATTCAACTTTAACACTGTGCAAATCTGTGCTTGTGAAGGCACCAGCCTATTTAAGTTTTGTTGTTTGTTTTTAAGGATTGACATGTATGTTGGGGGAACAGATGACCTTATGGGCTTCTTGTTGATTTTTCCGTTCTTATCAGCTGAGGATAAAGTGAAACAATGTGCCTTTGTAGTTCAAAAGGCTACAAGCAGGTACTTCCCAGCATATGAAAAGGTATGTAGGAGAATAGTTTCCTCCTGTGTTTCATTTTTATTTATATTTTTAACCACAGTAACAAACAGTTATTACTACAGTTTCAAAAATGCTTTTAAGTTTCCCCAGGCAGATGTAGGAGGAGCACCTCCAAGCAATGAAGTTTTCTAATCTAAATGGCCTGATGCATAGGCCAAGTTCAGATCTCAGTGTTTATCTTGCTGATCTCTATTTTCTCATTGAACCTGTAACAGAGTTAAATATATATGAAGATTTCTTAGTCTGTAAATTCCAGTATGATATAGTGTGTGGTGTTACCTGGGGCAATAGGAAGGAAGGATGGGTAAGAGAAACCCTGGGATTCCAGACTGCTGCTGGGAAGACTGCTCACAGATAAGCTGATCAGTGATTGCAGGCATTGAACTAACATCTCCCACTCTGGGAGTATCCCTAGTGCCATGGGAGAGAAAGATGAATACAACAGAATTGTTACCAAAGGCGTACCTGAGCATTTTGAAAAGATAATTCCATCTGCTTATCCACTTTGGAACATTTTCATTTCTGACATCTCTAGGTTTTGAAAGACCATGGCCAGGACTTTCTTGTTGGCAACCGTCTCAGCTGGGCAGATATTCATCTTCTTGAAGCCATTTTAATGGTAGAAGAGAAGAAGTCAGATGCTCTCTCAGGATTTCCTCTGTTACAGGTGACTTACATTAACAATATACTCTATGGCTGGAGATATGGTAGAAAGACATTTCAAAGTCTGTTTTGTGTGGACAGTTCCATAAGAGAAGGTGTCTGTCACTCTTTTATTGTAGTCTTGCTCTGCTTGCTTTAGGATGAACATCCTAATAGGACTCATCTACAGAATGTATTATTGTTTAGAGTAATTCCTATAAAGCCTGAAGAAAGCCACTCTCCTTTTCTTTTGGTTGCTTCTTTTCCCCCTTCTCACCAGCTCTATAATGCCAGAAGCAGAAAGTATTTTCTAGATTAAGACATGATTTGAGGAGAATACACATCTGAAACCACAAGTAACTATTTCTGCATCATCGTACCTTAATACAAGGTGGAGGGCTGTTTAATCACTATTTAAAATGAAGTTGGGGTGAGAGAGGGTAAATTCACCAATAGCTAAGATGGTATTTCTTTTGTCTTACATTTGCAAACCACTTTTTAAAGGATGTTAATGACTTATTAGGGAGACTGAGGTGAATATAGACAAAGGTCTCATCAGTATTTCCTGTACTGACGGAGCAGTACTGGACATGTATCTTCAGCAGCAGCTGATACTGTTTGCTTAGTGATTTCTGTCAGTGCTCCCCTCTTCACTCAAATCCTCCACTTACACAAATGAGTGTGTATATTCTCGTCTTACTTTGCTTTTTAAATGCAATGTTCTTACCATTTCCCTTTTAGGCATTTAAAAAAAGGATAAGCAGCATCCCCACAATCAAGAAGTTCCTTGCGCCCGGAAGCAAGAGAAAACCTATTTCTGATGATAAATACGTGGAGACTGTGAGGAGGGTTCTCCGTATGTATTATGATGTAAAACCAAATTAGGGCGCTTGTCTAAAACCAGGGCTGTTCTTAGTTGAAGAGAGCTACCAGATGGCATAAGTAAACTGTGCAGAGAAGGTGAGGAGGCATTTGAAAGTAGTTGTAATGAGCAGTACCTTGAATTCTCTGATACAAAATACAGCATACAAGTATTTTGCTTACTAATATAACGCTTTACTACTAATCCATTCTTGAGATTTTTCTGGTAATTGCTACCAATTGAAATGGCATCAAATGTGCTGTTTTCCAGCAGTCTCACCAGAAAAGGGGAAAACAAAAGTGAAAGAAGTGTGAATTGCTGACTGACAGCTCCAGCATCTTGTGGTAGCTCTGAGGGTCCAGATCAGGTTTCTGTATGATTAGTTCTGATTCAAGTCCTTAGTGATTTTAGATTCACTTTAGGAAATGAAACAAACAGCTTTTAAAGAATGTAGGACAGAGATGTTCCTCTTGCCAGATATATTGGATGTTACTGATGTGTGAAGTACCAGTGTGCCTTCATAACTAAGCTGCATTTTAATTACTGAATTGGGAAATAAAATGACTGCCAAATGTCACATTTGTATAACTGGCCTATCTAGAAGATCTATTCTAATAAATAAACTCATTATCCTTACGTGTGCTTGTTGTCTTGTTTGTCTCATGATTTAAGGTTGAGCTTTGCAAATTGTTGTGACTTGTCTTTGAGGATATATTCTTGATGCTTGATTTGAAGGAGATCCTTATCGACCTGAAATGAAAATCCTTATCAAGATCCTTATCAACCTACTCATGAAAGAAAGTTGGAAGGGCTGCTTAATAGGATGCTATCTTAGGCTTTCATAGCTTTTATAGTTCTGTATTAATTATATAGTTGAAAAGATTTCTGCTCAATTTCCAGTGTCACTGCTTAATTCCCGAGCTGGCTGTATGTTGAGAAATGGGATGCATCTTGACCTTGTAATGCAGCAAATACACTTGAGTAAATTTGATGAATGAATTGCCCGCTAGGGAGCTGTCTCACAGCTTCAGAGCGACTGAAGTTCTCAGCACTATGAAAGCCAGAAGAATAGAAAGATGCCAACTGTGGGCAAAATGTGTCCCCTGCAAGGGTTCTGATGTCTTTACTGTGCACCTTATTCATAGTGAATAGTTCAGGCTGTGGCAGGAAGATCAAGGGGCTGCAAGCACCTGGAACATGAGCATATGCTTTGACATGGAATGAAGGAGCTTGTCCCTTGGCTGATTTCCAAAAGGAACATGTGGGTTCCTGGACCTGGAGGTAGCCCTGGGACTAATGCCACTGAGACAGGCACGGATCTGAGGTTCAAGAAGGGCTTTTCTGATCATGCATATTTTGGGGCTAGAATGTTCTAGATTTAGGAGGAGTAAGCTGCTGTTCCATTATAATCTCATTCTCACATATTTTTTAGTATGTGAGTAGCCATTTATGAGCCTGAAAGTCACTTAGAGCAATTTCCCTTTTTTTCTTGTTGATACCAGCACATTATGGTGTTTGGTACCCTTGTTGCTCAGTTGTTTCTTTTTCATTCATTCCTTGCGTATTTGTGATCAATTGTTTCTACTTCTGTCCTTGCTGGAGTTCAAGTTCCCCTCATTTAAGACCATGTATCTATTGTTTCTACTCTTCTTTTCTTCCCCCCCTTCTCTCCCCCAGCCGATTCCAACCCCCCTGTTGAAATGCAGCTCAAAAGCTGTCTTTGTGCAGAAGGCTGAGGACAGCTGGCTGGCTACGGTTGCTGCCAAGTGGGATGCCAGAGTGGTGTTCAGTAGTTACCATAGGAGCTGCCAAGGGCTGTGCAGGAGGGAGCTGCTTCTAAACTGGGATCTCTTAAATAAGGAGTCCAACTACCTGTTTGTTTATTGTTAAAGTTGTAAATCAAGAATTGCAACGCCCACAGTGCCTGCAGATTTATATAAAAACCCTTTTGTGTGGTTATTAGTCGTTGTAACAGATTTACAGAATCTCTTAGCTGTTAGAAAACGTTCATAACTGCATCTTGAGTGTGACATGGGGATTCTAGAGAGTGGCTTTCCCCAGCAGAGGGAAGAAAACAGAGCATAGGATACTGCTCAGCCACAGTAGCTATCCTATACTGATCAAGGTTTTATTGTTGGCATCATACATAAGATCCTGCTTCTAGTGAAGTTTATTCTGGATCCCAGTTGCTACAGGAGATAATTTCAGCCTTAGGCATTTACAGGCACTCCATTTCAACACTATAAAAGCTGTAGGCCTTGAATTAAATGGGTGTTACACTTTTTCTGCCCTAGATGGAGCCCTGCTCCTTCAGCAAGTGCTCATGTGGAGACTGATGAGATTAAAATTGTGAAGACATGGGGAGAAAATTGTGCAGCCCCGAGCCATCCCCAGTAACACAGCAGGAAGAGTACAGCCTCTGTGGCAAGGAGCTGAAGGACAAAGCCTGGTACAGTAACTCTAAGCACCACATGCCTGGTTTTGAGCTATGGCTACTTCTGCAGTCATGGAAAGAAGTGTGTATCTCCAGGTAGCAATTTATCTGAGCTGCAAGGAAGGGTTAGCCTCTTATCGTGTGACTGCAAGCATGTCTGCATGTCTCACAGGAGTTAAGAGCAGAATTCAGTCTTGTACAAACCCATGTGCAGCAGCACCTTCTAGATTCTGACCACGTCATTGTAAAACTTCCTTTTGTTGTGTTTGCTTAAGATTTCTGCTGCTGCAACTTGTGTGCCTCTCCTCCTTTTCTGAGAAGTGTTTGTTCCCGTCCTCTCATTAGGTAGTTGAAGACAGCAATTAAACCCTTGATACTCTGCAGTGCAATGTTTTATGAGGAGACTGAAAAAAATAGCAACGTTTGCAGAAGATTAAAGTAAATAAAGTTGACAATAAGGAGGGGGGAAAGGTGAGATTGGTGATCCGAGTCAGTGTGCATACTGAGAATAAATAAGCAAACTTGCAGCTTCCAATTCTTTCCTGTTGCCTGCCCTACTACTTTCCTTTCAGAACAGTTTCTCCAATACACACTTGAAAAAGGATGTAAAAGAAGCACTGCCCTGTTTTTGGCAACAGACAGAAGGAGCTCACCCTTGCCCTTCAGCCTGAGACTCCGCAGCTCGTCTCCCAACCAGCCCATTCAGATAAACAACAGTTCAAGCACAGGCCACCCCCTTTTTCAAAGAACTAATTTTGTTATCAAAGGCTTGCCATTGCTCTGCAGTTTTGCACTTGGGAACTTTAGCCTTGGGATGAAAGAGCTGTGTGTTCTGGATTCCTTGTAAGCCGGCTTTGGGTAATCGTTTCAGAAAATGTTACTCTAAGAAGGGAGACAGCATTGGGTGGCAGGCATAACTCTCATGCTTTGTAGTATATCTCACTGTTGATGTCCTCCTGTGGAATATACCCACATAGCAACAAGAAGTGTAACAGGTGTGTGGATCTTAACCTTCATTAAACAAGCACACTCTTTATTTTCCTGGTGTTGCAGTTCCTTGCTAATCCAGGTGCTCGTGAGAAGCAGAGCAGGCTGGTCAACATACATTGCCAGGATCTAGGAGTTGGTTTTGCACTAAAAGAGGCACACTCACATGTTGCATCCTGTCCTGGTCCTTCCTGAAGCAGGAGAGACACCTTTCCCAATTAGACTACTGAAGACCCATGTATAGGTTTAGGCCTCAAAGTCTTTTTCTGCTCATTCCTATGGAGAAGCCTAGGAGTCTGTGCTTCCAGCTACAGCAGAAGAACAAACAGTGCTTATTTCATTGCCAAGGGTGTCCATGGGAAGCACCTTATATCAAAGGCTTGTGGATGGAAATGTCGGGGAAGGAATTATGATGACATTTATATAAACCTATGGTGAAGGTTTAACCTGAGGAGGATTCATAAATCTTCCTCTTTACTGCTATACAATTATACTGTTTCAGACTATCTACTTGGCTTTCATGACCAAACTCCGGAGGTAATAAAACAATTTTTCAACACAAATTTCTGTGTTTGTTTTGTACCAACCTTGGGAGAAGCAGTGACACATAGCTTCGCCATCACTTTTCTAGCATGGATGTACTGCCAGTGTTTTATTTACTGCAAGTTCATTACTTGTACATAAAGAACGCATAAAGTATCAGCCTGGTTCTCAAGCACACCAAAGCCTTTTCTCAGTGTTCCTGTTTTGGGAAGTGCAGTATATCTTTTCTTGTGCAAGAGAAGTTAAAATGCTTGGAAGGTTCTTGCAGTCTTTCAGAGTGCAGAAATACTCAAGAGGGGATGGGGAAATACAGCCAACAATGTGAAGTACAAAACTATAAAATGCAGAGCTGAAGAGGGACACTACCACCAGATGAAGAAGCTGTAGCATTAATACAGAGAATTTTCAACTTCTGCCATTATTTTCCATGACATTCCTATTTCAGCTTTCCCTGATTTTTGTTTTTCTAGATTTTTATGATCCTTCATATGCAACCCAGAACAATAAATCATATTTTCACATCAGCAGAGAGCAAAGCAGGTTGCATTCAATAAAGCGTTAGATGTATCTGTCAGAAAAGTAAATGTACAGGTAGAAGTTTACTCATAAATATTGTTAAAACACATACATGTTATTATTTTGAAGATAGTACAAAACAGTTAATAAAGAGAATCTTAAAAGTCAGATTATTCAATATTGTATGAATAACACATCATTAATCTCACCTCATTGAATCTTTTCATGCTGACAGATCTGTGTAAGGGATTCTAAGGGAAAGAGAGAATATTTCCTCTTAAAGGGAAATAAAGGCTGAAATCTATACTAAGGATACTGAATATTATGAGAATGATGATGAACTCAGGGGAAACACAAACTTCAGTAAAAACAAAGCTGTTTTATAGGAATAGAAGTGGACTTGTGTGCCCTGAAATCTATTTCTCCTTGTATAAGAAGTGTAAGTAAATCTGATTTTATAAAGACAATAACCAGAACAAACAAACAAAATGTCTCACAGGATAAAAGCTGGTTTTAAATATTTTCCAGTGACCAATTTCAATTACAATTCCCTATACTGAGGAAAAAAAAAAAGAACAAAAGATGGAATATACGCTTTTGTTCAGCTTTATAATTTATCAACATCAGATAAATGTAGAAGTCTTTGCTTCCTTCCACCTCCTTTTGAAAATATAAATATTATTTAAACATAAACTAATTATTTCTTTTAGTGCAACAATGCACATAAGCTTTAGATGTAACAATGTGCACAAACTGAGAGTCCTAGAAAGTTCTAGAAAGTTTTGCAGCACATGCCAGAAGCCCTATAAAGGAAACATATGCAAGTAACTATTGAAATAAGAAGTCATTGTAATACAAAACTTATTTAAGTTCAGTATTTCACATTATGGATTAAAGTTCTTTTTCAGTTGGCTTTGAAGCCTTGACCTGGCACACCTCACACGATGGGGGATATCAACCCACTCTTTGACCAGGTTTTACAGATTTGGGGCTAGATAGCTGTGTAGACTCTGCTCCTTTTTTGGTATGTGCGTAACTGGTATTTATGTCTGACCCTGACACAGCCCTGAGTCAGCATGAGTCACCTTCTCTGCCTGCCTGCTGGCTTTAGCCCACCCTTCATTTGTCCTCACTGTCCTTCTCAGTGTTACGAACATCGCTAAGCATTATTCCAGGCTCTGTCTAAAGCCCCTCAAAGGGTTCTGCCTTATTCCGCGCTGTTTGTGCTGGTGATGCTGCTCTGGCCCTGCAGCCACTGGCACAGTGAAGCTGGTGTCTGTGTAGCCACTCCCGCTTTGCACACAGGGTGGCCGCCTCTGAGGCAGTTCTTGGCAATGATCCTTCGCCCACACTTGCCCACCTGCAGTGCCTGGGCACCCTGTGGGACAGAGCTGGCTGGCCCAGGTCCATGGCTGTGCTAGGAAACTTTTGCTACAAGGGAGGGCACATGCCGATGCTGGGGTCTCTGTGCTAGCCTTTCATTTTTCTAGTGTAAATCTTGTTTCTGTCCCTCCCTAACTTTCCTTGCCATTTACACTCCTCGCATGAGTGTAAATCAGGATTAGGATTGATTTTCTCAGAATTTTCTGTGCTGGTGGTCTGGATAAGTGCCAACTGGCCTGCAGAAATGTGCAGGAGAAAATGCCAACTTGGCTGACATCATATTTACGGTGATCTTGGTTGCAGCAAGTTGAACATGAGTCAACAGTGTGCCATCTCAGGGAGAGGAGGGGCAGCGCTGAGCTCTGCTCTGTGTGACAGAGACAGGGCCTGAGGGAATGGCATGGGGCTGTGTCAGGGGAGGGCAGCAGGGGGTTAGGGAAAGGGTCTGCTCCAGAAGGGGGTGGGCATGGAACGGGCTGCACAGAGCAGTGGGAATGTGTGTACAATAGTGTTTGAATTTTGGGTGGTCCTATGTGGAGCAAGGAGTTGGACTTGGTGACCCTTATGGGTCTCTTCCAACTAAGGATCACAGAATTCTAAGAGTCTATGTACTTGGGTGTTCAGTAAGGCTTTCAGGACAAGACTAGAGTCTTTGCTGGAGTGTCACAGGTCAGCACGTCTTGGGTTGCGTGACAACAACTTTGTTGAACTATTTTTGTGGACTCTAGTTTTATCAGTGTGTGTTTGTTCTTCATTTTAAGAGATTGATTGGAAGCACAGTGAGAATCCTAACTCCCTGCTTCATTCTCCAGCAGCATTTAGCTGCACACTCAGCCCTTACCCCTGAGAAGGTGCTGCCAGAAGTTGCAATCAGGCACGGTGCCCCAAGAAAGAAGTTTTGTGGTTTGTGAACATCACATTTAGAGAAGTCTTTGAGTTCTCTAAGGTGCATCATCATGAAGTGTGTTCACAGACTGCACCAGGAACTTGACATGTTGGGTGGGGCGTGCTTGTGCCCAACCCAAGATCCTTTAAGTGGTACCTGGGATCTATGCCAGCTGCCTGGATGCTCACAGGTGTGGCTGACCAGATTTTTCATAAAACAGATTTGCTTTCTGTTCGACTCCGGAGGATTATACAACAAGTCAAGTTAGAGATGAAAGAAATCTTGTAGGCAGTAGATATGGATTTCAATGTAGCTTATAGAGGTTACATTGTTTTCACAATTGCTGAGCTGAAAGCGAAACAAAAATTTCACAAAATCATAAAACGGCTTGTGATGGAAGGGACCTCAAACATCACCTAAACATAACAAAGGATAAACTCTTCCTGGCAAACAGGGATGTGTAGAAGGGGAACAACTATTGAATCTGGATGTGACATCGTTCAGTAAATCCAAAAAGCATCAGAACAGTTTGCTTGACTGCTCATCACCATGCCTCAAATCACAGATATCAAAGACCTCAAAGCAGGAACAGCTTAGTCTTTACTCAGTGCTGCCATCATGGACAGGTACGGACAAACACTTCCAGCCTGTACATGTGAATTTTCTGGAGGTTACTAATTGGATTTGACATGGAAACAATATGGAAATGTACATTTAATGATCTACTTTATTCTCCAGATGATGAATCTGAGAGCGTTAGAATTAGGCAAAGTAGGAAAAAGCACCATATCATTGTATTTTGCTGACACTGTCAACATTTGGAGAACATAAATTACAAATTTCCAAGAGGACTCAAGTGAAAATGCATCCTCTAGAGGAGATTGCCAGAAACTGTCAGGCAGATAAACTGTAACTGAACCAGAAATGTGAGGAAAAAAAGAAAGTAGCAGTATTTTGAAATTTCTTCAAAGTAGTCAGGTAAAGACTTTGGTCCTGAAGTTCCCCAACTTTTGATGCTATGTAGGTACAGCCATGACTGTACCATTACTCAGTGTTTGCTTTATGGGCAGACCTTCAGATTAGCAGATTTAATGCAGAGAGTAAATGATGCCACATCATAATATGTGAGTCTACACTAGAGGTGAGAAAATGGTCCTTGCTGTCCAAATCCTACTTCACATCTGTTAAGCTACGTTTGTGTCTGTCCACGCTCTCTTCCATTTTGATCATTTTATCTGACAGGCAGATGGCAAAGCTGAGGTCAGAGGTAACTGTATGTCACAGAAACAGGGTAGGAAAATCATACTTTACTTCATCTCTGCATATGCTGTGTGTACATTTCCATGTACACTCCATTGCAAAATCAGTGCTGTTTCCTTAGACATGGGCTAAGTTGTCGTATAAACTGCTCATCTATTTTTTATACCAAGTTACCACTAAGTAAATTGTCATCAGCAAGCTGTGTTTAGAAGTAGTTGGGAATTGTTATCCCCTACTTTGGGTATTCTTTTTATGCCAGACAGCACTGAAAATAAGTACCTTGGTTACTGTTAGGATAGGCCTAGAATATTTACTGGATAGTTTTTAAAAAGTTGCAGTTATCTTAAATAAGATGCAGAAGAACCTACGATGTTCTCAGTGTTTTAAAGTGTCTTCTCTTATATGTGTGTAAAATACCCCAGTAGCTCCAAAAGAGGAGCTTGAATAGATGGCTATGATAGAAACTGTGTGACTACCCCATCGTATGGTCAAATCAGCAAGCAGCAAAAGAGCCTCTGCCTTGAGTGGCACCTTCAGATACATATGCCTTTAAGTTCCCTAACGTCAGATTAATGACAGTAGGAGTATTTCTCTCTTATTGGGTATGGCTGGGAACTCCCCAGGCATAGGAGGAGCTGCCAAGTTAAACTAGAGGTGGGACTGTACCTGCAAGCAGTGGAGACTGAGCATAGAAGGTAAGTACAGGCTTCTATTCTTTAGTGTTTGGGCTATGGAACAAGAAAGATCTTTTTAATCAGGAAACTAATCCTGCAGTGTGAATCACACTGGGTAAAGCAGATTCTTAAGCACTGAGAGAATAGGACAGAAATATGGAGTTTAGACAAAAATGGTAAATGTGTATGTATGTAGATACATCCACTCACTTTTGTGCTTGAAGCAGTGGTGATTTGTGCTTTTCCACCAAAGTGGTGATGCTGAGACCTTGACTGCACCTGAGTTTCCTGCCAAGCACCAGGCTGTCTTTTCAGCAGGACAAAGATCCTGCAGGTTTGGAATGGTATCTGCCCATCTCCAGTGGCAGCAGGCGCATGGGTGTGTATCCAAATGTATCCAAGACTCAGCTTCTGACCCAGGCCCCGTAACACAGGTGTCGATAGGTGTGTGGCGGGGCCCTTTGTAGTCACTGGTGATGTTTGGTGGATCTAAGACTGAGAAGACTACAAAAAAACCCAAGTATTTCTTTCTGTGTCAGAGCTTTAAGATTATTAAAATCTGCTTATGGCTGATGGAGTTACTATTTATTTTAGAAAGCTGCAGATGATGTCAAGTTTTTATTTTCTACTTGTGATTGCTCTTCACAGATTCAATGGTATACAGGATTTCTTACTCATGTAAAACAGTAAAATGTTGCCTAATGCTTTTCACTCCCTATGTTTTCCTATGCAGTTGTAGAACCCTTGGCTGTGTAATTAATATCCTATTTACTGTACATTTTGGTGCATTACACTCAGGGTCAATGTGTGTTGGAATGATATGACACAGTGTTTCTGACAAGCATGGTAATGAAGAGGCACCAGTTAGCTGTGGATAGACAGATAAACTGTACAGTCATGTCATAAAAACTATTCACTCAGCGTTTGTAGAAATGAATGCAACCACTGACTTACAGGCAGGACCATAATTAGCAACAGTTGTTGCTAACTGAGGGTGATATTTTCTCTTTTGTATTCAGATTATGTTGTCAAAATCACACAAACCATCCTTTCTTATTGTAAAAGCACAACTAAATTTTTACCAGAATTGTTCTGATTGCTCTTTAAAATGGAGTTTTGGCAAAGAATTGTCTGAATGTACCTCATGTTAAGCACACTTAGAAAGCAGTGTGATTTGAAGAAAATATCACTAGAACGCACTGAACCTTATTTACATGGGAAATGAAGTGTGAGTGCAGTCATGTGATGGCAACAGTGTGAGTATTGCAGCTTTTGTTTTCAGCACTGAGAAAACTGAAATCATCTGTAGGATTTCTGTTTGTTTGTTTTTATCTTGTTTTGTTTTTAGGACATCCTTAAGCTTTTTTTTTCTCCCATTCTGTAGTGGGAGACACAAACAATATGTTTGTGAAGGGGGAATTCTAGTCCCACTTTTTTTAGCAATTAGGGCAACAGAACAGAGAAATTAAGGCAAATATATGCTCCAGCTTCAACACAAACAGCCCATACTGCATGAAATAGGTTTATACCAACTTTCTGTCTGTGCCACAGCTCCTCTTTGTGCAAAGGTGTGGGCTATGATGGGAGCTGCAGACATCATGGTGTGCAAGGCCCTGGGCACACCTACTCCCTTGTGCCCTGGGATACATTTTGGGGGCACCTGCAGCCAGGTTGCAGGTATGGCTTTGGGGGAGACCATAAGCACCACGGAGATGGGCTGAGGCAATCCAAGACAACTGATCTAGCAACTGATTCAGCTGTTGGCAACCCTGCCCCTGGCAGGTAGTTTGGAACCAGATGATCTTTGAGGTCTCTTCCAACCCAAGCTATTCTAAGATTCTGTGAGTGCCAAGCACCTCAACCTGCCTCTTGGAACAGAGGGAAGATCAATGATTCATTTACTTAGGAAAGAGGTGGGTGACAGATAAAGCTGTGTGATGCACTGTGACATCTGGCAAAAAAAAAAAAAAAAAGAAAAAAGCTAGGAACATTTCAGCCTAGCAGTATAACACCTTTTCTTTTCCCTCCTTTCAGTGGTCATCATGGCAGTGATTGTCACTGAGTAACTGCCCTGAGGGCATGGTGGATTTCCAGTGGCTTTACATTAATGTCTCATAATGCAACGAGGTTCCCCCTCCAGCTCAGTATTCAGATTGCTTGTTTAAACATGTCTGTTTTTGCAGATGACCAAGAAAACCCCTTCCTAGTAGCACAGGAAAGCTTTTACCACTCAGCACATCTTTCCTTTCCTAGTATATGACAAGGTAGTAGCCTCGAGCTGAGCCAGGTGAGGTTCAGATTGGAAACTAGGAAACATTTCTTCTCAGAGTGGTGAGGCAGTGGCACAATCTGCGTGGGGAGGTGGTGGAGTCACAGTCCCTAGAGGTGTTCAGGAACTGTGTGGATGTGCCACTGAGGGACATGGTTAGTGAGCATGGTGGGGATGGGTTGACAGGTGGAACAGATGATCTCAGTGGTCTTTTCCAACCTTAATGATTCTATGATTCTATAGTCTGTTTAAAGTCAAATAATGTACACTTGCAGCAAAGGTAGTGA